>NC_089726.1:12832500-13457500 GCF_035083965.1 Branchiostoma lanceolatum | reverse complement strand
TTATTTTCCACTACTTGTTGTTAGTTGTTAATGCAATTTAAACATAGTAGCTCTGACTTTTTTAAACACCAACAGTGTCCTTATGCGCCCTTCCAGGCTGACTCTGCTGTTGAAGGAAGCATCAGTCATCGTGCAGAAGACGCATCCTGGTGTCGACTTCACCCCTGACCCAAGCGGTGGCAGGAAAGAAGAGGACCGGGTACTGAAGCTCAAGGAGTGGGAGGCGCCGCTGAAGAAGCGTGTGGAGAACTTTTCTAGTTCCATTAACTACAGTATTGATTATGAAGGTTTTTCTGCAATCAATGACAGCATGAAATCAGTCTGTTTGATAGAACATCCTAACGGTTGTGGTTCTGGGTTCTTGATTGGTCCCAGACATGTGATAACCGCTAATCATGTTTGGGCAGAGGCAAATAAAAGCTGCGGCCAGGTTACTGACCCACAAAGGTTCCTTGTCCATTTCAACATTACAGGTGCAAAGAGGCTGACCTTCACATTCAAACCTGATATCTCTGTCGTCTGCGATGATACATTAGACTATGCTATTGTTGAAATATGCCACACTGATGACAGAGCAGTTTCTCAAACTATGCAAACAGAAAGCGTACGTCCCCTGGGTACCAAGATAGCTGCAGGTGTTGGTAACGAAGATATCGTAGTGATTGTTGGACATCCAGATGGAGGTAGGAAAAGAGTGGACTTCTGTGCAGTGGTAGGTGTTGATGATGTTACAAGCAAGGCTCTTACACTGCTAGGGCCTCCAGATAAACCACAGAAATGGCCCACGGAGCGCCCTAACATGGAGAGCTACCAGACCTCCGTCATGTTTGAGGGCTCCTCTGGCTCTCCAGCCTTTTCCAAACATGGTAATGCTGTCCTCTTGCACACTTGTGGGTTCCGTCCCTATAGCAACCAGCTAAGCATTGTGGAAATGGGGGTTCTACTGTCCAGTGTCAAACAGAATGCTAGACTAAAACTTTCCAGTGACGTCGACGTATTCAGTGAGATATTCGGAAGTTGAACAGAACCCCTGCAAGCGAAGATTCACTAGTTTTAAAAAACTAATTCATACTGATTATGTCATGAAGCTTCTTTGGATAAGCAATCACTTGTTGGGGATGCAAAACAAAAATAGGAAGCAAACGCCTCGGTGGGTTTTTAGGTGACGTGGACATGTCGTCTTTGTGTTTCTCGACGTTGTGTGCGATCCTCTGCACACATGGATATGGACATGTAAATTTGGTGGAAAGGGAACTATTTGAGACTTTTAATTCAGCTTGTTGTATTATTGTATGGGATTGGCGTCCCTGAAATGATAAGATTTACACATCAAGAGTTGACAATGTCATGAGTGAAATGAAACAATGTAATTGATTACAGATCAGAATGATGTAACGAAGTGTGAGTTGTTATTGGTAACAGAAATACATTTTGTATCGCTGTATTTTGTGATAACTGTGTGGTACAAATGTGAAGGTAGAGCCTGGAACTGAGACAGGATGACACTCAGGCTACTACAATTGTAGAACTGTCAAAAATTGTCTTGTATATATGAATACTGAAAAAGGCTTTTAAAAGAGGCAATGGACAGACATGATACAGTATAGAGAAACTCCGTGTGAGTCAGTTTATATGCTTCTATAGCGCCACAGTAGCTGCATGCATACTTTTGCCAAGCAATATCATTTATACGGATCGTTATTTCACATTTGGTAATATGTTGTACAACGTAACAAAAGAAGTCACAATACCCTGTTTTCTGGTTGTTTACCTTCACAATTTGAATGTTATATAGCCAAATCAGGTTCTCCATTACATGATGTAACGTATGAATAGAATGCAATCTCAGCCCCGGACGATAATGGCTTTTGATTGTCAGACTGATTTCTTCCAATTTCATGTGTAAAACGTCACGAAATGCACATCTGTATTTGTTTCTATACATCCGCCGGTATAACCGTACTTCAGTGTAACACACCAGCTATACCCAATACACAGACGTAACACACATGTTCGAGAGAAAACATCAGTGTACAGTTGATCAGCTTCAACTGGACGTACTAGTTAAAAATGTACTCTTCAAAAGAGGCGATACCAGATAGAAAGTATTATGTGCATGTCTTATTTGCCATAATTCTACGACAATTCATTTGCTGCATACTTATAAATTTGTGTTCTGAATGAAGGACGTCAGACTGAGGAGCAGGCATTCAGAGTCTTGCATTATCTGTGAGCTCTACCTAGCAAGCAACCAAGCAGACATACATTGGGTCTCTAAAATATGTTAACGGCTTAGCGCTTATTTCATTTTAGAACCTAGAGACTTATCTTCCACAAACTTCTTCAGGGCTGGAGGCGTGATGAGCAGAGCTTAACACATATATTTTATTCATACATTTGCTTACACGCACGTGTCAGCAATCAACTCTCGTTTGGTTAAACCCACATGGTTGAACCCAGAAATACAGCATAATTCGTAGTGCCCCTGTGGAACACTGTAAGTAACTATTGGAAGTGGCAATTCTATAGGAGAAAACTCTGCCGGCTTGTCACACAAAACAGCGCTAGTGTTTACCTTCACTGTACAATCGCCCTCAGGCTATTACTCTAATTAATACAAGTAGCGATTGTGACATTAATTGCCATGTATAATCATGTTTTAAAGCGCTGTAGTTAACAGTTATGTAGCATAAGCTATGCTAGCAGAGTCTATTTTGCTGTGACAAACACATGACATTATGCATGCACTGTATATTTGTATCAAACCCTTCAACGGGTTACTCCCGCTTGCCCTAATCTCCAAGCAGATCTAACGGTTGTAAAGACCATATCCAACTGGCAAAATGAGTTTTTATTGCAACCCAAGCAACAAAAACCCATTTTGCCAGTTGGATACGGTATTTGCAACCGTTTAGATCTGCTTGGAGATTACGCTTGCCCTACCGTGTCCATGTAAATGATGGGCTGGCAGATATTTGATTGTAGCAGGTGCACCTCGCGCTGAGCATGACGGGAACTATCCCGCCCGCACTCACTTTCTTACTTCCGGGTTTGGCCGCCACCAGGAGACGAAGTTCACGGCATGTATTTGCCAGTTTCTGTTAAATATATAGTCCTTTACGTGATATCCCTGAGATTTTCGACATTTTCTTACCGTTGCTGAGACCACGGTGGTAGGAAGGCTGCACAGAAAAGTTATAAAATCAAGGTATTGAAAATGTTGTTTCCTTCGATTTGGTCCACAGCTCGATCGTTGACAGTAAACAAAACTGAAAACGTTATGGACGATGCAGACGAAATTTCAACCTACATGACATACGAGATTGTTGTTCTGGTATGATGGCAGTTGATAAGTATCAAGGGTTACACTATGGTTTCAGTTTTATTTGTGTGACCCAGCAAACGCTCTTCTTTGAATTGAGGTTTGAACAAGGACATCAAATACCTGGTTTGTTTGACGCGATAGCATGGTAAACCCTAAACTACTAAGGATTGAATGTGACAATATTCATGTGCATGTGTTGTTGAAGATGGAGCAGAGACATCGGGACATCCTGAGGAGGAACCGGGTGAAGCTGGTGAAGAACGTCAAAGTGCAGCACATCACCAACTTTCTCATACAGGTCAGCCATTGGTCAGGAGGCACATGGTCCTTAATCAATTAATCCAATCTGCCATTTCTTACTGAAGGGATCCGGGACTGGTGACAGGGCACGCAGAAAGTATCATAGCAGTGTGATATCAATAGTAGCTGCACACATAGTAAGATTGGATATTCTGCATGTTGATATCATTTTTTCTCAACACCTTTTAAAGCTATTAATATTACTTTTCATTTTACAATTCACAAGCTTACAATTCTGTGAATACACTTAATTGTCTGGTCGACTTATTCTGAACATATGGGCATTTCCAACTTTGTATATCTCGTCTATTTAGCCCAAAAGACATTTAAAATATAAACAGAGTTGTTATGGTTGCTATTATGCCTTTCCTTTATAAGTATGTATGCTTTTACATACATGAGTAACCATTGTATTATTATGATACAAAACCTGCCAAATCCTTGAAGTTGCCATTATTTAACTATTGTTACATTCTATCTTTCAGGAGGACGTTCTGACCGACACCATGGTGGAGGAAATCATGGCAGAGAAAACCAGTCATGGCCGGGTAGAGCAGCTGCTGGACACACTGGTGACCAGGGGACCTAAGGCGTTCATGGTACGGATCAACTTCATGGTCATCTTTAACTTTTGTTTGAGTAGATTTGGCTTTTCTGACATACGAAAACTTAAATGATGATATGTCTGGTAATTATAGTGTTTGAATTAAACTGGCCACCTAAGGGATGGTATGTACAAAATGTATCTTTTTTTGGATGTATTGTCTGGGTTATACAGAAGCAAAGAAAGAAATCAAAACTTATGCTATGTAATGAGGTTACTTAAGAAAATTACAGCTCAATCCCATTACTCTTTCTTGGATGAAATGGGCTAGCTGTTCCATTTGAAAGTTCAGGAGGAGGCAGACTGAACTATGCTTCAAAATGGAAGGGATGAGGAGAGGCAGAAACTGTTCAATTACAGGTCTTATGGCACAGTCTTACATACAATGTATGGAAGCAAGGAGTATGTGATATTTTGATGTGAAATGTCTTCAGTTTTTGAAACACTAATTGAAAATGCTTGTTTCCTAAAGTGTACTAGGGCGTTGTAAACTTGGCAGTGATGTTGGTTCTATGTACATGTAGATGTTCTGTAAGTCCTTGGAGGAACTCTATGACTGGCTGAGTAAAGATCTACTGGAGCAAGACCAGAGGAGAGGGGGAACAACTACAGCTGTACAGTGTCAAGGTGTGACAAGTATTTCTAGACTTCACTTCTAAATCATACTGATCCACAGAGACATGATTTGTGGCTTGGTAATGCTCTTGATGACAAATGGATCCCTATGTACACAGTCACACGGATGTACAGTACCACCTATTGAAAAAGAAAAAGCATAACTATAATTGAAATTTTTGAAATATATCGAGTACAATGTCCTTTCAGAGGGTTGATAGAAATGTGTAGAAACATGAATGGTATTTTAGTGTAGGTCCCAAAAACCTTTTGAAAAAAAAAAAGCACTACTGGTATCACCAGCAGATGGTGTTGCTGATGATGTGTGTATAGCTGCATGTATGTGGCTGAAATCAGACAAAATTTCTGGAACCACTGGTAACCATGACGATGTAGCATCCCCCTTACAAAAACAAATCCATTGCTCACATTTTCCATCTAACAATGTGTAAACTGTTGCTGTCTCCTGTTCCCCACAGAGGATGTGCTAGAGGACAAAATGGCGAGGATGAACCTACAGGACTCCCCAAGGGTGAAGGAGATCCTGACAGAGAAGGAACTGAACAAGTTAGCCGACAAACTTGGTGCTGAGTGGGAAAAACTGGCCATAGAACTGGACTTCAAAAAGTCCGAACTCTACAAATTCAAAGAGGACAATAAGAACAATGTACATGCACAGATATTTGACATGCTGTGTAAATGGAAAGAAAAACAGGGAAGAAAGGCCACAGTAGGAAACCTGATTCACAGTATGCATGAAGTTAGCATAGGTGAAGATGTGTACAAGTTTCTTTTATAAGAGCCAAGGGGTTGAACATTTTAGAATCAATTCTTTTTGTTACGATATCTAGTGTTAATCTTGAATTTGCAACACAAGGCCAGCTGGTAATGACAAAATTAGACCAGGATACAGCATGGCATCTATACCAACTATGTGCCTTTTGTCCTGAATATAAGATCAGTCAATGACTTATTGCAGCTGACGAGGGTATCTGTTTGTTGACATTAGTTTGTCAAAATGAAGGTTTAGTTTCACAAATGGAACTATGGCCATAAGTAATTGCTCAATCCACTGGACTGGGATGTTAAAATCAAAACCTGTCATTACGTTCTACAATTCTCTTTGTAACATTCAAAAACACACACTCAGCATCAATGCCATAGATATGTTTATATATTGTACACTTCAAATTTTTGTGTAAGAACTAAGAAGCATGTCATATTACTTACCTGCTTAAAAATTTTCTGAGAAAAAATGAAGTGATGTGCTGTAATGTAACCTCTGTACTACAATTCTGGTAATTAGCCCTTGATGCTGTTGTAGTTAAATGTTTCAATGTGATTTTGCAGCAAAGAATAACTACTATGAGATGTACAATTGAAGTTGCCTTTTTATCCACTTGGATCTCAGGAATCTAAGTGTCTTATTGTTACTTCAATTGCTCAACAGATTGCACCTCTGAGGTGAAATTATACATGTGTCTCTAAATATCATTCCAACGCAAAATAAGATTTTTCTTATAACTGTACATGTGCATAATCGTTGTATATCATTGTGACCCAAAAGCCTTTATTCATGTATATGTGACCTGTAGATCTGTCAATCACTCTCTTAGCTCCAAGCAGCAAAATCTGGGTCTGAAAAAAAAGACATTTGTAAGATCTATAAGATCTGCTAGACTTCTATAACATACCTACTCTTTTACATATCAAAGTAATGTAATTCTGAGCAAAATGGTCAACGTCTTCAGCATAAGGAAAAAATAAATAAGACTATTGAACAAGAAAAGTATCTATTTTAGCGATTGTTTCAGTTTTTAAATACATACAGCAACATTGATTGCTTTATTGTGTGACTTTGAAGAAACTGTCAAACAAAGTGAAATACAAGTTGCTTTTTACCTGTTATTGAAGTCCTGGTAGACTCCTGTCAGCTGTAGCTGGTACTGCAGGTGGTTGTTGAGGTAGGTTTGTATCATGTCTGGATGACGAGGATCAACTTCCAGCCAAATAGATCTGCATATGAAACAGCAAATTGCTTCCAGTCATTCATTTCCATCTACTGTTGTCATGTCATGAATGACTCAAAATGTACTCTTGCACACAAATGAGTAGTAAGGACACATGTCTACATGTGGACTTCGCTATTGCATAAAATGTTAGACAGAACATCTCAACTCACCCCCCAGGTTTGAGTAGCCTGTGTCCTATATGTATGATGTCCCTTATCAGCCCCATTCCATCTGTTCCACCATGGAGTGCACAGTGATTCTCATACCTTGGGAAGACATAAGTACAAATTATCAATGATAAAACTTGGCCCATAGCCTGACTGCCATCCAATTTACTACTGGGGCTCCTGTACTTGCTCCCCCGAGGGTAAATTGGATTCCACCCAGGCTAGTTGGCCGATGCTTCAGTTTATTATATACAATTAGCATTAGAAGAAATGTCATAGGAAAAGGTGTAGCCTAACAACAGCATTTTAACATCTTACCCCACTATTTCCTGTTCCAAGGTTTCCATATCCTGTGTCCAGATGTAGGGAGGGTTGCTGACTATCACATCAAATTTAGTCCCCAAATCAGCTAGAAAAAGATGACAAGATAAACTGTTAGGACTTAAGACAATAATGTGGCCTAAAAGAGAACAAAAATAGCCTCCAAAATGTTATTTCTAACAATATCAACAACTATTTAAGAGAATTTGTGAAACATTTACCTGAAGTGTTGAACTGCATTTGTTTTACATCAAGCCTGTCACCAAGTCCCAACCTGTACATTGTAGAAAAAATACAATCAGCTTCAAAGCACTTTTGCCCAAAATTGATGTCAATACAGCTTTCGTTATTGACCAAAAAAATGTTGCAATTTTACCTTTCAGCATTGTGCTGAGTGAGTTCCACAGCTTCTTTTGTCACATCAACAGCAGTACAACATGCCTGAAACAAGATAATTTATAGTTGATAAAAGTATTGCAGACACAACCAGATAGTTATTTGTTTGTTGGTTAGATCAGACCGTTTTAGTACCTAGTGGCACAGAGGGCAGCAAGTTTCCTTGCTGTTTCAGTAGCAGGGTATCTTTACAGGGAGGTGTTGCTAGCACTGAGTCCTTCTTGAAAACAGGACCCCCATTTTACATCACTTCTGAAAGACGTTTGCTGCTCCAGCAGAGATGTCCTGACCCAGGATTGAAGCGGGGTCTCACAGTTAGCAATTCATTGGAACCAGGAGGTCAACTGTGAGGTTGCTACCAGTTGAGCCTTAGTTACATCCCTAATAATATTGCTATTAACTGGAATGTAAATCCTGAGGTAAGGACAGTGTGGCTTGCTAAGATAAAGATAACTGCCACAAATTCCAGTAAGCCCTGTACCTGTGGGAACTCCTGCAGTAGAGACAGGGAGATGGCTCCACTCCCACAGCCCACCTCCAGGACATCCAGGTCCTCCTCCTCCCTGGTCAGGTCCTCCTGCAGGTACAACCACAGGTGTTCTACAAGCTCCTGGCACAGATGGGGAAACAGGAAGAGTTTGATCATCAACTGTACATTGTATCGCAATTAAGATTCTGCAGGAGACAAGAATCATCTGCAACCGTTACATTTTGCACAGTGTTACATGTACCTCCACATGGAACAAATACAGATTTATTGCCACTTGGAAGCAACAGAGTGTGAAAATGTGGTGTCAACAACACAATTACTGTGGGGTTAACATCTACCTCTGTCTCAGGCCTGGGAATAAAGACTGGAGGTCTCATGACAAGGTTGAGGTCCCTGAAGTCCCACTCACCAAGTATGTACTGTATGGGCATACTGTAAGGAACGGAGGGAACTATCGTCATGTAGCACTTTCATCTTGTGTTTATGATAAATGCAGCTAAAATAATACAAATAGTCTCACAGTCTTGTATACATGTGTATATGATAAAATAGCCAATATGTAATGTCAGATTTACACTAAATTGCTAATGTCTATCAAAAGAAAAAACAGCAGCATTTTTAATATTAAATCAGAGCTGTCCCCAGTTTTAAATTTTTTTCCGTCCCACCCATTGTTTGAGATCCAATGTTTTAATTTTCATTGTAGAATCTGTAATTTTAAGCCTACAAAAATGCATTTTCATCAATCTTATGTCAAAAAGTTCCAACTTTTGGGACGGACAGGGTGACATTTTTTTCCGTCCAGACAAGCGAATTTCCATCCTGGGACGGAGGGATGAGTCCTGGAGACAGCCCTGTGTTAAATATATATTGCTGATGACAGGCTTTGAATGGTCGAGCCAAAAACAGGCATGTTTACCGATTCATTCTTTTCTCACAAAGCTTCCACACTTTGGTCTTTTCCTCTGCTGTCAGGTTCCGTACAAGTGGACTGATGAGGCTGAACTGGACAGGAGCGTGAGGAATTAAAACATGGGTATGGGTCTTTGACATGGACAAAGAAGTTATGCATTTCTTTTACTAACATGTAACAGTATTCATACATACAGGGTGTCAGTGCATTCTTCTACAACTACAGTTACTGTGTCTTAGAATGATTTGGACTCCTTTGTATGAAGATGGGCATATCGTTTATAGTCATTATAGTGGCATATTGCAACTCAATGATCTTTAAAATTTAATGTAGTGTAATTAAACCAGTATAATTTAAAACAAAAAGTACCAACTTACTGATTTATACCCCAGTACATGTGCTGCTATGTACTCCGCTGATGCATCAGGTTCAGGTACCCCTGCTCTTTCAAACTCCCTGGTCCAGTAGGAAACTGCCTCCAAGACAGGACAGTCTTCAGGAGCATCCTTCAACACCTCTTCATTCTCACTCTTTAAATCCTGACTTGTGGTTACCTTTCTGTAGCATGATCTTGATAGAGAACAATTTGCTGACTGAAAATATCCACTACGAAAATCTCTTTTGTTCAGACAATACTGCCCCTTTAGACTTACAGGGTAGCAAAACTGGTCCAATTTGCTATATAGTCTGAATCCTTGTGTACAAGTCCTGAGGTTTGAAAGTCCATTCCAGTAGAATGTTCTACTCTGCAGAGCTCTCTGCAAGAGATGCCTCATGGTTTGGTAACTTTGTAACGAAACCACAGAATTACAGCATTAGTTTTGTTTGTCCCAAGTGTTCAGGTGCCTTTCTCAAAAGATCCAACCTGTTGTACGCTCGTTGTCCTTAACGTTTGCAGTTGTCGTGAGCCTCTGCGGATCAGGAATTCAATACGCAAAACGTCGCTCTTCGGAAGCTGAGCATTCTTCTTGAATTCGGCTCTGACGTGATTGGCTAGACCAGGCTTGTCCTTAGAGAGAAGGAGGAACTGCTTGTAAAGATTTAGAACTTGCTTCTGTAGTTGGCTTCTTCTTGCTGCCATGGCAACATAGGCTGTATCCTCATCTTCAAGTTCAAGTAGAGGATGTGGAGCTGAAGTAAAAACACAAATTAATTTAATCATCCATAGGATTAGAGAAAAAATTGGTAAAACAATAGATACTCTTAACATGCGCACAATGATCATGTTATTGTACAATGTTAATTTGTACACCTTAAAACATATTCCAAGTGGTGGGTCAAAGTGACAGTAACAAGGTTTTGCAGCTTTCGCAAATGATGTATAGAAGGTTATTGGAGAGATGAAGCTGTTGTGCTGTTGTTCTGTTGTGCTAGCCACTATCAAATTATATTACTTAGGAGATCCAGGTCCATGTACCATGTATGAAGTTGTACCGTAATTTGCTAGTTACCTGTCCAACATGTGCACCTCTGGGAGAACTTGTATGACCTTTCTCGGATCAATGACCTCCTAATACATCCCAGGATTCCACATTATATAGCTCTGCGCAAGCGCTATGACCTCGGTTTTGGGTCCGTGTATTTACCAAAAATACACGAAATACACCACCGAAATACACATGAAGATGGGTGAAATTAATCGAAATAAAGTATGATTTGATGAGTAAACATCACAGGTTGCTATATATCGGCATGATGGAAGAATGTATTTATGCCAAAATTTAGCAACCTACTCATTAAATTATATTGTATTCCGGCAGATTTTACTCATCTTGTATTTCGTGTATTTCGGTAAATACACGGACCGCTCGGTTTCCGGTAAAGAACCCGGATGTGGCCGGCATTTTCGAAAGTTTCTAGCGTTTTCTCTTGGGTGACGTTGCTTTTCTATCTGTTTTCCTTCCCTTTCGCGCAGGTTTCCGCGTCGGTTCAACTACAAGAAGGTGGGAAAGTAGTTTTGTTATCAGTTCGTTGAAGATTTATGTGTGTGTTTTGTGCCTGGGTCATGTTTTACGCACCGGAGACTTCAAGAGTCCTTCTACATTTTTTTCTGGGTAATGAGGCCACCCCAAATATAGGAGTACTGCGTGTGTGCCTACGTAAATAAATTCCACCAAACCTGGCGATATATTTGGCAAGGTTGACTCTTACTGGGAGTCTGGAGCGCATAGTGCGCATCAGGGCAAACGGGGTGCCAAATGTGGAGACTTCCCTGTCTCGAGGAAGCCGTAGTTAACGCGAGAAGGGGCGGGAGGAGGGATGGCCAACAACCCGGAAGTAGAGGCTTTGTCATCAGAAGTATGTGTTACAAATGTTTTCCTTACATAAGGTGTTGTGAAATCACCCAGTTTTGATCTTTTCCTCATCATCATCTCCCCCGGGCATCTTCGTGCAGGAACGCAGACTGGTAGGGAAGAATGTTTACTTTAAGGAGTCTAGTCTGCGTGGCGAGGATTGCATGCTATGCCAGGCCAAGAATACTTGAGAAGTCTTGGCAGCAAGGCCATGTCTATCTTGGCGCAACCACTTTCGGTGTGTATCTTTTCAGTTAGGCTGTTGTGGCATGTGGTTCTAATATCTGTGAAAGGAATGAATTGACTGGACAAAGAGGCATGAGGATAAAAGAGTGACTGAGCAAATTGTTCGAATGAGGTCTTATCCAAAGATTTTGTAGAAAAAACGAACTCTATGAGACAGTTATTGAGTTGAGAGATGTGGACATGAACTAGAAATTTAGTCGGTGTGATTTGTTAATATTTCATCATTTTCATGGTAAATACTTAAAGTTATACAAATGTACTGAGCTCTGAGTAGTACCCAACGAGTCATAAAGATTTATAATGTGCAGTTCTAACAGTATATTTTGATAACTGCAATCTAGATTTCCCATTTTTAGTATTCCAGTGGTGTTTGTATGTGTGTTGTTGCCATTGTTCATCATCTGGTTTTGTGGTGGAGCTTCATAGTATAAACAGGAACTGACAATATAGTTGGTATAAAACATTGTCATGATTGCACCATATGGAGTGTAATTACATTGGCATTGGATGAAAAACTTTCAAAATACTGTACCTGATGTCTGGAATTCATTCCTGTATTCACAGTCTAACAAATATAAATTGATATTTAATGACTATATGTATTATAATTACTAGAAGCAGCAGCAGCAGCAGAAAATAATTAAAACTACAGATTTGCCTACAGGCGCTGTCTTAACAGATGCATGAAGCCAAACATGAACAGAGCAAATACTGCAAACTTAATGATCCATCCTGCCAGCGTAATTAGATATTGGGAGAAGAATCCATGAATCAATAGTCAGATGCTCATTTTGATGCAACCAAAATGCTGTTATGGTTGGAAGAGAAGAATTGCTGTCAGAAACAGTTAGATGCCACCTGTCATAGTGAATTTCGTATCTACAATGTATTTAGATCATCTGCATTTCATATCGGATTACGCCAAACAAGAAATATATACAGAATGTTGTGAAAATGTTAAGACAGACTTGTTAGAAGTAATACTACAACATTTTATGAGGATTGTTGTAATTTACCAGATGGCATCATAATTGGATTTTGTTAGCTTAAATTGAGACCATTGGTAACCAATGACATTATCATTTGTTCGCACATCTTGTCTTACAACATTCCTGAAATCAATTTAGCCTTGTCATGCAAAGTAAGATGGCAGACTACATCAGTAATTATCGGATATGTTTAGTATAATAAAACCTAGAGATGATGATGAGAGACTTGTAGAGAACAATGGTAGACCTGCTTGTTTTGTATTAAATCAGAGCTGCTGGTTGGGCTCCCTGGACTAAGTCCACTTGTGACTCAGAAGAACTTCTCAGGTTGACTCACTTTTAGTTAATCATCAAGGTCACAGTGATAAGTTCTTAGTCATCACATCAAGCACACAGAGCTCAGGTATGTGATGAGTTGAATTTGGAATGTTAATACTTTCCAAATAGCTGATTTCCACTGGATAATATAACATGAAGAGTGGGTGCCAATGTCTGTTTAGATTCTACACATGTAATCAAGGATCCAATATCACATACCATGACCTACAGTCATTAGAAAGTCAAGAAACCGGTGTCAAACTCAAAGAAAATTCTGTCAAGTGTTTGTATGTCTCTTTGATTCCATGTACTGAAATTTCAACTTAGGAATCTGACTGGTGATATTGCAGCTGGTATTTTAGTTTATTATAGAGTGTTAGTAGATCAAGTATCAGTATGTATTGTGTCGGACACAAGATATCAAAGTGGTATGCCAGGAATGGTAAACAACTGAGAAACACCCTGAAGGAACATATGTTTAGGTCAGGAAGGAATTTTCCTCTTACCAAGGGCAAACTTGTTCTGACACCATATGGCCAGCCTGTCCTTTATTTACAATGACCTCAGCTCAGAGAAGTCAGGGTCAAATGTCTGCTGTTTTTACTGGTTTCCTGTAGTATGTGTTTCTATTGGCAGTACACTTAGACCAACTCTTGTTGATTATTAGACTCCTTGTCAGACTGCAGGCAAGGCGGCCATAGGCCTTTTCATTTGATCAGTTGTTGAGGTCCAATTGTAGTCTGAAGGTGTGGACTTGTTTATTTCTTCAGCATAATTTTTACCACATACATTTATACATCATCATGATAACATGTGATGTTGTACATTGGCTATAGTAATTAGCATTGGTCACTATGGTTCAACTTCAGAATTTTTTTTACAAAGTGGTTGTTGATGTGACAAAAGTGTTCTTACCAATTCTTCTTGTATGTTTTTAGGAACTTGTAAGCAGCTGGGGAACTGCAAGATGAGCTTTGACAAAGAGGAATTAAAGAAGAAGTTGACGCCAATCCAGTATGAGGTCACCCAGGAGAAGGGCACAGAGAGGTAAAGGACCTCAACTTTATCCTGATTGTATCTTCAATCTCTATACAACATTGATCTGTATATTGGTGCATGTGACAGTGGGGTGTGAGAAGAAATACTTTCCTTTGGGATAAACTAGTTGTTATCTTATAAGACATAGAATGTATTAATTGTTTGATTGTTCTGTCCTAGCCTACGAGAATCAAAATTGCCTAACTCGTCAGATTGATGCAAGAAAACAAATTCCTGACTAACAGTGTAACATGCCAAGCTGTAAAAGTGGTGTCCATATGGTGCAATTCCGCCTAACTCTTTGATCACCACCACCAACATCTAAAACTGTAGGGCAGACTCAAGTCATGTTTGATATATGTTTGATACCATTTCTGCAGTCTAAAGCCTGTCCTCATTATCTTAATAATTCAGCAGCACCTCAAAATCACCTAGCTCCTTTATCTTTCTCAAGTTTTATCTGTCCTTTATTTTTCTCAAGCTTTATCTGTAGCAAAAATTGTCTTGATTAATAAGAAATGGGGGAATACAAAAAAATCCATGTGTAGAAGACAACACAATTGTAGTTTTAGTGATACAACATCAATATGTTTCAGACTAAAGCAGTGTTTAACAACATGTGTTTATCTCTCCTGCAGACCTTTTACAGGGGAGTTAAATGATGAGACAAGGCCAGGAATGTACCAGTGTGTGGTCTGTGGAGCCCAACTCTTCAAGTAAGACACTCCTGGTTCATGATTATCTTTGATCAAGTAAATGCACCTTATAAAGAAGTCTGTATCTCTGCTATTGTATCCTGCAGCATTGCACTGAGGTCAATATTGAATGTTTTGTGTTATATAGGGGAAACCATGTTGTCATATGAAGCTTCGGTGACAAATACCTTATGTTTTGCTGCAATATTTCTCTATTAACAATCATGCTCTGTAGAAATTGCCTTGCAGAGATCAGGCCAAAAGCCACCTCATGTTGGAATGACAGATGTACGGACTTGTGCACAACTTTGTTGACCCCTATAGATCTTTGTTTAAACATTAGCTGGAAAATGTTGTCTGGGCTGCTTTGACGTTTTCCCTGGGGCACAATGATTTGTTCTTTATTACAGGAGTCAAAGGTGGCAAGGTGTTTCATGTCTTGGTTGTAAAAATGGCAGCAGCTCTTCCCGTAAGTTTCTGAATCTTGTCATCTTTATTTTACAGATCGGAGACAAAGTTTGACGCTGGATGTGGTAAGTTATGATAAAATTATTGCAGTCTTTCATAAAATTACTTAGGGTCAGGTAGAGAGTAGTGAGAAATTAGTTTTAATGCCAGGAAAGATGTGAAGTTTCAACAAGAAGTCCTTGAAATTCATGTCAAATTGACTACAAAGGATTGCTGCCAAGGTTAGGTTGTGGCCATTGAAGGATACATTTTGGATGAATGAAACTATTGATCAACAGCATTCCAGTTTTATGTATGGGCTTGTTTAGATTTTGTGTGGAAGATGTATTCTTTAAGTTTAACTTCTTAATTTTGTCATGCAGTTAAATCAAGTTGACAATGCTTCTTAATCTATGCAATAAACTACAGTCAAACCTGTATTAGCGGTCACCTTTGCATAGCGGCCACCTGCCCATAGTGGTCACTTTTTGTCGGTCCCTTTGATTTTCCCCATTGACGTAAGCATTAAGAATTCGTCTATAGCGGTCACTGTCCAACGCGGTCGCGGCCACACGGTTTTCGGTCCCGCGGGTCTGGAAACACTGCCGATAACGGTCCCGGCGCATGGTCGCCGCAAGATTTCTTTCAAATTTCGGCAGAAAAATATTGTCATTATACTTTTTTTATATCAGTGTTACCCATGAAAATGTTGTCTATGGTTTTATTATGCCCCTGGTGAGGGTTTTGAATTTCCAAAACCGCTAAGACGCCAGAAACATGTTGCCAACGCTTTGTTTACTTGGGTTACTTCACTAGTAGTAGCATGGGCGAGCAGTTTGT
Source organism: Branchiostoma lanceolatum (assembly GCF_035083965.1). NCBI lineage: Eukaryota > Metazoa > Chordata > Leptocardii > Amphioxiformes > Branchiostomatidae > Branchiostoma > Branchiostoma lanceolatum. The sequence continues at coordinate 13,441,490 of NC_089726.1, read as the reverse complement.
TAAAAATAATACAGACGCCTTTTATCCTCTAAAAAAGGTTACAAAGTCATCAATTCTTTATTTATCTGTTCTCTTTATTCAAAGAACTTCTTTGACGAAATAAGTTTACATATTGTACTATCCAATGTAGAGTAAAATCATACCCCACACCTACATTACAGTAGACTATCCTAATGACCCTATGACCTCAGGAGCCATTTTGTTTTTCCCCCGCCGAATCCAACCCAAACAGGCTGATCTTACCGTGATATTCCGCAATTTTTTGCCGATAAAATGATGTCACCGCGCAATTGAAATTGACACGGTTGTCTTCGGCAACATTTTTGTCACATGTGCTCCGGTTTGGGGGCGGATCGATGGATCGACTTGGACTTAAATAATATGCTTGTGAAAAAATCGGGACCGACCGAAAGCAGTCATCTGGCGGCGATCGTCGTCTTGTGGAAGTGGTCGGTAGACCAAGTTTGACTGTACACAGTACATGTATAGTATGTGAATAAATGTTTCTCAGTGTGCCACTTATTGCTCGTGGTCAAAATCAACCGTTTCTATAGAGCGGCCACCTGTCCATAGCGGTCGATTTTGGCCAGTCCCTTGAGTGACCGCTATAGGCAGGTTTGACTGTACTTTTAGCCTTTCTTTTGAAGTTGACCTACATGTCAGTGTTAGATTACTTTCTTTGTTATGTCAAGTAGTTTGCACAGGTGATCTTTGTCTGCTGGTTAACTAATGGTCTTGACATGAAAGGGCAAGGTGGCATTATGGAGCATATTGAGGTGATTAGCAAGTGAAGTGTTTGCATACTCCAATGCATGTCCTGTTTTTGGTTGGTTGTTCTTCGTTCTGACTAAAATCTTCAGTTTTTGTAGACATACACTAAATTAATGTTGTATATAGAAACCTTAAAGACTACAGGCCAAGGCTTATTCGCACACAGAAGTATTGGAAATCACCCACCGTCTATATAAAGGCAGCAGGCCCTTACCCATACTGCTTTGGGACAAAACCAATATTGAATCATGAAAATTTAGTTATGATTTCTTTAGCTATCTAAATGCACACAAACACACATACAGGCATACATGATATACACATACATACTTACATGTAAGGGCACATGCATGCACACATAATGACATATACTTGCACGCACACACACACACACACACACACAGGCATACATGATATACACATACACACACACACCACATGCATACACACACATATACACGCACGCACACACACACACACATACAAACATACACACACGCACACACACACAAACACACACGCAAACAAACAAACATACACACACAAAACCAACTTTGAAAACATAGTCTCCCTGCCTGAGGCGAGAGGTAATAAGACATGTTAGTACCTTTGAATAGAAGGTCATTGTAAGTATGCAGGGGCATGTAGAACCATCCCAATGCCACAAACATGATTCATGGGACCACCCAGTCTGTAAACAGTCTGGTTTGTGATCTCTTGTCTTGTCCTTTTCACAATTAGCATTGTTTTCATTCTAGTTTTGACTAGCAAATGACAGACATTGTATTTTGGTGCTGTATCATCCTCTCAAATCTACATTTCTGTAGCTACTGCCAACAGTGTTTATGTTCTCCTCCGCTTACTCACTCCTGACTTGGACCACCACTTTAAACCTAACATAAAATGGCAGAAATGTCCTTTGATGTTGTGTAGACTGTGAGGACCATGCCTGAGCTCTGTCACTCCCAGGCTACCCCTGTAATGAGAAAATGATTATGTTCTGAAAGGCTGCTGTTATTGAAATGTGGATGTATTGTTGTCGGAGGACCCATGTTGTGTCGGTGTCTGGGGCACACCGTCGGCAACAGTACCACCTTACTTTTCCCACCATTGCTACGTTATCTGCGGGTCGTCGCAGGCTTTCACATGGAGATGTACACGACTGGCTAACAGTGAGCTCCCGGCACAGCCATTCTTCCACAGCTTAGATAGGAAGACGACTAAATGACCATGCAAGCAAGGTCCACAAATTTTGTGGGAAGACTTGTGTTGAGACACAACAGTAGCAGTATCTCCCTCCTTGTTGTTCTACATCAAATGAAGAGCCATGAACAGTGTATTACTCTACAAAGGGCTGTTCCCATGGCTTGTTCATTTGGACTGTGAATGGGTGGATCTTAAGACTACCAGCCCATTCACAGTGGCTGTTCTGTAAAGGTAGCCTGGGTGCCATCTGATTACTACTGGGGCTCCTACACTACCCGAGAGAAAACGTTTTTTCAGGGAAGTGAGTGTAGGAGCCCTGGTAGTAATTGGATGGCACCCACTGGCCAGGCTACTGTAAAGGAGCCTGCTGAAAAGAATTAGATATCTTATAACTTAGATATCAAACATTTGGGAGATCTCTGGCCAGACTAGGTGTAGTCTGGCCAGAATAAGTATAACGTATAAGATTCTCAGGTTCCAAAGCTTCTTGTCCAAGGGAAATCCTTTACTTAGCTCAGATACAAAGTAATGAGAACCTTTTAAAAGTCGACCATCATGAAGGTCTGTTATACTGTTATTTTCTGCCAATGCTAGTGGACAGAAGATGACTTGGAGTTTGGGATATGTTTGTTGGAAATTTTTGGAATGGTACTACAGGTATTGGTAGATTTTCCATGAAATTAAAAATGCAATGGCATCTACTCTGAGGTGAGACCAGTACCGTGAGTGCCCAAGTTTTATGCAACCCATGATGCTGGGATGGTTAGATTGGCAGCAAAATTTCAGATGGTCAGCCTGTGGTTGCTGTGGTTGTGTACAATCAGTAATACATGTGCCATTTGTGGTATTCACAACATCCTGTGTGGTTATGAGGTTATTTGACTGGAGTTAAAGACAGGACAGTTCATGTGGTTATGGTGACATTCTCTAGTCACAGAGATAATTACTAATCACAGCATTCTCATCGCTCTACTTCCCAGGCTGGCCGTCCTTCTACGATCAGATCGACGAGGCAGCGGTGACGATGACGGAGGACAGCTCCTTCGGCATGGTCAGGACGGAGACGACTTGTTCAAAGGTACGAAATTCGTTTCTACTGCTATACCTCAACTAGGTGAGTAGGTAGGTTCTGGTCCTGTGGGCTGCAAATGTTAGGGACATCACACAGTTAGAGCACAGTCATGATTAATGGGAACTTCTACAACACTCAAAGAAGTTTTTACTTTTTTCAGGCATGTGGCCATTGTTGGTTAACTGTCCACTAACATACTAAAATACCTGAGTAACAGTACTGGAACACAGTGTTTGATTTTTACATACATGTGCATGTATGCCTCTTCAGCATACCCGGGGCACAGAAAGCCTCACTGTACTCCACCCCTGCCTCGTAAATTAGATTATAGACATAAATAGATTTTATCCGCCAAAATCCCACTAAAGGAGTGGTGTCAATTTGATTAAGGACCCCCCTTGGCCCAGACCCTTCCTGCCATATTTGTTGTTATCAGTTTGCTTTCATGTTCCGGGAGGGCTATTTCTAGCGCTGCATGATGGGATGTTTTGACAGCACGTTCTGTGTTCAGCAAGCAAGAATGTTAACACACTTTAAAGGTAAGACCAGACAGGTATGGACTCCCCCAGCACAGTTCAGTCTAGGGTAGAGGAGCGTTTCGTTGTTTGTTTGAACATTTGTTTATTCATGAGAAACTCAAATCGGCCTGTAGGGCGCTTTTTGTGAAGTCGATGTGAAAATTAAACTTGTGCCTTGCAAATATAAAAGTTATAAACCTTATGTGAGATCATCCCGGTAATTCTTCTGTCAATATTCTTGTGACAGCTGGAACGTTAGTACATTTTTATACTAATGAGATAATCAATTTTTGGCTGTAGGATATATTTTGTGTTTGGCTGTAAGTATTGCCTCAAGGAAAAGACATTTTCCTCAATAATCTTGTTGTACTGTTGCACAGCAATAGCATAATCCCACCAGAAACATACCTTATCACATTATCAACCACACAAGCAATAGACAGCTGAGGTCTTACTAGAAGTGGAAAGTGTTGCAGCAGCCTTTATGTGGCCACACGACCCCTGGACCACATACGCCTACTTACTGTAAGAGTTGACATTGACCAATGCATGGCGCGTTAGCCATTCCTGGGGTATTGTCATTAAGATGCTTATACAAACACCAAATCACATTAAGGTGTTTGTGGAATAAATCGAGCCTTTGGATGAATGTGTGGCCTTGGAATAATCAGCATGATTGAGAGGAGTGCTTAGCTGAGGTGAAACAGGAGCCAGGTTTGGTTTACCTGGACCCAGTCAGCCATGCAACAACTGGGACTTCAAAGCCTGCTATCACCTTACCCTAATGACAATATGATTTATGACATTGTGGGGGAATCTCCTACTGTCTATTGAAGTGATAACATCTGAGCAGATTCACCTGTGATGACCCTCTGGGTGACACTTGTCACTCTAACATAGTGAACATAGCTGGCTAGCACGAGTTGTCTACAGTGCCAAAACTTTCCCTTGGTATAATCTTCAGACTCAGTCAGAAGAAAATGTCTCTTTTGAGTCCTCATTGCACCTTGTACCCTCTATTTTTTACGTTTCTCAAAAAAGTATTACATGTGCATGGATGTGTCTTACAACAGCTGCCCTTTCATTTGCCTTGACCATAGCCTAGGATTTGGAAGTATCATTCCGGTAGTATTTGCTATTCTTCATTAGCTTGCATATCACACCTGTACAACTGAAGTCCAATCTACAGGTCAGTATAGAATGAATAAACCACCAAACAAGTCTGGTATCCAGGCTATGTTTTTGCTGTAACTGCTGCAGGGGACTGACTGGCCAACATTCCGCAGTTGCAGGTATACATCTGCATTATCGCCAAGCTCTGCAGGCAGCCTTGCTGAGGTGTTTACTTCCTCATAGTAGTAAAGCTGCCTAAAAACAGGCTAACCTTTGCCTTAACCCTTGCTGAAGTTATCTACTTTTGTATATTTTGAACTGGACGTGCTAAGGTCTTGATTTTTGGGTGGCAGATAGCTTATGATGTAATAAAGAAGTGGTGTAGGTTTGGGCCCCCTAGCAGCTTGCTCTAGTTGTTTCTTGAGTCTAAGAGCTTAGGCCTGTTTAGGACCTGGAAATAGTCTGGCAAACAGACTAACTGTCCCTTTGCCCCACAGCGAGTTCAATAACCTAAATTTGGCTCTACAGACCATTCTTGCAGAGTTCGAGTTTGTGTTCATATATTGCTAGTAGATATAATTGTGTGTCCATATCTACAAGTTGCAAACACGTTTTTGTCCTGTCGTTCTCCAGTGTGGAGCTCATCTCGGCCATGTGTTTGACGACGGTCCCAAGCCCACCGGCCAGCGCTACTGTATCAACTCTGCATCCCTCAAGTTCGACCCCAAGACCTCCTCCAAGAAGGAAGAACCCAAGTCAGAGCTGTGAGGAAAGATGTCTGTTTGGGGGGAGGGGGGTAGTCGTACTGTACTGGACTATACAGGGCTCTACATGTGTACCAAAGTGTACCAAATCATGGCTGCCTTTCTAAGTAATCAAATGCTTCCTGAAGGATTGTTCCATTGCAAAATTGATTTTGGTTTGGTAATTACAAACAATCAATTCATTGTGGTTGGCCAGTGACTGACAACACAGATAAAAGGAATGGCTATTCATGTTTAATACTCAAACGTGTAATTTTGGGGTCAGTGTGTGCAAGAAGTCAAATTAATAGGTAAGTCAAAATGAAAACAAGGATTCAAATTGGAATTATGTATTTCTTCAGAGATTGCAGTCTGAAAGTATGAGATACAGGTACTGTCAAAATGAAGATGCAGAAAGTACTGTAGATATTTGGAATGATTTTAAACTTTCTCAACTATATTGAAGGGTCCTTTGAAATGCATCTTGATATGATTTTAACTATGACCCTGCAAAATCAACATGTCCTCGACTTTTTCAAATGAACACACAACAAATTGTTTGAATTGGAGATGCCATGTAACAAACAGAAGATAGATAGCGTGATGGCTTTGGACATAAATTTCTTACAAAGGGCTGATAGGCAAATTAAGCTGTAATGCACCAATGCACATCCTTCAAGCCTATGGTGTATTGGAATCGGTACATATAATCTCAAAGATAGATTTATTTCAGCCATGTTGAAGTTATAATGATATCTTGGAGAGCAAGCACAACACCCACCCCTACCCCCCAGGACACATTGCACTCTGTGTATTGGTAGTAAAGAGCTGCGTACAATCATGCAGAAAAGTATGCAGAACACAAAGGATACTCTTGGTGCTTCCGTCAGTGACAGACAAGCTGATCATGACGATCCAACTCTGCTGACTGTAACTATAGCATAGGTTTGGCTGGCTGACAAGATGAAAACCTGAAAAACAGAAAGCCTGATGAAAACGCCAAAAAAGATATCAACAACAAGATGGTGCCGAACCTCTGCTCGGAGAGTACTCTTTATGTCCAGTGCACAGAGTGCAGTGGTCAAGACATCGTCAAGAACCTTTTATTTCTTCCGCTACAAAGCTCTGGCGCAAAGTCCCTTTTCCTTTCACCTTGCCCAACATTGCCTTAAATGTTAACTCATTTTACCGTAAAATCCCTATTTACGTACGCACTTTTAAAACTTTTCAAGTTGCAAGCAGGTGCTCCAGGCCAACACCAAAGTCGGGGTGCGTACGTTAGGAGGGGTTCTTCCTCGGAAAAATCGCATATCAGCATGAGAGTATGGTACATCTTCATGCAAATGAAGTGTGGAATGCTACCACACAATCAATCAGTAATAAAGAATAAATAATACATCTAGTTAAATTGTTTGATATTTTCTACCCAGAAACATTTTCTCAGTAACCCTTTAAGTCGGTAAACATCATCGGAAGGATGATCATGTCAACCTCTTAACTATCCACCGAAATGCTGGAGAGGGGTTGCGTACGTTAGGAGGGTTTTTCCCCTGAACGTTTTAACTCACTGAGTCAGGCCCGCAATCGTCCCCAAATCGGGGGTGCGTATGTTAGGAGGGGTGCGTACGTAAATAGGAATTTTACGGTACAAGCCATATTGATAGAGAATATTATGTGTATCAAAGACTGCAAGCATCTATAACACAGATAAAGCACTCCCATATAAATGAAATGCACAAGACATGTACAAGTACTGTACATAGCTTTTGGATTCAGATTATGATCATTCCAGTAAAGCAAGCCATTTATTTTGATATGCATGAGGTTGCATTGAGTTTTCAACAACAAAATGAAGTACAGGAGGAAAAGTTTGAAATATCTGGTCATTTTGGTTGGATAGTGTTTACAGGCAGGAGTTGATCGAAAGTTTGCTGTCTATACATAGCCTTAGCTGTCAGTCTCTTTGAAAAACAAATTATTTCAAGAAACATGTGGACAAGTAAGTAGAAATGTTTATCAGCTGCTGTTTTTTTTACATTCCTACAAGAAGTACAGTAATAGGAAATAGAGTGTATGAAGAGGAAAATCATTGGTTACATCTGGGATAAAATGGCACACAAAGTAGATTTCATCCATACTGATAATTGTTCAGTAGTTTCATCTGTCAGCCTCGGTACCGGCCCCATAGTCTACACCTATTCCCACTTATTGGGCTTTGAGAAGTCTCTGGGAGTCAGTGTAGACTGCAAGCATGGTACCCAGGGTGTGTATCACTTTGTTCTACAAAATGTATCATATTCCCAGCATTATTTTAGATTTTACATGAGGACATGTACTTAAGGATATTTTTATCTTTTAGATGACAATCCAAATTTGGATTGTAAGGTGTAAAAGTTCTAGCCTCCGATGCAGACTCCTCCCGGCTGTTTTCTTTTTCAAGTTATTGTTTTTACACTATTACATTTTTTTCTAATTCCTGGCCAACAACAAGAAAAAAATGAAATAGTAAAACTGGAACTTAGAAAATGAAAACAGCCGGAAGGAGTCTGCAACGGAGGCTATAAAAGTTCTAGAATACATATTGATATGCACTGTAGATTTTTTTAATGAATTTGAAAATGTATAATTAACTGATAAACCAAAACATTTATGTTGATATTTGTAGTTATGTCTGCAGGTTGCCAGCACTAGAATTGCCATGAAGTATTGTTGCCAAGAGAGATACAATTTCCAATGGTTTTGCAGAGCAAATAGACAAAGTTGTTGGATGTGCGCTGAAAAATAAAAGGAAATAGGGACGCAGATATTTTTGCTGTGTGTGTAATGGCATCATGGCAATAAAATATTTCTATGTTTGAAGGCAGTTTGTTTGGTGGTTGTTGTGCGTTTATTTGACTTTTTTAGTATTATGAATTTAGAAAGATATCAAAACTGGAAGTTCTGCTGCAGTACTACTAGTATATAGTAGCCTTTTGTCAACCCCTAACAACATACCAAACATCAAAAAGATTCATCCATGACTATTTGAGTTATGTTGTTCCCAAACACGAACTTGAAAACATAACTTTCCTGACGAAGGCAAAACGATGTAGGAAATTTCCTTTCTCCAATGGAATCGCCCGCTGTTCCGCCATGCCGCGCGCCCCCTTGTGGAGGAGTTCCACCTGCCCGGACCCGCTGGCTACCCGCTGGCAGGGCGCCAAACGTGCGGTCACCCCGCCAGCAATGTCCTCAGTTGAACTTGGCGACGTCATTTACATGGCAGGGTTGTGGAAATTAGGACAGATTGCGGACTCTTGTCTTGAACAAGAATAACAGGGACTCGGCTAGTTTTGTCTCTTCTGTGCACTTCCTCCTTTACTTTACCAACACCCTGAACTCCACACTCATTCTCAGGTATTACTTCGGTGGTCTTTGATTGTTCAATGCAAACCTACGGGCATGGTGAAAAAATGACATGGTAGAATCTGATGTCAAAGCAAATAATTATGTGATTTCGGCCTCACTGAATTCGAAGGTGTTCGAGTTCAAGTTGCAATTACAATGATCTAGTCTTCATTTAGCGTTTATATATATTTTTTAACTTATTTTTCATTTTATTTGACGTGACATCTTATTGTTTTTCGCATTTGAAGTGTTACTCTTTCTTTACGCCCGAATTACATTGTAAAATCAAACCTCGTAGTCGGAGGCAGGCACATACTAATGCAGTTTGGAACATCTTTCATCGTAGTAGACGACAGCCGCTACGCCACGTCGAAAGTTCTAAGCATTAATTTTTCCTTCCGCGAGAGAAAGTAGAAGACTACTTTCTCGAAACACGTTCCGTTGACTACGTGGCTTGGCGGCAGGTACGGCGGATCTGGAGACTCTCCAAGCAGAGGTTCGACTCCGGCTGGTTTTTGACGTGATTTTAGCTTGGCGACAAAAAGAAATGGGACAAAACTATCGAAAGTCCGACAAAAACACCTAAAATCACGTAAAAAATCAGCCGGAGCCGAACCTCTGCATGCTCGAAGAGTAGGATTTGGAGGATAGGTAGTATTTCAAGAGTTGTTTTATTATTTATTACAATACCAGAACATCAGCTTTCTTAGCCTCATTTGCATGCCTTCTGGGCGGCGCCGGCGTTTATTTTTTTGGGAGCGCTGATTCGCGTTTTTCAACATATCGGGGCCAGATATGGTTTTGCTGGGGAAATCGTGTTGCTGCCCTTCGTGCCACAGGGCGACAATCCCCCCCCCCCCCGATTTTTCTGATCTTTCCGACAACTTATTATGCATAGTCGCCCGACTCCCTTCTTGACCTTGTTGTTGACCTTCTAGCGGCGCCCTTGAGAACAGCAAACATAGATTGGCCGTTATCATTTCTTCTTATGTACTTAATCACAACCATCATCTAATCTTTTCTTCTTGACATCCACTTCCTCTCGTGACCTTCTAACTCGTAACACAATACAATCTACCGGGTAATATATCTTCACTGTCCTACTTGAGCGTAATTCACGCGTTTTACGACTTCTAACTGAAATTTAACATTCCGATGGATTTTTGGTGTCGGAAACGACACCGCTTAAACCCTACTCCTACGCTGTAAAATACTTATTTGCTGTTCGCGGGCGGATTTGATCTCCTGTCCAAGGTGGATTATATACGACACTTGAGCGTTTGAAGACTAATTCCCGTGCTGCCTGGCCTATTGTTGAGGTGCCTACGTGTAAGCAGGTGTGGTGATGGACAACGCTGTTTGTCCCACGCACACCTGTTGCCTGGCAGGTAACGTCCGAAAGTTTGCGTCGCTTTCCGCTGTTTTGCAGGTCGGTAATTGCCGCCAACCGTTGGACTCTGTACCTTGTTTACATCGGCAACTCGCTGACGTTTTCACTAATTTAAGATGAGCTATCGTGGCTTGTGGTCGGATATTCCACCCCCGCAGTGCCGTCCAATCACGTCTGACCTCTCCAACACGGCCGACACACAGAACGCGAACACTTGACGGCGACGTTGGCTTTGAACTATCGGGACGTGCGGCGCCGCGGCAGCTCGTGGTCTGCTTGCAGATCACGGACCCCAGGACGCCGCGCACCTCTGGCTGAGCGTCGCCGTGGGAAAAATGCCGTGCCCAGCTCCGCCAGGTTCTTGACGTTTGCTTAACACCCCCGCGGTATCTTAATTGAAGTTGTACTTCGCACCTCCACGATAAGAAAGTTTGCGCTATTTTGGTCGGGAGCTTGCGGACGCCGTGGCTCTACGAAGGTAACGTCGTCAGCTCGATAAACTTATCACACAAGTTCTCTCCCCAAATGGCACTTCGAACCGCAATTAGTCTGTGTCAACGTTTGCCAAACGTGCGGGCAGCGTTTGTATGGAAGCTATCAACCCTCATAAACACCCAGCACGCTGTTACTTACAAGCTGAGGAGTCATACACGGCTGCTACAGGGCCTATCTGATCCTATCTCTGGTGGTGTTGGGGGAAAACAACGACGGCCTTGATTATACCGCCATAAAGAAGGTTATGGTTTCAGCTGCGTTAGTCTGTTCATTTTCACGATAACTAATCTTAAAAAGTTATAAGTGGACTCTTGTGATGTCTGTTTGCACCGGGTATGTTGTCTAGCCCAAGAAAAATTTATTTGATTTCGGTTCCCTCGCAGCCTCCTTTCAAACTGCAGCTTCAAATTTCCAGAGGTTTGCGCTCTCGGAACGATGTTTTTTCTCTAATACATCAACTTCGGCATAGCTTTGTGCTCAAGCTCACCTATATTTTGTATAACTTCACTGTGACTGTTCATTCAAATTGGTCCAATGCATTATCACCAATGAACAGCGCCTTCTCGTTGTTACTCTGATTCTCGTTCACCTCCAAAGGACGTTTTGTTAGTTTTTCTACGGGAGATGCTTTACTTTACGGAAGGGCTTCTGAGACAGCCGAGGCCCGGAGCCTCCTGGGAGCCACTGCTCGTGTCAACACGATTGTCTCTGGTAGGAGCGCATCCTCCGTTGCTTCCCCTCCGTCATGCCCATCTTGTCCCGTGACCCCCGGGGACAGGACCCCGCATGTGTGTGGCACAGTCTACAGGATCCCCGGGGCGGATAGGTGATGCGGATTTGCCAGGATTCTGAAAAGACTCCATGAATAGAGATGGATCTTTTGTAGCCGACGTAGCTCCATCATTGGTCATTGAAGCTGACAATGACGCTGATTATTATTACACACAAATGGGGGATACTAGTTACAGCAGCATGGCAAAATGTAGTAAGATATAGACCTTGGCTTTTGGATAATACAACATGGGACATTGTATAGAGGATTTTTGTTTAGTTAGTGTGTCATTTCGCTTCATCATTTGTCACTTTCGGAAATTTTCTACAGAGTCGGAGAAGTACCCTCGGTTGCTCACCCTTCGGTTCCGGTGCACATCAGCATCAGCAGAGAACCGAGCGTCTTCCAAACAGTGTGGCTACAAAAGACGACCCTCCGACACAGAGCTGGTGTCCCCACGCCCCCAGGACCCTGAACACCGCCACATGCACAGCGCTCACGTAGTTCATGGCCTCAGTCTCAATCATGACCACGGGCTGACCTTTGCTTAGGAAATGGCATGGGACGATTTTTGCCATTCCGGTCACACGTGCCCAACAAGCCAGAGGTGAACATTGATGTTGAGCAATGTCCTCTGTGTAAAACAGTTGCCCCGGGCCCTTCTCCAGGCTGTCCTCGACTCGCGACGACCTGACAACCCCCTGCCATCCCCGGGAGACGTCGCCTGCAGGGGCGCATGTTTGATAGCAAAAACGGCCTGTCAGCGGGACTGACAGGTAACGGAAGCGAGTGCGTCAGGTGTCACGCGGGGGCAGCCTTTGAAGCAGCCCGGCCCGTGAAAGGACCCTCACTCATCCGTCCAGTCCATTTGTTGTTGAGCCCTGCAAAGCCGGGCGCCTCCACGCTTCTCCATTCCCCCGAACGGAAGCCGCGATACGGACGAGATTTCAAGGGTGGTTGGCAAGAAAAGGATCCCGCGATGCTTTGAAACGCTTTGGGCAATTATCCATGGCAGCTCCCGCCCGACCTGTCATCGATGGACAGAAAAGAGTCATCCCAGACCCGCGTCCGCCGCTGTTGTCCTGTTCTTCACATCCCGATGAGTCAAGTTCGCTCGCATCTGCCCTTTCCCACCGTCGCCAGGCATTCAGTAAGAACTCCAGGCCTGATCCAGCCATGTCCCTTTTCTCCGCACGTCATCTTTGTGTCACCTCACAGTTACCATGACAACAAGATGCCCAGCACACCCACCTGATGGCCTCATTACCCGATCTGCAGCTTTCCCTCGCTCTTTTTAACGCCACTTGGCAGCAAACAGACATGCCGGTGCCCAGAATTAGGCCCAAACTCACCGTGTTTGTTGGGAAACGCATGAGGTCCCGTGTATTGTAACACAGCGGCGGCCTGGGCTTTCAATGCAACGTTTCCGAGTCTTGTGTGACTAGTTTATTATAACAAAAGTTGACTATCATGCATAACAAATTCATTAAATTGAAAGGTATATGTTCCAGTCACTGTAGACCGAGCATGAAACTGGGGTCAGAGCGGGAGGCTTGGTGGCCCATTCTTCTACCTGCCCTCTTGGCCCTGTTTCTCTCAACAAGTCTGGTTCTCATGGCGTGGAGAACCATTATACCAGGCTGCCGTCGTCGACAGGGTCTTATGCGACATCGGGGGCATGGGATGCGGAGCACAGGTCACTTCACTGTCTTGGGAAAGTCGGGAGAAAAAAGGTGAATGACAACAACAACAGTGCGTCAACTTGCACTAGACAACGACATAACAAGCTAGTCAATCGCGTTTGTGGTCAAAGCAGCGACAACATCATCGGGATGCTGTGTTTGTTTGTAAACAAACCTCCAGTTTGTTATTTCAAATGACTGTGCACATATCTCAGCAAGCCCAATGCAATGGCACTGTCTAACAGGTCCACAGAGCAGATGACACACCCACTCCTCTAGTCTGTAGCAATCTAACTTCTGTCACCCAAAGGATTTAGTCACTTATACCAAACCGCCATGTTGTAGGGCCTGGTTGTAGGGCCTATGTGATCCTCTGTGTGTGTGTATGTGTGTGGCTGCAGCCATGAAACACTGTGACGTCGTCTGTTTACATCCATCCTGGGCCGGGGTCTAGGTCATTTCCCCTGGGGTTCAGTGTGTCAAGGTCTTCCAACGGGTCACAGTGCAGTAGTGAGGAAATCCTGAACTGCTAAAAGACTCCTCTGTCTAGAATCATAGCAGAGGGCAACATGCAAATTCGGCACTATGCACTGTTTTTAAAAAATGTTTTGACATTGATGCTTCATGGCTTTAGACAAAGGATAAGTAGTAAGTATGGAGTAAAGAAAAATAGGGATATACCGGAAGGGAAGCTTTAGCCGTCTTGTACTTCCCCACTAAGGCGCGTTATAAAGTTGGCCTGGTCATGAAGATGAATAGGTGGAGCAAGTTCTCTACTCTCCAAGCAGAGGTCGATTGGGGCCTATGGAAAGAAAACGGGGCATATGATAAGAAGGTCACAATCTTCCGCATCAACCTTTTCTTGGAAAGTGCAAGTTCTCAACAACCCCCTGGACACGCTGATGATGGCAGATTCCGCCTTTCGCGTCAGACAGAACAGATCTGTTCTCGTTCCCTTGTCATTCAACCTCGTTCCCTCGTCTTCCCGCGAGGGAAACAGGTGGTGTCACGATCAGGGTCAACAGGAGAAGAGGACTGGACACATATCAGCACGGAGGGAGGGTCAAGTTCAAGTAAGGAACACGCCCATCCACACCCACCCACCCGTCCTCACTTGACACCTCCCCCCTTCCCTGATGACTCAGCCGTCACTCCCCAAACAGTCAGCCAGTGTCCTAGTTCTGCACTTCTTGCTACGGAGGTTTTCAAACTATTCGCACTGGCGTCAGGAGACAGCACAAGAATGCAGGCGCAAAAACCGCAAATGTCTACTTCTTTCTACTCAAATAACCCTTTGCCAATATGTCAAGACAGCTATTGCCTTGATGTGAAGCAAGTCATGTTCGGCGGAATGTAGACGGAAAACCACATGTAACCGTGTACGAAAAGTGGACGCGAAACAAAGAAAGTGAGGAAAACTTACTACAGGGTTAACTTGCCTCAACATTCCACTCTAGAAAATTCGCCTAAAATGTAAAATATGCACTTGTCCTGTTCCTAAATGCTAGGGGTACAACACAAGGTGTTACGGCGGAGAGAAAAAAGTCTTACACACCAAGCCGGTGCCATTTTTAAAAAGCCAACTAGTTGTCTTCACTCAGGTTTATTGCATGTATGATTGACATGATGTAGAAATATCAAAGACATCAAAGAAAAGGCATAAAACTATTAGAGAACTGAACGAAGACGACGAACGACATATGGCGACTGTGGGACCAATTGCAATCAGGGCACATATGATATGAAGTTGTTTATTTACAAAGAGTAGTTATGTTTTCATAAAGGATTATTCATATGATATGCAAGTTGTGATGGAACACTTATAATCGGCCATCATAGAACTACATTGTAGATTGCAGATGAATATTTTGAAGGGCGCCCTTTTATTCAGCTCAAGGCAGACCCGTTCACTGCCTGGTTGCAGCGTCACTGAGCATTGCTTTTCTTCTGGCTCCTACACGGAACACAAATCAACGCGAATATTTCGCATACGTCTGGTAGCTAAAAGGAATTTCCGGACGTAAACAGAACATACAGGAAATTCAAGTTCACGCTGACGAGAAACAGGTATTTAGTTACACTATCAGCCTACAGTGTGCCATGTACACTAAAGTGCAGAGTATACCACAGCCTTGCTAAACTTCGACGGACAGCACTGCATGCCCCAAGCCTCGAGGCATTATTTCTATGTCCTTTGCCTAGAGCCTCTAACGTTACGTATGATCCGAATATGGTTTACCCTATGTACGTCTCCGCACAGTCCTGCCGACGAGATGTATCAGCTTTTATTTTGCGTTTGAAGCAATACGCGTACGATCTCCTAAAGACGGGTTGGGTTGTCGTCAGGAAGGTTCCTCATCTGCGCCGTTTACATGCTGTAGACTTGCACCAATCAGTCGTTGTACTGAGAAAGGGCAAGGTTGAAATCCTAGCACACCGTCTTATGTTCTATCATATGTCACGTTGTCAAGGAGTCTAGAAGAAGACGTTGGCGCGAGGGGAAACGTTATTACATGCGTGACTGGGGTCTTAGGCACCTCGCCGACGCCTACGCGAGGAGAGCTCACATTTCAAAGAGTTTACCTTTCATTGCGCAATCGTTCAAACTCGTGATCGCAATCACCTGCAAGTTTCCGTCGTGAAGGTGTATTTATGTTTCAATCCTACCAGGATTTGAGAGACCGGTTCTAAACAACGCCCCTGTAGTTGGCCCTGCACTTGCCTCTTGGCTCCATGTCAACGATGAGTGTGGGTGACTCATGATCAGCAGCTCCGGCGGGTTTGATCCCGACAGAGATGTGACATTCTCGACGGGACCTCGCGTATGTGGGTCGGGAATGGACATACAGGCCAAATGTGAGGGGAGGCTGGAAAAGGTCACAATCTGACCTTCGTCTGCACTGTCCCTGCTAAATAAAGACCATAACCTTGCACCCTGTCCAACCTCTGGCGGACTCGCCAAGGACTGCTCTGCAAGTGCGCTGACGGAAAGTATCGGTTTGCCAACTTTGCAACATGAAATAGATGGGGGGGGGGGGGGGGGGGGCACAATAGAAGGGGGTACCAGGTCGCTTTTGACCGCCGCGTGTCGGCTTTCTGCTCGCCTTGCAGCCTCTGTTGTGGTCTCCGCACAGGCTTCACGTTTTGACAGCATTTACGGTTGTGTGGGCGTTTGTTTCGCTTCCTGGTTTCTGTTTAGTCGGGCCAAGCCTTTAATCTCGGTCATGTGCTCATAGACTCATGGTCTCGTGCAGTTCATCAACTTGGCTCACTGTCCTGCATCTAATTTTTTTTACAATGCTGGAAAAACGCAAGCTCGGTCAAATCATCGAAGTCGCCTTTACATGTACAGCTTGGGGAAACACTGCGCTCTGATTGGTTGATCTCCAAGCAAATGCATAGTTTCGGCTTGTTTTGTACGTCTATTTGCGCCAAGGTGGTGAAAGCCGAAGTCGTACATCTGCTTGGAGATTGCGTATGCGTAATGATGAGACGGTCCTCAGGGAAGTCTCAAGTGACCATCAGAACCAGAACAAAAATCTCGTATGGCATCTCTTCTTGGAAATTTCTTCTTGAAACGGGCCTGCATGAAGCTGTAGAAACCCAATTCTTACTGTCCTGTCCCTGGCTTGATTAAGTGTCATAGTAAGTCCATAAACCACTCCCTCTCTAAATACTGAATTATGTCTATTATAATAAAGACAGTACACATGTTGCCGTGACCTAAAAGGTGATAAACTATGGACAAGAGTCTATCTGTATCATTTTCTTTCCCACATACAAACTACTTTTTTTAAGGTTTGTGATGCCATCTTATCTTATATAGCAATCCATATAACGTTATTTAGCTATTTCATAACATTTTGTATGCTACAGAGCAATGCGTGTGTCTGTGTCTGTGTCAGTACGTGTGCGTGTTTGTGTCACTGTGTGCAAGTGTGCGTGTGCGTGTATGTACGTACGTGCGAAACTGTACATGTGTGAGTGTGTAAAGGTATCGGTTGCTTCTTCTTAGGGGATAGAGGTAGAGAACTTCGACTTGTTGCTTATTATAAAACATTCAGCAGTTTTACAGTAATGACCGAAAAGGAATCCACGAGAAAATTTCGGACAACTCAGAACTGTACAGTGGTCGGTCTACATCGTGGTATGAATGGCTGGGTTAAAGGCTGATCCTCCGGCGTACTTAGACCTCGCCTTGCTTTGTCTGGGGTCAAGTGTCAGTCAATTGGCTTTACACTGAGAATTCCTCCCTGTAACCTTAGAAAACAGGGTAGAATGTAATATATACAAAGAAATGCCAAGAGGAGAGGCGCAAAGAATGAAAGTTAATAACTGGGCAGAGTGGTCAGAAAGGCTGGGTGAATGTAGACCGGCGTATAAGGTGTCGGTTGCTCAGTCTCCGTGGAAAAGACCTGCTCAAAAACAGCGCTTCAATTTTCAAGCTACATCATTGGGACAAAGACCTGGCATTCCAGCTATGTCGCTTAAACCACAAGCTGTTTTTGATTTTCGGGAAATGTTACGGTTTAAAACGTAGGGCGCGGTATTAAAGGGCGATGTGAGTAATCTTGGAAATATCGCAGCGGCAGCAGGTAGTGTTGTATTACCGCTATATGGGAAAAGCCCGGATGATGGAAGTGCCCTGTGTCGATAGGGTGAATGGTGAAATTGCGTAATCCCAGGATTAGTCTTTAGTGAATTGTGTATTACACAGACTGCACACCGCCGCTACAGGACAGCCATGTTCGCGCTGGGAATGACGAAAAAGCAAGGGAGGCGGCGGCCGCCTGTCGGACGAACAGAATTGAGCAATGGACTTTTAGATACATTTTTATAAGACAGGGGGCTCGACCATTACTTTATTATTCAAGGAATCCGATCACCTTGTTGAACACACATGGTAAGCAACTTGGGAGGTAATTAAAAACTCCTTACGAACATAACTGCAAATGAATTATCGCTCATCTGGGGGTAGGTGGTCCCCAAATTCTATCCGTGTGATACTAGTAGAGTTACATGTTGAGAAAAACACCACACGATTGGTCCACCAGGGAGGTAATCCCCCGAAATTGACAAATGGCAGGGCGTATAACAAGTCTAGACGTCCAGAATGTTTCTGGTCGCCAGTAGGTCTGCTGGGTGTACGAGTGGGCGGGTCTAATACTTGGGCGGTCCCAACATCGCACCATGATGAGTATGGATGTCACTTTGACAAATTGACCAGTTTTCATAACTTGGAAACTGTGCTTATAATTTCTCTTTCAAAGACATTGCGACTCTAGGTGTACAACTTCATAGGTTGACAGAAATAGCAGTTTGGAAACAAGCAATTTGTGGATGATTCGATTGAAATCGTCTCCAATGGTTCTCGAATGGATGCCAAGATCTTCTGAGTGCTTCGTCGTGATGAGCCTCCTTGCCTCTGCTTTAAAATGTAATCGATATAAGCAGATGTCATTCAGCGGCGGAATCAAAGGGTTGGAATCGACAAGGGGCTAAGCACTCGTTATGTGCGCAGGCGTCGCTGTCAGACTTTTCCCGAGACTGACCAATGAGAGGGCCCGGTTCCTTCTGGGCCCGTCACATCCCCTCACGTGAGCATAATTTTATCTCATTCGGGGGCGCTATTTTATTGTTATTATTTTGAATGTGTTTTCCTGAGGCCCCCATGATCCCCCATGGCTGTTGTGCCAGCACTCATGTAGGTTTATCCACCCACGGCTATACCTTCGGAATATTCGCTCGATTACTCACCGGGTCGGTATCCACGTGCATTTTCGGGAGTTGCCAGTCCTAGAGAAGTTGCCGTTGGCGAGAGGAGGGTTTTCCCGTTCCCGACGACAAGTCCGGGGCGCGTTTTCGTCAACCTCGGCGGTTCCCGTGAGCGACAGCAAAAATTTCGGGTTTTGACTTTGGCGGCGAAGTGTTTGACCCTTTCGCGGACGAGGCGAGAGAGGATCTACCCTTCCCTGCCGTGGACCCAGTGCAACCGAACGGACCCAACTTTGAGGCGGAGAAAATGAGCCAAGCGAAGCGGGAGGCGGGCGAGGGCCAGCCCGGGACTTCGGAGGAGGCAGCGCCGCAGCCCGTGAAGAGAGGTCGCGGCAGGCCGAGAAAAAATCCGGAAAGTAAAGTGTGTACACAAGCTGAGTACCCATTTCCGAGTCTTGCTCTGCGGTTTCTGTGGTTATATTGTCATGATTTCTGTGCAATTCTGACAGCGGTTTGTCTGTATTTCCCGATTTTTTAGCCTCCCGAAGGTCCGGTAGTGAAGAGGCCGCGGGGAAGACCACCCGGTAGCAAGAATAAGAACCCTTCCAAGCGAGCGCAGAAGGTTTGCATTGCTCGGTTACATATCCCTTGATCGTTACCCCTTCCCGCTGTGACTGTGATTTTCGCTGTGACAATCTGGACAGACTCATAAGGCCCCCACCGTAAGAAATCTATGAAAAATTCACACATTTTTAAAGGGTAAAGAACGGATTTCAGGGGAATGAAGAGCGGCCCGACAGGCTGCATTGGTTATGAGGTGAGGTTTGAGCTGTGTGTTTTGCGCTTCCTGGCTATAATCGGCTTGACCACTGATAAGCAAATGCATTTTAGCCACTGCCCCTGTGCACAGAAGACGTGCAGGGACACTGTCATTGTTTCTGACCATCCAAAGCCTTACAGTTCCTGACTTATTTCACGATCTTTAACTTTGCGAGATTTAGCCCTTGGAGGTACATTTTGCGCGGGAGTTTCATGTCGTCTGCTAGCAGACGACCTAAGGCGCTTTGCCGCCATGACTGCCTCCCGATGTAGATCTAGTGTCGTTCCAAGCCTCGCGTTATCTGTTAAATCTACTTCATTCCGGACATGTCGTCTTTAAATAGCATTATCCAGTCCTTCTGTGATGTTGTTTGCACTTAAAGAAGTGTAATATTTCCAGTGAAAACAAAACGTTTTACGGTTTAAAGGCGGCTGGATAGTGTTCTATACCGGGCCGGGTGCGCTTTCGCGGTAGAAAATGTATCGCCCATTTTCTCCCAAATCCGTCGCAACTCTTGTATCTAACAGTATTAATTGTTTTGAAATGTGGACAGAAATGTGTATAGAAGTATGCTAGGAAGTCGTTTCGAATCTCTCTTTCTTTCGGTAATTTGAAGGACGCCCCAAAGCGGTTTGTACCGGTGATATGATCCGAGGTATGCTATGAATTGACGGAGCCGACTCTGTTCGTCTGGCTCTGTTCGGAAACAATTCATTACGCTTTAACCCTAGCCTGTATAAACGTGTCGGAAAACCTACCTGCGTTCAGATGTGATAATAATATTGTCAGTAGAACACACAGAGAAGCTGTACCGCACAGAAATCGTCCCGCTGTGGAAAATCGGTAGCCTCAGATGAGGTGATAATCTGAACGCAGTGTAAAATACCCAAATATTTAGACAACATTCCTGGTCGCGCTATACTGCCCATGGTGTATTGTGACTTATCAATTCCTTTTATGTTAGTCATTCAATACAGATGATGAGGTGTTACGATTGTATACCAAACTTAAAATATACACACAACCCTACCATCTTCATTGATGTCCGTATTCCAACACCAGGCACATAGAAAACGTTGCTAGCTGTTAGCCTACATTTGTAGACAGCAAGCTAAGGTTTGTGTATCTTTTGGCATTTAGCAGTATTAACAACTGTTTTGTGCACAGAATGCCTGCTCACATCACTCCCCATTGTTTAAATGTGCAATAGCTTGTGAAGGGCTAAAATCAGAAGAATGCAAATGTTTTCTTATGGGATTTGCAGCCAGTCATTAGGGCTGGTTGTGGCCACAGCTTTCGGAAACAGCTCATTTGATTCTATCCATCAGTTCCCTCCGTTTCTGGACTTTGGTTGGCAATGAATAACCATCCCATTGGTTTATCAGCAACAAAAGACATTACCTTAGACTAATGGCAGTTTGTCCGGGCCTTTGTCCACTGTTTTATGTACATATTTGACCCGACAATTCAAGCATTCTGTGGGTTTAAATGGCTCTATCTAAAGGTGTCCTGTCCACCAGCATGTACTAGTTAAATCATCACTGCTGATCGCTTGGATAAGCTTCATTTTCATAAATGACTGTAAGGAGACAAGCAAACAGAGCCGTCCAGTTTGCTTTAGGGGTAGGCGGAAAGTGCTTCAGAGAGTTGTCACTTCAAAAGGACCTGCCGTTGCTTGTGCAAAGCGCATCTAATGCTGTGTTTAATGTTACCTCACAACTTACCTGTGCTGTTTTGTCTGTTGTGCCTGACAGGAGCCGAAGAAACCCAGAGGCAGGCCACGCAAATGGGTAAGCATGAGCTTTCCTACTTTTGTTTATGAGGAAACAAGTCTGTCAAGAATACTATTGCTGGCAGGTTAACATGTGTTCACCTTTGACCTGTGGAAAGGGGGGTCAGCAGGGACAGGAGGGCTGCAAACTGCGCAGTAAGTCTGTGTGATGGAGGGGAGGGAGGTGTTGATGTGTGAGTCATGGTCACAAGACTAGGGGGGTGGGGTGAGCGACGTGGGCGGAGGCGGGGGGGGGGGGGTCATGTGAGACCTTCTGGGGGTGGATACACTTCTTCCGCACTTGTTTTTCCAGCCGCTACACAAAGGAATCCTAAGTCCACAATTATCAGAGTGGGTGGCGCAAACAGCCAAGACAAAATAGTTTGCTTTTATCTTCAAATACCTTTTACACCTACAGTTGTTGTTGTTTTTCCCCGTCGGCAATAAAGTGCAGTCAGCTGACAGGCATGCACGTGGAAGGAATGTGACAGACTTTTTTGTCCCTTTAACTTGAATCAACAGTCTTACTAAAATTGACACAGTAAGCATCAAGGCTTGGCTCTTTCAGTTGTCCAGTGTGTCTTCAGAAGTGTGGTAGCCATTACAAATGTGTTGGGACTGATTAGGTGTAGGTTAAAGAGCCTTTTTACTACTTTTGCCTCCAGGGGAGAGAGAAAAAAATTTCCGGCACTTCAGGCATTTCATTGTAGGGCAAATAACTCAGAAATGCTTTACTGTCAATTTTTGGCCCCTCTAGATATACAGAACAAACACAACCTCTGTAAACCGTTGTCTGCAGGTGTAAGGATTTAGCACTTTTAACCTATACAGTATGTCCTTTATGATTTTAATGTCTGAAAAAATTGTTGGTTTTCTTATTCTGAGGAAAGGCATGATGATGTTGGGGAAAGAGGCATGCAGGATCAAGGTTCTAGAGGTGCAGAAAAACGGGACCAAAAATAAACATCTTTGTAGCATAGAAGGGACGTAAGATGAAAAGGTTCAGCCCATTTTCAATTATCAAAACTCTTGCTGAAATGACATACAAATGTTCTCCGTTCGTAAAGAAAAAATGTGGTACATTTATAAAGAATAATCGTTGTTTAGAAACTGACATTCGGCTTTATGGCCGCTTCTTGTGACGGTTTACAGTATGTCAAGGTTAGCTATGATGAGCTACTTTTTGGTACCTAGCTGTTGGAGTGTAAGGAAAAATCAGCTAGATTTTTTATTTACGATGGCCTTGATAGAGATATAGATATTTTTCTGCATTTGAGTCTTGTGTCCTGTATTCTACATTTTTTGTTCTACAAATGGCAGTCCACAGTTCAAGATGTCTATGGTTTTTGAATATTGCAAACAGACAGTTAAACTACAGCATAGGCAAATGTGATGCATACTCTTGAAACACAATGGGCAAGTAGCACGTTCTCCTGAGTCCTGGCTCACAGGATTGGAACCCGTGCAGAAACCCCACTGTTACACTACATACCTTGGAAAAGTATTATTTTCTATAAACTAACTTACTAAGTATGTTTGTGTATGAAGGGTTTCGTGAAATCCACTGAGTGAACTTACTATGTTATGTTATGTTATGTTATGTGAACCATTTTTCACTTTGTGGAAACAGAAACCCCTTCCTTGATCTTACATTGTTGATGTGCAATGAAAATGGCCTGGACAAGAATGTCTCGATAGTTCACGGTAATAGTGGACGTTTTATGTACACTAGGTGACCCTATCAGCATATGCTACTTCTTCTAGGGGCCTAGAAAGGGCCCTGTTGAATGAGAAAGGGATGTGAGTGCCTAAACAAACCAAGAATATCCTTGTGCTAAATACAGTTCAAGATTGAACCAGCCTTACTAGAAAGTGCATGTAGCAAAAATGACAATTATTGCTTTTACAGAAATTTAAGGGCTATACTTCCCCCTAGGTGTACCTCCTTGGCCAAATGCAATTCCCTGGCCACTGCTTGAACTGCCCAGGGTCAGCCGAGTTGGGTGGAATGTCGTCATTGTTTGGGTATGGGGCAATTGCTTGTAGCAGAAATATTGCGGCTTGCAGGGCCTCCCAATTCCACCACTGACCCTATCACACACAGTTCTGTTACCCTTTTGCTATATTTAGCATTACAAATGACACCTAAAGCTACTGCAGTATTCTTCCTAAGGTCATACAGTGGTCTTTTTTGTTGATTACTATGGATAGTTCCCACTACGCGGTCAAATAAATGCTCTTTTGCTCTTATGGTCAGGACCTGCTCACATACCTATTATGCTGTTATTCTTGTATAGAAGTGTGAAACAGGAATGTTAGGACACTACCAAGGACAGCAGAAGAAAAGCACACAAAAATTGGGATGGAAACTGGGAGGTCAAGAAATTATTGTTCCAAGATGTGTAGTGAGCATGGCTAATAGGATTAGCATTGGTGCAGGGCTGGGCACACAAGTATTCCATGTATGCTGAGTTGGACTGGTCAAGTTGTGCATGTATGCTCAATGATACTGGTCCTGTACACATCTATTTTCTTCTGTGATCGAAATAAGAGTTACATTTTCATGAGTAGAAGAAGAGTTTACAGATGGTTTAAGTACAGTGAATACCAAGGAATGATTCCTGGGCAGGCCAGTAGTCTATGATATCCCATATTGGAAACATCAGTAACGAATCTACTCTGCTGTACTCAAATGAGTTTTGACAGTAGGCATTGTTCCCGATAATGTTGCAAAATTACAGCACCTCAAAACCAACTTTCTTGCAAGTTGGTAACTAAACAAATAACGAGATCCTCTACAGAGCTGTATTTTACATAATTCACCTTTTTCTGATGGGAATAAACATACATGGGTCATGTATGTCCATCAAACTATGTTATAACACAAAAATTGAAAGTGAGAATTGAAACGTTTAGATGTTAGCCTGTTGATAATCATATCATTCTACCCCATCCATTGCTTCCACATACAATTGAAGAAAAGTTGTGCCTCGATTTTTGGATTTGCTGATGAGAAAATGAAATGTGAACGGAAAAATTTTTGACAAGCAGTGATGAAAAGATGGGGAGAATCCATGTCAGAAGTGACAAATTTCATCCGTGTCTGGAGTGACAAATTTGGGGGCTGTTAGTCCTAATTTTTAATTTCCAGTTCGATGTTTCAATTAACCCACAGTCCTGGGGTTTTTCACTTGTGCGGGCAAGCCAGGGACAGCCAGAAGATGGGCCCAAATTAGCCAAGAATTTGTCATGTAAACTACTGTGCAAGCTACCTCAGTTTTGAAAGGGGAAGGTTTTAAAGATACTTGTTCTGGCTGACGATATACACTTGCTGGTAGTATGGCATGGTTCCTTGTGAGTCAGACACTAGGTATGATGCCTGTAAGGCATCTGCGCTCCAAGGCAGTGAATGCCATTCTTGATCCCATCATTGCACATACCTGTGGTTTTAAACATTGTGAAGATTCTTGCTCCCTCCTTGTTAAACATAGCAGTGGGTGTTACCTTTGTTGTTACTTTCTAACATAGGAAGCAATCTAACACTGCCTGCGGTGTGTGTTCTTTACTTTGAGTCTGTATGGGTATCTGCTCTAAATGTCACGGGCTAGAGATATGCTTCTAATGCTGATTGGCCTTGTGGTTCCTTTGAGCTGGAGCCTTGTTGTAGCCAGTTACAGTAACTTCTAATGTTACTCAGTTTCCGAAGCTTAAAGGCTTAAGCCAGTAGAAAGTGAGGACCACAGCCGGTGACTTCAGCAAGGCAAGCCTTCTCAATCAGTTATTCTTCATTATTACCACGGCCAGTATGAGAGAAGCCAAATGTCCACTGCTCCCAGTAGACAAGGATTGCACAGATTTCCCCTCTAGGCATGTCATTTTCTAAAATATTTGCCCTGTTTGACCTACAGTACTACGGGAGGCCACCAGTGATTATAGGCATTCAAATGCAGACATTTAAATCTGTGGTCGGTTCAACTTAAAGACTAGGAGATTTAAACTGTGGGTATGTCCTGTATTTACCTTAGCTGAATAAATGGCTCCTTAAACAGAGTCAACCATGATCTGGTTTGTAGTTAAGCCATACCCCCGTGGAGCCCCTTATCAGCTGGTTAATACTGGCCCTTTAAAAATGGCTGCAGCACAGGATGGCCCTTTAAAAATGGCTTCCTTAGTTGTAGGGCTAGGTACAACAAACCTTGCAGACCTGACATGCCATGTACTTTGTAGAAGTGCTGTCCACTTTGAGCTCTTTGATTTCGTAAATCAATATAACAATATCTAAAACCAATGTGCTTAAATTAGAGGTTAATTCTATTAAATGGCAGAAATGTGGTCCAAGCTTTTGTGCAATCAAGAAGATCAAGAGGAGCAGCAGGTGCGGTGGGAAGAAAAGGTAACACTTAGTGGTAATAAATCATGGAAAGCTTAATAAGCTCAAATCTGGTGGCCAATTTAAGGGGCCCTGTAAGGGTGAAAGGTGGCCCTGTGTGGGACTTACCTGTCCCGAATAGAATCACTACATGGAAATGAGCCCTGGAATGTGTGCATTGCAGCAAAAACAGCTTAGTATTACCTCAATGTGTTTGCTTGGGCTCTTGTTACCCAAACCAGATGCTTGAGCTAGTCCTTTCATTGACCCTGGGACCTGTGCAGTGGGCATTCACGTGCCAGGGGCAGGGAGCCCTACATGCTGAGTGCAAACCCTAGTCCCCCTTTGTTGACCCAAGCCTACAGGTACAACTGTCCTCTACCATGGTGCAACCCCAATCAGAGTATGGGAAAGGATTAATGTAAAGTATCGGCACATTCTTGCACAAGTGTGGAATTTCTTCAAGTATTTCATGGGTCAGGCGCCCTTAATAAGAAGGAGGAGCAGAGTGGAGTTGGTTCCTCTGAGGCTGCCCAAGTCCTTTTCTCTGCTGATCTCCAGGGTGACTCTTGGGAAGGGAACAACACTCCTGGCTTTGTTCCCCGCTCTCCAGAGGGGCCTCAGTGCCAGAATGTGAGAAATTCAAGGATGTTTCACCAATAAATCAAGGCAAATATGTAGGACAGTGCTGGCCTCTAGATTTGTCAGCATGTTGGGGTGGGTCATCCTGTCATGTTGGAGAACACTGTTGGTTTTCTGTGTTAGAAACCATATGGTGGGCCGGGGTTACAGCAGGAAGGCAAAGTCAGTGTTGTGGGAAGTGCCGAGGGAAGTGGGAGGGGCGAGCGCCAAGTTCAAAATCACCACGCAGTTTCCTCCAGCACCAGCGGCCCCTGTAGGAAAGGATGCAGGAACTTTTGGTGAAGTGTTTAATCAGGAGACATCTTTCAGCCCGGGAAGGCTTGTTGAAGGCAGGAAGAGCGAAGGAAAACCTGAGCCTTCTTGTGGCAGAATGTAAACAGGGACCCTGGAGAGATCTGGTTTCCTTCCATTCCAGTGCCATGGGGCATGACCGGCTGGGACAGTACAAGGACAAGGTCACTGAAATACCAGCGCTCCAGTCTTCCATTTTCCCCATAATTTTGTCTTTCCTTTGTGAGAAGCCTTTGTAGACACTCAAATTACCATTATCCAGTATCTGCTTATAGGAGCAGTCATATTTTAGACCCTTATGTACGCTTACTGTGTAACATTATGTGAAGTTTCATCATCGTCATGAAGTGAAGTTTATATACATGTTTATGCTTTGTATGGCATATAACCTGCAATAAATTTGAAGCATATCAGATAGAAATACAATATATACGACACATATTGGAGAGCATAGCCTTTCAAATGATCCGTTAAGAATGATAAATCTGTCACTTTATTGATGGATTTCGATTTTTAGCTGGCTCATTTTTATGTATACCCAACATATGGATATACCTCTCGAGACTCAGGGATGCCTGCTTTATATAGTTCTGTTTTTAATCCTCTTACCATCAATTTCTAGCCAGGGTTAACCTTTAAACATGGAAACCATATTTCTGGAATTATGAATGGTATAGCTGGTGAGGAATTCATGCCATCCAGCTAGTAGGCTTTCAAGTCCTCTAATTGGCCATATTGACAGGAGCGGCTGCCTCATAGAAATGCTTTTAAAGCGGCATAAGTCGCCCTGCCAATACTGCTCTCACCGTACTGCCTCCACAGGTTTTACATGTCACTGAGCACAATATGGCTGAAATTGATGGACACAAAGTGATATTTGTGGGATGAATTCAGCTGCTTGATGACAGCCTACAGGAGGATTACCGTTTATGGTTATGACGAGTTCACACCAGAGATGGTGAGCAAAATGATTACTAAAATTCCAAAATACGTTTTTGGTTAGACAGATCTATTTATCGATCAGATTGTCTTATTTAGCATGATATGTACACTGTTAGTCCCTCTGGATGCTGAACAGAGGAAAGGAAATGAGTGACGGTATATATTTTACCAGCCTGACAGATCTGTAAGGTATTGATTGTATCTGAAGCCTCTGGATTTGAGAAATTTGATCAAGAAGGACATGTATTACCGTAAAATTCCTATTTACGTACGCACTTTTTAAACTTTTCAAGTTGCAAGCATGTGCTCCAGGCTGACGCTAAAGTCAGGGTGCGTACGTTAGGAGGGGTTCTTCCTCGGAAAAATTGCATATCAGCATGAGAGTACGGTACATCTTCATGAAAATGAAGTGTGGAATGCTACCACACAATCAATCAGTAATAAATAATAAATAATACATATATCTAAATTGTTTGATATTTTCTACCCAGAAACATTTTCTCAGTAAGTTGAACATAGCGGGCCGCTACGCTGTGGGCCGACAAACCGACGCTGTAAATCACCCGCTATGCTGTTTTTCACCCAGCGTAGCGGCAAAAAAAAGACAAAAATACCGTAGTAAAAATACAAAGGCATGCGCCTCCGCTGTTTCGCAGGAAGCCATCCAGCTATCAGCTCCAAGGGAGGTGCCAATTACTAAATTAGCACGTGCACCCCGCCCTACCGCTCCGATCTTGTCTCGCCGCCCCTCCCACCCGGGAAAATTCCATTGCGGCTTGTGTGCCGCTGGCAGCATCGCGCGAAAACGTAAACAATAGCCGAGTAGGTCTCCTTGTGCACAATCTGCGGGGCGGTTCCCGACTATTAGAACAGCCGTAAATGTATCAGATTCCCGGGGAATCTCCTTATTCGGAAGTTAACAGTCCGCAGTTCAGTGCAGTTGACCAACTCAGAAGCTGTTCTTTGTAAAAGATTCCTTTCTCTGTCAGCGCGGGAATAGAATTAATTCTTAACTGTATTTCTGACAAATTTCTAGAGCAAGGTGACGTCATTTTCCCACCCATAACAGCGAATTAATGCACAGAAAATTCATTTTTACAAAGAGAGGAAGATAAAGTTTCAACTTATTTATAAGCTTCGCCATGATTGGACAATAGACCCCTTTCCAAATACCGCGGCCATTTTGAATCCAGGGCGAGCGCACGTGGTTCGAGCGCGGGAAAAGTAAACACACGGTAAGACCAAGCCAGCGGTAAGGCGTCCCCAATAGAAACCAGCGTTGAGTCATCTTCGGCGGCGAGATGTTCTCCTCCTCGGTGAAATCCATCGATACATTTGCATGGCACAAGTAGATGATATTGTTGTGGACACTTGGACTCGATATCGGCCAATAAAATTGTGAATTTCTGCTACTTTTCCACAGTTCCTGCCGGGATGTTGAACGCGCGCTACAGTGATAGAATGCTAAATATGTTTACACCGCGTGCTTGTAGTTTCCCTAATAATGTTAGCTTAAGTCGAGAAAAATCCCACAAAACATACACTTTTCGGGCTGGGATCCTTGTAGCTACGTTTAGGTATGACTCTTGAGCCTTTTGGTTCTCGTGACAATGCCAACATCATCTTGAAATTACGTTAGTTTGAGGGAGGGTCGTGTTTTCTGTGCAGCGTTACATCGACTTCGCTCAGCAATATCTGACATTTCCGCTGAATGCAATCCCACAAAAAAAAAATTGGCTTGAGTTCAATGTCCTTTTGGGTACAAATTTGGCAACATTCCGGCGGCTTTTAGACGATCTTTTTGGATTCCAAGAATTTAGTCTTGAGGACTACAAGTACGTGAGTGAAGGTGTGTTTTCCACTGTATCTGACGTTTCTTTAAATCATTTTGCGCGGCAATATTTCAGATATCTGTTGACCGGATGGAACCCAAAAAAGGTTGAATAATATTAACTTGAGGACTGAAGGACCTCAGGCCGATATTTTTCCTTTTTTTGTGGGGTTTCATCCTGTGGAAATCTAAAATATTTCCGCGAAAAGTGATGTAATGAAACGCTACAAAGAAAACACGCCCCCTGCTTCACTCACGAACTTCATCAAACTAATCTTGGCACTAAAATATCGTCAAAGTCAAAGGAGCCACCGAAGTTCCGTCAAAGTTCTATACTCGCAAAGCCCTCAAGCCTATATTTTCATGTTTCTGTAATATCATCCGACGGAAATTAAGATATTACGGCGCAAAGTGAAAACTCCATCTTCACTCACGTTCTTTAGGTTTTGATATTTCAGAAAACTCGTCAAAAGAAGCCGCATAATTCTGCTAAATTCCTAACAAGAATTAGACTCTACCAGTCTCCACGGGTTGCTGGGAAAATAGTAGCAATTGGCCAAATAGAGTCAAATGTATTAGGGGGGTCGGCTATGGAGATGGGGTCCAATATTGCAACCCTCCATTGCCAAAGTCCCCCGACAAATGTTCTCTCCGTAGCCGGCGCGGTTAGTCTGGTAGAGACTAAACAAAAATGACCTTAAGCTCAAGCCTACACGTCTTTTTTTTGTGGCATTGCATTCAGTGGAAATATCGCCATGCGGGGCGATGTAACAAGAAAGAAAAGAAAAGTTAGACAGAAAAGAAAGAAAGGCTAGACAGAACACACGACCCTCTCTCAACGCGCGTTATCCCAGGCGAAGTTGGCATCGACCAAAATTACGGTGACAACCGGTAGAATTATGTATATTTCTATATAAGTAGCTACAAGGATCCCAGCCCGAAAAGTGTATGTTTTGTGGGATTTTTCTCGACTTAAGCTAACATTATTACTATTAATATTAGGGAAACTACAAGCACGCGTTGTAAACATATTTAGCATTCTATCACTGTAGCGCGCGTTCAACATCCCGGCAGGAACTGTGGAAAAGTAGCAGAAATTCACAATTTTACTGGCCGATATCGAGTCCAAGTGTCCACAACAATATCATCTACTTGTGCCATGCAAATGTATCGATGGATTTCACCGAGGAGGAGAACATCTCGCCGCCGAAGATGACTCAACGCTGGTTTCTATTGGGGACGCCTTACCGCTGGCTTGGTCTTACCGTGTGTTTACTTTTCCCGCGCTCGAACCACGTGCGCTCGCCCTGGATTCAAAATGGCCGCGGTATTTGGAAAGGGGTCTATTCGGATACTGCAAATTTGTGGCACCGCCCACAAACCGCCGGCTTTTCTTTTAGTAGACTTTCTGCCGCCGACGTCGCCATGGTCGCGACTGTCATCAAAGGCTGCCGACTGTCAAATCAGCGGCAACTTTGTGGGAAAACGCGCGAGTTGGATCTATGGCGATGTTACGTTCCCTGAACTTTCCCACAGCGATGCTTGTACAAAGTTTTTATTAGACGGAAGTTCCACGTTATCTGTAAGACGCAGAACAGCGGTTTGGCTTCCTGGAACGGGCTGGCGGCGTATATATTTGGGGGAGGGGGGTGACGCGATTTCTTAGACGGGCCAATGTTCTTTAAATGCCGCGGCAAGGGACTTTCGTATTAGGACTTTCGCCGCCGACTTCCCTCGGCGGCGATTTTTCTGGAAACATGCCTGCGTTGAAGCGTAGTATACCAGGAATATCGTTTCCTATTTCGCACCGAAGAGAACTTCTGACAGCGACGATTGTTGCGCTTCGACTTAGGACAGCCAGACACAGCCCAAAAAAGGAAAACTGGTATCGACTATTGATATTGTTGAGTAGCTAAATAAACTATTGATATTGTTGTTTCTGAGTTTCAAGTTGTCTTTCACTAGAAATATTGTATGTCAAGGTCATGTGGAGAAGTTGATTGACTGCCACGATTATCATAAATATGACCGGTACCCTCAAAACTGAAAAAAAGCCTTCTCAATAGCCTAAAATGCAAGAGCTTCCCCCCACCGGGGCTCTGCCCCTGGACCCCGTCGGGGGCTTCAGGCAGCCCCCGAGCCCCTGCATGCCCCGATGCTGTGAAAAAACCTGGCGAGAAGACTGGTAACCCTTTAAGTTGGTTAACATCATCGGAAGGATGATCATTCATGTCAACCTCTTTAACTATTCACCGAAATACTGGAGAGGGGGTGCGTACGTTAGGAGGGTTTTTCTCCTGAACGTTTCAACTCACTGAGTCAGGCCCGCAATCGTAACCAAATCAGGGGTGCGTACGTTAGGAGGGGTGCGTACGTAAATAGGAATTTTACGGTCTGTAGAATACAAGGAATTAAATGTCAAATATACAAAGATTCATTGGAGTCTGTGACATTCAAATTCCTTTCTTTTGAAAAATGGTATGGTTGTAAGAAGGGTTTTGGAGAAAAGGATTGAAAGCTTTGAAAGCTTGATTGACTTATCAAGCAGGCAATTTTGAGCATTGATGATAGACTGGTAAATTTTCCAGCGCTAAGTTCCCCGGCATGTCTAAACTGGGCGGGTGGAAGCACTCTTAGCACCGTAGAGATAGCGGCGAGCTCACGATGGTACGGTTAACACAAACGTTTCTTGACCAAAATAACATATTGCTGGACATGTGGCACTTCTCTTTTCAGAATCAAGGTCTGAAAATGTCTAGAAACTGTTGTGATACGTCATACCCATATATACTGTAAATGCTGTTTTCTGTAAATGTCAGATTTGTAATGTCAGAGTGTTATCACAACATAGCCTGTTTACTTTGGTATATCATCAAAATAGAAAAATATCAAAATGTGCTTTGATATGAATATTGAAATGACAGGTGAATACTAGTTTTTTTGAGAGTTGGTAAATAACATGTCTTCATAGTAATGAGCTTGTCAAATATTTTCTTCTGGTGCTGAGTATACAATTGATGTCTTGTAAAGGGGTCCTATACAGTCAGCATTGCAAAGGACTAAACTGGGAGGAATATGCAAACAGCATTCACCTGCAGTAGCCTAAATAGGGTCCAGAGTAAACATGCAGTTTGGTCTGAATTACAATTTCATTCATTAAACCATACAATAAGGGGTTCTTGAATATTATAGAAAGATTGTCTCATCATCATCTTCTAAAGTGGAGGGATTCTCTGTTCATGTTCATGCTCAATCAACTACCACATGACAGGTGTTCTCAAACTATAGAGATCATAACATTAGACACAGTACTTATCAATCCAGTTCTTTCCAGATGATAACGTTATGTTACAATGTCAGTCCATAAGCTGAAGGATCAAACAGAAAATTTAGCTCCACATAAGCCTGCCAACAAGGTCGAAGTGACAAATGGTGTGGACAAACTCCTGACATGTGCTGCACTTTAAAAATAGACTGTAACATGGGAGCGCAAGGTCTGCAATCAAGCAATCAAATTCACTCTGCTGTGTTTGAGAGTGTGAAAAGGTTAATCTACTTTAATGTTGAAAACCTTTTGCTGAGAACAATTACAATTCTGTACAGAAAATGAGGATACTACAATTTTAGTACCATTCCATGGATACTGCTGAGTGCATACGATTCTGATTTTTGTTGCAAAAAGAGAGCCCTTTTCTTATTCTTGTGAAGCTGCTGATGTATGTATCTTGCACGCCTGTACTGGCAGTAGACTGCTATTGACTCTCCACACTTGTCTGCTGCTAATGGCTACTCCATCATGAGTGGTCTGGTACATACATGGGGAAGCAATGGGCACATTAATATGGGTGCACAAATATGGATGCATTACAACCAAGCTCTCTTGTATAATCAAATGCAAGATACTTTGAGGAATCCTGGTACAAGGGAAAGCCAATCGAAATCAAACTTTTTTTCAAATTGAGCCAGGAAAAAACAGGAACCAATATGGAATCTTTCATTTGGTTATTTGTCTCAGTTAGAGACTATGTTCAGGGATCTCCTGAACTCTTCCGTATACCTTCTCTAGCTGCATAGGTTATAATCCAGTCTCTCTAACTCTAACATTAGTTACTTGGACTGATTTCCCCCCTTCTATGACGTAAATGTGAAGGCTCATTCAAGGAGGTTATAGGGAGAGTTATAGAGATCTTCAACCTGTACATCAGGGGAATGGGTATAGGAAGTCTGTATATGTTGTAGAGGTTGAGAGTATATAAGAGGAGGATACAGTTTATTTTAAATAATTTGAGATCAACTAGAGGTACCTGCCATAGGTGGATGAAATATATGCCTTGATTTAATCTAGTTGTGCAATGTATAAAACAATCACTCCCTATGGATGAGCAGAAAATGAAGATAACCATCCATGGTGCTACGTGTGTTGCATGTCTTCATAGGTGATTGAGTTTGTGATCTCATGTCATATTTAAAATCTGATTAGATTATGCATCAACACGAGTAAAACCTGCCAGCAAGCAGTATGATTTGTTTGGTATTGATGACTATGCAGTGTAGTATACACAACATGTTCTCTTAGACATTTCTGTTTAAATCATTGCATCATATCATGCTTGCTGTAACTTATTTTAAAAAATTGATGTTCTTTTCTTGTGTCTCTTGCAGCCTGCAGCACAACCAAAGGTGAGCTGATTACATTACATTCTTGTATGTTAGCGAGGAATGCCTTACCACATGCAAACAATTTCTTTCTAAGAATCACATGAAGGCTTTTGCGGTGTTTGCTTCGGATCAACTGCAACCTACTGTGTGAAAATGAAAGTCTTCTCTGTCACCTTGGCCGGCTTGCTTGAAATGATCATGAAAAGATCATGATTAAAAGTATTTTCAGCTTTAAAGAAAGGCTTAATTGCATGTATTGTCGAAATGTTGCAAATCAGAAAGGTTAAACACACTGAACAGTTACAGGGATACTGATAGAACATCTATCTGTGTGTTTCAATATAGAAGGAGGCTGAAGCTGAGGGGGCGGAGGCAGCAGCAGCCACTCAGGAGGAGGAGTCAGCGGAGGGTGAGGAGACGGAGTAAAGAGATCTGTCAGCTGGTGCTACCACAGACATGTTGGATGGATGATAACCACTTCCGGCTACTTTTTCACCACTTTCCTACAAAGAAAACAGACTACAGGACCGATGGTTAGAACTGTACTGTGAGCTGTAGAAAACACAGACAATACATGGAAGAAGACTGACTGGCAGCCAACTTTAAACATGAAGGTGGAGGAGAGGAATGGACGTTCTTACTACGTAGGAGGGAAGGTTGTAATTGTCAAAGGCTTTGTGATCCCCATTCCTCGGGAGCAGTATTAATGCATCCACTGCCAAGACATGTTGTCTCTTATATGGTTTGCTCTCTTGAGTAGGAAGAGTTTGGAGTTTTTAAAGAAGTTGTAGGGGGATGTATGCAGTCAAAAAAGATATGGTAATGAAAATAGTGTAGAGAAAGTGTGAGAGAACTGTTGAATATGATAAAAGGTGATTGCTCATTTGTAATGAACCAGGATGGTGATATAGTTATATAGTATACTATATGTAGTTGATACTCTATTGTAGTGGAGAGTCTCTTACTGCTATTTCTGTGTATCTGTTGATAGTATCTCTTGTTCGTATTGTTTCTTGAGGTTACATTCCTTATTTTGTGTGGTACAGTGACAGGTAAAATAGGCTATTGTTTAATGAAAAATGTAACTTTAACTCGTGATTTTAAATGATAAAAAATACACAGAATGCAATGTGATTCCAGCACGACAGTCCCTGTAGCTTGCAGTACAAAATTTATTTTGTTCCTACAGAATTCTTACATCTTCTTCACCTTTAAGTACTGCCTTTGGCTGCCATACCATATCCCCTACCTCTGTGTCCTGTCACAGTTGTGAATGTGTTTGGTACCGTAAGGTACCTATTTTTCTGAAAGATCTCTCACAAATGAAACAAAACAAACAGTGTTGTGGTCAGGTGGTCTTATACAAATTATTCAGACTAGTAGTACATGTATTCTGTTATTAATGGTTTTACAGAATCTGATGTACCAATGGTCCGTGATCAGTAACACAGGCTAGAATTCTTTATAACATGAAGAACTGGCTGGCTGTGCCATGAAAGCTTACTCACTGAGGGCTATGTATTCAACCATTATCACTCTATAGGTGCCTTAGTGCACTATATTTCTACTGGTACACTGATACATTAGAGTGGTGATTGTTGAAGGATACCTCAGACACACAAGTAAAAAGAGGACGGAAATGAAAGGGGCATAACCCATAGGTGTGGGATAGAGGGAAGTGTGTTGATTGAATAAGATCATCAGAGGAACAAAAGGTCATATTATGGTAATATGTATGCTGTGAGGATGGCCCAGAAAAACATTCATGTCTCTTTGTGGTCGGTGATAAGCAGTGGGGGTGACAAACCAGTTGGACACGTAACCTGAGGGCTTTCTGATGATTTCTCAACTAATTTGTGATTTCTTTTTAATCAAAACATGGACACAACTTTTGAGGCTAGTGTCCCCAAAGTAGAGGGCCCACACAAAGTTAACAAAAATTAGATATCACCACATCCATGTTGTCAGTACTAATATGGAAGGGCTTAGTTGATACACTGTGATACCAAAAGGATGACACAAGTGTTGACAATACTTTACCATACTGTTGAAAGAATTGAAAATATTGGTGGATGAGTCATGAAGACAGCCATGACGGTTAAATACTAGTATAAGGCATAGTCAGTATAGTATGTGTGCTACTGTGGATGAACCATTCGGTTTGTAAGAAACACCTGATTTCAAGTGTTCTTTGTGCCAGTACCTGTGAAGTATAGTAGTTAAAACAATGGCTCATGTACAACTTCTAAGAGATGTGCTTAGCTTTGGTAGATATAGTAAGGTTATATGTTTACCTTTTATGGTTTGTTTCAAATGACATTTCTATAGTTTAAACGTTATGTGTAGATATTTGATACAGACAACTCTGACATATATATGTATAATCTTCATATACTGACAATTGAATGCAATATGATGCCATACGTCAATGGATACTGAAGGAGATATATGATTGGTCAAGGTGGAGAAAGAATATATTTTTTAACCAATCAGACAGTTTGTACCTCAAGATGTTAATAGAATGATGGCTACCTCTGAGGTTTGTAATGTGCTGTTTTTCAGATAGATAATTCATACCGATGCATTGATATACAGATACTGGACAAACAGAGGGGTAATAGAATAAGGAAAGCTGATAGGAAAATATTTTCATGGAACTCTGTGATGAATCTGGTGCTTGAGTCAGCAACAACCCAGTTTGTAATGATGTAACAGGGTGTGAAATGGACATTTCTGAAGACCATACGAACTGTTTAAAATTTGGTTCCTCAATATTCTTTTGAATTTGCTCACTAGTTGGTCACGTTTTTTGTATAATCACCAAAAATCAGAGAGCCTGATCTAACTTGAAAGACAAAAACAGAATAATATAGAGCTCGGCACACCTCCCTAGTTGCTAACTAAACTACCATGGGTTTAGAAACAGGTTATCCAGAGTAGGTTGTAAAAAAAAAGCTAGCAGCAATCTTCTATTTTGTACCCTGTGCAGCCAGTATGTTTTCTGAGGAGAGAGAAAGGCAAGACAGATCTCTGTGGCTGGTGCCCCTTTAGTATGGGCCTCTGTGTACCTTCATCATGGGATTTAGGACATCTTTCTTTTTCGGCGTAACAGCAGTGCAGAACATCAAAACATCTAACAGTGAGCTATGAAAAAAGCTGATCAACTGTTTTGTTTTATTCCAGTTTATTTCAATGTCTCGTTAACAAGAGCTCCAAGCTGCCATGATATGTGATGGATATAAACTACAGGCGTATGCCTTACATTTCTCTGTATTTGTGAATATCGTTTTGGTAGTACGTGTAATACAAGTCTTAAAACAGCTGTGAACTGGCGCGTGTGAAACCTTTGCAATTGTATGTAAGTGTGTGTGTGTATGTGTGTGTGTGTGTGTGTAAAAAGAACCAATTTATGGAAAAACAGCTTGGTACTATAGCTTAACTGTCGTAGTAAATTGGTCTCCTCTGTCCCAACCCATCTGATAAGTGAAGGCACAGGAATTACGTGACATCCCTGCATGGTGTGGGGAGGCACTTGAGCCAGTGAGATTGGTGAGGTTTTTGCTGATCTCTGTGTGGCTGCTGTCATACATACTACAGTTGTCTATGTGCAATCAAATGCACAGACCATCTAACATGATTGAACAGGTTGCAGGTGAAGGCATGCATACAAAATGTTCAATCATCAAGGCTTTCAATTTGGAGTGATACATCGTAATAAAATTGCCCCCCTATGCATGTACATGTAATAGGAGATCAAGGCAAAAACATAATGCTAGAAAGGATAAGCCTGTTGGGTGACATGACTCTGTCTTATAGACAATGCCTAATAGTATGTAAGTGGCTGAACAATTTTTGTGGGTTTGCTGTCTGGAGGATTTGTCAGTCTACATTTTCACTGTCAGACTTCCTTCAGTCTGGTCAGGCTATCCTACTAAATATCATATCAGAAGGAAATGCACAGGGTTGGTATAATGTATTGTGACAGATCTGTGCGAGTTGATGCCAGGATGAAGATGATAACAAAATGTTTTCACTACACTCAGACTGAGTGAAACCTTTTTCAAGCCAATGAATGCAAAATAAACATCATGAAGTATAGATACCACCAGGGTCACTACTGGAAAGAAGACATGTTAGTACATGAAGTAGCCCACTAGGACTTTGCAAATGTGATACATAGAATTATTAAAGAAGAGGGGATGGAGGAATGAGGCAGGAACCAGTATCAGAGTTCCACAGCCTTTATCATGACAGCCCTATTGTTTCCATTCAAACATGAGCTCATAGTTTTTGCCTTTCAAATTCCTAAATATACATTAAATTGATTTTATGGAGATATGAATGCATCTTTATTTTAGTCTGTTTCCCCCAAAACTAGAAGATTGGACAGTAAAAGAGGTGGTGCATTTTTCAAATATCCTGTCACATGGATTTAAGTGCTCATCAATCTCTAACTATGGATATGACTGGTTTGATTATGGATCTGTATTAACGTCAAAGAAGGAAAGAAAAATCTAGTACTGTGGATAGTTATGATGATATTCAATTTTGATGACAAGAGACTGGTTTTGAATGTTTTAATTGTTCATCTATGTACTTTCTACAAATTACAATAAAGTTGTTTATACCTTGTCTTTTATAGTTCTTCATTGCCCAGGTTAAATTGTATTTTTTGCTCAAAGTTTAAGAGACTTAAAGCACTGACTTACATACTGCAAAAAACATTTAGACTTGTGGTGTTTGCACAGGAGAAGTTTTTGACAGGATGATGGTTTGCGGAGAAATCTGCCTCATGAAAACTCAATACTTGAAAGTCTTATCTGTGACCAGAAGTGCAGACGATTGTACTTAAAAAAGATAGCATGGCATGAACTGCCTTGCAATTTCAAAGTGATTTGCTGCATTGTTGCCAAATTCCAGACCATTTCTATAGGGCAGCCTGTTGTAAGATGCTCAATGCAGTGTTACTCAGCTCCCTTACTACAAGGTGCTTTAGTCATTCATCATCACAACCATCACTACGACAGGTACAAGTGCTTTGAAAACATACATGTTAATTTTACATACATACAGTTAATTTGCCCTACACTTTGGCAGTCATAGATAATTGTAAATCTTATCAGAATGCCTTCATGGGGAGAAAGTCATAGTCAAGTAGATTGACATGCAGGTACATTACAGGTTGAGGATTATAACTAATTGTGGTGCCATTGATTGTGAAACTGTGCATGCTGTGCAGAAGACGTCAACAGAGCTGATATTTCCAGTATCTGAATATGATGTTGAACAACAGGTGTTATCTTAGGAAAACAACAGTAGATATAAGTGACACTAAGCTTATGTGTGAGACTCCCAACCTTTCTATGTTGCACCAAAGCAGGAAGTATGATTTGGAGGAATGTAAAAAGCCAATCAGCCAGCAAAGAGGAATGTTAAGTGTTCTGCAAAAGGATTTCATGGAAGAGGAATTCCTGATTTATATTACCTTATATAATGGGCATGTGTTTTGCCCTTCATGGCCACAGCCTTTCCCAGACTACATGATGGAAGTCACTTATGAATAACACAACTCTCCACTGGTGACTGGTGAGGAGATATCTATTTACTGAAGCTCTTTACCATTCTATGACTCAAACAACTTTCTTGATTACCAAACAGGCTTGCTGTTTCCCATTGCAAATTTGTTTTTGTTTTTTTAAAAACAACTTTCTTTTTTAAGCCCACTTCCTGCATAACATACAGGCAATGACTGGAACAAGTTATAAACAAACAACCGAGTTGAGAGTCACATTGTTAAAAATGACATCACTTCTTCCATCAACCCAGTTACAAAAATGACATATATACTAAGCTTTTCATCAAACCAGACATCTTGAGACATGATCTTTGTTCCTTGATTGATGTGTTATGGTGGTAAATTGATCAGAAGTGACTTGAGATTTCCTGCATTTCATTGTGGAGAGTCTGAGTCAGCAATTACAGAGATGATAGTAGGAAGTGTGCAGTTGCCTCTTGTGTCACCCTCTTGATACAAATTCTGATTGTAATACACCTACGTGTCCTGGCATTATTTCACTGTGTCTAGAAAAGTTAAGATCCATTAAGTTAATGGAATTGAAAGTACACTGTAGTCCAGTGATGTGCCTAGTTATCCCCACAAACATTAATTATGTTAGTGAGTCATGTATTTCTCCAGTCCTTGATGTGTGAATATTCTATACAGTAGGCACAGTGTCCCTCTTTTCAGAAGAGTTGTTTTTATTCAAGAAGATAGTGGAGTGAACAGAAATGGTTGTAAAGGCTTAACTCCTTGGTAGCTGCCTGGAATAGAGGCAAAATTGGCCAAATAGACTGAATGATTTGCTAGAGGAGTTAGCTGCATGGCCAGAAAGTTACCAATTAGAAACCAACTCTGGCAAATTATTCAGTCTAGTATGTAGCCAAT
This sequence comes from Branchiostoma lanceolatum, assembly GCF_035083965.1. Taxonomy (NCBI): domain Eukaryota; kingdom Metazoa; phylum Chordata; class Leptocardii; order Amphioxiformes; family Branchiostomatidae; genus Branchiostoma; species Branchiostoma lanceolatum. The sequence continues at coordinate 13,400,856 of NC_089726.1, read as the reverse complement.
TCCCACTATCCCATCTACCCGTGGAGTCTGGTACAAACTAGTAAAGGGATGAAAAATCAAAGATCCTGTTTGTCGGATGTTACATTAAAAGAAATATTTGATGAAGCTGTGGAGTGGGAGAAATATGGGAAAATGTTACTGGAGAGAGCGGTATTTTTCTCTTATTTTTTTAGTCTCCTATAAAGAGTTACTTATCAGCATTGAAATGTTATATCTGGTAACTCTATTCTTGGCTTCCTAAGGTGCAACAATGTCTCATAGTCACAACACGAAGTATTGTGAAGTAACATTTCTTTGTTACCAGAGTTGTGAAGTCATCTTACCAAACTTGATAAATGCTCCTCATTCCTGTCTCAAGTACAAAGTGTAGTACATCTGATTGACACATTAAATTATCATGAAAAGCTAGACAGTATATATTGAGAATCCTTTCAGGTCTAAAAATAAAGGTACCAGTTTGGCCGAGATCAATATCCAGAGAGTGACCCTGCTTGTTAACAACATTGAATGCTTCACAGTTAAACATCATGTTCTGAAGATGGTTGACTGCATCTACATCTGCCAGCTTGGAATTGTCATGTTTGATAGGCTGTCATCACCAGAATATTGCTTGAATGTCAACTTTCTGAACGGATCATGATTAGAATTAATTTCACTGAATTTAAGGGGAAAAATATGGCAAATACATATGCACAAATAGTTGACCCCGTCAAAAAAATAGTACAATACATGTAGTCTCCAAGCAGGTCCAATGGATTGCAAAGACTATCCAACTGGAAGAAGGAGCTTGTATAGCAATCGGTTGCAAAACGTACCTCCTCTGCCAGTTTGATACGGTCTTAGCAACCTATAGATCTGCTTGGAGATTACAATACATGTATGTTGAGGATTTACTGACAAGAAGGACTTACACAGATGGGACAAAAATCATACACATTACGGCAAATCACAACAGGCACATGCCATTTTACCTGGACCAGGGCAATTTCACCTGGACCTTTCCTCTCATTGAGCAGCTAAATCTATTTTCAGCTGGAAACCCGGCAGGTTGCAGAATTCCATTATGGCAAATTAGGCAAAACTGGGGGGGCAAACATTGGGAAATTCTGTGTTGATTTCATTAAGATGGGAGCCTGACGGCTCGTTCCACGGATTTCCTCTTGTAATTAGTAATCAAGAGAGACACATCCAGCGGGGCAAATTTTATCCCTTCTGTCCTTTGGCCTGAACAATTCAACTGATTGGTTGAATGGTTCCCTTTAATCAACAATTCTACTGCAAAATCTTGTCCAGCAGAGGCAATGAGCACAAATGGAGGTTAAATCATACATATATGACAAATGCACATAATTAAAAGTACAAAAAAACATCAATTAGGAAAGAGGAGTACTAAATAGACAAGGAATATGAAATGGTAACGGGTGGAAAGAATGCCATGATCCATCCTTCCAGCAATCTCCTGGACTGGGTCCAGGCAAAATCTGTTGTATATTTAATGCAGTAGTGACCTTTTATTCATAAAGCCAGCATGCAGAAATGTAATTGGAAATGTTTACCTACCTGATTGTTCTGTATTCAAATTTAGGCACAACATCATGTTGTTATATTTTCTTGCATTTGCACCTCCTTCTCTATCTTGAATATGAAATTCTGCCACACTTTACACTGTAAGTTTATTGAAAAAATTTAGGAATGACCCATCATAAAAACTAATGAAACTACAGATCCCCAAGGACCCATAATTAATCAGTCTTGAAACTGGAAGGTTTAAAGCTTTATTAAAGCCTGTGGTGGTCATTTTGTGTGGCTATATAGGCCAGCATAGCATCAATCTGTCTATTACACACAATGGGCCTGGATGAGCAATTCCTGGGGCTGAGCTGATTAGGTCAGGTCCCAGCTGAGCACTACAACATTCCCTCCCAAATTTGTCTGGAGGAGAAAGACTCGTCTCTAATACGTCCCTGGCTACCTGGTCTTATTTGTGGACTAACAAGAACAGAATCGAATATCAACATCCTTAAAAATATGGAGGCCATTCTTGGGATAACAGAGGACATTATCTCTGAATAATGTCCTTGGTATTACCACCATAATTAAATGTTATTTGTACCATATGTTTGTGGGTACCTTAACAACTTTCATTTGAAAAAAAAGTTATTGGAAACAGGAAGCACAAATAAAATTTTGGGGCATAATTATTAAGTATAAATCCTTTAATCAATGACCACCAAAGCTAAAATCATTGTGATCATCACTGTTCAGGTGGCACCCTTTTGAAAAGCAGTAGGTATAAGAAGCCAGAAAAAATGGTAAGGTTTTTCACTGGGACTGCCATGAAATCTATGAATACATGGTCGAAATGTTTATGAGAAAACTGTGTGTTAACCAGAGAGAAGTAGGCTGCTGACTTGAAGTAGAGCAAGGAGAGCCTTAACAGTTGACCCGCACACTTCTAGTTGCATCACCCCTCTCTTATTGATTAATACCTGTAGTGTTACTTATTTTCAAAGGGGCATTGCATTTTTTTAGCTATTACATTATTCTACATAGAGCTTTCCCGTGGCAGCCTATACAAAGCTAACTGCTTTTAAAAACAGATCCTTTAATTGTCTTCCCATATATGTATTAGGAAGAAACATTTCTCATAAAAATCGTATGCTTCAATTGCTTGTCTTCCATGTTACAGTTCACAATGTTTTCTAGTCTGACGCCAGATTTGATACTCAGATGCCTATTACAAATAGGCAGGCTTCATCAAAGATAATTGCTGCAAAGTATTCAACCCTTAGTTGCATAAAACCATTTGATTGGTACAGTTATAATAGGCCCTGCCTGATTAGAGCTGTTGAACAAATCAGACCCACTTTGTCATCTCCTGACCCAGAAAATGTCTACTTGCCAGAAAACATAACACTCCTCCACTGTACACACAGCACTGGGTCATGCACAGCATTAACCACATGGTTAAGGGTCACTGGTAGAGCCACAAATCATGTACATGTACATGGGAGGAACATCAGGGGTTTATTTCCACAAGATTCTACCTCAAAGTTAACCAGCAGCAGACTTCGACATTTCCTCCCTTTCCTTAGGGTCAACTTTATTATGTCAAAGGCTGTCATTGTAACATTGTTAATTAATTCATTTTTAATGAGCTCTTGTTACAAAAATTTGAAGGAGATCCATTTTGGTAAATGATGGATCAATTTGACTCCTATTTCTTTTGCAATTCGTGACAAAATAAATGATCCTGTACACTTGATTCGTCTACATCTCAGCAGCAGCCTTCAGGCAGAATGCTTTTGTAATCTCCAGCTCTCCCAAAGCTTGCGGGACTCTAGAAGCGCCCCCTATTGTCTAGCAGTCAAACCTCAAGGCAAAAGTCTTTTGGATTGATCCATGATGACAAAGACATTGAGCAGAATGATTATTTTGGCTCATGCCAAGGAGGTTCTATATAACCTCCTTGCTCATGCCAAAGGCTTTCTGGCAACTTTGAATAATTTCCAATTATAGTTAGCACAAGCACCATTGCATTTTTGAACAGACTTACACGTTACAGTGTGGATGAAAAATGATCCTACCTGTTCATGTTTAAAATATTGCAGCCATTCCATGTAAAATGTCATAAATATGCAAATTACACAGCGCTAATGAACATTGCATATGCCTGCTGGGCACAAGCATCCTTCATGAATCATGTCAATGTTCCACAATCTGTCTCACTAACATTCATATCATGGGTGAAACCTTTTCACTTTGAGTGAAGTAAGCCTTTGAATAAGACAACCAGACGTGGAGTGCAGAATTAACATGCATATACACTCATAAAAAGCCAGTTGACTGTTTTAATACATATCATCTGTGACAAAATTGTACAGATATCCTCAAAACACTATTATTTCAATATGCATATATTAAACGATTCTAAATATCTATACCTATCTATATCTTTTTCTTTGTTCAACAAAAAAACACATTTGTTTCCCACTTAACTACAGCAACACATTTTTGTTGGAAAGCAGCAAATGTACAGTATAACTATAACCTTTCACTGTTTTTTTCCTGTAACCTGGTTGGCAAAGCACACAAACTAGTTAAACCACATCAGAGTAATTCCTCTGTTCACTGGCATTTTTAAGATGTGGAAGACAACTGTATGTTGAGACTACTTACATGTTCATTATGTATACAATATGAAACTGGATCATACAGTCCTGTACTCGGAGGTAAGATTTTCTTTTTCCAGACCATTTTCATGATTTTGTTTCCTCAAAATGTCAGAAAACCAAGAAAAGACAAAAGCTGTCATTATGTGAAGTCACTTCTAAATTCCCTAATCTCACGAGGTACAAATACTTACCAAACTACATTCATTCATTGATTACTTTCGAGTGATATTGTGCTGTATGGAACCACAATTTTTGAATTTGTAAGATGATTTCAACTGGACACCAATCATTTAGGTATATATTTTAATACATGTATCCTCAAATTTGCAAATTTGGATGTGTTTATAACTTTTTAAAGTTTCCTTTGCAGAAAAAAAAGTATGTCCAGGTTGTGTGGTATCTAATAGCAAAGTAGCCTCATGTGTTTCAAGGGCTTGTTCAATAGGAACTAGATGAGTGGCAGTTGGACAGGCTGTCTGACAAACAGCCCTGGCCAAGTCCACAACTATACAATGTCATGTGCTATTACACACGTACCACCACAACTATACAACACAGTATCTCTTTCTCTTCAGGCACACTAGGTTTAAGACCAACATTATTGATATTCTCTCCTTTAGACACATCAATAGTCACTGCACCACATCACGTTGATCATTCAAGCCACAATTTTTCTGTCCATGATCATACTCACAAAATATATAGACAGGAACTGCACATTACTTTTACTATATGTACACACAAGCTTTTAGGCACAGTGTTTACTGAGCAGTATGTTGCGATATTTTTTCATGGCAAGATTTCATATTACATGTTGATATAAAAAAAGGAAGCACTTCTTCATATTAATGAGTTATAGAGTAGGATACAATTCCTTCCTTGGAGTTTTGTTATATGTATGTATCCTGCTTACAACATGTATCTGGATATGGAATGCTATTCTAAAAGTGGTTGAGACTTCGAGGCCTGCAGTTTTGTTCAACAATAAGATAAGACTTTTCAAAGAAATAAAGGTATGCAGGAATCACATGGACAACATTTATCCATAATGGTACCAATAGCAATCCAATATCGTTGAAACATTCAAGAGGAGTATATCTGCTCTCTAGCTTTTAACTTTGAAGGTATAAAATGTCAGATAAAATTGCTTAATACCATACAAACACCCTGCAATCAAAATCATGATTTATATGAAATAATCTTACCAAACTATAAGGATGGTATAACATCTGAGTGAACATCTAAGTGTCAATGATAGATATTCAGCACTGTCAACAATGCATAATCAGCTCCTTCGTGCTTATATGTACATCTAATCAGCAACAAAACTGGAACAGTAAAACTAAAAGGGAACTGAAGACAAAGCTTGGAAAGTGTGGTCCCATGGGTACATACCGTCACATCAACTCTGTGGACTCCGAGCTGAAGCTCAACTTTGGGTTGGGCGGAGAGTGTGGCTTCTGTGACTTAGGAAAAGGGGAATAAAAGGACAGAGTATTACAGAAACAAGAAACATCTGCTAGGCTAGTTTAAACGACCAAATTGTTATGTTTATACTTTGTGACACTTTAGAGGAAATTGAGGTCTTAAGTTAAGGACAAGGGATCAAATTACTTTTGTTAAGTTTCCGTAAGTGAAGTTGGTATTTCACTACGATCTTATGAATGAATAAAAAAGAAATAGTCACTTGTCAAATCCATGATACCTTTCCACGATCTGAAACAAGACTGGAAGTGTCCTTGACTTCGTTTAGCAGCTCGGACTCCCAGTCATCTCCTTCCTCAGAGGGGTCAAAGTTGTAGAGAGGCATCAGCTGGTGACGCAGCTTTTCCAGTCTGTAAACAAACGTAAGAAATGTATGAGACTCAGGGGTTCAAAACCTTATTCGAATGTTACCAAGTGCAGATTCGGTTCCCTCCCTTCATTTTGATAATTACAGCATCTTATAAATCACATTGTGAATGCATTTACCCTGAAATTCAAAATCAACATACTGTACCTTCTTCTCTTTCTGATGTAGAAACCCTGAAGGAAAAAGGAAAAAAAAGTGTAACTCATCATGAGATCAACTTATGTCATAAACCCAAGTAATGCATTATACAAATAGATTGCACTTAACTTAAGTAAGTAGGCTGCCTGAGGTTGAATTTGGTCAGTTTGTCTCCATTGACAATAACTACGACCAGAACATTCTCGTGCCAAGAGTGTAAGAGAATGTTTTAATCAATTATACTAGGCAATCAGCTTACAGAGTAGAGGGTCAACTTTAAGTTTGAAAAAAAAACCCATAGAATAGTGAGGTAAAGAGTGGTACAAAATTTGCTTCTCAAAACTACACTGTACCAACATATTCTTGTAAATATACTAGTAGCCAAGGATAATACTGCATACTAAAAAGTGGTATCCACATATGGAAGGTTGTCTTTGTACTTGCCAGTGCAACAAGGAATAATACAGTCAGGAGTGTCCCCAGCAGTGCAAAAACCCAAACCAGCACAATGTGTGCTGTGCTCTGGTGCTCCCCTGGTTGTGGTGGTAGATATGTCGGTTCTGTAATGTTCATTGTCTCCAGGTATGTCCCACCAGCCGCAGGTATGGAGGAAGGAGATATATGAAGGCTGGAACTGGAGATGCTATCCAGTCTGTGTGTAGATGTTGAAGGATGTAAGGCAGCCGGGTGCGTAAGACCTGGGGTAGGGGTAAAGGGTGACTGGGCTGGAGGCACCACGGCTGGGTGAGTACTGTTCAACATTTGGGAAAGACTCAAAGTCATGGGAGTCGATGTTGATGGCTGCACCATTCTGCCTCCTGGCACAGGTGTATCTGTGGGGTCAAGGGTTTGTTTTGAGATTGAAAGAGGTGCAACAATTGGACTCCAAGTTGGAGATGGTCTTAGTTCCACAGTGGACTGTGACGATAATGTAAGAATAGTTTTCAGAGGACTCTCTGCAACAACACCTAAACTGTTGACAGTCTTGTTGGTTTCAACAGAGGATACTTCTGAAATGATCTTATGTAGATCCAGACTGCTGGCAACACTAGTGGCCCACTTTGTCTGTGATATTTCTGTAGAGGCAGGAGTGACAAAGTTTCCTTGGCTTGGCTTGAGTTCTTTGTGCTTTTTGTAAACTGGAACTGATGTAGAAATATGGGATGAAGTCGAGTGGAGTGCCTGTAAAACTGCTGATTCTCTGAACAGAGCAGTGGATGAAATCCTTGTTGAGTAGGTAGATGTTATGGCCACCTTCTCTGGCAAGTAGAGTTTTGTTTGTAAATGGTTCTTTGTGTAAAATGTTCCTATGTCCACTACATCCTCTGTGATGTTCCTTGTTTCCCACAAAGTAGAAGTCTTGCGGTTTTCTCTACTTGCTGGCAGGTGCTGGAAATGTCCACTAATGTTGGTCGGAAGATTCCCTGTAGAAAATAAATTAAGCCATCCTTGAGAAAAAAATCTGAATTTCAATGGCTTAACATGGCTGGCCTACAATACTGGTACACGTACTTCACTGCCTTGAGGGTGAAATACAACTTAAGACAGCCTCTGCAGGCAGTCATTTAGTTTAAACAGGTACATGTATATGTTTTCACTTCTCACATGACCAAATAGAAATGTCTGGAAGTACTGACATTGAAGCACATGCGTAGCAACAGTGCTCAAGAAATAGAATCCTCAAGGACACTTCGCAAGGATGTGTGACATTCTGAACCACATTATAGACAAGTATTTCACAAGTAAACTATATGCCAGCCAAGTCAGTCACTGGGGCATGATTTTCCTATAATTTTAGCCAAAAGGTTATGACCTGGGCTGACAATATCATGAAATATGCCTTTGCTGATTACACACGGTAACACACCCAACTGGAATTAAATCAAATCCTTCACTTGCTAGTGCAAGTCTTGGTGTACATGCGATTGTGATGATGTCGCAGTGACATATTGGTAGGCAAAAATCAGGTGGAACGCAAAATATTAATTCATATGTTAATCCATGATTTAATCTGCTAATTTGAATAGTAATTAGTAATCTAATCTACTATCGTCATTTTGCCTCCCAGTCGTCAAATACCCTGGATGTCAACAAAAACAGCAATCGCTCGTATACGAAATATTAGACAAGTAGATCAGCTACAAAATATCACATGTTTCCTGGCCACTGAGTTAAAGTAACTTTAAAATTAGTCATGGTAACGTTATGCCCCGCCAATAAAAAGTTGGAGGTTTAATTAAAATCATACAGCTTTTTTTATTATCAAATTTTAAGGAACTATAAATATAATTTCAGGCAGGTTTGGTTCTTCGTGCAAGGAGAACAAGTAGGGGAAATATGTGGCGTACAATATTTTTGAAAATCTGCCGAAAAATCATGCCATCATCTGATCAAAGGAAACCAAACCGGTGACAACAACATCCCGTGACTGTTGTTGTCAAACACGTAACTCGACCCCCGTCAATAAACGCTGAAACTCACCTTGTCTTCCCACCTCTGTAGTTCCTTCCGTCAGAAACAGCAGTGTGAGTATCAGATAATTATCACGTAAACAATTGAAGTTCATTACTTGGATAATTAGTTAATTATTGTCAATAATGTCTCTGATTGTGCGATCATCAATAAAAATCGTCTGATTCGTCCGCCATTTTGTCTCCGCATGCGCACAACGAAGTCTCGCGGTTTGCGAGATCTCGCCAGGTTCGACATTTGTTGCGAGATTTGGGAGCACGCCGCTGGTGAGCCTGCTACAAAGTTTGGTACGTTTATAAGTCTTTTTACCACTTCAAACCACTTTATAGCCTTATATTACACATCCTTCCTGCTGGCCGATAGTGTTAAGACTGTGGGAGGAAGTAAGCGAAGCCTACAGGAGGGATTTTTCTAACGATCAAGACTATTTTCACGGGTTCTGGGGCTGGAAAGGTTGTGAAGTTTGGTCAAGAGTTTTGGGTCTCAACTGGAAAGTCCTGTGCATATGTAGGAATGAATGGATGGATGAACAACAATATTGAGAAACAACAGAACAATAAAACGACAGTAGGTCAGCTTCTACTTGATGTGCAAACATATAAGGGCAAAATAGCTAGTATTTTCCGTTTTCAAGCATCATAGCTGACAAAAACGAAATGTGTTGTTATGCTAAAGTGATGTTGACCTAGTTTTTCTCCATTGTGTACATCTAGAGTGCTGTGAATAGATACAGGCACCTGTTATATGTATACCTGAGTTTTTCTCACATTTTGCTAAATTTGTCTATTTATACTGTCTCGGTAATGTATTTAACCAGTGGAATTTGAAATGTGATGTGGACCACACTCTGTTGTAGTATAGTATAGTGTCATTATTGCGTAATGACATGAAGAGACAAATCCGAATATGATCCAGCTCTGATGGACCAATTTTTTAGATACCATAAATGTGTGAATAATAGACCTGATTATTGACATACAATGAAACACACTAACTCCAGTGCATTGTTTATCGACATGCATGTATTTGTACTACTTTAGGGGTGATTTGGTTATTAGCCGCCAGGGTTGACCTATGACCCCTGAATCTGATACGTTAGATGGGGATGTACCCCACCAATATATGCCAGACTAGGGATGACTCAACAATCATCTGAGTAGAAATTGCCCTATTTTGATTGTTGTGGGAAACTTGGCCCTACTAGTATGCACAATGTATATTCCCCATTACTTACACATTTGTAGGTGACTTGATGACTCTGAGGTTGTCGACCATTTCATTGTGATAAATGTGGCATCATCATCAATATGATATAACAATGTCAAGAGGATGTGAATTAATTATTGTGACATGAGGTGTTGCTGTAAATGTATTTGTTGGATTTTTGTTGTTTCATTTGCATTGTGATATTTTTGAAAAGTCATGGAAATAAACCGATCATTGTGACATAATACTGAATCGTTGCAATGACTTAGGAATCACCATGGCAGATTTAGGCTGGTCAAGGTACATTGTATAGAGTAACTTGTGTCAGTGTGGTGTCTTTGCATGGTATTTGATGCCCCAATTACTATATAGCTGAAATCTAGAGGTAAATCTTCGATAGGTGCACCTCAAATTGGGTTAATGAAACAATCAAAACTCTAAGATGCTTGACAAATGTACCATATAACTTGTCAGATCATATAAAAAACTGATGTTTGTGTCCTACTGTTGTTCCATCAGAAGTTTGCATCACAAGATGGGGTCCCGCAACACCTCCCCATCAGTGGAGGCAGTAGTGGCCATCCTCCAGCAGTGGGAGAGGGACATGGGCAGTGCAGTGGACCCCCTGCCAACAATTAATAGGTAAATACCCGTGTCCTGTGTAGAACAATGTATGGTATGACACATCAGTACCAGATATTTACTTTGGGTTTTAGACCTGTTGGAAATACCTATAGTGGCTTATGTATTGATGATGATTATGTACACTATTGTAATTCACATTTTTTAGCTATTTCGTAGAGTGCAATGTTGATACTCTTCATATTAACAAGAAAATTAACCAATTGAAGGCACAGTTTTCATGTTTTACATGTTTTCCCCCACAGTTTGGCAGAAATTGTGGAGAGGGAGACAGAAGAGTACCTGGGACAGGACCCAGATCCCTTTGATGACAGACATCCAGGTGTGGATCGTACATTTGATGATGATATTGCCAGTGTGATGTATATGTGGTTTATGTGTTAGATGGCATCGTATTGGTATTTGCACATCTTGAGAAGGCTGTAGTGCTACTCCTGTGCACGACAGTTGGTAAAAGTGTGCTACAGCAATGTAAGACATCTACAGCTGACTGGCTATGTGTTGCCCAGGCGATGTAGATACCTTTGACAATGTACAAATGATTTTGAAAACTGCTATCATTCCTACATATTTTCAGCACACAGAAGTCCAATGTACTTTTTACATGTTCCTTTAAAACATTTATACCAGTTTCATATATGTTTTCTAAACATAAATAAAATTGAAATTGAAATTGCATACACAGCAATTACGATTATACCTATTTTTCAGATCTATATTTACAAATCTTTATTTCTTTCCTCTTCCCAGGGAGAGCAGACCCAGACAGTGGTTTTGGCCTTGTCCTGAAGACTCTGTTTAAAGACAATGACTTCATGAACACATTAGTGAATAACTACATCCTGACACAGGAGAGAGATAACATTGAACTTGTCACAGCAGCCTGTCGACTTCTTATCGACATCCTACCTGGGCTGGAGACGTCTGTTGTCTTCCAAGAAACGGTAAAGCAGTGTGAGGTGTAATCCTTATGACATAGAATAAGGTGTACCTAAGAAATTGTGTGTAATCTCTCCAAGTATGCCACTTTATCTTAATCCTTTCTCTGTCACCTTACCCCATATCCAATACAAATTTGGTCCCAGATCGCCTCCTTTGCAGGGAGAAAGTTGATAAGTAGAGCCATCATAGCTCAGTTGACCTCAGGCAGTCAGATAAGTAACATTGACATGATAAGGCCACCTAGAATAATGTCACAGTGGTATTTATCCTGCATGGTTATGTTGTCTAGGATGGCATTGTGGAGAGACTATTCAGGTGGACAAAGCTGGAGCATGAGCCTCTGAGTTCGTATGCCACTGGCCTATTGGCTGCTGCCATGGAAACGCAGGATGTGGCAACCAACTACAGGGAGGATAACTCTGAACTGGTAGGTGTATATAAGTAAAAAGCAAAATGCAAGATGACAAAAATGATGTTGAATACACACATACATGTATCTTGTTTGAAATATGTAAATAAGGCTCAACTGTTTTGTACTTATTTTTGTGCCAACAGTAGCCATAGCATTGTTTTACCCACTTGCTATGACCACACTTAATGTATTTGCACATCTTGAGAAGGCTGTAGTGCTACACCTGTGCACGACAGTTGGTAAAAGTGTGCTACAGCAATGTGAGATATCTACAGCTGACTGGCTATCTGTTTGCCCAGACGATGTAGATACCTTCTACAATCTTCCCTCTCAAGGATTTAATCGGTGTTTAAGATGCTTTCTTGTCTTTATGTTTTTGTGCTATCAATGTATGTAGATAGAAGAATACTTTATTGTTTGACCCAAGCTCAAAGGCCCATATTGACACAACTCAAACATGGGTACACATCTGAAAAGAAGAACAGAATAGTATAAGCATTTCTAGTCTAATTCTATATGTGGATCTGTGTAGGTTATGTTCATGTCTATATTATCCAGCAATTATAGAATAATATCTTGTGTCCGTTCCCTCCAGGTGCCTCAGATGTTGGCTAAACTGAAGTGCCTGCGAGAACAGATGGAGAGAGACAGGTGTCACAAGGTAGAAGAAGACTGTGGCGTGACCATTGACAGGCCGTTTGCATGTTTCTCCAGTCCAGATGGCACAAGTATCCCCGTAACTACGCCAACCAAAGTGGAGTCGCAGGTTCCCAGTGGTACCAAACCTACAGACACTGGTGCTGGAGATGGGGGATTGTCAGTAGCTAACGGGCCAGGCAATACAGCGGAAGCAGCAATATGCACATCAGTGCCCCCTAGTGGAACTGTGGGGTGCAGCAGCAACACACCAAAGAGCACTGAAAACTTAAGCACAGGGAAAAGGCAGCTAGCACCAGATGATGATAGCTCAAGCAAACGGACTAGAACCGAGGGATCCGTCCCCGCGACGGGGACGTTCAGCTCCCCGCTGAAAGTGCCTTCGCGTGCCGGCAGCTCGATGTCGCTCTCCCTGCACGACTGCAGCAACAGCAGCTGGAAGGAGCAGGTGCCGTACCTGATTGGTCGACACCAGATGTTTCCGCTGGACCTGGTGATGAAGCAGAGACTGATCCTGCAGTACTTGACTCCGCTGGGGGAGTATCAGGAGGTGAGATGGACTCTCATAACCATCAAAAACATCTTTGAATTTTCCTTATATCTTCCATTGGTGTCAATTGCCTTGGTAAGTTGGAAGATTATAGAATAAGTATGCAGGTTTGAAAAGTTATAGGACTTCGAAGCAATCTCTGCTGTGTCCCCCTCAGTTTGGTTGTGGCTTTTTTTGTCCAGTCTTAATATTTACCTTTTGTCTCACTACAGTTGCTGGCTACGTTTTTTGAGCTCGGTGCTATGGACCTGGTGACTTACTACATGGACCTCAGGAACACACAAGATGTCAGGCTGACGTTTGATGCTCTCAAGGTACAATCCCTCCACCTGTCACCACTCGAGAGAGGTTGATTTCATTATTAAAACACCAGAAATATGGATAACTGTATTTTTGTACTCACATAGTTTTACCCGCCTGTTATGACCACACTTAATGTATATGCACATCTTGAGAAGGCTGTAGTGCTACACCTGTGCACGACAGTTGGTAAAAGTGTGCTACAGCAATGTGAGATATCTACAGCTGACTGGCTATGTGTTTGCCCAGACGATGTAGATACCTTCTACAATCTTCCCTCTCAAGGGTTCAATCAGTTTGCAAGGAATATGTAAGCAATATGTTAGTTCAATCCCCCAGTTTGCTAACTACTCTTAAAACTGCTCATACGTACTACATTTCCCTATTTCCCAGTGCGGTTGTAGTGGTTAGGCTGTAATGCCATGTTGTTTATGTTGTCCAGTGGCTGGCTGCCCTGCTGTGCCATAAGAAGTTTGCTGCAGAGTTTGTGTCACAGGGCGGACTGCAGAAGTTACTGCAGGTGCACCGCCCCTCCATGGCTGCCACGGGCGTGTCCATGTGTCTCTACTACCTGGCTTACAACGAGGATGCCATGGAAAGGGTTGGTCAAGATCTATCTTTTTGGTGACTGGGTGTTTTTCTACATGACAATGTACCAATGTACAATTGTCATTATAAAGATTTTATACACTAATTCCCCACACAAAGTAAAGCGGCTGCCAATAAGCTTTGGGTCAGCCCTCTGACCCTTCTCAACTTGACCTGAAGGGATGTGTGATGTGACTAAAGGTTGATTTAGGGATGATAGCCTCTGATGTCACAGATAAAGTTTTATTTCATTACCATGATATGGCATAATTGTGTTACACATAGTGACTTAGTCTCACCCCATTCCTATCTTATAAATGAAAAATATAATCATTTTTGTCTGTGCATTTTACACATGTCCCACAATATAGACATGAATGTTTGTAGGCTTCACATACACGAACCAAGGAACCTTACCTTGTGCCATCCCTACATGATACCCCAGGTGTGCCTCCTCCCCCACAACGTGCTGTCAGACCTGGTGGACTACACCCTGTGGCTGCTGGAGTGTTCGCACGAGTCGGGCAGGTGTCACGCCACCATGTTCTTCACCGTCACCTTCGGCTTCAGGACGATACTGGAGCTGTTCGACAGACAGGATGGCCTCAGGAAACTCTACAATCTGGTAATGTCATAGCAGCGTTCGAAATACCCGTCTGCAATCTGCAAAATGCATAAAGATTTTCAAGATTGCAGAAGAAAAATGAAACAATCTGCAATTTTGCAGAAGAAAAAAAATCTGACTCTGGCTCTCAATTCAGGAGATTTTAATTCATATAGAGTTACTAGTAAGCAAACTAGCGGCGCTGTAGATATAAACTGAAACCCACAGCGCCGCGCAAGATGGCGGCGTTTCGGTGCGTTCCGACTGCCTGGTGCTACTTGAGGTCAGTTTTTTTCGGGGGGGTTCGACACTTTCCGTGATAACTTCGGAGACGAATCATGTGAGAAAATGTCAAATTCGTGCATTTCCGTCAACCCTCGTTTATCTCCGCGGTCACGATCTCGAGGTCGGCAAAAGTCGGGAAAACAATTCCCGGATGTTTCTAGCATGTCGCAAGCATGCGATTTCTTCAGAGTCCGAACTCGGGGCATGCAAGGGCGCGATGACAGAAGGAACGAAACGGTGGCCACTACATTAGCCCGTGGTCCTTGAAGCCCAGATGGCAGCGATGAGGTTGAGAACTACTCGGAAAGACATTGAGCACCGCCTTGTGTGGAAAAGGCGGAACATTTTCTCCTGTGCCGAGACAGTGGGGAGGGGGGCACCCACCGTGAAAAACTAAATCGCCGGGCCGTCTCTGAAGTCTCCCCGAATGTCCGAAGTCAGAGTCCGATGTTTGAAACCGATAGCGATGTTTCAGATTTATACAAAAAAACTACACAGAGGCCAAGGTTTGCGTAAAGGCGTTTAATATTGAATTTTAAATTTTTTCTCGGTTTTTGTCATTTTTTCTGTGGGCCGTGGCTGTGTCACAGGTCGTGCGATCTTATTTATTAATTATGATACGAATCAGAACACGTATTTCTCGCAAGGATATAATGCCCTTGTCCTCCTTATCAGGCAGGCTGTTGAATTTGTTTTTAATTTTAATACACATACTGAAATAAATTATCAAACGAATATTTGATTTGATTGATATAGAATAAATATGCTTTTGCTGTTGCAATTTTCGCTATTAATTTGAATATTTTTCACACACATGCATGTTATTCCTCAACTTTGCTAGTGATAATCAAAGATAGAGTGAGAGAATAAAGAATTAATCTTACAGCAACGTTGCAAAGCTAGATATAATGTAAATAAGTAGGCATTATTAAGTTGAGAAGGTTGTAGTATGGAGGCATGTGTATTTGCAGAAAATATTTTCAAATTGCAGAAAAAAATTTTGACATTCTGCAATATTGCAGAACACTGAAAAAAAGTATTTCTACCATTGCATAGTGTCTTATTATGTACTATTAGTTCTGATGTCGTACTGTTTGTTTAGGTTTGCATACTTTTAGAATACAATAGCAAAATTTCAAGCTGTAATTGCTGTCCCATACATGTAGTTACAAATCATGCAGTGTGTAACATTACATTGATGAAGGTTAGACATCCAGATACATAACATATGGCACAGAATAGAAGATTGGTTGCATCAGTTCAACTAGTTGACATGTGTGACGTTTGGGTGTTTTTTTTAGATGAGCACACTGCAAATCCTGAGGACAGACGACCAAGGTGAGAACATGTCAGACGATGACATCTACGCCAGCCGACAGACAACCAAACACGTGTGTACGGCACTGAGGAGGTACTTTGAGGCCCACCTGGCCATCAGAGTGGACGCCATGAAGAGGGCTTTATCTAGAACGGGAGGAGGGTCACCGGTAACACCTGTTCCTCCTTACAAGGTGGCTCTCATTCGTTTTTGCATTTCCTTTCATTTCATTATGTAATTATTCAACTGTACACTATAAGACTACATTGTAGTTTTAACAGGGCTCAATATACTGGGTGTATATGACTTTTGTGCACCCAAAATTGAAGCTGTACACCAAAGTTTTTACCGTAGTGCACCAAAATATTTGTGTGTCACAAATGCGAAGGCACTATAATTGTACACTTGAATACACAGCATATTCTTGACATTCAATGTTGGAAAAATAAGAAAACCCTTGTTTTATCACTTGTTAAAGATTTTAAAGTTAGCTATAGAGTTTGCATTCATGGCAACTTTTCAAACCTCAAAACTATGTTAGCAGGTTTCGCTTGTTTATTTTATGTTGTGCATCCAAATTCTTTTCTAGATTTTTAGCTTAGGTTCACCAAGGCATCAACCAAGCTGAATTTTGATTCCTGTTGAACATGTGCTGAAATGTTGTTCTGTAGGCAGGAGCCCTGACCCGTAAAGCCATGATGGGGAATATGGAGATGGTAGTGGAACATGCACCCGTCAGGTGGCACTGGGAACCTGCTCAGGAGTTCTTCCACCTGGGCGGGGTCAACCTACTTCTACAGGTGAGACACCTTTCTTATGGTGTTTAAGAAGCTGTGATATACTAACACTACCATTAAGAGTCTGTTTTTTTTCTTCTGGGTGGATTAAGAGAGGTGGGATATTTCTCTATGGTTACATTTATTGTTATTTAGTCTGTAACATAGCACATGCCAATATAGCAACACATAGAGATGATAACAGTGTTTGGCAACAGGTACAACTCAAGCTTTGTAGGGTCATGATTTCAAAGATATGAACCAGAGGCAAGACTTTCAGACTGTAAGTGTGATTTACATCTTTTAAACTTTCTGGTAATTGGTGTCTACCCTGGTTGTGGACTGGTTTGCATGGTATTGACAAATACATGACTCAATTTAAGCTAAGCTTATGTAAATAGAAGTAAGCATGCTGAAACAAAACACTACAGTGGTTTGGTGGTAAACAAAAGTATGTTCACCTTTCATCTTCATTTCACCATCTTCTGCAACCTCCTGCAAAGAACTGAGATGAAGTTGGTGAAGGCATCATGTTATTCATGTACATTATCAATATCTTGATTTCTGGTGAAACTCTTACATGGGTTCTTTGTTTTCCCCTGTCTCTTCCCTCCCCTGTCTAACATATACGACTGCAATGCGATGTCTGCAACAAGCAGATGCTTGGTTCTTTCCAGATGATCGCGCTGTCCTCGGAGTGGAGGAATTACGGCGGACGGTCGGACACAATCCGTGCGGGATTGGACATCCTGGCGATCCTGACTGTCACGCCAAAGGCGCAACTCCTGCTGTGTGAGCCCGTCACGCTGCCCGAGTCGTCAGCCACCATCGGGCTCAACATCATACTGGGTATGTGAGAAAGGATCAGGGCTGTCTCCAGCTTTCATTTGTTTTCCACCCCACTCAATATTGTTCATTTTTGTTGCTGTATCTGTCATTTTAAGCTTACAAGAATACATTTTTATCAATACAGTATCATGTCATGAAGTTCAGATTTTTTGTACGGATGGGGTGAGATTTTTGTCTGTCCCAACATGCAAATGTCCGTCCCAGAGATGAGGGACAGGTCCTGGAGACAGCCTTGGGAACGATCTAACACTGTCAGATTAATGGATGATATCTGCTTCAACCTTTACAAATCTAGCCAAAGAAAAACAGGAGGGAAATTCCTGTTACTCAACACAAATCAGAATAGAAACTACAGTATATGTATATTTTGGATACTGTTTTTATTTTACATGCACATTGTACAGAGTTGTGTTGTTGTTAAAAATCCTTTTTCTGAACCCTGGGGACAGATCCAATAAACTAATTTAGGAAGTGCTTCCCACTGTGGCCTTGCTGCAGTTTGAAAGGTGGATTGGCCCCCATAACTACATAAACACATAAAAATCCCAGACTGACTCCAGCTTGAAACAAAGGCAGGAGAAGATTTGCATAATACTGGTGAACAAGATTCAAATATTTTTTCCCATTTAAAGTCTCAGGTAATAACACCAGTGTTTTCCCCTCATCTGTCCTGTAGGCATGGCAGAAGGGGAACACCTGTCCGTACCTGATGCTGAGGTGCAGAAAGCAGCCTTACAGGTCATCATCAACTGTGTCTCTGGACCAACAAACAGGTGGGTAGTTTTACCATTATACTGGCAGTTGTAATACCCACACTACGGGTGTCATATATCCTAAAATGTTAGTGTTGAATAAACAGCACGCCATAAGTTGATATTGTCAATGGAAAATTTAAGCTTTTCTGTGTAACTGATGTAAGTTGGAAGAAAGTGATGCCAACTTGATCAAATGTGAGCACCTTAGGTCAAAAAGCCACTGTCATAGTGTTTGTTTTAAAATTAGTCAATTCCATACTTGTCACTAATGACTTATCCACTATGAGAATGATGTATAAGCCATGTAAGCTGTTGATATATAATGACATCATATTAAAGATACAAAAATGTACTTTCCTACCTTCACTATATCCTCCATCTGTACGTAGGTTGGGAGGAGGTGTGGGGAGGGTGGGCAGCGGTACTCCCCGGAGGAGGAACATCCTGAGGAGTGGGGAGGACGTACTCACCAAGATGTGGCACTGTGTCAGGGCAAACAACGGCATCAAGGTAAACCGCTCCGTTAATGGCCTGTAGATTCAGAAGTCTTATGTCAAATTCTTTCACTTTCTGGTCTGTATGTTTCCAGTAGTTAAATCTGTTCGTGATTACCTGTCCATCCAAACAGATTACATGTTAACGAGGGAATCTCACCATTGTGTGTTACTATTGTAGGTCCTGCTGAACCTGTTCACTGTGAAGTCACCAATCACGGATGCCGATGAGATCCGTGCCATGGCGTGCCGCGCCCTGTGTGGTCTGGCCCGCTGCGACACCGTCAAGCAGATCATCAGCAAACTGCAGCTGTTCAGCTCGGGGGAGATGCAGCGCCTGATGAAGGAGCCCACCCTGCAGGAGAAGCGTCAGGAACATCTCAAGTTTGTCAAGTACGCAGCCGAGCTGTTGGAGAGGATATCAGGCAAGCCTGTGTTGTCTGGATACGAGGCCACGCTTGCAGGACTGAACAGGGCAGACATTGTCGCGCAGACAAGAATCGCATATAACTCCAAAGAACTGATGCAATTGATCCACAACCACCTCCTGCAGAATGGGATGATGGACACGGCAGCGTCGTTACAGCGGGAGGCAGGATTGGGCAGGGTCTCTCCGCACCACGAGCCAATGAGACACTCCGCAGGGCACCACGCTCCCGTAGCCATGGCAGCCGCGCCTCCTCAGGGACACAAGCTGGTCAGGGTTCCGGCCGGAAACACAAGTGTCTCAAACACCTCTCCTCTTAGTGGACACTTAAAGTTTGTGCCTCCTTCATCTGGAGCCCCGCGGACCAACAGGACTCCACACTTTGTCCGACAGAAGTCCCAAACAGCCGGTGGGAACTTCCTGCCCAGTCCCGTGATGAGGAAACAGATGGTGAAGACATCACCCGCCCCTCCCACGCTGGACAATATAGTGAAAAAGTACCTGGCAGAGCAGCACTCGCACTGTAGGAACCCTGTCTCCACCTGCCCACCGTTCTCTCTCATACAGCCCCATCACTGTCCTGAACCCAAGTACCGCAGACAAGCACCGAACAATGTCGCAGCACGTCTGGTCCGCAGAGCAGCCTTCCCAATCAACGGAGGGCTTGACGGATCCTCGTACGACCGTCAGTTTATCTACAGCAGGTTCCGACCGGTCCGTATGCTGAGAGACCCTGAAGGGGACAGTTCCTTCACGTGCTGCGCGTTCATGCCCTCCTCTTACTACCACAAGTATGTGGCGTTAGGGACGTACTCCGGAGAGCTGAAGATGTACAGTCTGATCTCAGGTACAGAGGAGGGGACGTACGTGTGTCATAACTGTGCGATCACACACTGTGAGCCCTCCCGTGATGGGAGCCTCATGCTCACCTCTGGTTCCTACGGTCGGCCCCTGTCGGCTCTGTGGAATATGAACGGGGTGTTCACCAGGAAGATGTCTATAGCCGAGGACAACCATGTGGAGTTCAGCAAACTAGTGCAGGTTGGTTTGATTCTATGTAGTATATAAAAGATACCTACGACACAGCTATACAATTAGGTCACCAATTTGCATGTGAGGCCTACTAAAAGTGGTTCAACACATTTCAGCTTCAAGTTCAGATTGGAGAATGTTTAAAAGACAGACTTTTCATTATTTCCAACCTAAAATGTGTTGTTCATTTGCAGGGTTCTCCCCAGAAATTTAGAGTATACCGGAGGAGGGTGCGAAGCACCCGTGGCGTCGCGCCTTCGCGCGGCGCTGGGGGGTGGTCTGGAGGGGGGGTGCCCCCCCCTCCGGAGGAGGAAGCTTTAGCATTTGGGTTGTTTCAAGTTCAAATGGAGGCCATTTCCTGCAACTTGAGGTTGACTTCTTCCCAACAATCACAAGCAAAAGAGGCAGGAAAAATCTTCAAAGTTCAAGCCAACAGACACACAAATTCTGAATTTTTTGGGAAAATTGGGCATATGTTCCACGCTATGACCCCTTACCGGGGGCCACGGTGCCATCAAGTTCAACAAGAAGAAAAGTATACACAACTCCTAGTCATGTAGTTTCTACTTGGAACTTGAGGCAAATCACAATGGGAAAAAGATGTGGAGAACATTGGGCAAAACCTTCTCATTTTGATATTAATATTGATAACTTTTTCTTCAAATTGATATGAATAACACATCAAAAACTATAATAAAAAAGAAGACAACAGAAACTTGTGCATTTTCTGATATACAGTCTGTAGAATGTAATGAATTTTCCTGAAGAATTTCACACATCAAAATCCCAACATACACAAAAGTTTGCTGTAACCAAGGAGTTTTAATTAAACCTCCTTGCTGTAACCACAGTGTAAGTGTAAAATCTCCAGCTACAATTCTTTACAATGGCCCCTTTAGTCTGAGAATGGAATGTTCCATTCCTCCTGTAGTTTTAAGTGAATTTGCATTTGAAGCCGCAGATTCCAACTTAAAAAAAAAACATCCGAACCAAAGAAAATAGAAAATGGTCCTTAAAACTTTCAAATAAATATTAAAGCCTTCTATTATGCAGTTTTCTAAAAGATTAATTTTTTTTCCGGGCCCATGATATCAAATTTTAAAGCCCGTAATCTGCGGTGAAATGTGAGGCTATTTTCTGTCTAGCTTCATTATAAACAACAACAAAATGGCCGCCGGTCGGTAGGACCTCACAGTTTTTCTGAAATTTCTGCATTTTCGTCGGGTTTGGGACTTAACAACCAACACCAAAAGCGAAATAACACTATGTATGGTATTTTTATGGTTAATATTGCTAAAATGAAGCATCCATTTTTCGACTGGATTTCCGATTTTGTTAAACAAAAGGGCATAATTTTTTTCGTCAGACAGGAGACCATGTGCTCCCAACAAACCGAACAAAGTTCGGCCTTTTTCATTGCTTTTGGGACTAAAAACACACACCGAATGTGAAACAAAACCCCACACGATGTTTTCAAATGTAGTAGTGCTACAATGAACCAGGCATTTTCCTACTGCTTGCCGATCTTGACTGCATTTTGAGGCTCGCACTGGCGGTAAGGTGATTTTCTCTAACGTGTACTAGTACTACTACTACTAGCTCCAAATAAATTTCTCATTTCTTTCTGACCCGTTGGCTGTGATTCATGAAGTAAATACAGACAATTAGCATTGTTTGCATGGAAATAGGATTTAGGGGAGTTCGATGCTAAACCAATAATGAGATTCTTTTGTCATCGGCGTTGTAGAGAAATGGTCCATTGTTTTTCGAGTATCCGATCCATTCACACGTTTTTACAGACAATGCCGACGGAAAAAGTGACGCCGCTCGACCCAGAATTATGCGTATTTTCATGAATTTTTGCCTAATTATCCAGGAAAATAGGGAAGAAACACCCTATATTTGAAAATGAGTATACCGGCGCAGAGCTAGGAGTATACCGGCGGCACGCCGTTGTTCCGTTGTCTGGGGAGAACCCTGTCATTTGTAATGTAACCTCGATGTCCCACTGTGTCCACAGGACAGGGTGATTGGAACCAAGAATGAGATCGCCCATATCTACGACATCCAAACTTGCCAGAAGACTCTCACCCTGGTTGACCCTGACCTGACCAACCGCTACAACAAGAACAAGGCCACGTTCAACGCCACCGACGACATGGTGCTGTCAGACGGAGTATTATGGGATGTCAGGTCGGCTAAGCCCATCCACAAGTTTGACAAGTTCAATGGTAACATCAGCGGTGTGTTCCACCCCAACGGTCTGGAGATCATCATCAACTCTGAAATTGTATCCTTTCAACTCAGTTGAGGTGTTGTACATTGTCTTCAGTTGTCAGTCGAGTGACTGTAGGTGTAGTTATGGTCAGGCTTACTTACACTTTCACTTTTACAGTCATACTAAATGTCTAACTTTGTGGGGTCGTGTGGGACAACGGCATGGTTTTCGACCTAGAACCCAACAGTCCCGGGTTCGAATCCCACTGACACCACTGATCTTGTGCCCTTAGGAAAAAGGCACTTTACACGACTTTCCTCAATCCACCCAAGTGTAAAGACGGGTATATTATGTGTGTGGGTCACGACGCCAGCAATGGCTGCCTTTGTCCCACATGTATTGCACTGTTGCAATTCTGACAAAATCAAAAATCAAAATCAAAACTGACAATGAAGGCTGCAGAGATAACTGCACCTGCCCTGCACAAGTTTGTACAATTTGTAATTAGCTAACGTAAAGATTTGTTTATTTATTTATTTATTTCTGTATTCTTTTACTAGGGTAGCTCCCTCAGTGGCTTTGCACTGATTTTCAGGGAGGCCCTAGATACACATATACAAACATACAAACAATACACTGATTACGGATATATACATAACACTTGTGCGTCATAACAAAATTATATCCATACTCATAGTCCAGGTCGTAAGGATTGATGTCATATGTCATATGCTACAAAGTATAAGCATGTAATTTGGGCTTTTTGAAGGTTAGAATGAACAAACCTATTAGGGTGTGTAGCGCAGTAAGTTTGCCAAACAACATGGAAATTATGTTACAATTCCCATAGGAAAGAAGGACAGTCATGATTTAGAGAGATTCCTGTCTGTATATTGTGTACCACATGATAGTAAAAGTCGACTGGAGGGACTACCCTGAAGATTTATGAATAAATAGATAAATATTAGTGCTGGATTCTGATTGGTGGGGACCTCAGGACCATGTGGTCATCCCTGATAATATTGGTTCAAAGTAAGTCCTGTAGTTGGACTGTTGTGTGAACCTTGACCCTTCCACAGTGGGACATGCGCTCCTTCCACCTGCTCCACACTGTGCCGTCCCTGGACCAGTGTCAGGTGGTCTTCAACAACAACGGAACTGTCATGTATGGAGGTCAGCAATATTACTATTCTCTTGGTTTTTATTTCGCACTAAGGCAAAAATGGAGTGACCGCGGTGGTTTTAAGTTTGCGGCAGCGATATAGTCACATACTCCTACAGTGTTGGACAAAAATGTTTGCGGGGGTTTTAAGTTCGCGGTGGAACGGTCGCCGCGAAAACATAAAACCACCGCAAACATTTCTGTATTTACAGTACAAGTACTTCTGCTCAAGCTGTAGAGTCGCAAAGTACAGCTAGCTGCCAGTATCTTGTGGAATAGGCTGTCAAACTGGAAGCTAACTTTTGTCAGAATGATTAGGGAAATTTTATAGTTTCAGGGGACCATCATTTTCTTAGAACTGTTTACCAGTCAGATTTCAGTCTCTCTTTTCTAAAGATTCGCTGTAACTCAAGCTTGTTTCCCTAAAATTGTTGTACAGTCATGTTCACTGGTATGTGTGTAACTCAGATGTAAGTTTTGCCTACTTGAACTTGGACTCAAGTAAGTGACCATAAGAAGAATCTATTAAAATGCACCAAGCTGATAGCTCCAGGAAGGATGTAAAAAAAATATGGTTTTGTTGACAGCCATGTTCCATGAAGAAGAAGACGAGTTGGAAGATGACTGGTTAAAGAACACCTATGGCTCCTCCTTCAGAACATTTGATGCTACAGACTACAACCCCATAGGTAAGTCTACATGTACATCCTGTGTTTTTTAATGGATTCAGGGTTATCAAGACAAAGGGGAAGATTTTTTGTGAGATGCGACATAGATAAACAGATGATACCAATGATATTAGCTATTGTCTTTTGTTTCTTAATTTTGTTTGAAAAACATGTGACTTCTGCAACATTTTGCAACTCCTCTGTTAACACCTGTACACGTGTGACATCAAAGATGACACATTACCAGACTGTTCTTGGATTAACTTTGTTAATAATCACAACACTACATGTACAGAGGTAATGAACCAAACTGGGGCAGCAGCCCTTCACACCGTTATGCATCATCATGTCCTATTTAGGCTTGCCCCTGTACTACATATTTAGTCTCTCCCTGTCCTCTTGATGAAAAATCCATACGTGGTTGTTTGTAGGTTATTAGATCTATGGGTGCACCAATACTGTAATTGAAGAAACAGGCTGTGCAGCATGTGAAGTAAATTGGTCATTAGAGGTAAAGGTGTGATGTACATGTATAAGTCATACTTTGGGCCACTGCAAATTATGCCATTGTTTGATGGTTTTAGTTGCTGACACCTTATCATTTTCATTCAGCATGTATTGGGGCTGTAGTTACTTTTGTGGTGGTTATATTTTGGGGTAGGAGGGAAAGGAGGCTTCTGCTTGGTTTGTGGTGGAAGAAATTCTATATACAGTGGTTATACATTGGAAACAAGTATTTGTGGTGGACAGCTCACCACAAAACTGCGAAAAGAAAACCACCACAATGGTTTCAAAATTTACAGTACATACACATACATCTTGTAGGACAAAAACGTTAACCTTACAAGGGCAGGTGCATTAAATCCATGACCCTTTGGAAAGCATTTAGTTTGAAGAGTGTGCAGTCCGTCAGTATTGCCCTAAAGTAGGTAGCAGAAGGACTACAGAAACATGAGAAGCTGAATACCTCTTGGTTGTGTGCAAAGAACATTGAATTATTTTGAGTAAGTTTTACTTTTCTTGGTAGATAGTTACTTTACATAACACTTTCAGAACATGTAGCCATCTCATAAAGAAAACACTTCCACGACATCCATTTTCATCTAGAGGCATTTTACCTGCAGAATTGCCTGTTGGTAATGTGACTGTTTCATGGTTAAAGCAGTCAACTCTAGGGAAAGTGCTGAGAACAGCCCTTTTATGGTTCTGAAAGACATTGCTCTGTGGCACACTTTGCAACAGTTGGACATATAAACAAGCTCTGTGTGTTAAGATACACACATACAAAGCGAGTAGAATATATTCCTGAGGCACCACAGATTTTACATGGATTACTTTCATCCACTGACCTGCTGCGCTTGCAGAAATCCACTGTAGATGGAGCGATAGTTTTCACCCTGTGTCGTAACGACAGAGATGCCTTTCCCTCAGGGGCTTAGCTAATGGTGTCATCCTTGTCTCCTCATCTATATAGTAAAGTCTCCTTACAGCCAGGCTTTTAGCAGTTGAAGCCAATTCCTGTGCACAGAGGGGTTGCCTCAAAAGTCCATATGCCACTGTTTTTGTTCCATTGACTTAAAGTACCATAAAGTGAACCATCCAAATCAGAAACATAACGAAACAAGATGCAAATCAGGCACAACCATGAACTAAAATATGAGTCGAACAAAAGATAACATATTAGTGTATACATAATGTGCTCCATTTAGCTCAATGCATCTACATGTACATCCTCCCCCTCCTTGTCAAAATGAGAAATTCAACTTTTTCAAAGAAATAATCAAGAATCCAACATTTTTCTTTATTTGAAATAACAAAAAATTGAATATTTTTCATTTCACATAACAGTGTGTACATAATGTGCTCCATTTAGCTCAATGCTTCTACATCCTCCCCCTCCTTGTAGAGATGAGACATTCAACTTTTTCAAAGAAATGATAGAGTATTGAAATTACTATTCTAGATTCTCTGCCTCTGTATATTTACATTTTAGCCAATAGAGTTATAAGGTAACCAATTAGAGGGGCCCCATGGACAAGTTTACAACCATAGAATTTAAAAGTATTTATATATGAAATTTACCTGTTTTTTCATGAGACCAGTTTTTCACTTTTTCCCAAAAATCAATTACTTGGTGGCAATCTTCATTCCTCAGTTAACAAAAACGCTTTGAAATAGCCATAAAGTTTGAGGTTAAGTATGGTCCTTAAATATTTGGCGATGATATTTGTGAATCCGTGTTGCATTTTTGTTACTTGCACACTATAAGTGGTTCTTACAGCATGCTGTGCAATTGGTAGGTTGGTGCTGCTAATATAGTCAGTATAGCAAAGCTGCCAGGGAAGTGCCACCTTTAGGTTGACCTGTTAAAAGCTGTGTCCTTGTACACAGTATATCTCACGCTGCCTTCTGGTGCCTGTGGGGTTTGGAGATAGTTGCTGAAAAACTACCATGACTAAAAGTTAAAACCTTTTTGAAACAGCCTACCAGTTCCTCTTCATGATAATGCATGCTGTAATTAGTATGCTCGCTGGATTCTACTGATATATGGTAAAAGTGCATTAGCTTGTTGGTCAGCCAGTATGTATCCAGTTCCAGTTACAGATTTACCTGCGAGAAATGTGGATCGACAATCTTTGGAGATATGCTTCTTGGTTATTATATACCAGGAAATGAGAGGGTCAGCTTAATCCGCTACAATGTGGATTGTCCTACCATAAAAGTATAGCCTAGGCTTCCTATTAATTACTGTAACAACAGCATGTTCTCTGGCACATGACATGCATGTTTTGAAACTGCCCTGCTGGGTCAGCTCCTGTAGTGTTAGGAGCGTTAGCACTTCATATATCAGGAGATTCTGTGTCCTTGGTGGAATCTCTGCTGGTGTGATATATGTATACAGTCAAACCTGTCTATAGCGGTCACTCAAGGGACTGGCCAAAACTGGCCGCTAAGGACAGGTGGCCGCTATGGAGAAAATGTTGATTAATTGACCACGAGTGACACATGTTTTCAGTACCCACTGAGATACATTTATTCACCGTACAGTACACATGTAAACATTAACATAGGTAAGGCATATTTTAGAAATTCGATTCTTGTTCTTTTACTTCTATTATGGGCTTGAAAAAAGAATTATTGTATCTGCCAACTCCAAAATCCATGGCTTACTCGAGCTTCATGTCTGAACAGACCAGCATCGCCATACTCTACTCTTGATAATAATTTCGCGACTGCTTCACTGCCGGCACACGCGTCACCAAGAGTTCTAATCATATGAAACTAAGTCCTTCGCAGCAAAATGCCACCTAGTTAGTTAAGAACAAAATATATGTTGCTCAGTTGCCACTTACTGTTAGTTCTCGACCGTTTTCAAACATAAAATCGTGGCGACAATTTTACTTGTCTGTTGTTGTTTGCTTGTCACGATCGGCTTCTACCATTATGCTAATAGGGTAATGAGGGGAAGGTCGCTCTGTTGAGGGCTTTTTTCTTTTCAGAAAATTGCAACAGCCCAAATTTTACATCATAGTAATCTTATCCATATTTAGTTTGAGGCTTTTGGTCAAGTAATTATCCTCAGTGATAGTTTGCAGCAAAATGAATTTAACACACTATATCTCCGCAACAGTGGTGTCTTCCGATGACCTTTATGCTGCTCCGCCATTTTGAAAATCGTGTTTGGGCACATTTTCCGATGAATTCCCGGGGAAAACGGAAATATTGGGCCGATATTGAAACAATTCGCGAACTTAGCGCATCAGATACATGTGCGGGCTGTATTTTCCAAAAACTACCGTAATTTTTGCCCAGTCCAAATGCACAGAAATAGTCAAATATGCTACGATGTACAAACGCAAGCCATGTGAAGAAATACTTCAGTTCGCGTCAAACCATGGATAATCTAACAAAGATAAAACATTCTTGTTTTCTTTATCATTATCATCCTGTCAAGTTGAGTTCACATAAACTTGATAACTGCATAAAAAATTGAAGATTTTGAACCCGGCGTGTGGTCGCGATGCGGCTTCCACCGGCGCACATTGCCCGTTATCGGCAGTGTTACTGTACTCGCGGGACCGAAAATCGTCTGGCCGCGACCGCGTTGGACAGGTGGCCGCTATAGCCTAATTCTTAATGCTTATGTCAATGGGAAAAATCCAAGGGACCGACAAAAAGTGACCACTATGGGCAGGTGGCCGCTATGCAAAGGTGACCGCTAATACAGGTTTGACTGTATTTTGTGTTGACTTGGCTTCCCATGCATATCAACTACACAATACAACTTACTGGGTACTATCCGTTATACTGTTCTTTTATTTTTGCCTTCCTTTATTTCATATATTGAACAAATTTTGGAAGCTTGTGGAAAAAGTTATTAAAGTATTCATGTGTATCTTATGTGTTGCCTATGCGCTCTGCTAAACTCATTAAGGTGGCAATTATTTTCTATTAGGTGTGCACTGTTTCTAATTACCATGCAGCTTATTGCTTTTTCTTGGCTTCAGACAAAGTCAAATCATACCGTACTTGAAAATATCTTTTCATCTCCCAGCTATATTAATATGTAATTATGTTTTGCTTTTCCTACACAATTCATTGCCAATATTGTCTTTACAATAGTTACTTTTTCTTCTTTCAGCAACAATTGATGTGAAACGGAATATCTTTGACCTGGCCACGGATGCCTCGGACCATTACTTAGCCCTAATCGAGGTGAGACATCTCCACCCATGCTGTACATATGACAACATGTGTACACTCAGGGGTGCCACTAGGACACGCCACTTTATGTGGGCACAATTAGGAAAATAGTCTTTCTTATCAGTTTGGGAACGACAGGTTTTCCCGGCGTAGGCATTTGTGGAAATGACTTTGGCCACCTCTGGCCTGGATGTACGTGTCTGTCTGCGCACATGAGCCGCAGCCTCACGCGCCGGGGGTAACCGTGGTGATGTCGACATGGGTGGCAGAGTAGCGCGACTCTATACCTGTACCTGTCCGGTACTGCTGGGGTATCAAAACTGCCAGCAGAAAAAGCAGATATTCGTAAGTGACGTGTTGAGATTGGATTGTGATGAGGAGATGTTGGTAAAGTATTGACTGTTTAGTCAGAGAGACTGTAGTAGAGTTATATTTTGGACTGTCTGAGATTCTGTTTTTCTAGTGAATGAAAAATTTGCATTAGAACGAAGCTGTTCTGAGCATTGCAGATGTAGGCACATTAATGTGAGGTTTTCTGATTACATTTGCTAAGAAGGTTATATTTTTGGCAGCGTATGTGCACATGTGAATGAACAGCATAACTCAAGAAGGCCTGAATGAATTAACTTGATATTTGGAATGTGGGTAGGTCTTGATGAGACCTGGCAATGATTAGATTTTGGCCCCCTAGCGGCATGTTACGATACTGCAGTGGAACTTCCTGTTTTGATATCCAGTTTGCCGTAGGATTGGGACAACCTTTAGACTGAGAACAAAAACCAGTGAAAGTTATCATTTTACGTGGTAAAATTTGTGATTTCACATGGTCTGGAGTTGATGATTTGTCTTGTTGTTTTATAGAACCAAGGCAACATGGACTCCCTGTCGGTGGAGAGCGTGTGTCGGCTGTATGAGGTGGGACGACTGCGGGTGGATGGAGAGGACGATGAAGATGAAGAACAGGTACACTATATCTCTCCTCATCACAGTCATGTGCTCTAGACTACATAGAGGCAAACATTATCAGGTCCTTTGAGTCACTTTTCATTGCAAATTGCTATGTTTTACTGGCAATTGATACCTTGTAGCCCCTGCCTAACATGACAACCACTATTAGATTTGTGTATGTTTATTTTAGACACGTATTCCACATGCAGTTGTAATATACAGTTTGAAAGGAACAAACTAAACGGCTTGTGGCTATCTCACAATGGGGCAACATCCTTTGAAACGTCCATGGATGCAGAGCCTGCTCTATGCCAAGCAGGGTTAATCATTTGGTCCTCGTGACAAGGCCCACCCAACAAAAATGATAAAGATCTTCTTCACAATCTAACTGAAAAGCCTCATTGGATAGAATGGTAATTCATACTGATTGACTCTTGACTCCCTTGTTATTTGGAGCTACATGCAACTGAATTTTCTAGGCCTTGTTGCTGATGTGAAAGATAAGAACATGACTTTCCCCATTGTTCTTGTACGCTGGCCATTTCTCTTTCCTGCTGACTTGCAAATCGCCAGCGTTATCAGTGTGTGTGGGAGAGCGGTGCAGAATGATGAAGTTCCCGGGAGAGATGTCGTTACAGTTATGTTGGTGTTATCTGCTCAGGTTATGGCTTGGAGCGTGAAGGACAGGGGTTACATGGAAATGCACAATCTGCTGCTCATCTTCTGCTCATGCAGTTTGGGCCAAAACAATGCAGTTCATGTACCTGCAATAATAAAACAAAAAAAATTCGTCAGATTCCTTTAAAGTACACCCAAAAGTTCCTCATGAAAGAAACTAGACGTAATAGTTAAGACTTCAAAAGTTTCTTAATAGATGGTCTTATTTTTGAAAGCAGAGTAGGACTTCCATAGTAGTGTTAAGGTAACAGGTATACATGTGTGTGTATGTATGTATGTGATCTATTAACCATTTAGCTGATAGCACATTACGTGTATTTGTATGTGCTTTTTCACAGTTGGTGTTAGCCAGCTTACAGCAGTCAACATTGCTTAAAAGCAATTCAATTATAATCATAAACCTAGTCCTTTCTTATCTTGATGTGTCAAAACCAATTCGACCCTAAGATTAGGTTGTAATTTTGGCCAAGGGTATTTGCCAGATCAACTAGTCGAAATACAATTTTCGTTTCCCTGACTTGATAAAAGGATGGTCAGGGGGAACCATGTGTTACTGCCTTTCTATCAGCTAGATTGTAAGGGGTTCAATATCTACAACTACAACTACAACTAGAAATGGTACTTTGTTAATGCTATTTTCAGGATGTTGTCCCTCTGCCCCCAAATTATGAATTTATTTTGCTGGACCAGCTGTTTTGGATAGGTACATATGATTTTTCTTGAAAAGGCAAATGTACTACAGAGAACCTTTTTGGGGGACAACTAAATGTCATGAAGGATACTTCATTGTGTTTGTTGTCTGATTTGAACCTGTACATTTCTCAGGATGAGGATGAAGAAGAAGAGGAGTTGGATGATGATGATGATGACGATGAGCTGAGTCAGGAGGAGATGGAGGATGGAGATGGGGACGACAACATCGAGGATGAGGAGAATCTAGATGAGGAGGGGGAGGAGGGAGGGGATGATGACGATGATGATGATGATGGGGATGAGGATGACGAGTTTGACATCGACCTTGAGGACAGCGATGACGGTGAGTCATATACCACTTACCTTATTAGGAATCCATTTGGCTGTTTGTAATGAATGCTTATAATTGATACACATCAAAGCCATGTGATTGATTGATGATCATGAGGTGCTCCCTGTGATATGGCTAACTAATACCATTAAGGCTTGCATGTGCTCACATGGATTAGGTGAAAGATAGAAATAGATCCAATTGTGTTGGACAGTAATCAAACCAAATCAAAGAATTACTCGTGTGTCTTCCAGTGTCTTTAAGATTTTAAAAATGACTTGTTGCCGTTGAAAAGTTACGCACTTTGGAAATCCAAAAACATCCACAGACTACAGTTTGAAAATGGTGTGAAGCAGAATCTCTGGGTGTGATATGAGCAGGGACAAATGTCAGTCAGTCTAACCGGCAATATGTTGTTTTCCTCAGATGATGATCTGTCAGATATTGATGACGACATGTTGTTCGCCCTCTCCTGAAGACAGCAGCCAGTTTGAACACTATGATTCCTGATGGGATGTGAATCCTCAGTGCAAGATTTTCTCTTAGTATCTGCTCACTGAGGTCTTTCTGTCTTTCTCATAGGGGATATTCCGAAGCGAAATGAATGGTACATGTACCCGATATTTTTAATGATATCATTTCAACAACATTTCCAATCTAAGCAGCAAGGTTTACATGTACATGTATTTCTGTTCGGCTAAGCTTTGAAGAGGTTTCTGTGAAGTCATTTTAGAGTCCCATCTATACCACATTTGTATGCACACCCTATTTTATGTAGTATAGAAAGCTGATCATATCCATGTAATGTAGACAGGTGTGCTCAGTTAAGTCTTGATGTCATTATTTTATGGTTGATATACTTGTATCTACATACTGTATAACCAAAATATCTCTTGTTAACATTGGCTGGGAAAGAACGAAGTGAGGCAATATTGAGAACATGTAAGTGTAAAAATTCCACGTTTCCAGCCAGGAAAGGCGAAATGAGTCATAGTGAAGACATTGCCAGTAGAAGTAATGGCTACTGTTACTCATGGATCTCAGGAACTTGTGCTTGTCTTTCCATAGACGGTTGTCAATATCTGCATCAAATTACATGTATTCACTAACACACCTTGTATTTAATGACAGGTACTTACAATGTAACTGGATGGATGTACTGTAGATTTTTGGGGGCCCGGGCATAAAGTGATCTGTGTACATACATACAGATACTTGGTGAGGTCTGGCAGGAAATAATGTTTAGTTTCAACATTACTATTTTCCTGGCTTGTGTCAGGCATTTCCAAGGAGGGAAAGAGTTTTATTGTGACATACAAGTATTTTTTTCTCAGATTTACAAGTAAACTGAAGTCAACTTAAGGCACTGCTATGTCACTGGTTTTAGCCACGTAAAGTATTTGTAGATTTTTTTGGCTTATTCTGTTGCAAATTACATACATGTAAATCTTTTCTCTGCAATATGATTATTTGTCCCATTGACTCTTAAAAATTGATAGTCAACTTGTAGAAGTACTGTAGTAGCCTAGAACATCTTCATAAATGTTGAGAATGCTTTTAAACTACATCAGGGAGAATGTGTACGGCTATATCTCTGATCATTGGATTAATATATAAAGCAACAAGCAATACAGAACCTACCAGGATGTACAAGTATGTGTATCAAAGGTGAGATGATGAAGAAATTGATGGTAACTTCCTGTAAATATGGTTATGGCAGTGAAGTGGTGACTGATGTTATGCCTTCATGGTGAGGTATGAGAAGGAAAGTGGATGAATTGGTTGAATGTGAGATAAAACGTAAGCATATCTGATGATGTGACAGTGGTACAGAAAAAGTCAAATGGGGTATGAATACCACAATGCCGAAACAATAAAGATATGCTGTCTTGAAACATTAAATACTGACAATTGATGTTCTGTGGTACCTCTGGTGTTTGATTGTACCTGTAGTTTGTACCTCAGTGAAATGAGCCATAGTTACCGCCATGTTGCCAGGTGCCTTGTATGTGTGCCACCTCTTTGTACCAACATATTTCAGAGCTGTATTAAAATTTAAAGATGGTCTGGGACAACTTCATTTCTTGTGTGGTTCTTAAATGTGTCTCCATGTCCCATCATGTTGAAAGCTGCCATGCTTGTTGATATTTTGCAGTATCTATAGAACCAACCTTGAATATGAATTTGAATGTCACTTTTTTCCACTGCAGTACCTTAGCAAGCAGCTAGAGGGCAAAAAATCTAGTCATTTCGAGGTCTCAAGAAGATCTACCAACCTACCAAATAAAGACAATCCATCCAGGCATTCTTGAGTTATCATGTACACAGAAGGACAGGGATACACACGAATGTTGAGCAAAACATAACCTCGGCGAAAGTGATAATCTAATTGACACAATCGGTTCCTCCAGTTCAAAGGCGAAATTGCTCATTTAACAAATTTGTGCCATGTATTGGTGCTGTTTTTGTGACCAAACAGTATTGAAGAATGGTTATTGGCACTTACATTATGAGGAGCAATCAGCTTCCATTGCATGGATCAAAAGCGGCCTCTATTAATCGGTCAGTACTGCAGCAAAATTACCACGTTTACACACTGCCAATGCAATGATTACCTCAACAGCTAGGGGTCCCCACTGCTTTGTCAGTTGCGAGAACTTGTGACCGTAGACAAAGACATGAGTAAAGCGCAACATTACAGAACTACAACATAGAATTGCGAACAAGAGACAATCATGTGACGAATAGGTGTCTTAGCTTTCTCTTGATGTTTTTAATAATATAATTCATAATATATAATTATGTGTCTCGGAGTGTCTTCCCTAGTTTGTAAGGATTTGTCACATCTGTGCATCTCTTCACCAAACCTATGTTGATTTCGACCTGTAAAATTCCGTCATTTTGGGATGGGCAAATTGCCAGTGTTGCAAAAGGGTTTTATTTTTTTGGCTACCCACAAGTTGTACTTTATATTCATACATGTATATGTAGTTCTCAAGTATGCTATTTTCAAGTCTAAGAACTAACAGCCTAGATAGAGGGAAAACAGTTGTTTTCTATAGAAATATTCAATAAAAAATCCATTAGTAAGGTACTCCTAAAGCTATTCAACTTTCAGAATCACAGTTTTCCCAAGAGGACACAACAGTCACAAGCCACGGCTGTTGAAAACAAACTATTGTTTAATTTTGTTAACAGTGAAGTTCAGAGCTTTGTTTGCATCTACATATTCAGGTAACAGCTACCTACATCCAAAGTGAAATTTGACTTTGTTCAACAGATGTCACTCCTACAAGATAAGACAGGCTGCTGCACATGCACCCAGGAAGGAACCGAGAGACAGAACGGCAAACAGATCACTGAAGTAGAATGGCATGGTCTTATTTTTTTTATTTTTACAACTTCCCAAAGGGCCTCGGTAGCAATGTATTTATAGTGATCAGGACATATTCGGTTTCAGTGTACATTTGTTCACATGAAGTTTGCCAAAAGGACAGTATTGAGCTCCTCATCATAATCAAAAGGCCTTCATAATTGACTCTAGTAGGGGGTTGTTGAAGAAGGGACACAAAGCTCTTCATTTTTGCCCCACCATGCCATCCCATTCATAATAATACAATAAATAGAACTACATGCATGCTTCTGTACATTCCTCTCAACAAGTAAATCATCTATTAGTTGGAACAGTTTCATTACTTTTTTCATGTTGTTAAGTGTTCAGAATCTACACTTCTCAGGAAGCCGTAAACATCAAATTTACATGTACATGTACACCCCCCCCTCCCCCATGGTGTATCAAGCAGCACGATCACATCTATCTGCTTTTGCCAGTCTTTTTATCATTGGTCATTTCTTTCTGCAGCCCAGCCATGCTATTTCTTTAGCTCTTGGACAACTCAAAATAGAAATGTGTAAAGCCTTGAAATTAAAACATGCCATTTCTTATGGCTGTAGAAAATGTGGAACTGTAAAGTACATCTTACATAGTCCAACAACCAATGAAATAATCTGGTTGGTCAGTATTGCCGTAAGCAAGCTACCCCTACCCTTCAGTACAGGTGAAGAGGAACAAACTTATCTCATTTTTCTACGCCATCTGTTTTCATGGGCAAAGTTTTTATCTCTGGCTATGGGGGCTACGTTCCCAGTAGTTTAGCCTTTAGGCAGTAGGTGTCCACACACCAACACAAGTATTATCCTCCATCACCTGCCTTCCATTTCCGAAGCTTCATCAGTGTGAATCACTTTCCACTAAGCACATGACTTCGACATTCTCATAACAGAAAATCTGTTACACATCTTTTTGTTACTCCTCCCCTCCCCTTGTCTAAATGCAGAACTTGATCAGTGAGAATTCCTTCTGTCGTAGTCATGAGCCAATCTGAAGTACAGGCTTTCTTCTTTCTCAATATCTCTTGAGAGAAAACATCTTTTAATCTATTCCTTTTATAGCTGTATAAAGAATATCACAATGATGTACGAACCAAACACAGACCTTTTTCTTTAGACTGTAAATGACATAAACAACGGCACATTGTACATTTTACATCATCCCGCTTCAATGTAAACAGAAAACAAAACTAAAGCTACCTATATATACTTGACATTCATCCGATCTTAATCTATTGTATATGCTTTCTTGAGTTGGTGAATATGCCAAAACTTTTTATACAAACAAGTTTCGTATATATCTTGAACCAAGTAAATTATCTGACCCCAAGTAAACATGATGCAATACGGTTGGTGTAGATACTAGATACAGCACACATCAGAATGGTTAAGCACATTGCTGCAGGACAGGTGTCTTCGAGAACTTTTGACTTGGGTGTTTGGCAGATGTGGTACTAGGTTTGTTTAAAACTATAGTGTTACGTCAAGAAGGTAAGACACCCAGGGATAAACTTATCACCCCAGCTCTCCATTTTCACAGACATTGATTGAAACCTAGCTGCAGTGAGATACTGAAATTGTCAGTGTGCGTTCTATAAAATCAGAAAACATTTTTTACAATGGTACACAGGAAGAAAACGATGGGATTAGCAGACAATGAGAGCTTAGATTTTTTTAGAACATCAACCATCCAAGTTGATCCTGCAGTGTGGAAATAATCTGCTAGGGGTCACTGCTACAAGAGAGGGAAAGAGATGGTTTCCCCTCCATGCACTATTGCTAGGTTGATGGCATCCCTACAGTGTTGAGCTGCATTGGCTTGACCCTCCACCCCACCCTCAGCTTTTCATGGCATACAGTCGCGTCCATGCTTTTGCTGTAATAAAGAAGAAGACCAACATTTAGACTATCAAACAGCATGTGGGTTGTAACTTTTGTAATGGACAATCTACATGTATTTCATTCATGTGCAAAAACGACAAGTTTTTTCACTTAAATAAGAGAAGGGAAAAGTGCCCCCAACACCATCCTCACAATGGAAAATGTTACGTTCCCTATCTGGCTCAGCTAGTGTCCCCTCTCTCCAAGGATTCTAACGTACCTCCTCGAAGTTAACTTCAAAAGTTACAACAACAACCACCACCCTGATATCCAATTTTGACCCATTACACTGCTTCTGAGAAATATTTGATTATCAAAATAATGCAGGACATCAGGACCAAATGTTTAAATGGGGATGGGGGCCAGACGAGAGCGAACGGGAGCTAAGACAGGATGGATTCCAGGCTATTTCCCTTCCTCCTTTCAACAGACCAGCTTTACGTACCTGTTTCTATTGCATGGGACTCGTTCACCTTCCACTGCTCTGCAACGTCATTGGCTAGCGGGTCGTCAGGGTTGGGCGCGCTCAGTAAGGCCTGGATCGACAGCAGCACTGTGCGGATTTGCAATGCTGGACTCCACTTGTCTGTACAGGAGGACAGAGAAATAATTGCGTATAGTCTATAATGTAACTATATCTTGAAATGCACCAAAAATACCTTGCTCTTGAAAGGAAAATAAAGTGCTACATAGTTTTCTGGTGAGTTTTTGTGTCAAAATGTGTATGTACTTTTCTACTTCTAGTATACTGTTGATGGACATTGAGAGGTACAAATAAAGTACAACTTTTCTCATAATGTTAACAGTTGCTGAATCTTGTTCAGTATTTTTCTAGGCTGAAACTCATACTATTCTAGCTAAGGTTTGCTCCTCTCATTGCTTCTATGCTGAAAAGTGTGACCAGAGGAGCAAACTGGAGATAAAATGGTGTGACTACTGAGCTAGAATTTTCAGTCTCTCTGTGAAAAATTCTCTTTCCTTCCTTCTCCTTAATTTGTCCCTTACCTTTTAAGATGTCTAGACAGATTCTCCCCAGCTTGTCGATGTTGGGGTGGTAGATCTTGGTCATAAAGCGCACTTTGGGCGGGGCCATGGGGTAGTCTTCTGGCAAGAACAACTCCAGCTTGAACGTGCCTCCTTCAAACGGGGACTGGAGAAGAAAAAACAAAGTACGGCTGATATGAATGTTTTGAATATACAATACTTCACTCCTGTGAGATTTTTTCAATGCATGCTGTGTCAGGGCTCGAAATAGTGGGTGCATGTGCACCCAGTGCACCCAAAATTGGAGCTGTGCACCTAATTTTTGACTGTGGGTGCACTGGTGCACCTATATATTTTTGTAGCCTATAGGGTCAAGGTACTATTGTACACTAGTATACAGAATATTCTTGAAATGTAAGTATAAAAAGCAGCATGATAACTTTTTGCTGTACTTTATTTAATGTATTATTTGTTTGAAATTTTAAAGTTAGCTATAGAATTACAGATTGAAGTAGTTAAGAAAGGCAGCAGCATTAAACTTTGTAATTATGTTCAGAAGAACATTCAACTTTATTTTATCTGGTGCACCCAAAATTCTTTCTGTGCACCCAATTTTTTGAGTTGGGTGCACCAGTGCACCTATTCCCAAAGATGAATTTCGAGCCCTGATGCTGTGTCCTTGTTGTGTAAGATGAGAATATTATTAAGTAACACATAAGCCATCAGGCACAAATGTTAAAATTCCTAACTTCCTTTCTTGTGCAGACCAATGGATTTTTTTTAGCACAGACAAATTATTCAGAAGTTCACTTTTGCTGCACTTATTAAATACCACCTGGTCTGTACAAACTGTAAATTGATCTCTTTTTGCAAGAACTTAACTTTACGTTAGGAGGGGAAATTAGGTTTTCTCAGTGTTATAAGTTTGTGGTATAAACAATTAAGTAGCACAGTAGTAATACAAAAGACAAATTCGCTGCATTTTGATTTCGCAGTAAGAAGTCACTGGGAAAATAAAACCACTGCGAACATTTTAAGATTTACAGTACTTCTACATCAGGGCTGAAATACCACCTGCATAGGTGGGTAAAACTGGAGCTGTACAGATATTTCTGATGTCTACCTGCACCTAACATGCACAGGTCAATGTTTTTGGTATGTATTTGTGGATCTTTGTCTCCTATCATGAATGATTGTTAACACCTGTAAAATGTGCAACATGGATTGAAGTACTAGTAGTTTCCAGATTGACTAGTATTATTTCTTCAAATCTTTCCCTACAGAGTGGTGCAGGTGTTATTTGTCTGGTGCAGGTCATTTTGTATGTGACCTCTACCCCTGCATCTATACATGATTAAACCTTTTGAACCTGTACATGAACATTATCCCTTTGATACTGTAAAATAAGGTTCAACTTGTCTCTTGAATCTTGTTTGAAACAATTGTTTAGCATCTTGAACCAT
Source organism: Branchiostoma lanceolatum (assembly GCF_035083965.1). Lineage (NCBI taxonomy): Eukaryota > Metazoa > Chordata > Leptocardii > Amphioxiformes > Branchiostomatidae > Branchiostoma > Branchiostoma lanceolatum. The sequence goes on along the minus strand of NC_089726.1, from coordinate 13,361,262 downwards.
TATCAAAGTAAACAGTGTTAAAATCTTTCTGTTATACTATTAGTTTGTAACTCAAAGAAAGCTATGCCGAATAGAGTAATATCTCTCTAAGTATAGGGCAAGCTAGCAAAGAAGAGCTAAATGTCAAGACTTAACTGATCTATGGAACACTAAGAAAGGTAAGAACCTGTGTTTTACCTCAGATGGGCCCGTGACATCCACGTGGAAATAGCGAGCATTTTGTTCGTCTGGAACGGCTATGATTCCCGGCACCGGCTCGTGCGACAGCCGCTGTGTCTCCTACACACACAAAAAAAAAACAACGTTAGTTGACTATCGAGGGGAAATATACAGAAAGATCATATTATACAATAGAATGTCATTGGTCCACACTTTGATAACATTTCTTGTACCTGATAGTACGTAAGTCATGGTTGGTTGGGGGAACTTGGCGCTATGTTGACCTTTGACATCCATGACCTCAAAGGACAGCATTAATTATGTAACAGTCTTATTTCATTCAGTGACTTTTGAACACAATTTTGTGGTGCTACAACTGCAATGCATGTTTCTTGCTAGCTGGCATAATGTATTCAAATAACTTATGATTTTGCGCTGTCGTATTTCATCAATTTTTATGTAGCTTTGTTGTACTCCTAACTGTGGTATCTGTATCTGAATTCGTTTGGTAACAGTTATAACCGCCCTTCAGCATAATACACCAGCGAATACACCAGCCCAGCAAATATACAGTAACTCAGCCTAGGCAGCTGTGACTCTGGCTTCCCTGATTAATAAAACATTTAGAATTGACATAGTAATTGGCAACAGCAAAAGCAGGTGGTGCCTAAGCACCTGGGTACAGATATCCATCCTAATAACCAGAGTTTTATATGTGAGCATTACAGGAAATTTCAGCTTAGGTACATCCTCAAGGGCTCAAGATTCATTTTTGCGAATAAAATTTAGGTGCAAAGAAAATGTTTTGGGTGCACAACACAAAAAAATAAAAGAAAGACAAGAGTCTCTTGTCCAGAGTTGCAAGCAGAACGTGGAAGTTGGTGCTAGGAACTCGATGACGGCATGTATAGTGCCAACAGTTTCAAGCTTTGACAATTTGGAAAGAGCCCAAATCCTATAGCTAACTTAAAAAGTAAACTATCATAGATATATTGTAATTTTTTTGCCACTGATTTGTCTAATAGTGTACAATAGTACCTTTATGTACGGAACCATACATATTACATGACCAACACTAGATATCAGAACCAGAAGTTCCGCTGTAGCACCTTAGAAAGCTGCTAGGGGGCCCATTATCAAACTTGACCTTTGTTTTCCCGACTTCTACCAACCTACAAAATATAATCAGGATCCATCCATGGCTTCTCGAGTTATGTTGTACACTGACACACAGATGGCACCGAAAACATACCCTTCCTCCTGCCAAAGGTAGTTAGGTGCACAGCTCCAATTTTGGGTGCACAAAAGTTCTTATGTACCCCGTATTCTGATCCATATCCTCAACATGTACCAAGGAATTTCCTGTACTACAGAGCTGGCTACAGAACCTTTGGCACAGGATCTCTTCCTGGACACATATCATGCATCTTAAAAGTCAGAACTACAAGCAGAACGATAGAATAGAAGCCCTGCTTGCAGACTTCTTACTCAAATGTGCGAGTAAAATTAATTGACTGAGTGAGGATGAAACTTGGAATTGTGCAGTTACTGGGCCCCAGTTACTTCTGATGTCTACTTGCACCATACCTGCACTGGTCTATGTGCTGGCTATATGTTGATTTCTGTTTGCTTTACTGATCATTATTTACCACCAGCAAAATGCCAAATGAAGAACTGAAATGATGTTAAACAACATTCAATGTGATCCATAATTCCTCAAATCTTTAACTAGTGGTTGGAATTAAAACTTGGATGGAAAATCATTGGCAAGTGGCTCTACATTTGCCATCATCTTTTCATGCCAGTGGTACAAAAATGAGTTTCACTAAGTAACATGTTTGGCCAGAAGCAGCCAAACTTGCTTCACAATTCAGCGTTCGAAATACCCGTCTGCAATCTGCAAATTGCAGGAAGATTTTCAAGATTGCAGAAGAAAAATTAAACCACCTGCAATTTTGCAGAATAAAAAAAATGGGACTCAATGTTTCTAAATTATAGCCAAGGAGGTTATAATACAAATTTAGCTAGCTGCTAGGGCCGCTGTAGATAAACTGAAACCAGCGCCGAGTGAACCTGACGGCGTTTCGGTGCGTGCCGACTGCCTCTGAGGTTCGAGTTTTTCCGGGGATTTCCGACATTTTCCGTGATAACTTCGGGGACGAATCATGGGAGAAAATGTCAAATTCGTGCATTTCCGTCCTAAGTTCGCTAATCTCCGCGGCCACGATCTCGTGATCGCTAAAAGTCGGGAAAACAATTCCCGGATGTTTCTAGTATAAACATGTTGCGCAGCAAGCATGCGATTTCTTCCGAGTCCGAACTCGGGGCATGGGCGCGATGACAGAAGGAACGAAACGGTGGCTGCTACATTAGTCCATGGTCCTTCAAGCCCAGATGTCAGCGATGAAGTTGAGAACTACTCAGATAGATCTAGAGCACCGCCTTGTGTGGAGAAGGCGGGACATTTCCTCCTGTGCCGAGACAGTGGGGAGGGGGGCGCCCACGTGAAAAACAATAACATCCCCGGGCCGTCTTGACTCTTGAGTCTCCCCGATTGTCCGAACTCGGAGTCCGATGTCTAAAATTGATTTTAGATAGCAATTTTTCTAATTTATAAAAACAGAATTACGCAGAGGCCAAGGTTTGCGTGAGGTTTCTTTTATTTTGAATTTGTGATTTTTGTTACCACGGGTCGTACGATCTAACATTACGCATCAGAGCACGTATTCCTTGCAGGGATATTAATGTTCTTTTCCCCCTTATCAGGCAGGTTGTTGAATTTTTCAAAAATTTCAATACACATACTTGAATTATAAACAAATATTTAATTTGATTAATATTGAATAGATACGCTTTTGCTGTTGCAATTTTCGTATTCATTTGAATATTTTTCACACACATGTATGTTATTCCTGTTTCAAACTTTGCTAGTAAAAATTAAAGATACAGTGAGAATAAAGAATTACAGCAATGTTGCAAAACTAGATATGATGTAAATGTAAGTACATATAGGCATTATCAAGTTGAGAAGGTGTCTTGTGTATTTGCAGAAAATATTTCCAAATTGCAGAACAAAATTTTGACTTTCTGCAATATTGCAGAACACTAAAAAAAAGTATTTCTACCACTGCAATTACACAGCTCACAGTATGAATTGCATCATGTTGTTCAACAGGTTACATGTTTTAGAATAGTACCAGGACCACTGAAAAGACAGTGTTTCTTAGTTATGAAAGGAAAATGTTCTGTGCAGGTCAATTTGCCTGGTGCAGGCAATATTGCATGTTGAATGTTACCTGACCCTACATGTAGGCATGCAGATATTTCCAGCACTTGGCAATTTTTTTTGTCAATGCAACTCAAAGTCTCAAATACTTACACATTTTTCAACTCAATCATTGCTGTTTAGTAGCGTTTTGTTTTTAAATTTCACCACCAGGAGTGGCAACCTTGCTCTAAGTCCCCCCACATACCTTCTATGGTAACAATCTAAACTCTGGTGGTCAGGGCTTTCTAGAACAGGAATTTGCAAAACAATGGGTGCCACCTGCACATGTAAATCTATGTCTAACTTTGTGTTCAAAACACACAGTACCATATATCTGGGCCACTATGCATTTCAACTACTACTGTTTGGTGTAGTAGAGTAAACATAGGACAGTCCCATGTCTTCCTGACCCAAAAACAACTTGCACCATGCGTCACAGCAACATGAACCTTCCACTGCAGTTTGTGAACTAGGTCACTGTAACTTTTAAAACTGAAGTTACCAATAAACAATTTCTAATTCATCATCCTTAATGACTACCCCTTTATTTGCAAGAGATTTTGAGGTGTTAAAATATTCTGGCACTTTTAATAAATCAAGCATGATTTTCATAATACATGTTGACCTCTTACTTACAGTCTTAGAGGTATGTAAACCTATTAATATGGAAGTTGGACTTATGAATTATTGAATATAGACATGTTCTTCATCCACAGGCATAAAATATATCCATTGATGTGTTCAGCAAAAACTATATGGATAGTGCAGATTTTAATCTTGGAGCTCTGGATTGAAAACTACATAAGCAATGAATATGAATCAAATTGGTCTGAGGAAAGTCATCTTCAGACATTGTTGGGGAAACACATGGGATGACACATAGTTGACTGACTAGACCACTTCCTAAGGCTCCCCCAAAAACACATTTACTTTTGTGTATTGAACAGTGAAACAAGGGCAACATTGTGGCCGAGAAGCGTTCAATTTGACGACATTTTGAAGAAATATCACGGAAAATATTTCAATGGGAGGTGAGCAAGGAAAGAAGTCGTCGTTTCCTCTTCCTTTCTTCCCGGGGCGCTTTGCTTTGCGGGCGTTTTCCACCCGCAGCCCTGAAAATACGCTTTGTCATACGGAGGATTGTGGTTTCCGTGTCATGCATAATGCATTGTCAACTGCAGATCCTGATATCTTAATACACATCGTAGCTTGGAGTTCCCTGTGAGAGGGTTTCAAACAATGACAACAAACAATACACCAGACAAAGTATTTTGCAACTCGCTGAAAATATTCAAGGGTCGCCATTTTGGACGGGCCGTTCGCTGTCCACCTGAGCTCAGCCCCGGATGTCACGTGCAGAAAACAGCATTTGGGGCACGTTTTACGGTAAACATCGAGATCTTATGAAACCGTTGTTTACCTTGATGATTCTCCTTGGCAGACTAGCCATCATGTTATAGTGTAGAGGTCTGAGAAGCCGCTGGAATCAGAGAAACCTCACAAGTTGCAGGCTTCGCACTCCGGAAATTGCGTACAGGTTACCAAGGCGCAGGCGCGTATATCAGGGAATGCTGGGTATGTGTAAACGCCCTCTGGCGAAATGTGATAAATCACATGCACCTTCACACCAAAACGCCTTTTTCACCGCCTTTTGATACAAAGTACAAGGGGTATATGGTGGAAACGGTCCACAGTTTCTTCTTTGCGAACGTTGCAATAAAACCCGCCTGATCATCGTATTTCTTTCAACGTATATAGAATACAACACGGTGCATCCCGTATCGCCCGAGGTTTGGATCGCCCAACTGCACAAGGCGAAGGCCCGAGGGCGATCCAACCCACGGGAGGGCCGGGACCGAGGGTGATGCGGGTATTTATGTCATACCCACCCGAGAGAAAAACATATATTTCAATGCGGAATGCGCCAGAAGTTGAAAGAATTTTGTGTCGTCGAACAAACTGAATTGTAACATCATCGATGGGAAGCCCGGGCAATTCGACTTCGAAGCCCGGACAATCAGAATATAGACTGATCTGGAACAACCATATCGAACGTTACCCCGGCCCGGCCCAGGTATGTCACCACCGTGACTCGTGAGGAAAACATCGATCATTCATGGAGCATTAACGAAATCAGTTATCTTGCTATACTGATTTCCAAAGACAAAACAGTTCGTTGGCATTGACCAGTGCAAGTGGTTTGCAGTAGCGCTACAATATTGATAAAGATAGGCGTAATAAAGTTGGAAGTTACTTCGTCATATAAACGTCTGGTTATTTTTGTGACCCTTACGTACCCTAGTGATGACATGCCTGGGGAATGACGCATGGTGGCGTTGTTTATGCGAGACTTGCATAAGAGCGGGTCCCAGCAGAGGACCAGTGTTTTGGGAAAGGCTTGAGGACTGAGGAGTGCCTTGAAAACTCACCTGGGACAGAGGTGGCGCACGGAAATGTGTTGACCTGGATATCTTACGCAATGCACCAAGATGGAACAAAAGAAACGTTTTGTTGAATCACACCCCAATGGGTGAATGACTTCACAAATAACGGCCGTTACATCACAATTAAACAAGCGGATTCCAATAGGAACATTTTATGGTTCTCTTATATTGTGAACCTTGCAATGAAGCCGGACTGGTATCACCACTTTTAAAATGTAACATTAGATAGTAAAGCAAGAAACATAGACAAACAAAGTGGAAACATGATTTCCTAAGAGTGTTTACATGTACAAGAAAAACTGCAGTCATCAAAATGGTTTCATGTAGACATGATCGAGGCACGGAACTTTATGTGACGTAATATGTGACGTGGGCGTAAGTGGCCAACCACAGTAGACAGTTCTAAGGAGTTCTAGAATGAGTTTGATCTCTCGTTGCTAGGATACGGGTCTGCGTCTATTGTCAAAATAGTCGTTGACATCTTGGCAAACCACAGAGAAGAGGAGAAACTAAGGATGGCCGTGTCGTCTCGCCTCCTCCTGGGGGTGGCACTTGTACTCCTGGTCATCGTAGTAACTGTTCCAGGTGCACAGGTTAGCATCTAAAGAAAACAATGCGGTGTATAAATAAGTACTGAACTTGATACACCCTGGGAGACATATTCAGTTCGAAAGTTACAACTGAATGGCGTTCGAAAGTAATGATTGGGACTGTGAGGAGCATATTTTTGTTACCCTCGCCAAGAAGGTAGCGATCACCGTATGTGTGTGTGTGTGTGTGTGTGTGTGTGTGTGTGTGTGTGTGTGTGTGTGTATGTGTGTGTGTTCACACGAAAAGTTTAGAATACATTGATTTAGTATGTGAGTTGGTGTTGAGACCTCGAAATCATTAGATTTTGGTCCCCCTAGCGGCTTTCTATAGTACTGCAGTGGTTCTGATATCTCGTGAAACTTCCGGTCGATATCTTGTACAAGCTATAGCTATGTTCACGTTGTCTGGTTAGTATGTAGCTCTTGTAGTCTTTTATTTATTTATTTATTCATCATCAGACAAGTCGGAAAGAAGCGACGTAAGTTTGGGCTCTCTAGTTAAAAGCGATTTACACACTGCAGGCCAAGCTGACGCACCTAGCCCGCAGCCGTCGGTCCGGAGTCAGTTGCCAGTCGGCCGGAGACTGTCAGTCCGGAGAGTGCTGCGCCGAGCGTCTGGGCCGCTGTCTGCCCCTGCTGACCGTGGGTCAGCTCTGCCGCCCCTTCACCATCCAGCGAGGCGTGGACTGCCCATGCACTGTCGGGCTCCACTGTGACATACCGGACTTCATGAAGAGTCGGCCCGTGGTCGTCCAAAGCGGCACATGTGCAGCGGGAGAGGCGCATGAAGCGGGTGCTGACGTAAGCTGAATGTGTGCAGTATGAGTCCTAAACGTCATGAATTTTAACTGTTATCATCTATTTATTCTCTCTGACTCTTCACGCTTTTAGACTCGGGCTCGGGACAAGTCTAGTTCGCTATTGTCGGTAACGAGCCGGGAGTGATGGTAGACAACCGGGCGTCATGTGTTGCCTTAGCATTTCGTCTGTAGTTACTTTCACTGGCGTTATAAAGTTATAATTTGTCCTTGAAGACTTCGTATAGACATGAACGACGTGCATGAATAAGGACCGAAACCATAGGTACACTGTGCTTTTTACCACCTCCAGGAGACTACTGAACAGGCGGCCGCGCCCCAGCCTGGCGTGTTCCGCCCCGGTGGAGGGAGGAGGGTCCCCTCTAAGGACAGGGTCCGTCATCTCATCCAGAAGATGGCTGGTGCTACCGCTATGGGCAGGACGTTGGGCAGGAGGATGCCTGGCAGAATACGGGGATAGAGCTCCGGGTAGTGGCAGCTTCACATATGTTTTGGGGACATGTTCAACTGTAGCAGTTGTTGAGGCCTTCTCATAGTAGTAGTCCTTTCATCGTGCATATCTGTACGATTGCTTCTCAGATCATACTACAACTTGCTACAACCATGTGGAGAAACCTTAATACACCAGCAGAATGCACTGTCAACCACCGTGACTCCTTGGTCTGTTCTTTGCGCTATGTGTTAAATGTCTAGGATGAAGTCCGAGGACCACTTTTTACGACATGAAACACACACACGCACACACACACACACACACACAAAGTTATGAAAAGTACCTTGATGTATTTTTCTAGTGGTACCATTGGCTGAATTGAGAAGCAGTTCAAGCGCCGTTTCGGGGAGTGATTAAACGGTTGCAATGGCCCGGTAGCTGGTGGGGAGTACTACATGTAACGTTACGTCTTGTTTGCGGTATGTTGCATGCTGCTGCTTTCTCGATCTGCTTAACCAAAGCACTTACATGTGGGAACTATGTCAGTTGAACACGCACCACCAACAACCTTGCTTTAGTGGTTGTACAGGTGTCTGGCCCAAGGGCCGTAGAAACGGAGAAGGGAGCAACTCAGTACACCATATTGTGAGGGAAGGAGTTTAACGAACTAAAATGTACAATACATATTACTAGTATTGGAACATGTCCGTCTTCTGTATTTGTTTCTGTGCCAATAAGTCCTAAACGAATTACGATACATACATGCATTGGTAGCAAGCAGTTAAAAGCAAAATATTCTGATCGGTATAATGACGTACAGTCTAGAGTCCATATTGAGAACATTCTTCTGTCGCTTGCCTGTATGTCATGTCAGCCTTTAAACAAATAACCACGTGCAAAATCTTAAAGGTGAATTGACATTGAACCCATTAACAAATACTTCTATAGTTTAGAGAGTCAAAAGCGCTACGCCCACTTATTACGGATTGTTTGAAAGAAGCTTTGTAGTCTAGGTACCACTAGAGTCGTTAATGATAAGTATTTAAGGGCTGGCTCAAGCTCAAGGAGTGCTGCCCTCAGTCTGTACCACCAACGGTCGATCGCGACTCATTGACTCACGAGGGAAACCTTGATCACTCACGTATCAATAACGAACTCATGTCGCTCCACTGACACCGGACATACTACAAAAAGAAAGATTTCTCAATAAAGACAATTATTGGTATTGATCAGTGGTTTGCAGTAGCGCTAAAATATTGATTAAGTCAGGTGTAATAGATTTTGAAATTACTTTGTAAGATCCCGGCGTCTGATTAGTTTTGTGATCATTGCGTAGCCTGGTGATGCCCTGAATGACGTATGCTACATGGCGGTGTTGTTTTATCATTTATGCGGGACTTGCGTGAGTACGGGTCCCAGAGGACAGGGGATTTCGGAAAGGCTTGAGTAGAGCCTTAGCGTCCAGGTGGAACTCCCTTGGGACAGAGGTGGCGCACGGAAAGCGTGTTGACCTGGATATCTGACGCTTTTTACAATAACACGTGGGATCACGTGACCGGTGGAACGTTACACCTGAGGCAACAAGGTGGAACAAAAGAGACGAACTCCAACCTTTCAACTTGGCGTGCCTGAGGGGTGGGGTGAGCAGGTAACAACAGTACACACCTGGACAGGGGAACGGCCGGCTTATGAATGCCGGGGACAGAGATGTCTGGTTCACCCTTTACCTGAACCACAGGTTCCCCAGCAATGGAGAACGTCGCACCTGAACCAGGTGAGAACCCGTGATCCCCTGGTAGTTTATGAAATGTACCGTTGTTCATGAAATGTACCGCTAATGTGTAAATCATACACCCGGGTTCACAGCACCCTTCTAGGTCACACCTTCTGCGAAAATGTGCCGTCAACAGGCACTGTGGCTTTCAACGGTAGTCGTGAATATATACGTAGACGTTTTACAAAATATAGGATCTTGTCACGACTATAAGCTTATTGTAACTTAGTCATCATTAATTTTTCACGACATAACACGTCCAAATATCCCACAACTGATTTGGTTCTTACGGAGAATCATTGTTGCTTGTACAAAGGCTAGGTATTGTTTTTTTGTCTTGAACAATGGTGGTGATGTATTGTCCCACGTACGGTTCATGAGATAACGGTGTGCGAGCTCGGCATTCGTATGGCACTGTCGGGAAGAACAAAGGACAGTCATTGGCTCCGGGTCACCCGTACCGCTATCACAGATGATGTGAGCCCCGTGGAATGTGGGGGACCAATCATTTTTACGCAATGAGCAATGTGTAGAGACATGTGAATCTTATCAAGAGGTCCCTAAATCGGGTAGCCATTCTTTGCATCGCGATCAAATCCAAAGTAGTCTTTCATCAATCACACGAAGGCTCCGTAGCTATGTAATAGGACACCTCGCTTGTTGTTCTTAAGATCATGTATCTCTTTGGGTTAACGTTGTAACATTGTGCACATGATAAAGGAGAGTTCTGGACTTGCGCCAGACGTAAGTAACAATAGAATGAAAACAAACATGCTGGCAGCCAGATATACACATCAGGATTTCAGAACCGATCGCGATAGCTAAGGCGCATCCCCTCCATTGTAGTTGTACGAACACATGGCAACTGTGCAGCTACAATAATGTGTACTTTTAATTCATGTACTTTTCTTTTTAACGAAAGCTACAACATTTAACATAGTGACATGACACAGCGGTTGTGTGATTGCAGTTGAATGTACGTTTCCCGCTTGTATCCCACAGTTCCTCAATGTTCCAGGCCAGACTGCCAGCCGCCCACGGACGATGACGTGGACTACATGTACGATGTTCTGCTGTCCTACTGTGACAGGAATCGACCCTGGGTACTGTACACACTCGCTTCAGAGCTGGAGAGGGACAACAACTTCGTGCTGTGTCTCAGAGACAGAGACTACGAGTCTGCCAAGCCCAGACTGCAGAACTTTGTGGATTTCGCCAAGATCAGCGCCAGTGTTGTGGTGGTGTTGTCGGCGGCCTACTTGGCGGACGGACCGTGTCAGAAAGAACTGGACCATGCTATCGCGTCAGGGAGGACAATGGTGGCCGTACGGTTTGATGGTTGTGAGATTCCGCCTCAGCTCAGGGAAAGAACTGACGTGGTGTTAGACCGTAGCGACGCGGCTTTCTGGAACAAGTTACACAGGTTTCTTTGCAGGGAGCTGGACTCCTCGTCGTCACATCATGCAGGTGAATGTTATTACGTTAGGAAATACTGATGTTTATATGTTTGAAATCACGCCAAAAGGAATGAAATAAATAGTTATCGAGAGAAGGGGATCGATGACAAGCGAGCTTTTCCTTATACTTAGATCTCCAAGGTAATAAAGTTGATGCGCTAGTTCTTATAAGTACATGTATACATTAATCGTGAAATTCAATTGTGTTTTCAGGACAAATATATGACAGTAATTGAGAAAACTCGTTTGCTTGCGAACCCATAACTCTCCTTTTGTTTTGTTTCTGAAAGGCGCACGCTGTGAACAGAAAGGGAGAAACACTAGCTTTCCCATCATGCCTTGCGTGGTGGTGGAGCGTCCCCATGACGTAGACGCTGTAGTGGTTCTTGTACAGATCACCATGGCGACGCTGAAGGGGCTGGGGCGGACAGGTGGGAGACGGGAATCCAATGTCGTCGGGGTTGTGGGGGAGGCCGGTGCTGGGAAAACCGTGCTGGCTCTTCACGTGGCACGGAAACTAATCGAACTCGGCAAAAAGGTACGATGCCTCCTGGATGAACCATATTTCCTTGATTTTGATTACCTACAGACTGATTTTGTTTCCGGTCAATCGGCTTTGTCGTTACAAGAAACGTTTGACAGATAGTTCCTGTCCGTGGTGCTGAATGGGCTAAGTACAACTCTGAACTAGGATATGCTGTAGCGCTATTCTGAACCGACTCTTTGTAACTTGTTTCCCACAAAGTGGGAGAAACTAACGATTTTGTCCGCCCCTTAGGTTTTCTGGATATCTGTTGGTGCGCGCCCTGACATTCTACACTATCTCACGCGTCTGGCAACTGCCATGGTCGGCCGGCAACGTTTCTTCTCAGAACTCTCCAAAGTAGTGAACTTCCTCATGAGCTTCACGGCAGACAAAGACTATGTTGTCATTTTAGACGACGTCCAGGATGTAGCTGACGTCACGGATGCTGTATGCTCACTGGCGGGAAACTGTGTGTTGTTCGTGACGTGTAGAAGTCAGGAGATGTTAGTGAGACTTCACGTGCCGCTGTCGAACGTGCATGTACTGGGCGGTTTGACTGCGACCACGGCCGGACTCCTGCTCCTGCGTAGTGCAGGACTTCATGGAGAGTTAAAGCAGGGTGATCCGAGAGCTGAGGCGGTGGCATCGATAGTACAAGAGTGTAACTGCGTACCCGCGGCGACTGCCCTTGTTGGGTCGAGCGTTTGGAACCCCAAAGACCCTGACTGGTGGAAAGGAACTGCCAGAGATCTCAAGGAAACTGAGAATGATCCCTATACCAGTAAGATATTGGGGAAAGCTTTACACGTTAGTTATGATTCTCTGCGAGGAGAGACTGTGCGGCTCTGTCTTATTGACTGTTGCGTGTTCCAACCGGACAGAGACGTCCCGTTGACTACACTGATAATGTTTTGGAAGTACCGGAGGAACATATCTGAAAGTAGCGCCCGAGGCGCTCTGTATCAGCTGTACAGCCGCTCGTTCGTTCATAGGGGAGGACAGCATTCCTCTTACCGCTTCCATGCCTCTGTACTCAGTTATGTGAAGACGAAGTTGAAAGAACCAGAGTCTCAGCTGCACAGAGATCTCCTGGAGTCCTGTCGTGCGGTGGGAGGGGGGGCATGGGCGGAGTGCCTCCAGGACGGGTATTACTTTGAAAATGCCGCTCATCACTTCGTCAGGGCGGGCTGGACCAGTACGCTTGTCAATCTTCTGACGTCATACCGGTGGCTGAAAGCCAAGCTCACACACACGGATGTAAAGTCGTTATTGTCTGATTTTAGGGACTTGAAGGCGCTGACACCTTTTGCTTCTCCTATACAAGAGGTACTTGATACAATTCGTCTCTCAGGTTGTGTTCTTTCCATCAACAAGTCTCAATTTGAAGGACAGTTCCTCGGCCGATTGTTGGAATCGTCTCATCCTCGTATTCAGAAACTGATCTGTGAGATGCAGCAGGAACCGAGAGGCGACTTCGCCTTGTATCCATCCTCAGCTTGCCTGGTTCGCCCAGGAGGCTGTTTGGTTCGGTCCTATTGTGGGCACACAGACGCAGTGTTGTGTGTTGCAGTTACAAATTTCCCCGACAGAAGGCGCGTGTTCACGGGATGCAGGGACTTCACCATACGGGCCTGGGAGCTTGGCTCTGGCCGAGACCTGGGCGTTCTACGCGGTCATCGCGGCGAAGTGTGTGCTCTACACCTGCGAAAGGACGACAGGCTGCTTGCCTCGGCGTCGTGTGACTGCACGATCAGACTGTGGGACACGAACAGACTCGAACTCTCCGCCACTCTGACTGGTCACGAGGCCAGGGTAACAGGAGTAGCGTTCACTCTGGACGGGAGGGGTTTGGTCTCGTGTTCACAAGACGGAGTGCTGAAGGTTTGGGAGGACACCGTTCAGATGCCGTCTGTTGCCAAGCTCTCGGTGTACAAAACGTCGAGGACGCGTTCCCTTTCCTCGTACGGTAGTTCCTGGAACATCCAGAAAGACATCGCCGCACACAGCAGTCAGATTATGGATCTCTGTTTCTATCACTGCAGCAGCAGGGTGGCGACTTGCGCTGCTGATTCGCTGATCAAGCTATGGGATCTGCAGGAAAAGGATCCCACAAAACGTGTTAGCACGCTCCGAGGCCACCGGGACATCGTTCGCAGTGTGACCATGACTAAGAACGACGCGTATCTCATATCATGTGCAGACGACAAAATCATCGCTCTGTGGAACACTGAAAGGTCACTTCTCGTCAGAACCTTGGTAAATCCAGGCGGACCCGTGGCCGCGATATCACTGGCGCCAGACGACACCACACTTGTGTCAGTAGGTGGCGCTGCTGATTCAGGTATCAAATTGTGGAACCTCCAGATAGGACAGATCATCTGCACACTGAGAGGTTCTTACACATGTGCGTTACTGGTGGAAACCACCGATGAACCAAGACTCATAGCATGTGATGTTGATAATAATACGTGCAATATTTGGCGGTTAGATTGTTCTAGCACAGAGTTTATTTCCTCAAACACTTCAGAGATCGACAACAAAGTTGTCTGCACCACGATATCTAGGGACGGAAAACTCACCGTGACGGGATCAGACGACGGGAAGTTAAGTATTTGGAATGCCGAGACTGGGCAACTTCGGGGTACTCTTGCCGTAGGTCAAAGTTATGTTTCTGTAGTGAGGTTGTCTCGCGACAACAGCATCGCTGTAGCGGGGTTCCAAAACGCAGAACTTGCCGTCTGTGACGTTGTCTCTCTGCGAAAGAAATGGACTTCACGGGGGCACAACGGTGCTATCCAATCTGTCTACATCACTAAAGATTGCGATCGAATCGTATCTGGTGCGAAGGACAAACAAGTGATTCTCTGGGATGCCTTGGAAGGAGTCAAACTGTATACTTTTGTACTCGACAACTTTGGCGTTGTATCCGTATCTATGGCTGGAGAATCTGTGATGGCCTGTACAGCAGAACACGTGCTGTACTCCTGGACTGTGGGCGGCGACGATGTAGACAACACAGTTGTTGGCCCGAGGGTAGAGACTCTACCCGGTCCCGTCGTTGTTCTGCCAGATCTGTGTAAGGTCATCAGTGGAGACTTCCGCAGTTCGGATTACGTCATATTCGACGAAGTCGGTCACGAGTGCCGACAGCGCAGTGGGCATGACGCTCGTGTGAGCGCTTTGGCCGTGACTCGGGACGGCACGTCTCTCATAGCGGGCTCTGTTGCCGGCACACTTACTGTCTGTAGTCTCTCCGGTCAAGGCGAGCCCGCGTACTTTATCAGTCGGCACGATGTCTCTTCAGATCCTGTTCTTGGTGTGGAGATAAGTGCTATCATCATCACCATGGCGACACACCAAATGACGTTTCTAACCGGTGACGTCGACGGTGCAGTAAAACTATGGGACTCTGACACCAGGACTGTACAAAACCCCGCCGACCGTTTTCAACTACTTGGCGCCCAACATGGCGGCGTTACTTGCTTCTGTAACCCCACCGACTCACTGGTTCTTTCGGGTTGCAGAGGAGGAACCGTCGCTTTGTGGGACCTGAAAGAACGGCACAGGGTTGCGTGCTGGGAGGGGCACCACGATGCAGTGACGTCAATCGACTGCACAAAACATGATGACGACATCACGGTTATCAGTACGTCATTAGACGGGACCATCAAAGCGTGGCGTCTCAAAGATGATCCCCCTTCCCCTCATCGTGTGTGGAAGTTAGCGGCGACTGTGCCAGCTCCTCGCTATCTAGCCTCCTTCACTTCAGAAAGCTGTGCTTGTTTTGTCAGCGGGTTAGACGACGGAACGCTGCGTGTTTTTACTATAAATGGTGAAAATTCTGTACGAGAGATCTTCACGGACCAAGGCAGTGTGAATGGCCTAGCCGTGCATTCAGACGGGTTAACCGTCATGTGTAGTCACGTGGGAGGAGCGTACACTCGTTGGAAGCTCGCCACTGGTGAGACGATCTCCACAAGGAAACGATTTTCAGGAGCGTCATGCACTAAGCGAATCATGGCCAACAATAGTATCATTTCTATGCGTTCAGTGCCGACTGTGATATCAGCTGAAGACGGTAGACTCACCATATGGGATGCCAAAAATGGAAGTATCAAACAAGTGAAGAACGGCACACGTTCGTCTACCAACTGTAAACAAAACTGCAACAGCAGTGGACGCAGAGACAGAGACCATCATGCTGGAAACCCCAAATGTTCCGAGACAACCGAAAGCCGAGGTGTACAGCATACGGCTCATCATGGTCAATATCAGCGACCGCGAATGACCGCCGTGACCTCGACTGATAATGGTGAACTCATCGCATCGGCGGACGAGAGCAACACCGTCCACGTGTGGTCCATAAATCCTGGGAACGAGCTTCTCCTCCTATGCAGCTTCACGTTTGACCATAAGGTCAACGACTTTTCTCTCTCAGACTCAGGGCGCATGTGTGTGCTGCTGGACGGTGTCTGCCTTTGTTTTCTGGAGATGAGGAAACCACATAACTGACTTTCTTATGTCTTCTGTAACCTCGAAGTGTAAGACAGCTGTTCTGTCCTGGTGTACTCTAGCCTCCGCCTCTAACTAACCATTAAACATACTCCTATTCCCGCCTGCAATTGCAAAGGTCAATTTCTTTTTTTATTTTATTTCAGAAGTGAGCCAAAACCATCCATACCTGACGATGATGTAATTTATATACTTTTATTGATGATAATTTTTAGTTCTAGATGTAGATATCATGCAGCAGCTAATACAGGGTTACATATATCACTATTTGTAAGACTGATAAACTGAGCGAAATCGGAATCTGGAAATATTATACCTGTAGTGAATGGGGAGGATCTAGAGTCTGTCACTAATGTATACACGATCGATCGCTATGACGTCATTGCCAGACAATCAACGTCTGATTTAACTACCTGGCGTCTGGAATCCCGAGCCGAAAGTCATTTCTAGCTTGCCATCCTCCTAGGCAGGGCTGTACGGCGGCATACACTACTAATGTCTTGTATCAAGGCATTAGTGTATACTGCCCGTACAGCCCTGCCTAGGAGGATGAGTGCTTGCATTCGTGTAGAGAAAGGTTACCCATTCCCCACGACACGAGATCTTCTTACATCAGCCATAGTTGAGTTTCAATAAAACATAGTTGAGTTTTCCTGTGTTCATCCAATTCTAGCTTGTGTCTCCGGTTTTTACGAACGAGTTAATGATCATCGGCAAAGAAGAAACAATAGGGATTACACTTGAGGCCGGTGGATCTTTAGGGGATATTCATAACAGCCTTTTTCGTTCATGTGTCGAGTCATCAGATATGAGCCAGATTGAATTTAACCCGAATTTAACCTTCGGACACCAAGAACAGGTGTACTTCCACGAAACATACGAGTTTGATCAAATTCGTACGGTTTTACTAGTAATAGTATGGATTGTATGTATTCAAATAAATTCGTTTGTTTCTTAGTATTGAATCGTATGAATTAGAATTCGTATGAATTCCGTAAAATTCGTATGTATTCCGTAAAACTCGCACGGATTCCGTAAAATTCGTGTGAATACTTAAGGCACCATTGGCGAGCTTCGCTGCAGTAATGGACCCCAAGATGCCTGCCTGTGCACGGAGGCTCAGGGATGATGACGTCACGTGAATACGCCCTGCTGATGATTGACCCTCTGACCCTTGTTGACCTACTTTTGTCCAATGGGATGACAAACTCCAGGCAAATCCGGAAAAGATGGCGATGACCAGAGGCGATCTGTCGTTCCGTTTGGCGTGCCACGGCGACTATGACGCCGTCGTGAGGATGTCTGAGGGGATTTATGAAGGCACGGACTACCTACCCGCCTTCTTCCACTCTTATATCGACGATCCCGACGTTACAGTGTTTCTGGCGGCGGTTGGTGACCAAGTGGTAAAGGCATATCCAATTCCAATTGTACAATTATTTGGAGTGTACCTTACTATGGGGACAGACTACGTCATATTTATACGTAAGACTGTTTATATGACGTAGACTGTTTTTGGCACTTTCGCATTAAATGGGATGCGTTTCTGCTTTTGTTACTATAGGGTATAGGCTCTTCGGGTCCTGGGTCCCGCCTGTCCGACTAGCTCAAATGACTATATAAACACACTCGCCTGGGTGTCATCTTTATTTACTACCGGGACTCCTATTCTCACTCCCTCAGCGATTATATCAAACGAAGATCAAGATGAAGAGCCCCGGTATTTCATATGATGCCACCCAGGGTAACCTGAACTAAGAGTAACAAAAATATCAGCGACTGTCTTATCGCTCAGGCCAGGCTACACAACTGGCTACATTTAGCTTCATCGAGGAGGTTTCAATTGAGTTTCTGATAGAAACCTCAAGTGATACCACAACGTCTATAATGTATTATACCATATCTTATTTCTAGCCCGACAAGAGATAAGGTTTTACTGGTGCCATTTAGCGATCTGATGCATGATTGATCTTATTCTCTAGTGAACAATTAGCGTTGCTTCTATTGATATTGTTGCGAGTATTAGAGCGGGATCATAAATTCAGCATTTTATTTTCTGTCGTCGTTACAGGTTGGACTCAGGGCGTCCAAGTTCACGGAAAGTGGAACTGTGTTTATCGTCAAAGCCGCAAGGGTCGCACCTGACTGGAGAGGCCAAGGCGTTGACCGAAAGATGTCCCTGTACCAAGAGGAGTGGGTCCGCCGGAATCGC
Source organism: Branchiostoma lanceolatum (assembly GCF_035083965.1). Taxonomy (NCBI): domain Eukaryota; kingdom Metazoa; phylum Chordata; class Leptocardii; order Amphioxiformes; family Branchiostomatidae; genus Branchiostoma; species Branchiostoma lanceolatum. The sequence goes on along the minus strand of NC_089726.1, from coordinate 13,343,069 downwards.
CCCAACGTCAAATGCAAGCGATCAGTGATGGGCACCGACTCTAGTACCATGATAGAGTCCATGAAGAAAAAGATGCGGCATGTTTTTAGCTTGGTGAGCCAGACTTCTGTGAATCATCATGTTGATCTATTATAGTATACGGAATTCTTTTGTAACCACTTGTTAAGAGCTATTGTTAACGGCATTTTACACAGCCACAAACACTCTAACTGTAGCTATCCTCCTCCGAGTTACTGTCCGTCTGAACAAGAGAACTTTTTGCCAGATAACTAGTATTAGGACTATTCTTAAATGTAACTTTATTTTCCCCTCAGCCCTACATAGGGTACCAGGGCGGACCCAGTCTCTGGTGGCGACAGGACCCTAATCAGATGGCTCAACTGGATACGACCGGCTTACCGGATGTCGTGCCTCTTCGGGCCGCAGACGGCGACTTCTGTACGGCTGTACGGAAATGGCTTCCTGCAAAGGCTTGGAACGGCTACGAGGGTGAACCCGTCATCCTGGTTGACTGGGACCCGTATAACTTTAATCCGGCAAACATAAAGCGTCTAGAAGCGCGTAGCACGTTTGACACTCTTAGTCATAAGGGAGAAGTAAGTTTAAGCATCGTGTCGACGTACCCTAGCCCTGGCGGGAGAACGTTGCGCATAGATGTGTATGCTGAGGACTGTCCTACTTTACTAAAACACACGTTAACACACCTGTGCGATGCAAGCCGTACCTTTTCCAGTGACCAGATCGGTTTGGGAATCACTACGAGTCTGTTTCAGTTGGAGGACTCCATTCACGAATTCTGCAAGAACGTTTTACAGATGGACTTGTTACATGGGCCCGATTTCCAGGCTGTCGTTTTTGAATGTGAATTATGACGCAGATATCTCCTGGCTCAAATCAAGCGTTGGATTCTTGATCGAGGTTCTGTATGTAATATAGGTTGTTTTGATATACATTGAAATACACCCACCCTAGAATCGATTTATCAGGACATATATGAATAAATGAATGAAGGAATGAATGATTTTATTGCACAACAATTGCATCAGTGACAGCGTATGTTTATGAACATTCATGAACATATGTACCGTATATCCTCCTACGGATACATGTACATGTATATGTAAACTTTACACCTATTGTTTTATGTATATCGTGTTGCACACGGATAAGTTTCACATAGACAACCCGGTAGCTATCTTTTTAGTTTCTTGTATTCTTGTGAATACCGTAGAGAGAAAGGGGGAGGGGGAGAGGGAGACAGACAGACAGAAACAGATGGAAAACAGAGAGAGATGCCTGTAGGATAGACCTTTTATCGAACTAGAAGATGTTACAATAAAGTTTTTAAACCTCTACATCCGAACTGATCCTAAGAACTTCGAATTTCATTCATATATATGAAGACCTGCTTCTCACAAATCAGGACTGACGCGTATGTGTACGTTTGGCTGCACTGCAACACACCTGAAAACATGACCCACCCGAAGGTAGCCATGGTAACAACAGCTGCATTCCTTTGTTCGAAATACGTCGAAACTATGGATAAAGAACACAGACGGTTAAATTCTAGAACAGAATATTTGGAAACCGCACCTAACATACCTAGGTAACTGACAACTCACGGGCAGAGGGTGTGTGTCTTTCTTTGTCCTGCAGCCGTCTTATTGAGTGGAAACGTGAAGACCATATCATGAAGACGATGAAACGTGTCCTTGTTAGGGCCATCTTTGTCCTCATGGCCGCTATGGTGAGTAGAAATGCCCTGATGACTACAATTGAATCCCCGTTTAATATGAAAAAAAGAAGATTTCTTGTTGTTGATATCTATCATCGGAAGGCTATATTTTGACTTCAAAGGTCTAAAGATTCCCACAGTTGCTGGTTAGTGAAGGTCATGTATAGACAACACGACCTCGTCCTTTTACCATGACGTGGGTTTTCACTGCATGTAACATTACCTGTCTGCTGTTAAGACAGATTTGTTGTTCAAACCCAGGACAGAGTTTGTTATCTGTAACGTTACGTGCGCGGATGATATGTAACGTTAATACTTGGTCTACACCTCTGGTGTTGGCACTACATTATCATGACGTCCCTTTCCTTGACTTGTTGTCTTCATAAGTCATATGTACGTAACGTAAATGAGTATAATTAAGATCTATACGTACTAACATCGTATCATGGTCGATGTAACACAGTGATGATAAATTGTTAACCAAATCACAGGCTGTGGAGGGGATGTTCTTCAACCAGCACTTCAGGAACAGACTCGGCCCCAGACCGGAGCTGGCAGGTACATTCTGTACCACCGACAACGACTGCGCCTCTGGCGAATGTTGCACGATGCACAAGCGGTGCAGGTCGCAGATTACCAACGGTATGTGCTACCCCTACAAGATCACGCGCAAGGAGACCTGCGACTGCGAAGACGGGATGAAGTGTCAGGTCTTCTCTAGCATGAAGTGGAGTGAAGTCTATAACCAGAAGGGAAGTTGCGTTCCAGAGGACCAATGGAGGGCAGTGATATCCTCACAGGTAAAGCTCTCATTGATCAAACGTACTACAGGTACAAATGGTAGGGACAATAGATCAAGTTGGACACTAGCAGTGACACGTGATTGATTCGAATATCACCACATCCATCCTCATTGCCCCCAAAGTTAGATTTCTTGGTTTGAGAAAAAAGGAAAATTTTTATGATTATGAACTAGTTCCATCTCTTCGAATTCTTTTTCACCTACAGGACCTAAAGGTCCACGACGACTGGAGCGACAAAAATCCATCCGGGGCCAAGATCTGGCTGGGCAACAAGTTCAGGAACAGCATTGGGTACAGTTCCGGAGTCCTCTCGGGCCGGCGCGGGGGGAGAAAACGCCGAAGTGGCGAGCAGACGGCGCCGTAGACCTGAAGCATGATGGGCTGCTTGCACTGACACGGAACAACCTCCGGTTTATTGTCCAATGTCATAATCGCCAGTGACTCAGATGTATTACCTACGTACTACACAAAGATATATGCCAATAGAACACCAGAAACAAACAAAAAAGGTAATTCAAGGGAAGCATTCATTGCGAATATCTAACACATCTTCAACATCATCAGCAATACATTTTGTCTCCGTAAAATTGGATGTCTCATTATCTGAAATAAAATTGCAGCAGCTGCGTGAAGAACACTGTCAGTTTTTTGTCTTGTTTTCCGGCATACTAATATGCTGATATTGATAGTATTCTGAGGGGGTTCGTATTACGTTTTCTGACTACGTCGTTTCGAAAAACACTGAGGCTCGGCATGTGCATTTATTTATGTCAAACGTAAGTATGTCAGGACAACAACTTTTCTCAACTTCTGGCGCATTTTGCATTTTGCATTGAAATGTGTGTTTTCTCGGGTGGGTATGACAAAAATAAAATCGGGCGATCCGACCCGCGGTCGGGCTGCTACCTCGGGTGATACGGAATACCCCGTGTTGTATTCTATATATATATGCCCAAGACGTGATACATGCCCGTACTCGATGATTGATAGAAAGTACTTCTTCAGAAGAAAACGTAAGAAAACGTCAGCCTCCAAACATCTGCTTAGAAATTACCATTTATTCGGCCCAGACTGCACGGTTCACAGCAAGTCGTCTTTGTCTGGTTGTTTCGGCAAACACCGGGCGGTCACACCTGAGAGATGACGGGACATGTGTGCCTCGTGTCAGGTAACGTGCACAACCACTGGTGCACAACTGGGTCAATAGAAAGGGGTCTCCAGTGTCTATTATAGGTCAGCAAAAACACTGACACTATTAAACTCCGTGTTTCGGTGTCAATATTTAATACAAATCACCACTAGTTAACTTAAACTAGGGATAGGGAAGCCAGTTAATTCACAACTGATGGCTGTGACAGATTTTTAGTCAAGAACTCACACAGTGGAAACTCCCCTTACACGGCCTCAGTACTGTGTCGTATAGCGCCTCCTTTCAACTCGATTCGGTTCTGCACACGCAACTGGGGCTGCTATGGAGGCCGGGCGGCCATGTTGTGTCAGCGGTCTCCTCCCTTCCCTCCTCTACAGCTTTGCAATCGGCGAGTTTGACTGAATACAACTGTGTGTGTGCTCGCTATTTCTATCCTTCTATGTACCGGGTTTATGTCCTGACCGCTGAGCACACCGACCACCACGGAAGAGCAAAATCATCGTAGTGTTTCGTATCCAGGGGACGCCGGGAGACACTCGCACCGTGTAGAGGTCAGTGAATTGATGGTCATCGATTTTCATGTATAAATGCCTTCCGAGTGTTTCACTCCTAAGTGGGACACACGCTATGGTAAAGGAAGGATTAGTGCGGGGATAATTTGGTATAAAAGGCAGACAGCACTACACCCTCTGCATTCTTTACTAGTTATAGAAACAGCCCGTTTCAATCAGCGATATCCATGCCCTCAGGGCCGGTAGAATCTGAAATAACCATCTGAAACTGAAACCTGGTCCATCCAGCCAATTTTGAAGGGGAGCGATCAGATGAGCGGACTTAAGCCAGGATAGAGGATAGATCATTCCAGGCTAAGACCATCAAGCAGGTCACGGTGATTGGGGAGGATGGGCGGGGTCATGGTTGCTATGCCACCTGTCAGATCCGACACATCACTCCACGAAGTTATTTTCATTGTCGTATCAAATCTGGAAATGTGTCAGATGCGTCAGGAATTTCATAAAGAATATAAAGATTTGGAGAGAGGCTCCTGTTTTTTCTATTTAGGAATCCACGACAGTAGCGGTTTCAAAATGGCGGTGATTGATGGACTACTGTTGTTCAGCATATTCCGTGCGTCACGCTTGACAGTCTTCTTACACGTAATTACGTAAGAGGGATTACCAGCTGTCTCCGGGCAAAAATACCTAAACTTGGTTGTCGTCTGCTACTTCACGGGCGATCCAGGCTTAATTTTTGGGGAGGGTCAGTACCCGAAACAATGGGTACCCGACCTCTGTTCACCTTGAATCTTGTTTAGATAAGTGAAAGAGAAAACGTTGTTTTTCCTGCTGCTGCCGATCTAATCTAAGATTGTGTTTTGCTTTTTTTTTCAACCAAACAACGACTGGTCAGCGACACTTAGGTACCTATCTTGTTTTGCCGATCATGCCATTATCGACTGTAGTGTTGGATGTACGTGTAATTACATTTTGTGCCATCGTATCGACCACACACGTCATTTGGTTAAGTCGATCCTATCAACGGTGGTGAAATCGTTAGGATGTTTTCTCTCGTGTCAGCGCTGTGAATAACGTGGGCACAAAAGAAGGGGTGTTTCGTTTCTGCTGTCCTGTGTCGTGGGCATCGTCCACGGATGTTGAGAAAAACACCACAAATTCTCTCTACTTCCTGCAACATCTAGATGTGCTCTACATATGTCTCTCAGAGTAGAAATCACAATGCAACTGACACTGCTAGCAGCATACGCAATTTTCAATTATTCACATGCTTGCTTTGTATTTCGAATTCGTGCCGGGTTTTCGTCCAGAATCACTGTGCTCACCTTAGAGATACAGTTTAAAGATGATTAATATCCAAAATATTCCGCGAAGAAAGCAACAAAATAATGGAATGACGCTTCATGCATGAACGAACCAGGCGACACGAGATGTGTGTATTCTGTATTACGGGTCGTGGGTTCTAGTCCCACCACCTTTTCACCTTTATGCCTACCAGGACGCCCTTTGCCACAACAAATATTATTGTCCACTCATGAGTTCGGCTGGTGTTTGATATCTGTGACTGAGTATGTGGGAACAGTACTACAGCTAGTGTTAGCCGAAGGAGATTTGTTTGGCTAATGATAACGTTACGTAATCTGGTTACCTATTTGCAAGTAAAGCTTAAAGGACTCATCCTCGTCCACCAGGACCTTTCCGCTTGACGATACATCCCTTTTCCGCGAGCGATGTATCGTCAAGCGGAAAGGTCCTGGTGGACGAGGATGAAAGGACTTTGTCTATGAAGTAAAAAAAAAAATCAGGGCTCGAAATTCATTTTTGGAAATTACACTTGTACCCGACCAAAATTAGGTGCACAGAAATTGTTTTAGGTGCACCACATAACATAAAGTTGAAAGTCAGCAAAACATTATTACAAAGACTAAAGCTACTGCCTCTCGTAAGAACTTCAATCTGTAATTCTATAGCTAACTTCAAAATTTCAAACAAGTAATACATCAAATGAAGTACAACAACAGGTTATATTGCCTTTTTCAAACTTAGATTTCAAGAATATTCTGTACATTGGTGTACAATTGTACCTTTATCCTATAGCCAAAAAAATATCTAGGTGCACTGGTGCATTGGGTGTACAAATGTGTACATATACCGATTATTTCGAGTCCTGCAGTCTGGAGTATTTTTGATTGCGTCGCGACGTATCGTTTGGTGGGGTAATGCCACAAACATTAGCTAAAGTACGTCCTTCATATCGGTCCAAAAGGCACTGATGTGCTATGCTAATTTCCCCCTTTATCTCATGCCTATGTAATCATTAGATAAAGCATTAATCTTCTTTTGTTTGTTTTTGGATTTTTGGATTAAGAGAGCCCAGTTTACCATACTTAGTTATCTGTACATTTTGCTTTGAAAATAATGATTAAAAATGACTGCATGAAAGCGCACAAAGATGTACATGAAATTTTTTTTGTGGCAATAAATTTTCCGAATGTGCGATATACAAAGGTTTGTATTTATGTTATCATTGCAATTGCGACTGTATTGTTTTCTCTTCAAAATTGCTGTCTTTCCTTCTCAGGAGACATCTATCGAAGGACGAATGGACTACGTGCACCTTCTTTGTCAACGAGCAGCAAAATGTTATTTATAGAAGGCTATAAGCTGTGAGGCGCCGACAAAGGCAAAGTGCTGACGGTCTCGTCGTCTCCACAATGCACATGTGGCTGGCTTTCCGCAACACAATTAGGGGAGGGAGGTAGATGCGGACCAATTGCTACACGCCAGGATTTTGCGCAACGGGATCCCTGAGGGTCAGGGGTCGTCCACAAATAGCATCTCACGGACCAGCTGAACTCTATTTACCTCTAGGAGAGTACGTAAAAGGACAAAGCAGCGTGCTGTACCTCACGGACAATGTGTACGGCTCCTCCAAATAACATGCGGTTAACTTGCACTGTATGGCGGGGATAATTCGTTAAAGGGACGCCATGGTAGCCAATATTCTGGACAGTAAACTCCGTGGTTCATTCTTTCACTACGGACGCGTGCTCGCCAACTACCCCGCCCCCTTCATCGTACTACCCTTGGTGTTATCTGCGGTGTTGGGATATTTTGGAGGATCCCGTCTGATCCTGGGCGATGATTTGGAGTATCTATTTACACCAGAGGACGGGCAGGCGAAGAAAGATGGCACCGCAATGCGGGATGCTGGATTCCAACCCACGGATCTGACCGCAAGCTGGTCTGCCGGGCGCGTGATCGTGACGGTGAGAGGTGTTCACATGTTGTTCTTCGTCTTGTCTTGATTCGTTCTAGCTGTTTTGCGACTTTCAGTTGAGCCAAGGAGTTGAATTCTGCTTGGTAAATCGGGTATGATGATTTATACATGTTATTGATGATTTATTAAGTAGTTTGTTGCTTGCTTAATGATTTATTTTTGATGAATTGATAATACTTATGAATTACACTTATACTTATATTTTGACGATTATCCAAAGTTGTTACAATTTGAATGTAGTCCCATACACCACGTTTGATTAGAATGTACGTATCAAATTATGTTGAGAATCACGGGTATTGAATTGTAAAAACTGTCTTGAACGCTAACAATGACGTCTGTCATGCATTCATGTTCTTTCAGATTAAGGACGACAGCGGAAACACAAGCATACTGAGGAGTGATTCCGTAGACGAAATCCTGCGCCTTAACGACGCCATTCGTAACGCCACAAACGCGGATGGAGAAACATTTACAGACTTGTGCTTCAGGACGGAGTTGGGATGCCTAGAAAGTAATATACTCGGTCTGATGTCGAACTTTCGTCTCCTAAACTCTTCACAGGACATGAACATCACATATCCCTACTACAACCCATTTGGCGGGGAGTTATGGTCTGGTCTGTACTTGGGAGATGAACTGGGCGTGGTTGAGACAGCGCGGGACAGCAGGACAGTTTTAGCTGCTAGGGCGGTACAGCTTATATATCACGTGAACGAAACTGGACAGAGGAGGATAAGCATGATGACAGCATTCCACCGTGCTATCGCCGACTTTCGGTCCGACAAAGTCTTCGCGTTCTTCACTTCCGGCGATTCACTCAACGACGAGATTTTGACCTTGCCGGAAAGAGTTATGCCATATCTCGCCATATCCGGTGGTTTGTTGATAGTTTTTGCGGTCGGGTCGTGTACGATGACAGACTGCGTGCTGACGAAGCCGTGGGTAGCGCTTGTCGGCGTGATGTCGGCGGGCCTGGCGGTGGCGTCGTCCGTAGGTTTGGTGCTGTTGTGCGGCGAGACGTTCCCGACGCACGTGGCTATGGTGCCGTTCCTGTTGCTCGGTAGGTCTAACAGATGTCAACTTAATATGCAATAAGGACATCCTTACCATTCGTATTTGCAAAACCAGGACGCCCTTCTAATGACTACGAAGAGTGTATCGCTGGTGTTCGTGTATTTCAGCACCAAGGACAGGAATTGGCATTCCTTGCATTTGTACAGAACCATGTGTAGAACTTGCAGACATGACACACCCTTACAAGTAGCGCCACTGTTCTACAATATCCTGCAATACTACTTCAATGATGAATAAATGGCCCCAGGCTATACGATATCATACAGTGCAAGGGCATCTTTTGTGTACGATGTCCACACATTATACCAATGCTATAGAATAGCCGCAACAGCGAACACATATCTTTAGAATAACAATATTACAACATGACTTGCACCTTTTTACAGGTATAGGTGTGGACGACATGTTCATCATGATCGCCGCGTGGCGTAAGACGGACCCACGCCTGGCGGTACCGGAGAGAACCGGTCACGCCCTTGCTGACGCCGCCACCGCCATCACCATCACTTCCATCACAGACTGCGTGGCCTTCGCGGTCGGCACCATCACGGTCTTCCCTGCCGTGCGAATCTTCTGCATCTATGCTGCTGTAGGCGTCGCCTTCGACTACATATACCAGGTCAGGCTACGCATTTTATATTTGTTTCCTCCAGTCTTCCATCTTCTATGATCAGGATACAATGCTTTAAGGATCAGTGCTTTTGGCAGAAAACACATGTGTACTGCCGCTAAAATAAGAGAAAAAAAGTCATTTTGGATTAATTGAGTTGTCATCTGCTAAACCAATTTAAAAAAAAGCAGATTCAGATCTATTTTAGTTGAATTTTATTATTATCCTACAGATTACATTTTTCGCCGCCATCTTGTCTCTCGCTGGCCGAAGAGAGAAGGCTGGTCGCCATTGGTTGACGTGTCATAGAGTTCCAACCAATGAAGAGGCAGGCCAAATGTCATCCATCCACAGACTCTGCTGCTCTGGAGGTACTCCAACCCAAGATGGCGTCTCCGATCAACATCAAGATGATGAAAATCGCCGACTTCCATTCGTCAATAAGCTGCTATGTAACTATCTTGCCCCATTTGTTGTAAACCCTTTAGGAAAACTGTTGATTTTATTGATATTTATTGGTTATCTCGGGATTGGGATATGGGGATGCTTTCACATTCGTGTAGGGTTAGAGTTTGAAAACTTAGTTGCAGACGATTCTTTCGTCAAAGACTTTTATCGTGCGGAACAGCAGTACTTCAAGGAATACGGGCCGAAAGTAGACATCGTAGACACGGGTCCTTGCGAGTACTGGAAGAAGGAAGTGCAAGAAGCTGTAAGGAACAAGATGAGTTCCTTCGACCACAGCCCGTTCTTCAAGAACTCGTCCACAACCGCCCAAGTGTGGTTGGAAGATTACCTCTTGTTTCTCAACAACACACGAAACAGCAATGCTGCTACAGATAAAACTCTCTTCCTATTTCTCCTCAACACTCAGTTTTTACCCACAGTCGGCAGACATCACAAAATGTCGATAATTTTCAACTCAAACTTTACAGCCATGGAGGCCTCTCGGTTTGTAGTGATAGCCAGAAATGTCAAGACAAAAGAACAAGAAAAAGATATGATGCTTGAAGCACGGAGAATATCGGAACACGGCCCATTGAAAATGTTTGCCTACTGCATTGATTTTGTTTTTTCTGACCAAATTTATGAAATTTTACCCAGCACCTTGCAGACGATACTCATCGCTTCGGCCGCCATGTTTGTTGTATCATTGATTTTTATCCCTCATTGCATCTCCACAGTGCTCGTGACCTTTGCCCTTGTTTCCATAGACGCGGGACTTGTAGGTTACATGGCGCTGTGGGGAGTTCAGCTGGACATTATTGCCACAATTTCATTAATTGTTTGTATTGGCTTCTCTGTTGATTTTTCGGCCCATATCACCTACGCTTACGTCAGTTCTGAAGCTGAAACAACAGGGGAAAAGATGAGGGAAGCGTTACAAACGGTAGGGATGCCCATCATACAGTCCAGCATGTCAACAGTATTAGGCCTGCTTGTTCTCGCATTTTTCCCGGCATATTTGTTCCGATCGTTCTTCAAAACCATGTTTCTTGTGATGGTGTTCGGCTCGGCACATGGACTTTTGGTCCTACCCGTCTTTCTGACAGCGCCCTGTCCGAAAAGGTGCGTTTCAACGCGCCGCCGAAAGGGGGCGATCGCCAATCGGAAAGCAAAGGAAACGGGAAAGGAGAACCGAACTGGAGAAAATGCGTCCTTACAAGAGCACTCCCTGCACAAGGGGGATAACTCTTTTCTCATGAAAAGAACGAATTATTCTAGTTCTGAAATGTCCAGGGAGGAAAACATAGAGCGTTGTCTACAAGATGCAGAAGACACCTTGCTAACCGTCATTCTAGAAGGCAAGGCAGCTGGTCTAGACAACCCCTTGCTGCAGGTAACACCGCTATCTCTCAACCAGGAAACTAGAACTACTACACTCTGAAGGCATAAAGGGTTGCATGGAGCTCTCCGCGGCTTGTAAAGCCACGTAACTAAAGATAGATATGTTTCACATATATAAATGTGGGGTGAGTTTCTGATAGGACATGACTTCGATAAGGAGAGTGGAAATCGCATGGCACATCTTTCTTCGCATGGGATAGATAATTACTTCCCCATGCATGGTGTGTACTCAGCATCTGTGCTCTGGGCAATTCCATTGTATCTACGATACTGTGTAACGTGTAGGCTAGTCTGCGTCCAATGACCCCCAAGGGAGGGGGGGGGGGTAAATATGTCCCTAATGCCCTAGCCCCACACCAAATGGTGGTTTCGTTATAAAGAAGAATCTATATATACACCTATACGTGTACATGTATACATGTTACATACATGAAAACAATGCTGAAAGTTAAATGGAGATCAGACATCTATGAGTATGACAGGATTTTACTCTCGGTAGTCTTTTCTACACCGTTTATTTATTGTTTACGTGGTGCTTTCCTAATCGTTCTTACATTAAGTGCTGTCTTATGCTTGGGTCACATTTCCCAGCCGGGACCCGGCAGGGCTGTTTGCGGAAACGAAAAATTGAAATGTATTTCAATAGATATGCACAAGCTATGCTCTTGAATAATTCTTTGTACGTTTTGTGTTTTTTGTTGTCTTTTATATCATACTTTTTGTTCCCAAACACTGCCCGGCCGGGCCCCGGATTGAAAATGTGACCCAACCATTACTGTAACATCTTACTTTAGAGGCACAGTGTAGACAAAATACATCAAGAAAATATTTAATACTGCATTGATTACTACTTATTTTTCTGAATCATCTTTCATAACGTCACATCAGGCGGGTACAATGGACATAATATATATATAATGTCCAGTCTAAGTTAAGATCTGCGCATCTTTTTCAGAATAATGTTTGTATTGGAATATATCTGTACGAAAGTCGTGTTGTTACGTTATAAAATGTTAACATAATGTGGAGATTCGATTTTCCCCAAGAGCGCTGGTAACTTGGCTCTCAGTCATGAAGAGAATTGTACTAGTCAAAGTCGGGAAACTACATGTGTATAGCCCTTTTGTCGTAGTTACAACAACTTCTACCTCCATTCCAGACTTGACATAGGTAAGATATAATGAAAGCGCAGCGATCAGTCCCAATGCAAGCGTGTCAAGAGAAAAGTTTGTTTGTGATCATTGAAATACTGTATTTTGTTTTCCGTCCATTCCAATGTGCAATAAATATGTGGGTTAGTCCTTCAGCGTTGGTCCTACCCATACTTATAATGACGTACTACAGTAATATCGTACTCCAAACTGTCTAAGTACCGAGCTGCCTAGTGTGTCATTGTTGTTCAAAGACAAATCGTTAACAGTAGGACAACTCTACAGGTCTCAATTAGTTCAACATAACACTGCTCAACTATCACAATACATGCTTTCACATAAACACGTTACAATATCCACGACAACAATCGAAAAAGCACATTACAATACAACTCTCTAATTATATCACCATTACAGACAGGCCAGTGCTGACCTCAAGATTTCAACTTGGCCAAAGTTGCGTAGAGCAAACTTGCCGTCACACATTTCTGTTGTTGTTTCGACATAGAAGAACTTAATCATGTGACTCGTTGTCTACATACTTATCTTTTGATACCACATGAACTAAAGCACATCATTTTGCTACAAAGCGATAGCTATAGGTACTTTTAATCTACATTTCTACAAATCGCTGTTTTTTCTCAAATCGACGGAGCCACACTCCATGCCCTCGGCTCACATCTAAGGACACTCAAGTATGGACACCGTCATGAAGTCGGCCACGCCCACGTCGTATGGATCTGAAAGTAAGCAAGGACGGTTTACTGAAGGGACCAACATAGCATTACCCCTAACTAACATCACATCATTCTGTACAGCACTTTCATTCCGCAAACGTAATACTAGTCACACTCTTCCAAGGCTGGTCCCATCTACCCTAGCCTGGTCACCAGTCTCTCCTGGGTCTCCCCGGTACAGTAAGCTTCTCTCCCGCCTGATCAACTAAACTCACCCGGTGCCACCATTTTTTCTGCAGCTTAAAAACATTGTCTGTGCTAAATGGCCTTCCATGTGGGTCTAAGGCAAAAGTTCCTGTCCTGTGTAGGCCCTGGCAACAGTCTGGACTCTAGATTACGTTGCACTCTGCCCTCAGGAAATCATAGATCAGTTCGCCCTGCCCTTACCACGATATCTTAGCAATCAAGAAAGCCAAGATACCTTGTTCCCACGTGACCCTCCCTAACAAGGTGGAGTAGAGGATGATGGGTAGGTCGTCGTTCGTGTAGCCATGAGGACGTTCCCATGAGCACGGCGGGTTCTTCGACTCCAGAACGGCCAGCCAGCCCCGGTCGTGCGCACACCCGTAGTAATGGCCATGGATGAAGAAGCGCCTGTTTCAGAACGCACAAGTACAAGCAGGTGAGTTTGTCTACAGTTTGTAAGTTAACCAATAACTTGATTGATCGATTAATCGAGTTATGTTGATCCGAACGACGATGTAATATTTTTGTACATTTACCAAATTATGAAATATTTGTAAAAAGAATATATAACGTTATGTATAGATTTATCAGGATTAAACCTTGTGATGATTTGGTTCAGTCAATGAACTCAAAGATCATTGATTAGTTAAGTACTCGTGTAATTACTCACCAAATTAATTAATCAATTGGTTGGTTGGTTGGTTGGTTTATTGATAGATAACGCTATCACATTCGATTCACTTTTCATGGCCGTCCATTTGGAAAGTTTTTGAAAACTTTAAAAATTAAAACTGTGTGAACCCAGCCTGGGTACCATCCTCTGTAGTAAACGCTGGCTCACTCTTTTCGCTTGCTAACGTGGCTAGCAAACAAATGTATTGAGCCAACGGTTACTACAGATGGTACCCAGGCTAGTATGAACCCATACATGCCCAACCCAACTATATTTCTACCCACATCGCATACTGTAGACTGTCACCTCTGACAGAAAATCCCTGCCGATGTCAATAATTTTCTAATGGATTACCTGTCTGTCTTCTGTGCCCCCTTGATGCTGAAAAAGAACGGCCTGTCAAGATCTGTCCACGGGGCAGACAGCAACTTGTCCGGGGAGAACCAGCTCATGTGGTCGGTGCCTTTCCCGTCGAACACTAGCTTCAGCACGCTGTTGTGGTTCTCAAACAGCTCCACAGTCACCTTGCGTTTGAAAAATGTAACGTTAGCATACAGCAGAGCTAGTTGCTTTGTTTGCTGCAGTAATTAAATTTGCCGCAGGTGGAGTCACTTCCTTTGAGGGGTGACTTGAGGACCATGCATCAAGGTCATGACGTTTCAGAGCCCGGTGGGCACGGCAGAGTTCAATCTAAGGCTAGGTCTACACATGCCTCGTTGAGTCGACTTGGAGTCGAATCAGGACTGTGCAAGGAGAACCCTAGCCCACTCAAGTAGCGTTTTCCAGTAGAAAAACTCCACTTGAGCAGCCCAAAGCTCCTCACACACAGCCCCGTATCGACAATGAAAACGGGTGTGTAAATCGGGCCTAACACTCCCTTAATTAGCTGGAATCATCGATGGCACGTAATGGCATTAGCCTGACAAGGTTGGTGTCCAGGAAATAATGACCTCGAGCTGTAAAAGGGGAGGGACTACCATTTGAGTTGCGCAGTAAATTGCACCGTGCGTACTCTTTGTGCGTACTTTTATTTTTTTATTAGACTGGAAAGTTCATTTGGTGGACCCTTCCCTGAAGCTCTGAACAGCTCAGCAATCTTACTTCACACAGAAGTCCTGCGAATCAAAACGTTATTTTAGACGGTCTAGCCCGTATGACTCACCTCCTGCACGTTCCACTGAGCCCAGCTGTCGGATCCCACCTTCTGCCAGGTGTTGTACACGGGAACCCCCGAGTTCCTCTCAACACGGAACACTTCACGGCGTAAACGTTCAGGTATGCACCCGGGGACTGTAGAACGAAGGGAGGAGAGAAGGCAACACCGTTTAAATGTTGTCCTTGAAACTGGATAACGTTACAGAGAACAGGAGAATTGCATAAAGAACAAGAGCGATCACATATGTTAAATCGCATCGATCTCACCTGGCCTCTCACAAATCCCGTTGGCCTTGGAATCACATGCTGCCTTGTACCAGATGCCTTCAGCATCCATGTATGCGCACTTCAGGTGCCCACACATGGGCGGCTGTATCTGCGGTTTTATCCACACGTCTTCCTGTTCCAAGGAAATCGACGGAACCCACTCTACTAATGGCTCCAGTTCGCACTCGGTGCCGCCTCCCCATTGCGTCCATCCCCCTAGCGGCTCGCCATCGCTCCACACCCACTGTTCTACAGCCGCATCCAGCCGGAGACCCAGCCAAGCAGAGGTGGACAGCCTGTGGACAGAACATGGGGCATGAGGTCTTCTCATGATAGTTTAAGTAATTCCGGATCCTGCTCTGAGTTCTACAGAAAATAAGGAATTTTCACATGAGTCAACTTACAACTTGCTGGACAGTCATAGTAACGTTACTATTTGTCTTGAACTCCTTTCAAGTAGAACAGTTTTAGAAAGGCGACATTTTGATATTTTCAGGTATTCATTCGTTTTATATCACCTTTGGAACCTTTTACAACACGGGGCAAGTTTGTTTTGGTACGGTTGGTTGAAGCTGGAAATCAATTTGTTTGCTATCTGGATAGCAGGACGTTCGATCAGTCTAGTCATTGTCATTTTGAAAAGACCAAGCAAATCGGCACTTATGTTGGTAAAGTTTGGAGTTGGCCCTCCTAGGAAAGTTGAGGATATCACGATACATTGTCTTTACTTTTGTACAGGTAGCAATGTCATTTATAGGGGGATTCCTTAGTCTAAAGCATCCCTACTTCCGCAAGACATTACTCCTGAAAATGTTTACCGGGGAACAAGGTGCCTGGTGAGTCGATCTTGGGTTGCCATGTCCTTCGGTGTCGGAAGGATCGCGCCGTCGGCTTCACACGCAGCTTTGGCCTCGTCATACGTGACGGCGGTGTCCAGGGCTTTGTACATCTTGGCGCCCAAGCGCTGATATGGGACCAACATGTCTGTAGCCGCCGCGGTCTGAAATGAAAACGTGTCCTAATTATTCACAGATAACTGTAAATGGATTTTCTATATAGGACAGTTTTAACATTATCAAACACCTATCATTATATTACTGGACTTAGGTTGTGAGATCAGCTAGAATAGCCAGGAAAAACACAGTTGTTGAGGGTCAGGAGCTGCTTTTTATAAACAATTGAACTTCTTAAATTCTGTTAAGATTTTTAAGATACTAACAGAAATATTAGTCTTAAACAGAATCTGAAACAGAGTACCTCATGGGGATAGATATATGGTAAAGTGAATTTTCAGCATTGCGCTCGAAATTGATTTGATTAAGAAGAACAATAAACAATAACAACGCACTTTGGTCTAAAAATTTTCGTCACCAAAAATACCAATCATGAGCATGGTGGGAAGTAAATCGTCTATCAATTCCAACGATGAACCGGTGTCGTCTGTGTTTCCATGGCAACACGCCACTAACGGTTAGTGACGCACTTACTTGAGGCGAGGGGACCGTCAACACAATACTCCAGATGCTCGACAGCTCACAGCCATGAACACGCATTCAAACTACCCTAGCACAACATTCAAGGCATCTTCTACATTTGTACTGTCGCCATGCACTGAGATATTTGGCATTTCATAACCTTCCAATGATTTTTACTGCAGCATGGCATCAAAACAAATTTGATACTTGATACAATCGTCCGGTTTGTTTGTTTCGGAAAAGCAGAGCAAGATATAAAACCTCCCTGTATTATTTCGATAACTGCACTCTTAGCAAAATTTATCACCTTTACTGCTTTAGAGAATAGGCTACAAAGTAAAGACGGAGAACATAGGGATATTTTACTAACCAGATAAAATATAAGACATTTAGTTTTAATCCAACCGTTGCTGAGTGTGCGAGTTGCCTGGTGTGTGGTTAACTTACAACATTAGAAATGACATAATTTACCGAGAAACATGGCGAAACGATTTAACCACAGGGACTTGAGAGAAGAGTGTCAGCCTATCGCATAAAACAGACACCCAACACCGTGTTAACTGAGATACCTGCCACGTACCTTGTTCAGAAGCACTCTTACATCGTCCAGATGCCGCTCAAAAGGCTGTTAGAAAATTGGTATTCGTTAAATGAGCTTACCTCTGAATGCCAACAACAAAAGATGACGTGATTTTATACAAACCACAAAACTATAGTCATCTAAGAAACATTGAACATTGAAAAAAAGGTGAGTGACAATCAGTATGTATCGCCAGGCGTATATAACACATTCAATGGATTTCCACCTTCCATGTATACAATGAGTCAATACATGGATACTGTTCATTTTGGGCCGGCACACGACTTATTTCTTTGCATAAGGAAAAATCAAGGAACGGAATAAAAACTTATTTGATTTTTCGATGAGAAATATCTTACCTAAGTACATTGTATGTAGCAAGGTGTACCCTGATTATTTGTGAACATTATGAAGTGTAGCAATCCGGAGATGGCCAATATGACGAGAAAGTGCCAAAATTACAATATGTTGTAGCCTTGATTGTAGTTGTAGAGTAGAAGTGACACCAGTGAGGTAGCCATGACTGTAGTTATAGAAATGAACTTGTTCGATAGTTCGAAGTGGCACCAATGTTGTAGCCATGAGGGCAGTTGCGAACTTGGAAATTGATACCAGTCTTCCACTCAATTCTCACTTTACAGGAATAAATCCAATTTTTTTTTGTGGTCTATTTTGAAAATTTAGCCACCTTGTTTTTTTTTACCCATCGTATTATTTGTACCTTTGGCATTAAATTTGGCGTCTGCACAGGATGTCATCCATGATATTTACATACATGCCGTGGCCTCTTTACCGAAGAGCTAACTTTCATCGACGTGGCTAACATTAGTTACAGAGCGGGCTATTTTGATAGGTTGAAAGAAGAACAATGTAAAAGCTAACAGCCAAACAACTAAGAAATACAGAGAAAGGGAATGAAGCTAGCAGGGTGAAAAAACAAACAACTGGAATAAATGTACCGGTATGGCCCATACAACAGAAAAGAGGTAGCGCGTACCTGGGTAAGGGTTTCCATTGTGGGAAGGTCTTCAAAGTTGTCTTTTGCAGGAAACTTCCACTGAAGGCTCCTGTTGACTTTTCCATGGTCGCTTTGAACCGTTGTGGAGTTGTCGTTTGTTGGGCAATCCGAGTCAAGGCTATTGTTTCCTGCTGTGGAGTTACCGCCAGTTGAGGTCTCCCATCCAAGGCTGCTATTTCCCGCTGTGGAGTTACCGTCTGTTGGGAACTTCCATTCAAAACCTCTATGTGACCTACATGTAGTGTGGAAGGAGAAATGTCAGACATTCTAATTCTAGAGTGGAATATTATCTATCAATTTGTATTTGCGAATTTGAAAAAAATGTTAATGAGAAAATAAAGTAACAAAGAAATAAGTTAAACAAGTCAGTAAACAAAAAAATAAAAGCAGCATTTGGACAGAATATTTTTCCTACGACGTTGAACAGGGTTTCGCGTATACTCGTCTCTGAGACCCAAATACAAGCCCGGGATGAATTACGGGCACCCTGTTACTTCCACACTTTTGTTTCACCCCTTGTCAGTACATTAGGACTCAACACTATTAGCAGTAGGGTGAAATACTACAATATTAATAAAGACCAGACACAGTACCTGTAAGTTTCACCCTCGCACAGACGCCATCCTGACAGCAGCAGGAGAATCAGTACCGCGGACGACGACAGCGACCGCAGCATGGTGACACCTCTACGAGCCGTGAGTAAGATAGTGCCCCTCTCGTCTCCTCACTACTACTGCACACAGTAGACTGAATATTAATATAAGCTGCTTTGATAAAGTCTGCGGTATCGCTTCCTTATCCCCGGGCGACTTTAATCTACATTATATGAATATGATGATTATGATGACGCCGATATCTTCATATGTCTATTCAAAGATAGTGTCATGAAAAAATAACAGCAGAAACAGAGTTCAAACAGAGAGACAGCTCCATGCACTGAGGCAGCTCTTTAATTATCACGCATTTAAAGTTTACCAAAATTTAAACACTGGTGATGACAAGCTCTGTCACTTCCTCCAATATGTAAAAAGATATGCATCGATAAAATCCTTTCTGTGTGTTTCAGTTTTAGCATGTACCGGGAAAAGTTGAGTGTGAAGATCTTGTGCAGCCGCGCGTGTGCTGTGACCTTCACAGTATCGCCAGAAAACACGAGAACACGATATAAATATATTAAAACATGTGGAGCCGGTCCTCCGCTGTGCCGAATAGTGATGTATGATTGGTTTTATGGAGCGGATGGTTTTAGGCAACAGACATCATTCACATCGCACAGTAAGACAATCGAAGCCGCGAAGTTCTCTTTTCTTCAGCCAGTCACGCAGACACGTTTCGACGACGTGGCTTCTTCAGTTGTTCAGGCTCGGTGATTGCAGCGTCTAACTAACAGGAAATAGTCTAATTTCCTCTTTCTACGTCGGATTGTGACATGCGTTTTAGTTGGTGCTTCGTTGACGCGTTGGGATTTTCTGTTGTAAGAATAGTTCAGTTCAGGTTGTTTGTGCTAGGGTATGTTTCATTGACGATATTCGTTACTCTAAAAAAATTGGACATCACCAATCCATCTTCTACTCTTTCCTTTCTTCAAAAGAATGAGTAAACAAGCTCCCTTCTCTTTAATTTCCTCCGAATAACCTCCTACCGTCCTTCCAATTTCCTTCCAGCCCGGGGGTGCAGACCGTTATCTGTTTGAATGCCTGTCTCTGCTGCCCTGCCTCTGCTACTTCCTGGAGTCCGTGTTGAGGGGATATGAGAGACACCACCAGGTAATTACATCTGCATGATAGTGTTGTTGATTACTTCAGGGTCCGGATCCTGCTGAAGCACCTTGAGGCTATAAAGTACCGGACAGCTAAACACCTTTCTACAGGTCACTCCCAGGGATTATAAGCTGTTCAAATGAGGCTGATTGAGTCTGCGATACGGAAAGGAATCTTTATGACTTAATCATTGCTAATGTGACAACTCAAAAAGATGCACAAACGTCCTTGACCAGTGTAATACGAGCTAAGCTTAAGTACCACCTTTGTCATATTCGTTTTAACTATCATTGTTTTTAGAACAAATCAAAAGGTGTTTTTTAAATCTCTTTCTAACACTACGAATGATGCATAATGTGAATTCCTGAGAGGGTTTGTGTATAGTATGACTGATGAGCCGAAAAGGTGAAAATGAGTCCCACAAAACTACATCATGAATCATTCACGGTAACATCACAGCCAACAGTCTACAACTGTAGTCCCTTTCATGTCGTTTTTAACGCTACATTTGTAAAGGACTCGCCTGAAACAAAGTAATAGAATTTACTACATACAGCTAGAGTAAAGTATGAGCAAGTGAAACCTGGATGCAAAGTTGTTGATCAATTCATTTTATTGCAAGATGACTAAAATCAATGGTAATCTGGATGGTCAAGATGAGAGATACTCGGTATATTATATCACACCGAATGTACAAGAATAATGGTGTGGATTGAACCATACGTCAACATACTGTATCGTGATGTACACGTTTTGTAATTGCCGACATGAAGTAATTGCTAATGTATTGAAACAAACGTGACTGCCATGGGACTGCCTTATCTTGTGTCAGCGGGCACACAGCAGGGGGCTTGCCATTCTACGTATCAACTCATAACTACGAGACCGTACATGGTAGCCAACCCATAATGACTTCACCTGACGCTTTCATGAAGCATTGCTTAATCTTCTATGTATACTAAGTGCCTAGTCTCCAAGGAGATGTTATAAGGGTAAATCACAATATTTTCTAGCTTGCTTGTTTTTCTGACACAACTCTTCATGACACAATTTCCCCTTTTTACAATCTACCTCTTGTAACATCTGCCTGAAGATCTCAAACTACCCTAACTGGAACTACGATGGCTGAGCTATGCAATGTAAACGATATTTTCAAGATGGCACTTGGTTATGGACGCTCCTGTTTTTAGATATTGCTAATGTGAGGATATAAGTCCTTTCTTCCAGTTTACTGGATTGAGAAATGTGTATATATATATGTATATGCTACATATGAAAACAGATAGTATCATCTTTGTTATGTACAGAGTACGGTAGGATCTGTGAAGGCCCCTTTCATTTATCACTCAACAGTCATACTGTATCGTCGTAGTGCTCCTGCAGTATACAACTCGTTTGTTGTATATGAATCGTCATATTTACAATGTATAATCCATATGGTAACAGTTACCAGTAAATACGTTCTTACCAACTTAAATGTAAAATTGACAAAAATCAAAAATGACACAAGAAATAGACTAAATAGCAAATATACAACATTGGTAGAGTCATGGAAGGTCTGGTATCAGCTGAGATGGACAGGTCCCCACTATACCGATTGTCAAAAGCAAAATATCCACCTCGAGGAGGACAGAAACCTCAAAGTCTTATATGTTAACTTTACGACTTGGTTGATTATTCGTCGCATCAAGGTCCACCCTTTCACCCATGAACCCCCTATCGACAGATGAATATACCCCTAGTCTTTACATGGATATATGCACATTTGCTCCGTAGATAGAGCAGTATGTTTTCTCCATTTGTTTTCTATCACCCCCCTCTTAACGACCATTTGTGAACCACTCACGATAGAACACGTGTCCTTCCAAGTGGTGTGAAGCGCTCTCAGTTCGACAGTTCAGCAAAGGTTGTGCGTCATTATCACTCATTGATTCTCTACCTCCTGACTACCTGCAGTACTTTCTATGAATTAATTTTTTCCTTTCCTGCGCACATTGAAACGACGTCTTGAAGGACAGGATAGTAAAACAGGAATTATTACTTGAAAATGTGAGAGAGATTTTGAGAGAGGTCAAGTTGTTCTATTCATATCTTGTTCAAAGTTATGCAGTGCTCCTCACAATTGTTCTATTTACATGCATTTATTGGGAGAAATGGGAAACGTTGTCTTTTCAGATTCCTCGTTCTTCTTTTTTTCCCCGCCTAAACATATCAACTGTTGGGAATTGACGTGACACTAGGGGAGTTCATCTTTGAGGACCATAATGCTAGATCTAGACGACCTTCCTTGCCAGGGATACTGCAGATGGGTGCAGTAGTCAATATACCTCCGTAGAAAACGAGGATCGAGGAGAGAAACAGTCGGTAGTTGCTAGTAAATATTATATCTGTTTGCAAATGTTTGAACCATCTCTCTCTCTCTCTCTCTCTCTCTCTCTCTCTCTCTCTCTCTCTCTCCCTCTCTCTCTTTCTTTCCCCCTCTCTCTCTCTCTCTCTCTCTCTCTCTCTCTCTCTCTCTCTCTCTCTCTCTCTCTCTCTCTCTCTCTCTCTCTCTCTCTCTCTCTCTCTCTCTCTCTCTCTCACGCACACAAGTCCCGGCCTTTCTCTTTCATGTTTACACGAGTAAGAATGTCAAAAGACCAGAATATGCTATTCTTGGACAACCCGATGTCTCAAGTGAGCTCGTTGACTTGATGTGACGACCCGGGCGCCAGGGTTCCTTCCCTCATCATGAACAGCCTCCTCTTCTCTTCCCGCGCGACTCTGCAGGCGAGGAACGTCAGTATGATGGTGGTGGCGCACCCCACCCCGGCCACAGCCGTGGCTCCCCGTGCCAGAGCCACGCTCTTCTCCAGGCCTTGTCCCGAGCTTGGCACGGCGGTAGGCTGTCCCAGCAGGGAGATGTTGTCCTGGGCACTACCCTTTCCGGAGGCTATCACTCTTAGAAGCTGGATAGTCACGATACTGAAGACCAGAGATATGATGCACGCCACTATGAAGCACAGGATCTGTTGGTACCAACGACAACAAAAGAGACATATTTCACATATGCAAACGCAAATGCCACCTATTACATCACTTGGGTTACTAGTACCTTTCACGTTTAAACTGCAGGGTGAGCAAATCTTGTTATGTGGTTTGGACATGTTGGATAAAAAGGTTCCCTTTCCATGCGTTAAAGCACTTAAATACACAGTAGAAATCCTCTATTGTACTTCCAAACTGAACTAAAGCCTTCTGACATGTTAGCGTGACGAATACTGCTTTTATTCCTCATTTATCCTTGAGATCGCAGGACCCTAAGCCGCTGCTGATAACTAACTTTACAGTCTGCTCGACGAAACAGCCTTTTCAGCACCAAGGACAGGAGCGGTGTGGAGAAAATGGCGGCCCGGTGATTTCTTTCACCAAACGGGTTTCTGTAACATTCACCATAATCAAGTTTATATGTCAGACTCTTGATATCCTTTATCTGGCCAATAGTAAATCATACGTCACTATGTTTATCACCTCCCATTTGACTTATCATATATATAAGCGCATTAGAAATGATGAAAGAGATGCTCACCGCCCACGCAGTAGTCTTCCTTGCACAGATCAGACCGAGAACACTGCAGATGAAGAACTATGTGTAGAGGAGATAAAAAACACGTGTGTCAGACTGTAAAATACCAAACGATAGTACATCAAGAAGACAAATTGGGCCTTTCCTTCAAGACTACACGGTTATGTATTACAGGATCATTGAGGTCAGGCACAAGGGCATGTACCCCCGTCAGGCCAGAATTACCAGCCGAGATATCTCCGCTCTACCCCCGTTGGTCGGCAGTTATTGGTGATCCTAATCTACAGACCTACTGCCTTACAATAATCCCCGGCCACGACTTTGACCGAAAAGCTCTCTCAAAGGTCATAAACATTGATCTTGTACAACGTATTCTTTTACTGTTGTGAAAGTCGCCATACAGGGTGTGCTGTAAATCTTGAAATATTTTATGTATCATGTTTATCTAAAAATGATTTTCTGTCAGTAATGGACTCAGAACGTATGTGCTCACGATCGACTGCTCTTACCCCCTACCGAGAAATCAAATCCCCTCGAACCTAAATGAATTTACAGTATCTCATGGCGCCTGTGTCTTAATTAGATTAAGTAACAAGAAGATTAATTGTGACAGCCTGGAAGATTGATGTCGTCCCCTTATTTACAAATTAGTTCCGGACGCTCGTTAGCGCGGAATGTGCCCCTGGTTAATTAGTCTGTCAACCAGTTAAGGAGAAAATCACCGATAAGGAAAGTGCCATGAAGATGTTTTACGCATGCGCAGATGGGACAAGGAACGCATGCACTACGCTTGACAGATAACTTAAACATGGGAAGGTGAAAATCACCTGCGCTCTGAATGATTTATAAACCGTAATGTATCTTATATATATATACACATTCTCTCTGTCTCTCTCTCCCTCTCCCTCCCCGTACATATTCAGATTCTGCCTTCTTGCTGGCAAGGCCGCGGAGTACCCCAGGCAACGACGTTAGCACGACATTGTTGATGGATTATGACTATACCACATCTCCGGCGACACGGCTTGACTGAGCACAATGGCTTACGGAATCAGTTCACATCTGCGCCACATCGCAGCTAAGGTGGCAAAGGGGACACTAATTCTTCTCAATTTGTGTCAGACATTATGCTACCCAGTGGGAAAGACAATGTATACTCTAGTGAACTCGAGGCTTTACCACCAACCCCTAATAAAGGGCCTTACGGGAGGCTTTCATTCTTATCTTTTATGAACAGCCGTGTACGTGGGTGAAGCATAAATGCTGAAATAGGACTTCTAAAGAAAGATGTTGTGTCATTGATACAAAAATAACACCCCTGACGCCGTTTTAACGAAAAGGGCGCCAAAACGACTAACATTAACAGGTCTGCGTGGCATGTCGATCAGTTACTATATTTCGATATTGCTACCGGCAAAGTTATAAAGTCGTCTAATGATAGTAATGTACAGTCTACGAACTGCCTATTTTCGGTCCATTATGCTCGTCATTCCTGAGCTGAGTCTGTAATAATTCTCTAAAGCCGGCTACAAAGTTTGCGGTGCTTTTTCAAAAGCAGAACGAAGTACGCAGTATTAGGAAATGGTTCTATGGGATGTAAGGAAGGCATCCGAGGCTAAGACAGATGGCTCTAAGGTTCTGCTGTTGTCTATTCTGTGTAAACTTGGTGCTTAAAGACTTCTAAAGCATACATCTGTCCAAGTCGCTCTATGTCTGAAGCGTTGTAACCTTTACTAGAGGCTAGAGGCAGGTCGATGATACGCGAACCTGTTTTGTTTCCTTGCTGTCCGTCGTTGTGTCTGTTTTCTATCACTTTGATCTATAATTAAAAACGGTATCTTCTTGCTTTATGTGCGCTATCAAGTTTGTTGAAAAGTAGAAGTAGAACATAAAGTTAGAATTAGGACGCATCCCCGATGAACGGATCACTGAGAATGGAACTGTAAACAACACATCCATCTTCATACAGCCATCCAGCCGACTGTCAGCTCCCTAGCGCCACAGCTATCTATAACAAATCAAGATAAGGCGGGAGGGAAAGAGGAGTCATTATCCAGCAGTCCTCTTCTGTCGTTACCGAAAGATGCATCACGATGTCAGCTGGTAAGTGGGACAATGATTCAAACAGCCTTGTCCTGCGTGTTAATCATATTCAATGGAAGTAGCTCACAGATCTTGGGTTCGAATCCTCTGACATGCCCCGTTCACGTTGTGCCATTTGGGAAATGCACTTTTTTTACTCCCTATCCCTTGGACGTGAAATGGAGGTCCCGTGTTTAAGGAGAGCCACACTAGGAGCACGTAAAAGAACCCACCGGACTTATCGAAAAGAGTAGGGGTCTTTCCCGGTTTGAGTGGATCAAATAAATCTGTCCGGATATGCAGCTTGTACTGTTCGGTACAAACTTGGTGTGTTACGCCATGAGGTGGTTTACCGGGTATGCAGTACAAACAATGACGAGGCAAAATATACTTCGCTATCAGATTTCAACAAACAAACAAACAAACAAACAAACAAACAAAGACAATAAACAAACAAAACAGTCGGAAAGTGGAGGGCTAACGACGACAATACCACAGGCCCACACACGTTCATGTACCAAAGTTTTGACGACTCATAATGTCATCACTGAAACTAAACGCCTTCATCCTTTAATCATAAGCAAGTGTTCTTGCTGTTTCTAATGGCGCGGACGTGGTTTAAATGTACACCCTGCTGTTTGTAATGTTAGCTATCGCTTGCTTATTTACTCACCTGTGTGCTGGCGTTAATGTAAGTTCCATAACTTGATTACGCTATATATCATCGCCCTCTGTTGCTTTTCATCGATGTTTTCGATGATTATGATTAGAAAAAAAAAAAACAATTGTCGCAGGATGCTTTGAGGGTAAAAGAGTTAGTTAACACTCGAGAGGAATTATTGGTATTCATCCTTCAAGCTATAAAAATGTAGTACAGTACGTAGAAAGTACAACGCGTGGTATTCTTCAAGCTATGTTAACTATTCCGTTATATATTTCCTGCTAAAAGGAAAACAAATCTTTGGGAGCCATCAAATAAACCACTTCGATACACGTATACCTTCTTCGCGTCTTATCATATTTCGAGATCGTCTTAAAGGTATCCTGGAGGTTCCATCCTTGGGGAGTGTCGTTATCGTCCGTGAGTCTTCCATGGCGAGATTGTTAGTTTAAGGGTGGCTTTACACTGAGTCTACTTTACCCGAACTAGTCCACTTTAACTGGACTAGTTCGCCTCCCGTTCCCAGTCTAAAGAGGAGAATCCGGTTTCTCCAGGAACCGCACCAGACCACATCCCAACCCTGGTCTAGTCCACATCAGCAGGGGGTCAATGCGGTTTCTCTCTGTGTGTAAAGAGGAAACTGGCTCCGAGACCGCTTTCGGGGTCATGATAATGATATGCTAATAAGCCTGCGCTAGCAATAGAAGCATAGTTTCCTCATTCTGAAACATTTGTGCAATAGTCATTGAAAGTTTTCGAATGTTTCAAGTGCAATGGCCTGCCACCAGTGGCAGCTTCTTCTTTGGTGTTCTCCTATGACCCGATCAACGTGCCCGGCTTGCAGTATAGCCAGCGCGGCGAGGACGAACGCCGGCGGGTTCAAGCCTGGTCTTGCCTGTCCCTGTACATGCGTCTCATCCTCCTTTTTTTGTTGGGCCCGTACTATTTCATATGCCAGAAAACGCTTGTAGCAAACATAAGAAATATGAGAGGAGCGACTGTAATATCTTGCACCACGGGTGGTGCACTGCCCTTCCGCCCGTAGGTCTAAAGACAACCGATCCGGTTCGGAACCGGTTCCGATTATTCGAAGTGGACTGTGTCTAAAGTGACTCTAATTTGCTCCAACCGTAAGCGCGGGCTATCAAAGGACGGCTTGTAAGGTTGGAATTTACGATGTGCCACCCCGAAATTGCCCGCTCCACTATGTTAAATAATTCATCAGAGCCAGGCGCTGATTTTAGTGGCCTTTGTCGTGTCGTTAATTGAAGCCACTCTCCATCGAGGTCCTTCCTCTTCATTCCCGCCTCCAATTATGCCTCCCAGGCCCAAACTACCGATACATTTGGGACTGCGTCGGTGTTTTGTATCTTCTCGTAGCTCGGGAACATACATCCCATTAGAGACAAATGGAACCGCCTGCCTCAGGGCGGGTGATCGTCGCGTTCAGTAATGGACCTACACACATGTATCTATTGAAAATGTTAAGGAACTACTGGTAAGCATTCTTTATATCACATTGTCGGAGGCGAAATATTGACAGAACTTACCAAGGCCAAGGTAGCCTGGGTATCATCCTCCGTAGTAACCACAGGCTCAGTCTTTTCGCCTGCTAATCACGGTTACTACGGAAGATGGTACCCAGGCTAAGTTCAAGGGAGAAGTAGCGGCCATCACCTCTTACTAGTCAACAAATTGACCACGTGTCTCTAGCATAACTCTTACATTCAATAGGTATCGACATTGACAGGACATGCTCCCTCATCTCTCAGGGGAGGGCCTGACATATCCGGCAATCTAGTATTGTGTATCATATCTAACGCACGAAACCGGTGTTGAAGGCGAAGGGCTTCGTATTTAACGAACATACGCAAACACACACACACACACACACACACACACACACACACACATACACACACACACACGCACATACACACACACAGACACACGCACACACAGACACACGCACATACACACACACACACACACACGCACATACACACACACAGACACACACACACACAGACACACGCACACGCACACACACACACGCACACACACACACACACACACGCACACACACACACACACACACACGCGCGCGCGCGCACACACACACACACACACACACACACACACACTACTCTAGCATGTCTAGGCGACTCCCGTGAATAGCGTTCGTTAACTGCACTACGGAATAGGTGGCACAACTCCTCACGTAATAGCGTTGCATAACGTCCAACTCTGTTTAGGCATACTAATACATCATACTTCTGAAACTGTGGATCTTTTTTCCTACCACAGAAATCACATCGGCAAGAAGATGCATGCTCGCCGACTTCTCAAAGCGGACCTTTCTCTGATAGACATTAAGATAAGCCTTCCAGTGACACGAACGTAATACCAGCCGGCGGGAGATCTGCCAGGCGCTGATGAAGCATGCCTGTGATGTACAAACCGACTAATAAGCAAATATCGACCGCGGTAAGGGGAGTCTTACCAACCTGAGACGAAGAGGACAACAATGACAACTGAGACTTTCACACGGAGCAGGTCTAAGACTTCTTTTGAACATCTCGTGAGTGAAGGTCATTGTTAAAAAGATGAATGCGCACGTCTGGGATATTGACCCAAGTTTAGAAAGCAGAATAAAAAAATGTGGTGTTTTCCGACTTAAGCACGTCTTTCAAGTTGGCTGATAACATGTTTGAATGTGGATATTTTATGTATGTTGGGCGCAAAAGCAGAGTTATGTTTGACTTACGCTCTTGAGGTGCAAACATCAATTTTTCAATTACGTGTTGAAGGAAAAGGGATGTGCATACCGATATGTATAGTATACAATAGGTTAGTAAATGGAGAAGATATCAGATGGACTACATTCGTACCTCCAGGAAGCCTTAGCTCTATGCTCATAATTTATCAGCATCGACCCCTCCTTCTACTACTCACAGTGTAATTACATGTCCTGTGCGATGGAAATCATTGTTTTTGCTATCGGCAGATCTTATTGGGACCAGGTTTTACAATGCCCCGAGTACTGTCATACTGATATACAAATGCATTCGGTGCAAAAGGATCCATTCAAAATCAAGCCGTCAATGACATCTAGTATAAGACACGACCATCTGAGATCTACCATCTGCAAGAGACCGTCTTCGATTTTGAAGACAGGTTCATGTGAGGTGATAACCCCTCTTCATTACATGTTATCGGGTTTTGTTGCCGCGGTTCTCCTATAGTTACGAATTCTCTGACCTCAACGCAAGGTCAGAACCTCTAGAAAGGCTAATAACTTTTACTATACCCTCATCAATTAGTTAGAAACCAGCTTACGTAGCGACATGCGGGCTAACATTGCATCCCCAGAAGGTCTGTATGTTAATAACCTAAAAAAGAAAAATTGACAGCCTCAAGCCTGTTTTAATGTATAGATGCCTTATGCTGTTTATTCTGCCATTATATGAAAATGCTGTTTTTAATTCGCACTTAGAGTAATTCCAAGCTTACGTGATGAAAGCGTGAATGATGAAAAGCTATTTTACCTCCCGGGTTGTCTTTTCAAACTGCGCTGTAATATATGGCCTGTTGGCCCATTAGAGGTATAATGGAATCTAGGATTACTCGAATGCTGGGAAAAATGTGTTCTAACGTTACACCACCCCTGCCGCCTGTCCCGTTAAGAGCCAACCTGTTATAACCGTGAGAAATGCCGTCAGGAGACCCACAGGAGATCACATTTCTCGCAGCTGATTTTCCGTGTACAGATTTGGACAAATGATTTTGTTGTTTAGAGAAGGGAATGGCAAATCAGTCTCTACAAGGCTACCTACGCTGGCTATAGGGAGAATTTGCCAGGGGAGTTTGGCTACCGAAGGTCCAATATCAATAACCGGCTAATGTTAACCTTACCACAGACTGGCTCTCCTGGCCATTATTCCCTCAGTTTTGCCAAATTCCGCGATCCGTACCACAGTAGAATTAGGCCTGCTGGAGGCTATGGCAGATGCTAAAATCAGCGCAGAAACAATGTATGTACATTGTAAAGTACTGTACATCTTTAAATGAAATAAAGCATATATTTATGCGCTGGACATATTTTACGGTAACATGTCAGAAAAGTCATCGACTACCTTGTCGTATCCTGCGGGGACGGAATAGAAGGGACGGGCTTGTGACAGGTTCCTCCTAAACTACTGTCTCCAGGCTTTATCTGTGACACAAGGGGTAATGCGTTTTGACAGCGTATTTTGTCACAGCTGCAATGAATGTTACATAGACACTGTTCACATACTGGCGAACAACGTGAAACTGCTTTGAATAGAAACCAGCATACTTTGCCTTCTGAAAAATGATTTTAGCGTCAACACACATGTCAAGCTAACAAAACAAGTAACATAACCATTATGCTGGGTGAAGTCCAGACATCTTTCTATGAAAATCAAGATTTTCTGATCAAAATTCTTATGTGTAGCCCTGATCAATGTGAACATGGAAGTCATCCCCAACAAAACTAGCTCTCAGCAACCGGTTTTGGCAGTTCGCTGAATAGTTATATATCAATGTAAAGGCATTGCGAGATCTTAAGAAGAAAAAAACAAGAAAGAAATGCTGTATTTCTCATTCCTCGAGCTGTATACTGGATGACTCTGTATGGGACACTGCTACGTGGTCTGTATAAATCTGATATAAATCCATGTATCCCCCTAGCCTCCGATGCAGACTCCTCCCGGCTGTTTTCTTTTTCAAGTTATTGTTTTATACTATTACATTTTTTTCTAATTGCTGGCCGGGCCAACAACAACAAATGTAATGGTAAAACTGGAACCTAGAAAATGAAAACAGCCGGAAGGAGTCTGCAACGGAGGCTAGTGTCCCCCTGCCAATCCCCTGACCACGTCTCTATCTTTCTATCGTTTGTCACGTTGTCAAATCTTCCCGAGTTAATGGGTCCCTCGCTCGACGCCGACTTATTGACCAGCATATGGTGTCGCCACGGTCAGATAATGACGAGGCCACTCGTGTGAGAGATTGAAATGTTGTATCCTAAGTTATAGATAGTGGCGGAGGTAAAACGGATGTAGATGCGGCCATTAGGACAGCTCCTTCGCCAAAGGATCGATACAATATTCCATTTCAGATTTGATTGAAAGCTTTGCGTTCTTGATTTGACTTGTGATAGAGGATCACATTAGATTGAATTACCAAAAGTTACCAATATAATATGATTTACAAAAGCCGTGTACCGAAAACGTAGTGCATTTTGAGTAAGGCTGCATTGACTCAGACTTCTTACAATATGAAACCACACACGAACAGTCATTCTTCGACCTTCAAACAGGGGGTCCTAGGAATCAAGAAAAGGGACGCTTTTACCATCAATCCAGACTATGTATCCTGTGGGTATCATAGTCATAGATTAAAGGGACCCTCTTACCCGCCGGACCACTAGGAGGATTTGGTACTCACACAAGCGCCGCAGCAGATCGGCGACATGCTGTTTCTAGACGTGATCTTCCCGCCCGGCGTGTACACGGCGGCAGCACCCAGCCCGATCCCTGTCGACCCCACCCCCAGCAGCAGCACGGAGAACACCGCCAGGGCAGCCCGCAGGGTCCGCATGCTGCGCCTGTGGCGGGCCTTCTCTTCCAGTTGCGCCCGCTGCTCCCATGAGATGGTCCTCGCCATCCCTCGTGGCCGCCGCAACTTTCCCCATGAGCCCATGCGCCAATTGGACAATTGGCCACACAGTTATCAGCACAGACGCCCCGCACCGCACGGGCGACCCACTTTTGTAGCAAGGTACCGATCAATCCAGCAACTGACGCCCAGTCTATGGATGATGTATTATAATAGCACGGGGATGATTTGGGCTGACAGATCGCAGGTGTGATACGGCGGAGGAGATTTGTTGAGCGCGTTTTCAGAGTGATACCTCTGTACCGTACGCCAGGGCTATCATTACGCACCTCGCCTGACGCTCTCACGTGTAAAATGTCACTCATAGGACATGTGAGAAATCATCCACGCGTTTGCTCCACTAAATCAAGGTTACTTAGACCCCGCTCAAGAGCGCTTGAGAGCTGGGATTGCAGCGAGCGAGCAGATGGAGTGCCGGAGACACACCGCGTAATGGATGTCAAGAGTCTGTGCGCACACGTACGAGCTCTTCGTGTATAGGATGATTATAGATATAACTTTACTCGCTTATCCTGTCCAGAAAAGGACCTTACGCTGATAGCCACTGCATAACCCGATCGTAATCCGCCTACAACCTGACAGCTTTAGTTCGAAACTGGCAAAAAGTTAAGCTAAATTACCAAAGATCGAGAGGACGTTGCCGAATCCTAGTCGACCCCTTCTGTGCTGTGCGAACCTTTGTGATTACTGGTCGTATTGTTATACTTTCAGAAGAAACACAGATCTTGATAAATCCGCATCAGAGCTTTCTCTTTTCAGATATGTGAAAGTCATTTATTAATAAAAGACAAAGGTGCAACAACGATACATACTGAAAACAGCATTGCTTGTGATGTAACGTTAGTATCATTGGTGATGCACTGCAGTTTCATAATCACTTATGGCTAGTGAAGAGGGGGAAATTCAGAATGTTATAGCTAGTCTAACGATATATTCATGATAGGTACTCAATATATAGGGCCTAGCATTAGGCGCGCCGCTAGGAGCGTGATCATATGATCTAGTCAGTGATAAACAAACTTTCATCTAAAATAAATCTTTATTAGCCGTTACCTGGTGGGGAATTTATGATTGACGCTTTTTGGGCACAGTTTTTTAACCGGCTTCGGAGCAGAATTGAGACCACAAGTTGTGACACAACAGCGGACACACCCCCTGTAATATTCAACTTTCCGCAAGGTGCCGCATGTGCCAGTCTTGCGTCACTCAAGATGGCGGACACACTGGACCTTTTCGTCAGCGTGGGTCTGAGCGAACAGAAGGCGAAAGAGACTCTAAAAAATGAGATCCTGACCGGCGAGTTGAAGAACATCATCAATGAGGTATTTAGGAATGTTAGATCTTACATTTTAGGCTACTTGGACCTGGCATTCTTTCGTGAGCAGGTCACAAAATAAGAAACGTTCATTTAAATGCCCCCCCCCCCCACGCCCTGTGTGTTGGTGGAATGTTGCGAATATAATATTTGTGATGTTTAAACTTGCAGCTATTCCTGTTTTGCATCCCATGTAAAGAAATATTGTGTCACTGTGTATGTGTATGTACATGTCACGTTCATGTTTGTGTGTGACACATTTTGAGCATACTACTAGTAGTGATGCAAGATAGTGCAAGGATCACAGCTTGATCACAGAAAATTTATGGCTTCATTCAACAGGGAATTAATTCTAAAGGTCTGAAAAATTCAAACGAGAATTCCAAAGGATTATGTTGTGCATTTACGACAGTGTCATTGATACTTTCAGAGATGCGTTTGAATACATTTGCAACAAAAATGTGTCATTAAGCAGCTCTCCACTTTGTGAGATGAATATAACGTTAACTATATAATAAGGTTACCACTATCTGCATGTGGTGAACATTTTCTATACTGAGTATCTATAACATATAGTTTGTGCAATATGGAATCACAGTCATTCTAGCCCAACTTGCCTGGGGCTCTGGGGGATAGTAATTAAGTTATAATCAAAGACAATATAAAATAACAAGGAGGTTTACTAGTAACAGAGACCTCCTTGGTTGTAATGTGCAGCTCGTAAACACTGTCCCCTAAGGCCTTGTAAAATTAGAACGGTTTATTGTGGGTTTGCCAATTATCAAAGGGACATTTAACACTTGGTCCATGGTCCCTAGGCAGAGTCATCTTTTCCTCTTTTGTTTAGTCCCATGTTGCATTTCTTGTTCTTGTGTCATGTTGAACTCATTTTAAACTTATTACTTACAGCAATACAGGACTACTAAATTTTCTAAACCCAGAATGACATTGATAGCTGAAAAATCTTATTTGCTTTTCATCGAAAGCTGTTGTGACATGCAATAAACTGTTTTCTTGGCACAGTTCTCCCAGAAACTGTAGGCTGATGTAACATGATGCAATAGAGAACAAGCTGCTACATTTTTGTACTTGCATGATGCCAGACAATGGTCATAGAGTATGGCCATTATAAGGAATGATTGGGCAAAGTTCAAGTAGATGGATTAAAATTTAAATGAAGACAATCATAATTCATAAACAGGAGCGAGTACAGAGCATTACACAGGAAAATAAGTTTATTTTTTGTTATAATCAATGACTGATCAGTCATACATATCCACTAAGTACAAATCAAAAGTCTAAAACACAAGTTTTTATTGCTCGTCTTTTCAGGCCAGAAAGCACTGCAGTACCATTGACAAGAGCATGGGGGTGCTCCTGTATGGTATGGCCACCAGGCTGAAAAGCAAGGGCCGTGCCAACTTTTTGACAGAGTACATCGCAACCAAGAAGATCACCACAGAGCTACAGTTACAATGTACGACAAAACTATCTTTTTTAAATCATACGTCATACATTACAATCTTTTGAATGCTTGCATTGTTCATTATTGTAAAAGATAAGATGAGATTGGTACTTACCATATCCTACTTTACTTACATGTTTCATATATCCTTTGCCATCACCAGCTGCCCTAGACTATGTGAAGTCCCACCCAGTGGACCCTGTGGATGTAGCAGCCTTTGAGGAGGCGTGTGGAGTTGGAGTGGTGGTTACTCCGGAGCAGATTGAGGATGCCGTGAGTTTATTTCCCTTTAGTTATCATTCGGAACTCGCCCTCCCCTAAGTCTTTAACAAATCCTACTGCAATTTGTTTTCCCTTCAGTCAGGGGTTTTTCTAGAAAAATTGAACAAGAGGGAGCACACACAGGCGAGGTAGGAAATTCTATGTATTTATGGAAGAATCAATCGCTGAGGGAAGGCTGTATCCTGGATATTAAGCTAAAATCTGAATTCGACAAGGGGGTGCTGGGCTGAAACAAGGGGGCGCAGCGTCCCTCTTTCCTGATTTAGATTAACCCCTGCCTTCTGATACATATGGTATTTGTTATACTCAAATAATTTTGATTTCTTTTGGAGCACAAGAATTGTAGTGACCTAACATTTCGATATGGAACTTGGAAGAGAATATGCAAACAAACAAACAAAGTGAAGTAGGAATAACAAAAACGGCATATGTTCCTTCTTTGTTTGCAGGTAGAAGAAGTGATCAACCAGTACAAGCAGGACCTTCTGCAGAAGAGATACCATTTTAACATAGGCATGCTTATGGGTGGGTTTTTGTTTAAATTTCACATATGTACTTAGGAAATAGTACATAACTATCAAAAGTTGTGGATTTGTTAGTACTTGAGCAAATATTTCTTATTTGTTCAGTCATAGACATGTCATATGTAGACGCACACAACTTGATATGTCATTGTTTCCTCTGGTACCAGGCAAGGCACGTGGCAAGCTGAAGTGGGCTGATGGGAAGGCTATCAAGAATGAGATAGACATGCAGGTGCATTATGGGTTCTTTTCCCCACCGTTTAATGTTACTATAGCACATCCGTGTTGGGCATGTCAGATGTGATATTTTGTTACACACTGTAATTTTTAAGGTATATCAAGCTGCGAAAATCCAAACAGAATCTTGGTTGACTTGTTTTCTTAATTTCTATTTGAGATAAAGTGCTTTGCAAACTGAATGTCCTAGTTGTGCTTGTGAAAAAATAGTATTTCACGGTTTTCCATTGTTTTCAACAGATTTTAGACCTGCTTGGACCAAAGACCGATGCAGACAAGGAGAAACCTGTAAAAGCCAAGGTTTGTGATGGATGTGGTTTCACCTCATTACAGACATGCTCAATTTAAGTTTGTGTGATGGCAGATAAACAATCTCAAAAACTGATATCAACATGAGATAGATGGGCATAACTTGCAAGGTTCCAAAAATTGGGCTTTGATTGAAAGTTTGAGCTTGGAAATGGCTTTTGTTTTATATTTTAGGATTGTGAATTGTAGGAAAGAGTGGAAAGTTAAAGATTTTTTGCAATATCTGCTGGATTTTGTTTCTTTACAGGCTGCTAAGTCAGGCAAGGACAACGTCCCCAAGAAGCTAGCGAAAATGGTGAATGCTGCTGAAGATGAAGGTAAATCAAATGTTCATCAAGATACAATTTTCCTTAACAAGTTACTTCCATTTTTGTCATTTTTCCTTCTTGGTATATGATTAATTCATTGCACTTAGTGGCTATTTGGTGTTCTTTAAAGTATTCTATCGGAGACAAAGCTGTTAAACAATGTAATTTTTGCTTAGCTTCAAAAACTTGTGGAGTTGTTGATGCGTAACAGCATGTTCTGTTTTTCAGGGTCTGGTGCTAGCATGAATGGTGAAGGTATGGTGATGGTTTCTTCTCAGGGCTGATTCACTAATAATCTACTCAGAAAAAAAGTTGTTTGAAATCCTGTTTGGATGTCCCAATTAATGAATTAGATAATTAATCTAGTACTGATAAAGAAACAGTCAGAAAATTGTGTCTTCTAAGCTCCTGCTGAAACTTGTTGAAACGACTGTGAGATATTTGGTGGTCTTTGCATGAAGATGTACCTTTGTACATGTGAAACTGTTTTCTCCTCTTTGGTGCAAGGATTACCAGTTTGTCATGTGTCTAATTCTGGTTTCCATAGAGACAAGGTCACTGATGGAACAGTTGAGAGGTCACGCTGTGAACTTCCACAAAACTGGTAGGTCATCACCTAACATCATCGCAAAATTAGATAAGATAGTCTTTGATTAAGTGTCATTCAAAACAACAATTAAAAAAACAAAGTTCCTCTCAGAATATAAAATGCAATTACATGTAGTTGTATTGAAATGTACCCAACTTTGATGTAGGTTTTGGATTTCTTATGTTGGAGGGAAATGGCATTGATTTGAATTAAGATTTTTCATGAGAAATTGATGATTATTGTACATGTACATGTATATGTGATAAAGTTTTTTTTTCCACAACTCACTATATATCTCAGGAAATGTTGACTCATGCAGAGTAACACAATATTTTCTAACATCTTCCAGGTGAGAACTACAAAACAGAAGGCTATGTGGTCACACCCATGACCATGGAACTCCTGAAGGAACATGTCAAGGCAGTGGGTGGAAAGGTAATGGCGTATCTCCTTTCCTTCACCATGGACAGCAGTAAAAAAGTACTGTTGACCACAAAAAATACATGTGTATCAGTAAGAAAACAGATAAAAGTGATGTTTTCATCTTGCTTTGATTTCCAGTTTTGAAGAATCAACAACCGTGAACAATTATAACAAGTCTGGTAATGAAACTACATAACCTGTACTAAGGATGACTCACCTGCGGTTTTCTCCAGGTCTGGACCAGGTTCCCACCTGAGCCCAACGGCATCCTGCACATCGGACATGCCAAGGCCATCAACTTCAACTTTGGCTATGCACGGGTGAGACAACCAGTCCTGTATGCTATATTTAGTCCTGTAAAATAACTTTTCCTGTCGTGAACTGATGAAAGGCACTAGTTTCCACCCCTCATTCCAAAGTCGCTCAATATTTCTTCCAAATATTTAGATAGTGTAACAGCCTTCTGTAAAGGATGCATTTTGAACCGTGCCCTACGGTACCTTCCTCATTAGCATAGCTATTAGTAGCAGCAATCTATTAATGTGACTGTTACAGTGCTTTTTGGTTAAAGAAATCTGTAAGTAAATGATATTCTTTGTAAGATTTACAGTTATATTTGTTTTGTTAGATCTATAATTATAGATCTTTTATTATATTGCAGTAAGTTTCAGTTATTTTTCCTTTTTTCTGACTTGCTTATGACTGTGTTGTTCCCAGGCTAACGGAGGTGTGTGTTATCTGAGGTACGATGACACTAACCCAGAGAAGGAGGAGGAGAAATACTTCACTGGTATCCGGGAGATGGTGGAGTGGCTAGGTCAGTTCTGCTCTAGTTTGTACTGCCAGTTATGAAGGATTCTCCTTGTGTGAAGAACATGATTATTCTTAATGCACTTGTCTGCATCACTTCATCAAGAAAGCCTTTTTCGCACTTGAATATGGCACAGATGTCAAAACCGTTAAGTGCATTTCCTCCAAAATTGTGACAAATTCTGTTAACTTGCTAATGAAGCTTATGACAAGAAGTAGGTTGGTTGTCTTTTGTTGTGTTAAAGGAAATTATGTAACTACAGTGTACATTTTGAAGAGTATTTTTTATTTGATGATTTTATCAAATTCATTAGCCAAATGCCAGGAAAGATTGTGCCATTTCTTCATGTAAGTTGTAACGTTAACATATTTCCAACCATTCCCTCTCCAGGTTACAAGCCATGGAAGATCACCCACTCCTCAGACTACTTCCATGAGCTGCATGCCCTGGCTGTGGAGCTCATCAAGAGGTCAGGCAGAACAGAAACATTCAATTGTTAGAGTTCCCTCAGGAAATTCTGTACATGGGTTCTATAAGATTCAGTCAACAACTAAGAGGAAACGGTAGCTGTGATTAAAATATTCTAGTAAAACTTTCGAAATGAAGTTAATTGTTAGGGAAATAGATTGATAGCAGGCCTGTACATAATTAGTCCGGCAAGAAGAGATTACAAATTGATTTTGATTTTCCTTGCCTCTCATTACTGTTAACTCTTTGTTTTCAGAGACCAGGCTTATGTCTGTCACCAGAAGTTGGAGGAAATCAGGGGCCACAACCCACCCCCCTCCCCATGGAGAAACAGGCCCATCCAGGAGTCACTCAGGCTGTTTGAGGTACATGAAACTTCACATGTATTCAGCACAGCATAGCACACAGACAGACATGTCAAAACAACACTTCAAGCACATGGGATGAAGTAACAAAGGTATAATGTGACCAACAAGCTTGTACATGGAACACTACTTACGGCGGTAAGGTCCCAATACATTTGCCTGGGTGCCATCCAACTACTACCAGGGCTCCTATACTCCCTACCCTGATTTTTTTAGGGTAGTGAGTGTAGGAGCCCTGGTAGTAATCGAATGCAACCAGGCTACCAATACATGTATTAAACAGTGGAAATGGGTAGACTACATCGTCTGTTGTTTGTTCCAGGACATGAGGAAAGGGAAGATTGCGGAGGGCGAGGCGACGGTGAGGATGAAGCACATCATGGAGGACGGGAAGGTGGACCCCGTGGCGTACAGGATCAAGTTCACGCCACACCACCGGACGGGAGACGAGTGGTGAGGAACAGTTTGGTCCAGCAGTCAAGTCAGCTAGAATATTTTGTCAATGAATAATGAAAATACAGTCAAGCCTGGTTTCAGTAACCAGTCAAGTAGAGGCAGAGGAAAATGGTTGCTGAGAACTATGTAAAAATGAATGAAACTGTACATTATAATTTTTTTGTGGCTTGTGACTAGAGGTGGTTGCCTGCACCAGATGGTTGCCCAACCAGGTTTGACTGTATTAAGTTTGCAGTTGTATGATATTTGCAAAGAAGAGAAATTGAGAAGTTATTAACAAATGTTTGTGATACTATATATATTCTGTCCTCCCCTGGGAGGGTACATGTACCTAAGATGCAGATCCTATTTTCACAGGTGTATCTACCCCACCTATGACTTCACCCACTGTCTGTGTGATTCACTGGAGAACATCACTCACTCACTCTGCACCAAGGAGTTTCAGGCAAGGTAACTATAATTGATTGTTCCTATAGTCATATGTATATTTTTTATGCAACTAAACACTATTAAAAAGTAGCCTTGGTACTTGTCATGTATCAGTCATTGGGCACTTATTCTGCTGGTACTTCCATACTTGCCTTGTGGTATTTGAAGCACTAACCATATGTGTATTTCTCTCAAGGCGCTCCTCTTACTACTGGCTGTGTAATGCCCTGGACGTGTACTGTCCTGTACAGTGGGAGTACGGACGCCTCAACCTGTACTACACTGTGGTCTCCAAGAGGAAGATTGTGAAGCTCATCACTGAAGGCATCGTCAGGTGAACAGTGTTCAACTTTGCGATAAGTTGTTACAATGTTTGATCAGTTCACTTTGTTAGATACTTGCAGAGTTTTTGCCAGATTTTAGATGAGAATGCATAGTCTGCATGATCTTTTTTTAAACTGTGAGGCTTTCTACATGTTGTATATCCATTGCGTTATTGAATCAAGCAGAGGAATCCCTTTGCCGTTGCACCCCAGTGCACCAGTGCTTAGATCTCACAACTTAGACAGATAAGCATTCACTACCACACACAATTCATATGATATTATTTTTTCCTATCATTCTTCTCAACTTGGTCCAATGTATGGAATTCATATAGTTGAGCAGTACAGCCTATTGGTTGATATATACATGTAGTTTGAATATTCTCTTGATTATTTCTTGTCCCCAGGGATTGGAACGACCCTCGTCTGTTCACCCTGACAGCTCTCAGGAGAAGAGGCTTCCCCCCTGAAGCCATCAACAACTTCTGTGCTAAGGTATGTGTGCACTGGCAGCTCAGTAACCCTCTCTCATGTTTTATTTATTTTTATCTTCAGAATGTATTGTAAAGCTCAAGTAGAATGACATTTAGTCTCACATCAAACACACTCACTTTGAAACAAACAATGTTACTGATACTATATAAAACTTTGTTTTTTGTTCACGTTGTTTTCTGTCCATTGTCAGGTTGGTGTGACCATGGCCCAGGTCACCATAGACCCCTCCCTACTGGAGTCATGTGTACGTGATGAGTTGAACCTCACAGCACCCAGGTAAGGTTTACTAACCATGCAACTCTGGAAATCATAATACACTTCACAGTCACACATGATTGTTGGATAGGGGTAGGAAATTATCACCATAGTTTTAATCAATTGTTTTCAAGTACAGAAGTATGTTAAGTCTGTAAAGTCAGTCATGAACCAATAATTATGTTGAGGAAGCAAATGTATGAGTTTTGTTTTGTTCTATGCAGGGTTATGGCAGTGTTGGAACCACTTAAAGTCACCATCACAAACTTCCCATCAGATAAGGTTTGGACTGATGCCTTTTTTTATTGACTCATTATTGATGATTTTATCTGGTTTGATTAAGAGATGAGTATTATTCGGTATATATAAAGGTTTTTAGGCCAATGCTTGGCCACTTTGATTGACGAGGTGATTAACCTCTGTTCTTTATATCCAGGCCATAGACATCGATGTCCCAGACTTCCCAGCAGAGCCCAGCAAAGGGTCACATAAGGTCAAGTTTGGCAAGACCATCTACATTGAGAAGACTGATTTCAAAGAGGCAAGTGTTGTGAGCTTTGTAAAAACAGATACTTTTGTGTATTTTTTTGTTGTACATCGTTCTGCATAACTGCCCTGCAAAATTTAACAAAAAGTTGCTTTCGATTTTGCCTATGCTAGAACATGGAGAAGGGATACCGTCGGCTTACCCCAGACCAGCCTGTAGGACTGAGGCATGCTGGATATGTCATCACACTGGAGTCTATGGTAAAGGTAAGAACCCTGATTCATCATCATTCACTGGTTTCTCTATCTACAGTACTGCATCTGTATTCAGTCTTTCTTTATCTTCTTTTTGATCTAGAATCTTGCAAGCTCCATAAACTTGTATGTATACTGTACTGTGAGTCAATGAATCGGTAGAAAGGAAAAGGAAAGTTTCATTGAAGCAAATCAAATGATAGTTTTAATCTCAGGAGAGCTGCAGAACTTCCTTGAAGTTGATGAAAGATAAATTTTACATGAACACTGGAAATATTAGTAAATCATATTTATATGCTCACACAGTTACGATTTAAAAGATGTCATTTTGGAACTTCAAGATACATGTACATTTAGTCCAAATTTCTGCTGTGTTTTTTCCTTAGGACAAGAAGGGTGAAGTAACTGAACTGAAGGTGAAATGCCAGAAGGCAGACATGGCTGAGAAACCAAAGGCCTTCGTCCACTGGGTGTCTGAACCAATCAGCTGTGAGATCCGCCTGTATGAGAGGCTGTAAGTATCCTTAGGGAGAAACTACATGTAGGAGTGATTTCTGAGGGCCTCAGGGTTGCATCATGTTTCAATGAACCTTTCTGCACTTCTTGTTTGCAACCAGTCAGGGAACTTCTTGCCCAACACTTTTTAGATTGCAGATTTCAGAATTCTTAGTGTAGTTACATGTATGTATCATATCTTGCAGATTCAAGCACAAGCACCCAGAGGATCCAGAGGAAGTTCCAGGAGGTTTCCTGACAGATTGTAACAAGGTACAAGCCAGAGAAATAGATTTGATTTATTAGGCTTATAGCAAAATTGTGGCGGCCAATTCCCCCAAGCTATACTGATAACACAGCTGTTATGTAAAGTGATGCAAGTTACATGTACAATATGTGCAGTGCACCTAGTAGACACTTACAGACCTTCCACCTTTTTGCTTCTACCTTTTTGCTCAATGTCTGAGAAATACCATTTTCCCTCTCCAACAAATTCTAACAATGCACAAACAATCTCTGATAATGAAATGCAAACTTCTAAACTTATTTCCTATGTAGACAATTCACAGGGTTTGTGCTAGATTTGTTGCTTCTGTCTTGCCCCAGGACTCCCTGACTGTGATCCCCGCTGCCCTGCTGGACGCCTCTGTGAAGGGTGCCAAGGTGTACGACAAGTTCCAGTTTGAAAGGATCGGCTACTTCTCTATAGATCCTGATTCAAAGCCAGACAAG
Organism: Branchiostoma lanceolatum; assembly: GCF_035083965.1. Taxonomy (NCBI): domain Eukaryota; kingdom Metazoa; phylum Chordata; class Leptocardii; order Amphioxiformes; family Branchiostomatidae; genus Branchiostoma; species Branchiostoma lanceolatum. Next base: position 13,300,016 of record NC_089726.1, on the reverse strand, counting down.
GTCAGCTTTTGTTGTCTTTCCACTTTGTTGTCATTTTGAAACAATCTAAGAATAAACAATTTGATATATGTATAGCAGGTATAAACGCCCTTCGGCGTAACACACCAGCTGCAGCTTTGCAGGCACACAACGCAGCAGCAGCTGGTTATATTGCACTGATGAATGACCTGTCACACCTAAACTTTGCATATCTAGCTGCAAGCATTTAAAGCTAATAATCTATGAAGATGATCTTACTGTACATTGTACTTGGTGGCTATGACTTCTATGCTACAATAATGACAAACATGTTTTTGAACACCTCAATCCAGGGTTGATAACTGTGGTACATGAGTCTGGTACTTAGTATCTGGTTTGTGAGTAAGAAACAATTCACAATGAATAAATGTTCTGTTTCTCTTTTTCACAGCTGGTGTTCAACAGGACCGTCAACCTCAAGGAGGATGCTGGGAAGAATGTCTGACCCCAACTGAGGGACGCTGAGGAAAATGTCTGACATGGTGGTGGATTCTGGGAAGACTTGCAAAAAGATGATGTAGAATAATAGGCACTAGACAATTATGGGAACTTTGCTGAGAACATTGCTGAGGAAATCTGTCGAAGTCATTATTTTTGGCAACATGTGACAGTTTACCTGATAACTCCAAATGTATGGTTGTATCTTGTATCAATAACACTACTGTAACCGGTGTTGTAAATGGTTTGCAGTGCTTCAAATTATGTGAGCAGATAACATTGGAACATGCCGCAATGCTGCCTCTTATGATCGCCCAAACTTCAGGAAATTTTGTATGCAAAGTCAAACAACTTCAGGAAAATCCATTTTTTCAAGGAGATAACTATTTTCATAAATGTATGAAAATAACTATATGTAGCATCAGATTCTTACATTATTAGCAGGGCTCTTTGCATATACCGTATAGAAATTTGCAAGACTTATTATATGAAATACATGTAGTCATTATAAAAGAGAATGCATAGATAGCCACCCAACGCATGTAGTACAAAATGTATACCCTTCAATACTTGTTAAAATCCCATATTGTATAATTTATACTTATGCCTCACAATAGACATGTAAAAGATGCTGTTAACTTAAAGTGAAATATCTACCATTGTTCACATCTGTATTGATATGCTGCTGGTCAGCTAATTTTGGTCTTTTTGACCAAACTAAAGACAGCCCTCTCTTCAGCCAATCAAAAGACAAGTCCAGCAAGCCAATTAAACTGGAGCAGTCTCTTCAGCCAATCAACAGAGAGTAACGTTGGGTAACCTAAATTCGGGATTTTTCCGATAATGGTTGACTAAAATCAATCTAGCAGAACAATAAACCATCCTTTTTTTCTATTATTCTGTCAGTATCATGTACTATCTTTGCACTAATCATGTATATGGTAGATTTTGTCTCTAGTCGTGCTGACACCATAATATTTCAACTTGAAACTACCGTCCGCCGCACGCACAATTACGGTGCTGTCGGACAGGGGGGCACATTAATTCGGGAGAGAAGATTCGTCTTGAATATCTTACCGCTAATCACATTTTATACAGCAGCTATTCGTTCCATCCTTGGCTTGAGGAGAGTGCTATGGATATAGACGTGTCCAAGTAAAAAAAAATACACGAAAAAACGGCCGTACCGCACACATCAGGCATTCGATTACATCCCGTTTGTTGAGTCGGTAGAACGTCACTCAAAGTCGATCCCCACCGTCATGGCAACGTGTACATTATTCATGGCAAGTTAGCTGGATGCCGTAGCAATGGTTATACTACTATGTCCATGTGTTCCTTGTTGTGTTAGGAGCAAACTTTGAGGAAAATATCGTCTTCAGTCCACTATCACACGCAACATTTAGACAAAAAAGTGTTCCTCACAAACCTTTTGTCGTCTGCTTGACGACATGATTCTGGGTAACAATATGGCGGCGGGAAAATACACGTGCCGTAGGTTGTAGCAACAAAGAGGAGTTTTGATGATTGATCACACTTAGAGTCCAGTTGCAGGTTAGCAAAAGAGATTGTAATAAGTTGTCTTGTAAATAATTGTGTTTAGCAGGCAGGAGATGACATTTGTCTTATAAACCAGCGAACAACCGTGCAGTGTGAGTCTCCCACGAAGCCCCCAGACTCTGTCAATAAGGGACGGAGAGTTTTTGACGTCGCCAACTTCTAATGCATGGTTATAGAAGCTTTTCAGACAGTGTTCTGAATGCGTTAGTCTGTCAAGTTTGCATTTCTAGCGGTATTACTGATGTTGCATCTACCACATATCCCTAAATACCCCGTTTTCGAAAAATCCCGAATTTAAGTACCCCACGAATTTATGTTACCCAACGTTAGTTACTGCCAATGATCAGATGTCATCTTGTCAACATACATGGATATGACCACTTTGCAGATATAGCTGCTGTCACTATGCTCAGATGTTGTCTGACTTGTAATATTTGCAGGCAAAAAATTGCCTTTGTGATCACAAGATGAAAACGAAAAGCATACACATAAACATTCAACCGAAGAACTTGAGAGTGGGGCATGTAACAGACCCGTCAGAAGAAATAATAAAGTAACATTAGAATTGACAGATTCTGTAATTGGAAGTGAGGTTGAAATCATCTTTTATTATGCACATATGGTGAAGCACCCTTTACGGCATATTGGTTACAAGGGATTTTACTAAAACTGACATATCTTGCAATAGTTTTGTAAGGCCACAGCAAGTAAATTTTATGGATGACATCCTCCGCAGACTCCAAAATTAATGAGATAGGGCGAAAAAAAAACAAGGCGGGCCAAAAAAAACAAGATTCCTATATCTTCAAATTTTGAGATCACAATTCTTGTTAAACAAGAATTGAGGCGACGAAATATGATATCATGACCAACAGGTCTTTTAGTCCTGTATTCAACCTATGTTTTAGTCCTGCATTCATCAATATATGATATAAAACCTCCTTCATTCAATAGTACACATGTCCTTGTAGATGTGTATATATCTCAATAGACTAACTACAACAAATGCAGAAAAGATCTTGTTGTACCATCATCTGAAGCAACTACACTGGGTATTCATATGCGATGAAACACCTTGTGTATACAGCTCAATTTACTAGACCCCCCCCCCCCCATTATTTATATAATGTCCTTGCTAGAACAAATGCAGAAAACAGCTTGTTATCATACCATCATGGGCAGGAACTACACTGGGTATTCAAATGCAATGAAACACCTTAGACTGTCAATGTTTACGACATATTTGCCATTTTTTGGCATGTTGGCCACCATCGGAGGGCAATGAAATTTCTTGTTTTTTATTTCGAAATCAGGCGAAAATTAATGAGCGCGCTGATGTCATCCATAAAAATTACTTGCTGTGGCCTAATGGTTGTTTATCAGCAGGGATATGCTGTTAAAATTTGCCATATTGAAGCACTGTAAGAGTAAAGCAGATGATCAAGATCTAAGATTTGCTAGCTAAGAACTTAAGGCTTTTAACTACAAGGGCAAGCACTAGATTTGTGTACCAAGTTGCATGACAAAGGGTCTATTTTCTAGTACAACCAGTTGAGAGAATGGAAAATGTTGCTGTGTAATGGTGAGCAGAGGTGTGAACAACTTACTACTGTTGTACCACCACTTTGAACTGATCGCAAAGGTGAACATCGATCTATCTAATTTGTCTGTTAAAATTTGCATATTCTCTTTATTATGATACACACATATTACATCAACCTAGACAACCATCTGGCTTATGGCATTATTTCTTTTTTGTTTCCTAATATGTTTAACCAAGTACAATTTATCTCAAATATAGTTTATACAGACCGAGTTGTAACAGCAGATCAAAAGTTGCTCCTTTGTTCCAATGAAGATCTTTTTTTTTCATCATGAGAAGGACATGCCCTTATAAAACTTACCGAAAATTGAATTCCCCTGATCCAGAATGGTGTTACATGTATAATCTTCTTGGAAGGTTTGGCCAGTCGAAACCTGCAGTTTGCATCTAAATCGACAGGAGCGTTGTTCAATAGTAAAGTTGGATTAGATCATGGTCGTTCGGTCGAGTGCGGAAGTTGCCTGACCGGGAAGCAACTTTCTGTAATTCCGGAAGATTCTGCGGATAATAGCCTGATCAATACGTAAGTAAACATTACATAATTCAACATCTGAAAAGAATGTTAGATGTTCGTAATTTTTGCACAAGGGTTAAAGGAACACAAGTTGCAACTTTCATATGTAACACGCCCCCCTCCCACAAAGCTCATATCATCCGAAAGAAAATGTGTAAATCTTCAAGAATATTTTAGACCCGATTCTTGAAACACGCACATCACGTCAGTAGGGAGAGTGAGATATCCTACATCCACCTGACCAAGCCCAGAAGTCCTTGGCTTGTTATTGGTTGGCGTTTTGTGAACTCCTGACCCTTGTATGTGAGTCACAGCGCAGCTAAACTTGCTGTACTTGGAACTGATGCAGAAATTACAGGAACAGAAACTACACCACAGCATGACCGAATAAGTCGTGATGTTGGAACAATTCCAGAACTAACATTTGATGTCGTGTCCGTCCTGCAGTCCTGGGACGTATTTCCAGTCTTGAAGTTTCCCAGATAGACCCGTTTCCTAAGTGAAGGAGTTCTCTTGAGTTTTTGTGTGGAGAACAGCAAATTGTTGTTATTGTGAGATCAAAGTTAATTTTATGCTGAGTACAACCAAGGAGGTTGGTACAACTATGGGAAGCTTGACAAACATGCCAGCGAAGGAGGAAGCTTCCGACCAGCTAGAGGTTGGTATCATAATAACATACTAATTACTATATAATATATGATTTGATGATGACGCATTGTCCCTTGTTTGTTGATCTTCCTGTTGAATCTCTTGTCAAAATGTTGCAACAAGGCCTTTAAGATAGTTACCTTAAGTCCAGCATCGAAAGTTCCATTTTATGATTAAGATATATATTTTTCCCAGTACTACAAATGTAATGTTATATACAAATTATATGGAGTCACTTCCTGTTGTCATATTGTACTTGATGGAACATTTTCATATCAACATACATGTACTAGTAACAGCCTAACGCCATTAGTGTGATGCTTATGTACTACTAGTAATAGGAAGTCTGAGGATGGTACAATAGTTAAAATGTTTCCGATATTCATAATCATAAGACAGCTATCAATCCATGATACTAATTGTGATTTCATAATTGCAAATTTGAGGATTCAACGTTAATGTTACTAAGCTTTCAATATTTCACACTTTTACAAGTTACCCCAAAAATGTATTTCCCATTAGACTGTAGAAAGCAGTGATCTATATCTACATAAACAGCAGACTCATTAATAACAGGTGGTCGTGTATTTACCAAAATCACTCAAGTGCAAAGTAAACGTCAGACATGTATTTTTATGAAATTCTGTATGACAGGAAACGTTTCAGTGGTGCTTGTGATTGCAGCAACTGCACCATAACATAACTCATTTATTTCCATGTAACGTTAGTATGTATGATGTAATTAAACATTAAAGATATCATCAATTTGACAACAGTTATACCATCCCCTCCAGTTGGGTGATCCAATCTTGTGGGGTTGTGTGGCGTAACGACAGGGTTTTCGGCCCAGAACCCAGCGGTCCCGGGTTTGAATCCCGACGCCACCGATCTTGTGCCCTTGGGAAAAAGGCACTTTACACGACTTTCCTCACTCCACTCAAGTGTAAAAACGGGTATATTATGTGTGTGGCTCACAACACCAACAATAGCTGCCTGCATCACACATGTATTTCACTGTTGCAATTTTAATAAAATCTAAAATCATCCCCTCTATCTAGACCATGCCTCCCCCTCCGCTGGACCCTAAGATGTTCATCCGTAAGATGCCGTACACCATGCTGAAGATGGTTGCCATGGAGCTGGACCCGCCTGGCCAGCTGAAGGGATGGAGGGAGCTCGCCTGTCTCATCACCAAAGGCCACGGCAAACAGCCCAGATATGATGTCGCCAAGATGAAGTATGTCCCGATGGGTTATTGTTTGATCACGGTCTAAACTACATGTTCCAGATGTTCAAATTTGAGAAATCTCGTGATAAATTTGTAATGGGTAGAGGTGATTTGAAGCTAACAACACATCAGTATGGGCTATATACAGTGACATATAGATATAATAAAATTTGAACTTATGACACATGCGCTTAAGGCTGAGGTCTGTAGTTTGTTTGGTCCGGTGGTAAGAGGGCGCCATCCAGTTTCTGCTGTGTTGATATATGACATGTAATGTAAAACCATTGCTGTTCTGCAAGACTGTTGTCATTTGCCCCATGTTTGTTGTTATTTACAACATGTTTGATATAGAGTATATGTTTGTGAAGAGAGACAGCAGCCAGACCATTCTGTTATTTACCCCATAATTGTTGTTGTTTACAGTAGGTTTGATATGGAGCATATAAAGAGAGACGGTACGATTGCCCTGTTGTAGGACGAGGACTGTTGTTGTTTACCCCATGTTTACTGTTGTTTACAGTCGGTTTGATATGGAGTATATGAAGAGAGATGGGAGCCCGACGATTGCCCTTCTGCAGGATTGGGGCACACAGAACACCACAGTGCAGGAGCTGGTGGAGGTCCTACTGAAGGGGGAGTTCTACAGAGTCGCCAACATGCTCATACCAGGTTAGACTTACTGTTATATATCAGGACTGGTGGGATGGGTGAACATATCAGTTAAGAAATGTTATGTTCTTCTTTTTTACAATAATATTACAATGATACTTGCTGTTTCCACAGTGAGGTCAATCATGATTGTGCTTTATGATCTGTGTTGTCCCAGGTTCTGCCCCTACAGAAGACACAGCCCCCCATGGCCAGCCAAACCTGTCAGACCAGCCCATCGTCCCCCACAGTCCCAGAACCCCCACACAGTCGGACTGGCCCGGGGAGACCAGACCTGGGGAGGAGAGCACATATGTCGGTGGGGAATCAGAATTATTATTTTTGTACACATGTGTATATCATGGTAGAGGAAGCATGAAAAAGGAAGGTGAATGAAATGAATTTGATACGAAAATGATAAAATGATCATAACTGCGACCAAAAAAGAAAGGCCAAACAATTTCGACATACACCCCTTTCCTTGATTGTACATTGTACATATTTCAGAATCAGATAGGCATAAAGATCTAGACTACTTTAAAGGCAGTCAATCCCAGCATGTGGTATACCTTTGTTGTGTAGTGAAGAAGAAAGGACAACAGGAATGTCTCTCCTAGATTTTGATTGCAGAAAGATGACAAATTCGTGGGCTGTTATTACCTTTTTCATTTGTGACTTTTTTCCTCTCCTTAGTTCAAGAGTACCAGTTGCCCTCAAGTTCTTTAAATGCAGAGGCACCCGTGCAAGTATCTTCAGGGGGTTCCACAGGTAACCACCATTGTCTTCAGATCTTATTGACATATCACAATACATGTATCTTACATGAACGTTCTGTCTTGACATATATATCAATAAAGAAGGAAAAAGCATAATGCATGGTCTGAGGTCAGTCTAAAGGGAAAAAGAAGTGTTTCTTAGGAATTTTGAATGTCTTGTGAGTAAACAAGTTTAAAGTGAGTAGTCATTGTTAATTTTGATTTCAGATGGGGTACACGACTTCAGGTATTCAGACCTACAGAGGATAACCAATAATTTTAATGACTTTCCACTGAGCAAGCAAGGCAATAAGCTAGGAGAAGGTGCCTTTGGTACAGTGTACAAGGGGACTCTAACATCCGGGACTGTAGTTGCTGTGAAGAGGCTGAAGAAGGTATGTTCTGGTTTGCATTTGTTTTTATATTTCTTCACTCTGTCAATTATATATACAGTATGGTCATTAAAAGTAGCAACTAGTTCATACTAAGTATTGTACAGTGCCTAAGGTACATTTTGTTGAGGTGCATGTGTACACCTGATGTACTGTAATTCACTTTAAGTTCATGGTAGCAAAATTTCACGGTGTAAGAAAAATGGACATTTTCACTAAACTTTAACTTCACGGTGGCAGCAAGTGATTAACAGAAAGTATGTGTGGAGGAATCATAAATAGGTTTTTCACGGTGATGATAAGTTCACGGTCCAGAGGTGACAGTGAAAACAGTGAACCTAAAGTTACAGTGAAAGAAACAAGAATTACAGTATTTAATTGTCAGTAACTGTTGACATAGAGCATTTTTATCATGTCAATCTGCTTCCTCTTTGGGATACCAATACATTATGTCCCATGCAGTGTCCCATTGTACCTATTACTACCCAATAACATTGACAAGTAGCCATCTTGCCATGATGTTTCCCAGTTCTACCCACATTGCCCAGGTGTTCCAAGTACAGGTAAAATCAAAAGTGTCCTTTGTGTTCCCAGCCATCTGACCAGATGATACAACATACCAGTAAAGCCTTCAAACAAGAGATCAGTGTGCTGTCCAGGTAAGGGGTCATTCAGAAGTAAAATCATCATAGTGGTTGATCCAGATACTGTGAATTCATTTATTTTTTTTGGGACTTAATTTGGCACTAGGAGGGGAAAGTAGGTTTTTGTTGTGTTTTGTGTTCGCGGTGGAAACAATTCTGTAGTACAGTATTGACATAATGGAAATGCGTATTTATGGTGTCACAAATTTGCTGTGGAGAGGTCATCGCAAAAACTGAAAATAAAGCCACTGCAAACATTTCAAGATTTGCAGTACTGGCTATATGTACATAAAGCCAGTATAGTTTTTCATTGGTTGGGTCCGAATGCTATCAAATGTCCCTATCCTCCCCAAAGGCTAGAACAATATGTATGACACTTAAAATGCAAAACAAATTAATATGTTGTGACCATGTATCTGTATCTGTATAGCTGGTATAACCGCCCTTCGGCGTAACACACCAGCTTTGCAGGCACGCGGCGCGGCAGCAGCTGGTTATATTACAGTGAACGGCCTGTCACACCTAACTTTTGCTCATCTGACTGCAATCGTTCTTTGAAGCTATTTAGTGAAGGTGTTCCTACAGCATCTGATGACAACGAGTTCCATTCTACTATGGTTCTCGGGAAAAACGAATTTTTGAACACATCAATCCTTGGTTTATAACTCTGGTACTTAAAGGCATGACTATTTCTTGTCCTTTTCTGGGCTGGTATTAGATAATTATCAGTCGGTACATCCACAAGTTTATTAGTCATTTTGTACATCATGCAAATCCTGGATATTTTTCTTCTGTCTTCAAGTGACTTCCACTGTAGATCTGCTTTCATTTTAGTGACACTAGCACCCCTGTCATAGTTGTTCATGCAGAACCTGGCAGCTTGGTTCTGCACCCTCTCCAGTTTATCCTTGTCTTTCTTTGTGTATGGTTCCCATACTGTTGCAGCATATTCAAGGTTTGGTCTTACTAGAGACGTGTATGCAAGTGATTTTACCTTTGCTGGGCATGCCCACAAATTACGTTTGATCACTCCCAATGTCTGCTTAGCCTTAGTTGTTACTTTGTCTTTAGAGGGGCTACGCCAACAAGGTCTCTCCTTAGGCCTTTTATGTACGACCAGAATGTTTTGGGTTTGTCGATTATGGCTTCCCCCAGGCTTCCTACAATGACTGTAAGAGCTACATTGATTGAAAACACCATGTGTAGGCCAGTAGATACATGAATTGTAAGCCAGACTTGCTGAATAAGGTCCATGTCTGGACCTGCTATGGACTAACTAACAAGAAGACTGTATCAGTGAGGTGCTCTCCATGTGTCCCCATCCCCAGATTTTCCCACGAGAACCTGGTCCCTCTCATTGGCTACTCCATAGACAACGTCCAACACCCCTGCCTCGTCTACCTGTATATGGAGAACGGTTCGCTACAGGATAGGCTAGCTTGTAAGGTCAGTTAAACAGCTTTTAAACTTCTGTGTCGAGGGATGGTTTTAGACAAGTATTGGCTGTAAGAGTTTCTATGACAGTAGCCACATGTACAAGGTTTGAAAATACACACAATATCTTTTATTTCAATGCGGCTATGAAGGTTAAATTGTAAACTTGATTTGGGATCCCCAAATCCCCTTGGACATGTTCACTGGTTGCTATCTCTATATGAATTTGAGATGCTATGTATGTCATGTGTTTTCAGGATGGCAAACCACCATTGACGTGGCTGGCCAGACAGGCCATCGCCCAGGGTACGGCCGCCGGGATCTGTCACCTGCATGAACACGAGTACGTCCATAGAGACATCAAAAGGTCAGGAAACTAATCACCTCATTTTCAACATTTGTTCAACATTATTTTACACACTGGAAGACTTGTCAATTTATTCATATTGGTATGCCAGCCATCTGTATGTTGATTTGTTGTTTCGCGTTTCAACTGGGTTTGTATTTTACCTTTGAAATTATTAGTTCCGTTCTGTTATTGTTATTTTGCGAGCAGAGGATTCCTATAAGCACTTTGTGCTTTTTGTCCAATACACTTTAGAAATATGTAAATGAAATAAATTAGATAAATAGATAAGGTCAGTAACGGTTTGTTATGAGCAGGAATGCATATGGAAGTGTGATTCATGACTCTTTCTTCAAAGACTCAACAGACATCCAGGAAGTAAATTGCTATCGTATAATTTTTTGTCCAGTGCAAACATCCTTCTGGACAGGGACAACACTGCTAAAGTAGGAGACTTTGGGTTGGTCAGGGTTGTTCCGTCCGAAGCCACCAGTCAGCAGACCGCCACCGTGTTCGGCACCAGCGTCTACATGGCACCCGAGGCCATGAGAGGGGAGGTCAGCCCAAAGGTCGACACATACAGCTTTGGAGTGGTCAGTACCCAGTTCCATTTCTTGATTAGAAATCCTCCTCAACACATTGTGTAACACCATACATATTTACTTCTATCTTGCTCATAAAACGGTCCTTTCTTCTACCTTGTACAGGTTCTGTTGGAGTTAATCACAGGCCGTCCTTGTTTGAAAGAGAATGAAAAAGACTTGGTAAGTTCAGGATTCATTCTTGATGGTTAAATCTAAACACATTATGGTTACTATAAATGTTATTCAAGTTTCCTTTGTATACTATTTGTTACTACAATGTTTTTTGTGTATTCACTTATATCATGATCTCTGCCTGGTACTTGTATTTATTTCTTCTACTTTGTACCTATTATTGATAATTTATCAGTTTTAATTTTGTATTTGGTTTTCTTTAACTTATGCTAAATTTGATGCTCCATTTGATTTTATTAGCTAGCTAGTTCGTCGTTATGATCATACATATCATCTCAGTTTGGAGGAAGGCCCTCAAAAAACTTAATAGGTTTCTGGTCTGGTCTGCCTATTCTTTTTCACTGCTGTTACTGAATAATTTGTTTAACAGTAATAAGAATGTCTCCCCCAGGTGAGTTGGGCAGAGGATGTGTGTGACGAGGCCGAGGACATCCTGCCCCATGTGGACACCAGAGCCGGGGAGTCCACACCGTCACTCGTAAAGGCTCTCTTCACTCTGTCTACTCAGTGTTTAGAGGCTAAGAAGAAAGACCGACCTCAGATGATTACAGTGAAAAAGAATTTGGACTGCATTTGAGATTTTATAAGAGGGTTGGGTGCTGCTTTAGGATGGAGGAAAACAAACCCTTCTGTTACCATGTAGTGTTGAACAATCTTGGAAAAAAATTTTCATTCTGCTTTGAATTCATTTTAGTGACATAACTTTTTAGTGGAATAGTGCTGTTAAGAAAAAAAGTATCAAAAATTCTGCAGACAAGTCTCATGACTGTTGTAAGGGCTATTTTCATACCAGTGTTTCTTCCATTTTCTATAGCCAGAGTCAATGTGAGATTTATGGTAGATACCTGCTGGTAGTGTGACGTCGTGTGGCATAAGTGGTCATCATACTCGATTTATGAGTGATTGCCATACATAAAGTGGAAACAGCAAAGTAAGGTATTGGGTCTCCTCAAGAAAATTAAAATGATGTTTAAAATGGACCAATTGATGACAAATAGAGACCAAAACTGTTTTATATTTTTTATGTAACAATATCAAATACAAATATGACATTGGTATTGTTTGTGTGTGTAGTGTACTTGTGTATATATGAAGTATTTACCATTGTGTTATGTTTACAAAGCAAATACATTGTATTATCATGATTTTAACTGGGGAACTGCCAATAGATTTGTCATGTTGAGTAGAGGGCTGTCTTCTCTTCCAGGCTAATGGCTACATGGTGACAGAAATTAGTCCACTTAAACAGGGGATCTGACAACTTCCTCGAATTAGGTACAATCTATTTTGTATGGTAGCTCTGTGGCAGTGTAGTCTATCTCTAGTAATGGGGTTTTCTATTATTCAGGCTGTTCTATGAGATACGTATGTAGCATATTATATTAGCTACACTTTGATGTGTAAAAGACAAACATTTTATGAAACAATTGTACATACAAGATAGGTTATAATAATGACCCTTAGTTTACGCAAAAATATGTCACACATTCTCTACTATGCTATACAGTTTGGCTGCATAGGCTTACTTTGCTGACTGTAGCATTGCATGTATTACACAAAAGACACTGAAATATTTGTGCCTTGTCATTATGTCAAAGAGAATGTCAAAGGTTTTATTCATATCTCTTTTTCTAGTCAAGGTAGATCCTGAAATCAGCTACATGTGCGCTCTTCAAGCTTTATGTACTTCATGCAACATTTTGTCTTTTTATTGTTCTTAATTACTTTTTATTCAATATTCAAAATGACTGATATTGTCCAATGTGATGTACAAACAGCTATGGAATGGAAGTATTCTTTGGATTTGCATTAAATCCTGAGGTGGGAAGAGTGTGTACCATTGTCTTTTATTGCACTCAATTGACATAATTTACACACTGAAGAATATTGAAAAAGTCCCACAAATGTTTGAATGTTAAAAGCTGTTGGCATTCTGCAATATCCATGGACACTACCTTCGTACTTCACTATTTTCGAAATGGGTATTGGATGTTGGCTGCCAGGCAACCCCTAAACCAAAGTGTTGTACCTGCTGCCAATGCTGGTCACGAGATTTATATTTAATAGCGGATCATTGTATCATTCGCCCCGGTACTGCAGTACTGCAACGGATTAATAGAGGCCACTTTTGATCGATGAATCTGTCATAGGTTGATGCACGTATTTCGACTGTATCTTTATTGAACAGCCGTAAAAGTGTTAATTCCTCTAAAAACGTATAGATCCCTCAAACAAGCCTGAAAGTGTTACTTGTGGTTAGATTACACAGCCTGAAGGTTAGAAATATGTGCACAATTTCCACCAATTAATTGCACAGAATTACATCAACACACTTCAAAACATACACAAATGTGTCTTACCAAGGATTGATTAAAGCTAGTATTAATAAGCAGAACGCCAAATTCATCTAGATGAATTATGATAATAATTGACGTTGTACTCGCTTACCATGGCCAGTTTTAGCCTGGGTGCCAACCGATTACTACCGGGGCTCCGATATCCTACACTCGCTACCCTAATTTTTCACATAACATATCGTTTTGAAACAAAAACAGTCCATTGCAATTAGCTACAGTTGATACTTGCTTGAAATATGAAAAGAACATTAGGTGCTCTCCCATCATATCAACCTTTTGCTCCTGATTTGGAAAAAGCTCTCGCGAAGAATTTCAAAATATTTATTCCATATTATCATATAGGTAGATGTCGTCGACCAATCAGAAGGCTCCATTTGCGGGTCTGTAATCTTCGCGAAGCGACCGAGGCACTTTATGAGGTGGTTATAGGAACGACCACGCCTTATCACACCGTATAGACGACATGGGCAATGGCTATATGATAATAACGTTGATGACCCGCTTTCCTTCAGCCTGTACGGTGTGATAAGGCATGGTCGTTCCTATGACCACCGAATAAAGGACACGCTCAAAACTGATACTGATACCAGGAAAAATCACGAAGGTTATGAAAAATATACAGGACATGGCATGATAAACGCTAAATCCGTTATAATTGTTCCTTCATCAAGAGGTAACGTAATGTTTTATTGTTTCAGAAGATGGTATAGCAAACTAGTATTACGTCTTGTTCTTTCGGTCCAGAGCCCATCAGACACCCCCGGGCGCTCAATGAGTATTGCAGCCACAAATAATACATGCACCTTACAGCATTTTGACAGGAAATTTGACCTATTATTGAAAAGCAAACCGACAGAAACACCGTTACATTTGTTCAACGTCTTCTTGTTTCACAAATATGAATCAAGTTTGGATGTAGTAGCCCTTTAAAACAAGTTACAGGAAATATACACTCGCGATCGACCTCATCTACTGGTAAATTGTAAAGGCAGCGTGTCATTTATGACCTAATATCCCATGGTTTGTTTGTGAAATGTTTGAAATCTTGTCATTTTTCGTTTTTGAATTGTCGCATTTTCGTAAACAAACTCAATAAGCTTAAAGAATTCTAACCTATTTGCGAGCCTATTGCAATTTCCCCATTCCCGAAAATACCTAAATTTTGCAATTTGACGGTCGTTTTAGCCACTTTCCAGGACGCGGCCAGGAGCGGTACTGCAGATTAGGCTATGATAGGGTATGTAGTCCTGACTACTCATGACTTGTAAAATGAGAAAAAATGCAAGAAATTAAGTACAATGCCAGTGAACACTTTCCCAAACAGATCCAGGCATCTTAACATTCTAGAATTATCTTGTTGACATAATAAGGATCGATCATCCCTCGTCTCGGTTCATCACTGGTGATGACTTCCTGATCCATACTGCCTCCATAATCAAATGAATGCGTCTGTTGTCCTCTCTGTCTATTACTTTGGCCCCCTCCCAGTCAATGACGCAGCTGTGTTTGTGAAGGCTAGACATCCAGGTAAACAATATATAAAGAGAATTCAAACTCTACTACTGGATAAGGATTCGGAGATTTATTTCCGGACGTTTCGAGTGACATCCATCACTCTTCTTCAGCGTCAGTAGTAGAGTTTGAATTCTCTTTATATAATGACGCAGTTGTTTCTAGCAATATGGTCCGTGACTGCAGATTTCTTCTCTTCTTGTTGTGCCTGTCCGTTTTCTGGGATCTGGTGTACTTGACAGCATCCATGTCGGTAGCTTCCTTTTGTGTTCCTTGAGCCTAGTTCCAAGGGTCCTGCCTATTTTCCCAATGTATACTTCCTCGCAGCTTGCGCATGGAAGCAGTACTCCAGTCAGAAGCTCTGAGGAAGGTGTCTGACAGACACCGAAACTTCAGCAGGGGAGATTTCCTGGTTGTGATAAAAGAAACTCCAAATATCCTATGACGCAATACTGTCTCTCAGCCCAACATCTGCTTTGAGACCGATTTCGTATGACAACTTCGGCCTTTCACCTGACTATTGTACATGTACATGTACATGTACAATAAAATTCGCTTTTATACTAAGGATCTAGACACCAGACAGAATTATATAACAAGGACATACGTATATGGTGACACCTAACATTCCTCGTGGTGGAAGAACAATGGACGTATAGGATGTATTGTTTATCATGTGATGAACCATTCAGCGTGTTCAATTATTGCTAGAATCTTCGTCATCAATTAGAATTTAAGAAAGAAGACATGTTATTTTTTTCATCTGTCGTACACAATACTAGTATGCCTTTCTACATGCGCTCGTAAACATCGATAACAATGGGTAGTGTGGATAAACGTCAAACGATGAATGTGTGGTCAAAGGTAGTTCTTTGTATGGCCTTGGACCTTTACCTTATAGGCTGAGTATACTTTATTGCTGCGGCAGGTCTGAGTGCGTGTAATTCTAGCGCTAGCTAACGGTACGCTTGTACACGGTATTTCGGTCATGCCTTGCCTGCCTGTCCCCCAGATATGGCTCTTTACAGTGATGATGACGGGCATATTTGCCATGGATGGTCCTGTATTTCAAACGCAATACGGAGCCGTGCGCAGCATGTCTGTAGACGAAGGAGTCATTGTCCTGGGACTTCCCTTCGGACAGCCACCTGTTGATGCACTCCGCTGGAAGCCACCAGAGCCGTTCAACACACCCTGGGCGCCCGGCATCCGCGACGGCAGCGTCCCGGGCCCGGCATGCCCTCGGAAAGGATGCGGTCCGAAGGACGTCGACTCCCAACACGTCTGTCCCCGGGACGGGAAACTCAACGAGAACTGTTTGTACCTCAATATCTTCGCCCCACACACCATAGCGAACTCTACCAACAAGCTACCCGTGTTGTTCTGGCTTCATGGCGGAGGTTTTGACTCTGGTACTGGTTCTGCTCTATCTTACGACGGACGCTTTCTGGCTAACAAAACAAACACTGTGGTCGTCACGACCAACTACAGACTCGGAGCGCTCGGCTTCCTCGTGGCAGGTGAGGGGAAAGACGCGGCGACAGGGAACTACGGAATACTGGATCAGATCCTGGCGCTGAAATGGGTCCAGCAAAACATAGGCAGCTTCTGGGGAGACAAAAACCGCGTCACCATTGTGGGACAAAGTGCAGGGGCCGATTCGATCGGCATTCACATGACCAACAACAGGTCTATCGGCTTGTTTGAGAAAGCCATTATGTTGAGCTTGCCCTTCACTATCAACCACAAGTCGCACTTCGAAGCTGTTCGACTGGGGAACCACTTCGCTGGCCTACTGAACTGTACACATGGCGACATGACATGTATCCGCTCTAAAACCACACTAGAGCTGTTAGGCGCACAGGACAAATCACACAACTTCATAGCGAACCCTCTCCGTCTGTTTGAGATGTTCGTCCAATGGGGGCCGTATATAGACGGAGATGTCTTAGCAGAAGAACTCGTAGAAAGGTTTGCAAAGGGACAGTTTCACAAAATGCCTTTTATCATAGGAACAGTTACTGAAGAAGCAAGGCCCTACGTATATGGGGCGTTCAGCAACAATATGTCCAGACTGGAGTTAGACGGGGTCGCTGTGGCTTTTCTGGGCGGGAAGGCAGAGAGGGTGATCCGCGAATATCACCCGCCACAAACCGCAGACTATCGGCCTTATCTGTCCCATGCTGTTACGGACTGGGTCTTCACCTGTCCGACTCGTAACGCCAGCCGTAATGCCATCGCGACAGGAGAGACCGATGTTTGGCTGTCCGTCTTTGACCTATCCTGGTCTTTTAAACATGCATGGGGCGACAGTACATACTGCGACGGCCATGTGTGTCATGGCGAGAACGTTCCATTTGTGTTTCAAACACCTCCACTGGCAAACATCACTCTAACCCCAGACGAACAGGTGATGGCGGATACCATAGCCTACCACTACGGTAACTTCGCGCACACCAGTGATCCCAACAAACACAACCAGCATCCCGTGAGTCCAAAGATCAACACGTCAGATATCTTAAACTGGCCAAAGTACAACAGTGATAACCTTTATACAGTTCTGAACATTACAACACCAGAAAACACACTGATACAGAACTATCGACAAGAGAAGTGCGACTTTTGGGACAAAGAAAACGTTTATAACAGAGGAAGAAAGTGAGCCACATTGTTCTGAACTCTAGATTCTATCTTGCAGATACTACATGTAGTAGAAGATAATGTTTGAAAGGTATACTGTGTACGGTGGAAGAGTCAATAGTTAACGAACTTATATATATGATTGATTGCAAGGTCATATTGGTTTTGTGATTGCGAGTGTTTGCACTTCTTAAATTGTACTACTGTTAAGAACGGAAAGACCAAATAACTGTATGTAGTTGGATATGAATAAACAATGGCTCTGAAAGTGGTGCGTTATACAATCAAATCAACCGACGCCTGCTCCCACGACAGAAATCATTAAAAAAACATAATCATTATGCAGAAGTCTTAGGTTATCCCGTTTATTACCCCAAAACAACAAAAATGCTTTACATTCAATTAAGTTAACTTCCATAATGCATGTACATGAACAGGATATGTATATTTACTGTCATATTATGTGCATACATCATAGCGTTACATACCTTAGACCTTGATAAATATTGTCAAATCACCCAAAAACTATGGCTTACTGCTAGCTGGATTATATGTTTTCATATTCATATTGTATTTCATGATTCACATTTTTAAAATGTTTTAGTGTTTGTATTGTTATATATCATAATGTGTGGGGCACAATATCACCGTCGCTACCTGGTGCTCCCATGTATTGTTTTGACACTTGCCATGATCCATAAAGTTAAAAGAACACTCTACAAAAACACAAAATCGTCAACGTTCTTTGATTAAAGTGTGCACAAAGAAAATTAATAAAAGTTACAGAAGATTGCAACATGAGTAACACAAGTAACGAACATGAAAGGAGAGCCGAATATTAAAATCAAAATCGTAGTCATAGCTCATATCCTGCCCGATCTAGGTCGGTATTAACGTTAAATAACTCAGGCTTTTTCTTTTGAACAATTTGAATTTTAAGAGCATGGTTCTATCTTGATGAGCAGACCATACAGCATGATGGCGTCCACGTGTTTGGTGGACCACTCGATCTCATTGTTCTTGTAGATGGGGTCGATCCTCTCATCACGGCGGACATGGTGCAGCGTAGTCGGGCCGATACTGTAGCTTCCCGGGCGGATACGGGCCTGGAACGCCGACCGCACCTTGTACATCTGGCCGGTTCTGTCTCGCCAGCTGTAGAGTGATAGGGCAACGTTAACTACTGTATATCTACTTAGCTTCATACTCTATGTATGTACTCATTCATATAGCCTCATTCGCAGACTTCTAGGAGCACTGGCGTTTATTTCTTGGGGAGCGCTGATTTGCGATTTTCAACCTGTGTTCTCTATGCTGAGGGACATAGTTTCCGACTGGTTGAAAATAGCGAACCAGCGCTCCCCCCAAAATAAATTCAACGCCGGCATTCATAGAAGACTCCGAAGGAGGCTACATTTATACATATGCATATTTTGATAGTCCAGACATGTACATGTAGTGTGTAAAAGTATGCACACCTAACATGAATTCCATATGAATATGGAAAGGAACGTACGCGTATATGGAGAGGAGTAGGCGTCCTTGGAGGAGTAGCGGATGCTGGGTGACACGAAGACTTGCAGCGTGTCGAACCCTTCTGGCTTCCACTCCTCGTTGTAGTGACCGTTCCTCTGGCTCAGGGTTCCACCGGAAATATCATCTCCTATATCAAAATGCTTATCATGATTTTTCCTTCCGTTTATTGATTTCGTGACCTAAATTAGATCGCATTAGTCTCCCACCATCATGAGTTGAAGTCAGGATATACTCAACTTAAGTGTGAGTTCGAGAGACATTTTGGCCGATGTAAGTAAATCACATACGTTACAGGTCTTAGAATCTACGTAAACCACAACTGGTAACCATAAAAGCCGATACCCTTTTCCCTCTCAATACGTATACGGTATACCCCATAGATAATTTGTTATTTTCTGTATTTATTAACATTTCAATAAAGTACCTAACAGAAAAGGCATAAAGTGTCTCATCAATCTAATTTTCCTTATCTACTAGTAAACTGAGACTCAGTTTATATTTTGGTGCCGATCGGCCTAGCAGAGCGGGCCATGAAAACACCTAAGGAGTCAGATGATTCCCCTACCCGGTCGGCGCAGTCCCCCCGTCTCCACAATAGGTTTGACGTTGTCCCTCAGGGTACCGTGGAAACACATCTGCCAGCTGTCAAACGCGGCGACTGTCCCACCGCGGGGCAGTTTTACCTGTGGCAGGGGCACCCTTGGTAACAGAGGGGAGTGAACGTCACGCAATAGAGATCAACAGAGGCTGAATCCTATCTCCACGGGTTCTGAATTAACCTAGCCTGGATGCCAGACCCCCAATCTCTAAAATATCCACACGCCGATAGATATTTTAGAGATTGGGGGTCTGGCATTCAGGCTAAAATTAACCATCCACTAAGGACACTGCATGATGGTAAAGTACAAGTGTATTTCAGCGCATTTAAGACCAGAAAATAACCCTGGCGACACTTCACGAGTACCAGGCTTGATGGCTTTACTTACATACTTTGCAAGTTACGAAATACATGCAGTTTGAAATGGAGCCACTAGTCTTAGACTGGCAAAGTCTTGGCTACAGATATACATGTATACTCAATTTCACCTATTCTGTCAACAAACAAACCAGCAATTGCAGATTGAAAGAACGTTGGTGGGGGAATGTTTACTATTGTTTCTTTTATTCAATCATAAATATCTATGTTTTCAACAATCCTGTTCAGAATTTGAAATCTTTGTAATATTCTTCTATTGACAAACATAACATGGTGGCGGTGGTGGGTCGCCTACTTTAAAGTAAATCTGCTCCAGCCCAGCGGCAGGACGTAAGGTTTGGTCGGGTTCCCGCGTTGGTAGATCTCGATGTCTCTCCGTTCTTCATGGCAGGATGGACAGTAGCACATGTCCCTCTCAGGGAAGAACACATCCTCTGCAGGGACAAGATGATTGTATTTTTCAGCTCTTTCATTGGACAAGTGGGAATGTGGGAATATATTGTTCAGTACAAACCTGATGTCTTACGCCATGGCCAGGCGGCCATGCAATACAAGTAAAATGCCTTGACATTCTATTCAAAGTTAACTTACAAGCATGATCTACAACTGCTATGTCTTCTTACCCTGAAGACCGAGTGAGTCCCTAAAACGTGCACAGCGCCGCTGGTACTCGCACTTGTAACGGCTGTGTTTCGCCAGCCGGACCTCACGGACTAGTCCGGAGGTAAAGCTGGTATCATGTCTGGTCCCAGGATGTCCTCTCCATGTACGACCTACACAACAAAATATCAATCATCAAGGTTTTCTCTGGCTTAGCTGTATGTCTGAGGATCAGGATCGGGGCATATTCGATATTCTCCAAGCAGAGGTTTCGTTTGGGGGGCTAGGAGTGGCCGGTGTTTTTAACGCCTCCCTCCCACTCCTAGCCCCCCGATCGAAACCTCTGCTTAGACAATATGCATATTAGACTTTCCGGTATCAAACTCGTGAAATATTATAATATTGATATATAACGTTGGGTAACATAAATTCGTGGGGTACTTAAATTCGGGATTTTTCGAAAACGGGGTATTTAGGGATATGTGCAAGATGCAACATCAGTAATACCACTAGAAATGCAAACTTGACAGGCTAACACATTCAGAACACTGCCTGAAAAGCTTCGATAACCATGCATTAGAAGTTGGCGACGTCAAAAACTCTCCGTCCCTTATCGACAGAGTCTGGGGGCTTCGTGGGAGACTCACACTGCACGGTTGTTCGCTGGTTTATAAGACAAATGTCACATCTCCTGCCTGCTAAACACAATTATTAACAAGACAACTTATTACAATCTCTTTTTCTAACCTGCAACTGGATTCTAAGTGTGATCAATCATCAAAACTCCTCTTTGTTGCTACAACCTACGGCACGTGTATTTTCCCGCCGCCATATTGTTACCCAGAATCATGTCGTCAAGCAGACGACAAAAGGTTTGTGAGGAACACTTTTTTGTCTAAATGTTGCGTGTGATAGTGGACTGAAGACGATATTTTCCTCAAAGTTTGCTCCTAACACAACAAGGAACACATGGACATAGCAGTATAACCATTGCTACGGCATCCAGCTAACTTGCCATGAATAATGTACACGTTGCCATGACGGTGGGGATCGACTTTGAGTGACGTTCAACCCACTCAACAAACGGGATGTTAGCAAAGGCCTGATGTGTGCGGTGCGGCCGTTTTTTCGTGTATTTTTTCTACTTGGACACGTCTATATCCATAGCACTCTCCTCAAGCCAAGGATGGAACGAATAGCTGCTGTATAAAATGTGATTAGCGGTAAGATATTCAAGACGAATCTTCTCTCCCGAATTAATGTGCCCCCCTGTCCGACAACACTGTCATTGTGCGTGCGGCGGACGGTAGTTTCAAGTTGAAATATTATGGTGTCAGCACGACTAGAGACAAAATCAACCATATATATGATT
This sequence comes from Branchiostoma lanceolatum, assembly GCF_035083965.1. Classification (NCBI taxonomy): domain Eukaryota; kingdom Metazoa; phylum Chordata; class Leptocardii; order Amphioxiformes; family Branchiostomatidae; genus Branchiostoma; species Branchiostoma lanceolatum. The sequence continues at coordinate 13,278,019 of NC_089726.1, read as the reverse complement.
AGTGCAAAGATAGTACATGATACTGACAGAATAATAGAAAAAAAGGATGGTTTATTGTTCTGCTAGATTGATTTCAGTCAACCATTATCGGAAAAATCCCGAATTTATGTTACCCAACGTTACACAGTTCGTTGAAAGTACCTACCATACGCGTAATAGGATCTTCCAGATTCGCTCATGGCTTGTGGTAAATTGACAGTGTCACAGTCAGTCCAACTCCTACCAGGCCCAAGCTCAGAGTGTTAAAAACAACAGTGAACAGTGGGGTTTTCCACCAGAGACTGAGTCATGGGGGATAACCCAGGCTGGGAAAACCCCACAGTTTCGCTCTGGTTTCGCTTGGTGGTCTGGAAACAAGCTGTGTGTTGTGATTGGCCCATTGGCATGACGTCATTGCTATACCGTCCGGGACCAGTGCGTAGTTTCGGTGCACCTGTCTTTCTAAGAAGGTCTCACATCGTTACATACGAAACTTAAGCTTAGTGCTCCAAGTTTCGGTGAAGGTAAAGATAGCCAGCTGTGCAAGGAAAAGTCTTTGTATCTGGGTTAGCCTCAGTTCGTGTCAGATCATATTTTTACTCCACTCAGTCAAGGAAAGGTGAGTTTTTCTCAACTTCCGGGTTCATGGTCCTATTAAAATTCTGACGCACTAACAACAAAAATGGGTTGAATAGCTGTTATCAAGTGGAAGGAATATGTTGTAATATCGTGATTACAATAGACAGAACTTAATGTTATATACCAGATCGGTATCTGGATCAATATTGTAAACTGCTTCTTTACATTCCAGACCAGAGTGGTGAGAAGCATGGCCAGCCCTGTGGTGTCACCTAGCCCTGCAGCAGTGGATGTTGACCTGGACAAAGTGTACGGGACGATCTATGGGCAGTGTACGGGGGACGCCATTGGTCTGCTGACAGAGTTCATGGATAGGAGAAAAGCTCACAAAGTCAGTCTCCTCAACATGTCAATACTGGTGTCATTAACTTTCACTTTCACTTAAATAGACTTACCCAAAAAACAATATATGGTCAAAGTATAGAAAACTGTTGGTTTAGACTACCCAACTTCTTTCAGCAGTGTTTGAGGTAAACACTTAGTATGTACCATAACTTAAAATGATTTGGAGAAAGTTGTTTGCACTGCCCCAATTCAAAGTACATAGATGTAATATTGAGACAGAGGACTTGTCAGATTGGTCATTACTCAGTACAGTATCTATGCCTGAAGCTGAGCTCAGGACAGGTATTAATAAGAGGAACCTGGCTTTTGAGTCAATAGTAGGTTGAAATTATACCTGTATGTAAATTTCTGACAACACTAGACATTTGCCTATTTTGTGAAAAATAAGTAATATGATCCCTGGACATTTATGTTGCAGCACTACCAGCTGCCACTTGAGTACAACATGAAGGTTTCAGACCGACATCGTGACAGCTGGAGAACCGGGGACTGGACTGACGACAGCGATCAGATGATCCTTATCATGCAGGCACTCACCCACACACAGGGCGAGGTGGGGCGTTCAAGTAACATTCAGAATAAGCACTTTCACGGATTTGAGTACACATGTGCTGCGTCTAAAGTGAAGGCCCCTGAGACGTAAACAAGACCCACCTGGGCATTGTTATGCAAAGTGAGACAATGGTTGAGACATAACTGTTTACAAACCAGGGGCCTTCACCTTTGACACTACACATGCGTACTCGAATCTACGAAAGCGTTTATTACTTCTAATGGTCATCAGTTTTTTTATGTACGGACAACATTGTCACTCATTGATCATATGTTCTGCATTTTGATATTGCACTTTTGATGATGTGTTCACTTGGTGAATTACAATTTCATGAATATCTTAAAAAATTGATTTAAAAAGCATGGGCAGGATCTAGTCTAACCCCTATCTAACTTTGTACCCTTTTCTCTCTTAATGGTGGAGTGATGCCCACTAGACCTCTCTATTGGTTCATTGTCTAAAGTATGTCCTAACACTGATAATGATACACATACACTGATTTGGTGTGCTAATGTGCCAAGAACTGCACAATTGCCACTATTAAAGAACAGTAAAACATTTTATAACACTGCACACTACTCAGTTCAGCACACTACATTTGTACAACTTAACCCTGTCACACCTGTTCAGGTGAGTGCTGACACCCTGAGAACGTTCTCTGGAGACCTGTACACATGGATGCTGGACGGGTTTCAGGAGCTGGGTGACAGGGGCGGGTGTGGTCTGGGTCGAACCACGCACACCGTGCTGACTCATCCCGAATTCTTCGACAATCCACAGAAGGTAACACAATACACAGATTGATGCAGCGGCAGAAGAATATAGCGATTTGAATTGACACAAGACAGAAATGTTTGGAGAACCAACCTCTAACTCAGACTAGTCGATATTCTACCTCTGAGCTCTGGACATATATTGTAAGATGGCTTTTTCAACACAGTTCAGCTATCTCTATTGCCAATTTGTACATGTACCAGCACGCCATGTATTTCACTGTGAACCAACACTATGTCCTTTATACGTTGATGAAGGTTAGGTATACCAAGGGCATTATATAGGACATACAGGTAGTAAGGTACTGTACGGCAAAAAGTTACTTGAGCAAATGTTTTTTCAAAATTTTATCCAGTTGCTTGAGTAACTATTTTTGGCATATTATGTCCTTTATCCCATGATTTTACACTAGAATTTACTATTTACCGTTTTAAGAACCCTTGCACTCACCTAGTGCATCTCCCCACCCCCAGGCTGCCCGGGAGGTGTGGGAGGGTACAGGGAAGGCAGTTGCTCCTAACGGAGCTGTGATGAGGACGTCCATCCTGGGTGTGCAGCAGTTCTGGGACCTGGACACTGTCGGGGAGAATGCCAAACTGTTCTGCCAAACAACACACGCAGATCCACGGTAACAACTTTTACACACTGTCACTCATCTTTGTCGCTTTTCAGTCCTTTCACTGAGGCGGGCCATCATTGTTTTTACAGCTATTACCATTAATGAATAATTAAGTTAAAAACTCACCGGAATATATGTGTTGATTCTAACAGATGTACTTTCAAACAAGTACAGGAAGAAATTCATGGCAGACAGAAAGCTGGCAGTAAAATTAAAGAAAACTAACTTAGACACTGGAAGTAGCCTCCACAGAAACATTCTATAGCTAGCTTGCACTAACTGAGGGAATAGCTTTCAGATTGTTTAACAAAACATTTCATTTTCTTCATCAGATGTGTTGCTTCTTGTGTTGCTGTCACCACTGCCATTGCCCAGATGCTGCAGGGTGAGACAGATGTGGAGAAAACCATCCACAAAAGTTTCAGACGTGCTTCTGCATATTTGCCCGATGAAAAGGTACATGATTAAATTTGATTGTGCATGAGTCTTCTTAATAATCTATACCTGACATTCCTTCTACAGCAGCTGGATCATCAGAGCGCTCATTTTACCTACCCCTTCTCTCTCCTTAGCAAGTGGATGAACTGCGATGGTACATGGATCCTCAGAGACAGCTGGAAGAGCTACAGCTGGATGCACAGGGTGTGATCGGCTATACGTACAAGACTCTGGGTGCCGGCTTCTGGGCACTTAGGCAGAACAACTTCCGCAAGGCTATTGAGATGATCACCATGGAGGTATTAGCCTGAGTACCATCCTCCATAGTAACTGCTGGCTCAATCTAGATCTTTTTGCTTGCTAACCACGGATTGGATAGGCATTGTAGTACCACATAATGGAATCTACTTTGCTCTTAAATTATCACATTCATTATTGGTGCTATCCAATATACTTTTTGAAATGTTAGCCTCGTCCCATCTTGAATACAGCACCTTTGATGGATGCAAAGGTTGAGAGTTTCTTTAGAGATTGAAAATTTTCTATCCCTTTGAAAGGCAGGTGATGCAGACACAAATGCTGCAGTGGCAGGGGCCTTGCTGGGCTGCAAGCTGGGCAGGAGGAGCCTGCCAGACTCGTGGGTAAAGATGATGCCACACGAGGATTGGCTGAACAGGCAGATCAGAAAGTAAGGAGTAAACCATACACATGATTTAGAGTGGTTGTTGTAATCATTCCATGACTAAATGGGTACATAAAAGTGAAAGGGATAACTGGCAAATGGTTTAGCTTAAGATGTTAAGAATAAGATCTTTATAGTTAAGAATCTGTTGCGATCATTCTTAATGTATTTACCTTGTCCAGTATAGGTTGAAGTATTAACAGGTTGTTGTTGTTTATAGGTATCTACAGGCTGTTGGTTTGATGAAGGCCAACACATCTCATAGAAGATCCAGAGGTAGGGATGGAGAAGACAGAGCAGGTTGTCATGGTAACCATGGACACACTGTGGAGGGCCTCAGACACACAGAACAATCCTCTTCTGGCTTCTCTGGAGACACAGCACAAGGGAGGCACAGGGAGAAGACAAGTAAAACATCGCAGGAAAAACACTTGGAGGGAGTTCGTAATGCTCACGCTCACAGGGGTTCTGAACAAACCAGAAGTAGTCGTGGAGGCTTGGATGACAGTGTTAGCATCCGTATTCCTCCAACAGTTACAAAGGGGCATGTTCATGAGGGTAACCCAAATAGGTCTGGTCATGCAGGGCAGCCCCGCTCTCAGAAGGTTCTTGAGAACCACCAGAGGCCTGGTCATGAAGAGCCTTTCCCCAACCCGAGTCCTGATCGGCCACATGGAACAGATGATCCAGACCACTATGTGACATCATATGGTGCTGCATATGGTGGTCAGGATAGGGCCTCAGTATCACAGATTGATTCAAGCAGGGGCACACAGGGTTCTACTGGATATGCAGCTGAACCAAGAGCAAACACCTGGGAGGGCTCTAACCAGTTCATAGAGCCAAATAGAAAGGAAAAAGAAAAGGGGAAGCATCTGCTTTCCCAGACCAAAATGAATCCATATTAGCAGCTCTTGCTGTTACATCCAAAATCTGAAAGACTATAATGTAGCTTCCTTCTCAAGAGTATGAAAAATAATAAGAACCAACCAGACAGAGGATAACATGGAAAACAGGACTGGACTTGATGGTCATGGTTAATGATCTGTGATTGGTGATGTACCTGATGGGTATGGTAAGAATTGTGATGACGGTAGACTGTGTGGGTATATAGAAGCTTGGCTTGACACAAACATGTAACTTTAACATCTTTTCTGTACAACAGGAATGTAATCTAAAACACAGTGGTCTATCTAATAGTACTAGATATCAGCTTCTTGCAATAGCAGAAGAACATGCAATTTGTCCCAATTAATGTACAAAGTTAGTTCTTTTACATACAAGCACAATGTACTCAGCCTCACACTTTGTACAAATAAAATCGGTGAAGCCAATCATTCCGTTGAACTGATTTATTATCAAAACTTAAAAAATAACATATGAAGATAACTAAAATCTGTTAGTAACAAAAACATGTTATATAACAAGGTGTAGCTTGATTCAATAAGGGTACAAATGGATATAACTTTCATGGGGAAGCAAATCTTCAAGATAACAGATATTACAATAGAACAAGTGACAAGTGATAAGTTTAAACATATGTGATGCTCTAATCTATAACTATTTAGTGTGCCATTAAGTTGTCTACCACTGACAATAGACTTCTTAGTAAGAATGTCACATTGCAACAAAGGCTATGTTTAGCGATCGAGTTTGAAAACTTTACTGTACCGGTAATGTTCTTGTAAAGGTAGGAGTGAGAGTACCTTTAAAATTAAGCAACAAATTTGTGGAATGTGTAAGAAACATTTGTTAAAATTGATGATAGTAAACCAGGAGATTTAGATCACAACTTTCTCCCTGCTAAAAAGGGAAGCAAAGTGAATACATTTTATCCAGAGCAGGGAGACCATTAAATACTATGGAATGTGACCATCAACGTTCCTCCCCACTTTCCTCATAACTACTCTCCACGATCACATCACTGTCATGTTGGTCACTCTCCCCATCACTCAGTGATGGCATACTACTGTTGTCACATACAGTCTCACGTGTACCTGGACAGTCTGATACAGCTACATCTGCATTCATGCCTCCTTTCTCCATGGCCTGTACTGACATGATTGGCAACTTTGATGCCCCGTCATTCAGTAAATTGCCACTATTCTGGATGATTGTGTTTGCAAGTTCTGGTACCAAGCAGTCACTGCTGTTGTCCTCTTTCTTCCTAACCTCTGCTTGTTTGACGTTGCTTCCAAAGTGATCTTCACTTTTGACATCAGCTACAACAGTGTCCTTGTTGGCAGGTTTCACACTGTTTGTGTCCTTGCCTTTCTCTGTGACCTGATTGTCTACTGCAAGGGCTGCTCGTGGTTGGTTGGAAGTATTCTTATCATGTCTTATCATGTCTTTCTTCATTTTCCATCCACCTAACCTTGGTGCTATCATCTCTTCACTGTGAGCAATATTATTGTCTTTTCTGGGCCCCTTTTCTGGGATATTCACCTCATGGCTGCTAATGTTGTGATTGCACTGATCTCTGTCTCTATCAAGACTCGATAGCTGTATTTGTGATTCCTTATCCAGCTGGTTGGAAGAAGCATCGTTTGTTGTAGGAAGTGAAGAACTTGATTCTGTGTGTTGGACATCACTTGTACTTCTACTACTAGAGTCTGTCTTCACTTTCTGTAAACGAGTTACATGTACAAGTGTAAGGGTAAGAATACTAGATCATGTTGTGTATTAATGTTTCAGGTTTTATAATACAGTGATGATGTTAAAGCCAGCCGTCTTCATAGAGTTATTGTATATCTGCCTGGGGTGATGACTTATAAATTCTTAAGATGACAGGTCCCCTTACAAGTTACATCAACCTCTCCATCAGGTGTGGTAAACTTTGCCATGTAAATAAGTGAATAGATGCTGTAAAAAAACTATCCCAACTCACCACAGTTAGGGGGAGTGAGCAGCCAGTGTATGCACCCTGGTCAACACAGTACTGCAGCAGGGACAGCCAATAGGGGTCCTGAGGAAGGAGAAAATAGCTTTCATCATCACTTCATCTGTCACATACTTAACACAGCTGAGATATGTTACAGTGTGAATAAGGTAAAAACCTTCTGATGGGTAAAGTTGTAGATACATGATAACATCTGACGGAGACTGACCTGTCCCAGCACGTGGGGGTTTCCCACCATGACCAGCAGGGCCTGTGCTCGGGTGATTGACACGTTGAACCGTTTGGGGTTACTGAGGAAGCCCAAGGTGTGCACGGTGTCGAACTTCAGCATGTTGGTGGTCGATCGAACCTGTAGGAAGGACGGATGGAAGGAGCACCTGGTATCAGGATGCACTCATATTCTATTCTATTCTATTCTATTCTATTCTATTCTACATTCCTATTAAAATACTTAAGGGTTAGAAGCAACATTTTACAAGAAAGCTATTACTTTTGTATGTAGTCGTTTCAACATGAAGGACAGAAATTACAGTGATTATTAGATGAAGAAGAAGATTAGACATACTGTTGAGATGATGATGATGAGCCTCTCCTGTCCCTGGAACTCCTCCACTGACCCGACCTTGACCTCGTCCAGTCCAACCGACCCCAGCAGCAGCCGTAGCTTCTCAACCTGCATGTGCATCAAAATTATTCCTAACGTTCCAGTATGTTTATTATTGTGTAAATGCATAGATGAGATGTACTTTTAAGCAAGGAGGTTCTACCATTTTTTTAAACAGGCCATTGATAAACCTTCCAACGTCAGCTTTCCTGATTGACATACTACATTCACATTGATGGGACGTTGCATATCAGAAACTCTCAAACTGACCTGTTTTCTGTAAGGGGTGATGATTCCAAGGTCTGCCTGTTTGACACTGCCCCCTAGCAGCAGCTGTGTGTAGCGCAGGACCTGTACTGCCTCCACAGGGTTGAACCAGGATGGGCTGCTGCCCTCCCGCATGTCTTCACCCTCTGTTCCATGGAAGACAATTGGGCAGCCTTTACGGGGCAGCCCCTCCCAGTCCTCCAGCTGTCGGGTCAGCGAGGGGTCGGCAAGGGTGAAAAGGTCCCCGTGATAGAACAGCTGTGATGGCAGCTTCAGGAGGGCAGGGTGGGAGCGGTAGTTACACACCAACTTTGTCACCTAGGGGGAATCCAGAGGAATTGCATTCAGTTTCTAGAACAAATTGTCGGATCCTACATGACACCTCTAAACCTCTGTAATGTTTAATGTGATGTTATAAAAACAACAAAATGAACTGTCGGCTAAAATGGAAACCGGAATAGCCTTCTGTTTTCTTTATTGATATTTCATAGATCAAGACATAAATGGAAGATACCAGAAGCGGGTTGTAGGCTCCATGCTGAGAGAACCTGCTGCTGTCCCTGAGGTAGGGACCACTGGTCATCAGCCGCTCCAGCAGGGACTGGCCCAGCCCAAGGTCCTTGGCAAGGTGGGACTGCAGTACTGGGCCAAGCTGCATGGGGTCTCCTGACAGTACAACCTGGAGTGGACAATAACAGTCTGTTATTTCTTCTGTGATCTAGAGAGAGAAGATTAGACTCCGAGGAACTCTGTTAAGGAACTAATGAAAATCAGAAGGGCCTTTATTTTAGACCTCTATCCTTAAATGGTACCTGCTATATTACGTAACAACAGAAAACACCAAACCTGAGACTGCGCCCCTGCACAAAGGCCAACTGGGATCATGCACTCAGGTTCTGTAGCTTGGCCAGCCTGGAACCAATAAAAGCATCCATGTCAATGTTATTGCTGTGCCAAACACAATTGAAAGAGACCTTGATCAACATTTTCCCCATCCTGCTGCCTTACTCCATAACCAATACAAATTTGATACAAACGGCTACCTTAGCATGCTAATATTAGGTACATTTTCAAGGTCTTTCAGATTGGCATGCTGAGTATACATTTTCAGCATAAACTTTGCTTTCCATTCTGTTTTCCAATATGTGTAACAACACCTGTACCTCATCAACAAACACATGAGTGAAGTGTCCCGACCGCAGACCGAGCGAGTACAGCAGGCCTGCCGTGGAACAGGTGGCCACGATGATACGACGACGGGACACCTGCTCCAGCTGATCTCCGTCCATACAGTACCGCTCTATGGACCCTGGAATCTGAGAAAAAAAGGGAAAATGATCTTGAAGCAGTTTAGCTCACTGAAGAGCTAATGGTTGTGACAGAGAAAACAGACGCTATGTATAGTAATTACAGGTTCACTGTGCTGCGGAAATTCCCTAGATTTTGTCGACAAGCACCAAGAACAGTAATAGACCATGGCTTAATGTCCCATTCTTAGGACCGCAATGCTTTCCAGTAGCGTGCAATGTCTGGTGAGCGGAACAGCCAGGAGTCGAACTTACAGCTTCTTGGTCCAGAGGCATGGTCACTAACCATTGGACTATGCACGCTGCTGAAGTAGAGAGTGGTAGTTCCAAAACCGTACATAGGTATAAAAACTAAAAGTATTTGAGTGGGACTGTTTCTTGATTTGTAAGTCTGAATTATTTTCAAGTTCAAAGAAAAAATAACTCTACACCTTAGAGCAATAGGAATTTGATCAAAATGTTCTTTGGGGAAAACTACTGTAAAAGAAGGACTGTAATCTAACCTCCTGTACTCTCTGGAAGGCATTCAGTCTGACCATGTCGGCCTGTTTCACCTTCCCACTCTTGTGAAGTCTCTCTGCCTGAAAAATGCACATTACAAAACACTGTAGTTATGGCAGACTGATATTGTACACATTGTTTGCATATGGGCCACCTAGACAATGGAATCTCTTATGTACAATGTATCTTGTATGGGTGACAGCTAAGTTGTACTGGTTACAAAAATGTAATCAAAACTTTGATTGCAACTTAGCATACCTAGCATCATACAACCTACATTACATTAATAGATTTCGCAAAGTTTAAGATATATGTATACAATACGTATATTCTTCCTCACTCATTGCTATGTCTGTCTTACATTTCTACTTATTTTCTATTCTCTGTATCCCATAACCAAGGGAAGATACAGTCTATATTACCAGTAGATCGGCAGCACTGTTAGAAGGGGTACAGGCTACGATGCGACTGTAAGGCAGGTTGTGGAACACCTGAAGGATGGTCTCTACAAGAGTTACTGTCTTCCCTGTGCCTGAAATATAAATTAAGGCAAAACATGTACAGTACAGTCAAACCATGAACACTTGTGAGGAGACAAGGTATAAAGGACGTTTAGTTTGCTTCATTTCCATTCTATGAAAGATTAAGTGCAACAACAACAACAACAACAAAAAAGAACATGCCGTAGTTAGGAATGAATAAACTTAGAAACTAATCAAAGAAAATTCATTTTAAGGGCAAGGCAGTTTCAACCTCAGGGTAAAGTGGCCTCAGGGACCAGTCAGAAGAACAATTAAAAATCAAGTGGGGTTGGTAGAACATTTTGATTATTGCCAATATTGACAAGTTTCCAATTTTACCATTCGTACCAGTGGTCTACTATACAATAGAGTCGTAAATAAACACTCTTACCAGGAGGTCCGAAGAGGACGTAAGGTGCAGGGCGTGCCTCGGCCCGCAGGATCCTGGTAACAGCCGCTTGCTGCTGCTGGTTCAGCCTGGGGTTGAACAGCTGAAGGGATGCACCTGGGAACCTTCCTCCCTTATTCTGCTGTGCACCTGTTAAGGAATATGGTTAGACCTTAACTGGTTGGGCAACCACCTGCTGCAAAAAAACACCTCCAGTCACAAGCCACATTAAAACAGCTTCGTCCATTTTTATATAGTTAACCCAAGGAGGTTGGTTAACCCCACGGCCCACCCCCACCCCAGAAACCACCTTTTGTCAGTCCCTTGAGTGGTTGCTTAACCCAGGTCTGACTGTAGTCATAAAATTTATGCCTTGTCCTTTCAATAAAATTTGAAAAAAACAAAAATACAGCAAGAGCAGCTTAAAATGAAATCTTAATTTCTATTACTGATGTTAGAATCAACTTGATAAAAGACAAGATGCACCTCCACCTGAATGGTTCCCCTTCCCAGCTGCTAGCTGTGTGTTGTTCCTATCCAGCTGGAAGTTAACCAGTGGAGGACTGAGGGTGGGTTGGGATGGAAACAGCACCTGACAGCCCAGGTTGTGGGCAAAGTTGGCAGCTTGGTGGCAGCGACGAAGTGTGGACCTGGTTAAAAAACAGGGAACATTTTAGGGATGGACAAAGATGGATTCTAGGGAGTGTGAGAATGCTGGTGAAACCATTCTTGTAGGAACTGGGGATTTTTAAAATAAATTTGCTATTGTCCTTTGTGTTCCTTTTTAAATTACTGTTTGCTTGTACATTTTTACCATCCTCCCAGTGCTCACATTTAAAAGTGTGAAACTTTGGTCTCTAATCAATTGAACCATTTTTTTCTTCAAGTTATCACCTTTGTACCCTGTTCACATTTCTTCCCAAATTTCTCAGTGGAGAATAAAAATCAAAGAAAATCATATCTTCTAAATCTTTGTTTTTCAAGGACATGTACACCTACTATTTTCATGGAAGCCCATATTGAGTATACATCACCTGTTGAACATGAAGAAGACATTGTAAGGTTCTCCATCATAGCTAGAGTGGAAGTCCTGGTGGAACTTCAGCAGTACTTCCTCCCTTAAAACCTGCAGCATGCAAAAAAACAATCAAGGACAAGCTGAACACATCCTGCATGACGAAAATCAGTTTCACTATTAGGGGGTAGAAAAGATAGAAAGATAGAAGAAAAAGCTGAAAAAGAATGAGACACAGATATATGGCTTATAGATAATTGTCACTGACATCTTAAACTACAGTTGAACCTATACAAGAGGCCACCTCTACATTATTAGGACCACCTGTTCAATGTGACCACTTTTAGATTGTTTTTTTACTATTGATAAAAGCATAAAGTATCCTCGACCTGTCTATAGTGACCACCTGTCCACACAGACCAGATTTTATCGGTCCCTTGAGTGGTCAACTTGGGCAGGTTTGACGGTAATGTTGAAGTAAGCAAAAGCAATGCTGCAGTGAATCATCAACAGAATATCTTTACCTCGTGCACATAGCCCTCGTAGCTAGGGGAACAGTCCCCTGCCCCTGGTGCAGTAAGGACCACCTTGTCTCCGATCAGTACGGAAGGACGACCCTCTGCTAACCCCGGCACAGTCAGGGACAGGTACTCACCACATGGCTGTAAAGACTCCTGAAACATAAACAAACTTCAGCACCAAAGGACGAAAAGTCCACCTTAAATTTTCAATAATCCAAGCCATATAGAAGATCCGATTTCAGTACATCAAAGATTCAGGGATGAAATCTTAAGACACAGATCCTGATTACGTTGATCATGTCAAACTCATGGATGTCCATCTCCATCTGCAGCTCCTCCAGGTGTAGCAGACAGGACCAGCGCCGGGCATAGTCTGTCATGGTCAGGGGCTGGGGAACAACACAAATGTACATTTGGTTACCTCATACATTTGCTATACATAAGTATGAATACAAGGGACAAATCTCTCAATACATTATCTATATTCTAAGACTTTCCTACTTACCTTACATAGTACAGGCATGATCTTCTTGACATCCCTGCCTTCAAACACACAGTTTCTCAGCATGTCTGGTACTGGGTACTGGGGCAGGTGCACTGGAAACCTTACTGGTTTTCTTCTGCAAAACACATGGTGCCATAGGAGTTAGACACAGGAGTCTGTATCAGAGACCTGCCTTGAAGTTGTGAGGGGGAAATCATGATACAATACACTGGAACATCACTAGGGATGTGTGCAAGTTTCAGAATTTTACAATAAGCCACACCACCCCAGGGCCACTCCACCAACCTGAAAGGACTCTGTCCCGGTACAACCCAGCCATCCTGAAATTTCTGTTTCTGCCAAGACTTCAGGTTATTTGGACATCTGTGAGAGCAGACAGCAAAGAATGCAAGAAGTGAATATATAACAGCAACATTTATATTGTAGTGTTAGTCAATCTTGTACTGAGCCTGAAGAATCTACCTGATACACTACTGTAAATGCATTTAAGTTTGCTGTGATTTAATTTCAAGGTAGGGAGAAAATGTGTTTGCAGGTATTTTTTTAGTTTGTGGTTGAAACAAGGTGGTATGCAGGCAGAAGACAGAACAAGCATTATCGCCATAGTTTTTAAGATCGTGGTGAAGAGGCTACCGCGAAAACTGTTAACTTTTAACGACTGCGAACTTAAAAATACATTTACAATATATAACACCTGATATGCTTTAGAGCAATTTACTTTTCCATCTAAATGTGTGCAGTTTTACTAAACTTCTTTTCTAAACACACCTGTCTCTTGGAGGTCTCTTGAGTGGTGTGACACTGGTGGCCCTCCAGCTGTAGTGTCCCTGTGTGCTCTCGATGGCTGTCACCTCCACCCAGTCCCCCCTGGAGGGGATGTACCCATCCACACACACCTGTGGCCAAAACAACACCTCACCGTCCACCACACCTGTATCTCCTCTCACCTGGCTCACCTTACCTGAGAAAACAATAAAAGGATGAAGGAACGAAAAATGGAGTGAATAGATGGATGATGAACAAAAGGTGTACAACACATATATGAGGTACATTACATTTATATTCTACAATACAATAACATGTACATTGTTACATGTACAATAAGTAATTTTACGTATGGGACTCAAATGAAAAGGAAGGCACACACCATTTTAGAACCGATATCGATAGAAACGTACCTGATATTCTCTAACATATATGAATTTCTCTAGTGTACTAATAATAAAGTACCAGGAGTTTGGTTTCAGTGTGAATTTCTTACATAACTTCAACAGAGTGGATTAATTCATATCAGAAAGGAAGGGGGGAGATTTACTTGAGAAAAAGTTGAAGACTCAGCCCTTACTTGTGATAACCTGTGACCTTAACGGCTCCACCTGGACTGTCCCATCTTCCGACGTCTCGGCTTTGACCCAGTCCCCTTTACACGGCCTGTACCCATCTACTGTCCCATCCATGTTCACTGTACATACATAGTCGATCACTACAGTGTTATGTGTGACATCTGTCACCATCCCAACAGTAGGACCTGTTATCCCTGACTCCTCCTCCTCCCAGCCTCCAAGTGTAATCAACGTGACGACTTCTGCACACCAGCCAGCGGTCAGACTGCTGCGCTTCGCTGTCACCTGGAAAATAACAAATTGTTTCCTACGTATATACCCTGTGGAACTCATGCCTGTTAATGATGCACTAGGGTCGATAATACTTCAAGTTTCAAACACATTTGCCTGATGCAGATTCAAATTTTGACTGTGTATATTAATCTAAGACTGTCACTGAAGCCACCCATTTTTTTCTAAATTATGCATAATGTTACCTCAGCTGTGGAGTGGCTTTCCTTTGTCCAGTATCACTAGCTATTGTAAGAGGTCTACATTTGTCTATATCAGTCTTTTACAGAAAGGCTATCATCATTGAACAATTCTCATCTGCGACTTGGAGTAGATGATTGAATATGATTAGTATGATTATGTGATCCCAACCAACATGTTGTTGAAAAGGTCACCACTGTAGGTGTTAAAACTACAAATGAAAAATGCGTCTGTTACCTGTACTGGTGAACCCAGTTTGACCTCTGACCCTTGAACTACGCCCCTGCTGAAGTAAACGGTGTCGTCTACCAGTCCACAGTTGTGCGAGAATTGTGTCACAACGCCCGAGAAGTTCCATTCCAACGAAATTTCCTTTCTGTCTTGTTCGGCTGCCTTTCCCAGGTGGGATGGCGGAGGTGCATCGTTGTCATCTGACACGGAGGATTCCGTCTCCGACTCCGACGAATAGGAGTCCTCGGACTCTCCGTTGAGACCTGTTATGAGGCTCAGGACTTTTGTGACAGCTGTCAGCATGTCGGCACCTTCTGAGGGACGGACAGTCTTCTACAGGACACAGCAAAGGCAACCACTGATGTTTTAGGAATCTTAAATTTCCTGATACTGATAACTCGCACTTCAGAAGTCAAAAACATAGGAGTTATTGAATTTGTTGGAAAATCATACATAGGTGTCTTCATCATTTGCATTCATAATTTCATATATTTCGCTGTTACAAAAGCTCACAGTTGCTTCACCATGGTTACATGGTATTCTTTTATTAGAAAGTTTGAGCAAATAGTATTTTTTTCATCTGTATTATAAATCAGTCATAATTTCTCTAGACCCTTGCCATGGAGGAGCACGCGATTACCGTCGACAAGAGGCGATTATATCTATTATATTGAAATTGGAAAGAAGAACGAATAGAGCACAAAAGCCCCAAGTTACACTGCATATTATCATTAGCAAAAAATCTTGTATGCCCCCCTCCCTCCAAACTTTGACATCAACTAAAGATAGATAGATAACGGTATCTGCTCATTGGTATGTACTGCGACGCTTACCTTAGGTTCAATAGAGTTTGCATCTGAATTCAAGACAGTTCAAAATTCATCTCGCCTCGGACATTCTGATAAATACAGCATCTTACAGATTGATGGATGCAGGATTGGAAAATTTCCTGGGAACTTGCTTCAAAACTTGGGGACAAAACAAAGTCCTATATTTAGACACACAGATTCGGGAATTGCCTGCAGTCTCTCCCTTTCACACAGGAATACGGTGGGTCAAATTATTCAAGAATGACACGTGTTACTTTAAAGTAACCAAGAGATATTTTGCTGGAGAGGCTGGCATTCCCGCCGAATTGACAGGTCAGATAGGATCAGATAGATGCCGTAGGCGCATGACATGTCACCCAACAGGACCTCTGGCGATTTAGATGTAAACTGCATAATACTGTGCAGGGTGTGCTACTATGATCGGGTTAATAGATTCGGTACGGCCACATGCACAAGTACTTCGTAGACGGAAAATCCTATAGGCCTAATAACAAAAGCGACATGGGAGCGTCTTGCCCTTAGGGCTCCATTAACAGTAACGTTAAAGCCAAACCTCGCTCGACAACTCTGTCAAGCCAGGGCCGTCATCCACAACAACATTGGCAGCTATCAGAGTTTTTTCTCATGATAGTCACTAAACTAACGCACATTTTCTTATGAGAAACTATTCTTCGCTGCCCATGGGTGGGTAACCCAAATTTAGATTGTATTCAATACCGCCAGAACTTTTCATTCTTCATCCCCTTGTAATGTTGAGACATCTGTCCCAATTTGACCTTACCGCGGCGCTAGACAATTCTGGCAGACACGTACGGCGGGTAACGCCTAACTTGACCCCTACCCGAACAACTATATATTGCCAAAAACAGTGTGCCATGTTACCTTCAACCTTTCACACATTCTTCAGCCTAAATACATTCTATAAAACATACGCCACCATCGCCTAGTGTGGGGTTCACAAGACAAATATGTAAGTCAAGATTTACAGTCACAGTTTGAAGATCTTTGACGGTTAAAGTCGTCTTACTGGTGTGGCGTTAGTTTGAAGATAACTGGTACATGCATTGTTGTCTATTGTCAGTATGTTATGTTAACCTGGACTGCTTTCATAGGTCTTGTATAAAGCTGTAAGGTTGACGTGAACATGAATGGATACAGTGATTTGGGTCAAATCTATCACAGAAATAGACACGGGCAGTACACGTGGTAGACTAGTAATGTCGAGTTCGTTGCACACTCAATGTGTATATGTTCTCATTGTCCTTGAAAAAATTATGTGCTGTCATCTGTATACGTGTATAGCCGGTATAACCGCCCTTTTATTACACTGAACGCCCTGTCACACCTAACTTTTGCACATCTGACTCCAATCGTTCTATTTAGTGAGGATGTTCCTACAGTCATTTGAGAGAGTTTTTAGGTCCCAGTCCCACACAAGATTCTTTGTTTGACAAGCCAAAATGTTCTAGCAGTGCATCAATCGGATGACTATGAATCTGTTTTGGCGCAACCGACCAGTCTTGTCACGAAACAATTAGCACTTTATACCAACAAATAATCTACCTACCTTCTTGAATTGATACAGGGTTGGACCAGAGATCTGTAGAAATCGCGGAGTACCCAGGGAAACTTCATAGACTGAACAGCTAGTGTCACATCCCAAGACTTTGGGATTATTTTCGTATTTTTTATTGATTATATATAGAACTTAAAATTCACTACCTATATAGAACTTACTTAAATTCTTAGATAGTGTGGTTTAATTGTGCCCTCGATGTTAGCTCCCATTCAGTTTTCTTTCATAAACTGAGCATACCGTAGTTCAACGGCAACGAGGCTAGCCTAAGTAACGAAGAGTATTGAGAACAATGTCGGGAGACGACGGGTACCTGCGCACAGCTTCAGAGCTGGGCATTATGGGTGTTGTGCGGACTCTGGGGATCATTGGGAACAAGAACAGCCCCCATGTCTTCAACGGGGTCAGCTTCCCTAGTATCGTACCCGTGGAAGGGCTGAAAGCGCTCGAGAACTTCGAGACGAGACCTGATGATGTGGTCATCGTGAGCTATCCCAAATCAGGTATGTCTAAGCGTTGACCTCTGCGACCGTTTAAAAATCTATGTGTGAGCAAGGAGGTTTTTGTGAGTGAGTGAGTGAGTGAGTGAGTGAGTGAGTGAGTGAGTGAGTGAGTGAGTGAGTGAGTGAGTGAGTGAGTGAGCGAGTGAGTAAGAAAGGGACAGAGGGAAGGGAATATCAAGCATGATGAGGAGGGAGGGATGCCTAAGACTTATGACAAATCGTCTCCACATTATTTGTTTTATGTACTTTGCACAATAACGTTTGAGATCGGAGTATATATGTAAAACACGTCAAGTCCACTCTCTTGTTTTCATCCAAGGGTTGAATTGGACGTACGAAGTCGTGACGCTCATCCTAAACAACGCTGACATCAGCAAACCCAAACTGCCCCTCTTCACACATGTCCCCTATCTGGAGGTGATGCATATAGAACACGGTAGGGACGCTTCAAAACAATGAACAGTTCTCTTCTGATCGTCTTTTATTTCAACAACCACAGAATTATATACATTTTGCATTGAATGTTCTTATCAGATTTGTATTGATTTCGTATCGAAATTGTATACAAAACTGCAACTTAAAGATTCACCATAGCATCGGTATCTTTTGCATACAATCATTAAGGCAAGACCTATGCAGAAATTCTACGAGACCTGCCCTCCCCTCGTCTAATCGCTACACACCTGCGGTACAGCATGCTGCCGCCAGGGGTCCACGACAATGGAACAAAGGTAGGGTTGATGCCAATTAATTGATTCTTTATAATTTGCATATTACTGTTTTTTCCTAAAGATTATCTACGTAACCATTATATCTAATTGTGCCATTCTCTATCTTCTAGTGTACAGTTATGCACCCATATTCGTTTGTTTGTTTGTTTGTTTGTTTGTTTCTATCCACTTTAATATTTGCACCTGTACATGTAGACCATCTACGTGGCACGGAACCCCAAGGACGTAGTCGTTTCGCACTACCACTTCCACAGGATGAGCCGGGTCCATCCGGATCCAGGCGATTGGGACAAGTTTCTGTCAGACTTCATGTCCGGTAACGGTCGGTATCTAAATTTCACATCTCATGCAATTTCTCTTATGATCAACTAATTGGAAACCACCATTGTAACGACGCATGTATCCTGGTGAAATGGTAGCTAGATAGATTGATATGAAAATTAAGTTTATTTCCCACTTTTTGACTAATAGAACGGTACACGTTGTTACATCTAAACGCATATTTCGCACAATGTGTCCATGCCATATGTTTCTCTAGTTGTGTGGGGGTCGTGGTACCAACACGTGCTGGACGTGTGGGCCAACAGGCAGAAACACAACATCCTCATCGTTAGATACGAGGACATGAAGAAGGTCAGCACGATACGTCTCATCAGAAGCGAATGATTGAGCCTATATTAGTCTATAGTATAACGAGAAAAGAGCAATTGTGCCAAAACTTGAATGCTTGTCGGACAATTTGCATTATCAATGACAACATACTTCCGTAATGGTAAATGGTTTGAATTTCATTCTTGCAGCATTTGGAAGGTAAGTGAATGTGGATATTATTAGACATAAATCATGCAAATGAGGTACTCATTTACATACCTTATGACTTACAATATGCAACAATAGCGCGCTAGCCTCCTTTGCTTAAATAAGACTTCCATACTTCGAACAGCTTGTGTTATTTGGGTAGAGAAGGTGATCAACTTCTATATTTCATGCAAATGAGGCCATTGAGAGATATTTATGATATGCCACAAGGTTAATGTCATCTGGCGTGGTATGAGGTCGTGCAACTCTAGCTACATCTTGTGCTCCCCCCCCCCCCCCCCCCTCAGGATTTACCAGCGGCCATTAGACAGATGGCAGCGTTCCTCGGCAGACAGCTGACGGAGCCTGGGGTCCAGCTCATCGCTAGTCACTGCTCCTTCGACTCCATGAAGTCCAATCCCATGACCAACGGCTCCAAGGTCCCTATGGTCTTCAACAACGACGAGTCTCAATTCATGAGAAAAGGTATATATATTATAAGCAATATGATGTCCTTGATATTTAATAGCAAGGCGGAATCAAGACTCGGAAACCACACAACGGCAGTACCGCTTGGCAATAGACCGGTCTATTTTCGCTACATCTAATCTACAAGTAAACATTGGGATGGAAGATCGAAACATTCTCTAGCTGTACCGTTTTTTTTCATCAAACACCAAATCTCTAACAGATTGATCACTATCCGGGTGTGTGCTGAAAAAACGGACAAGTTGATAAAGACTGCTACGATCTTCCTTGCATCTGCTTAGAGATTAGGAACGCCTACTTGCTCAGTAACGTTCAAAAAGTAGCCAACTGCTTGACCACTAGTCACCATCTTAATGATATTTTTCAATCGCCATCTCCACTACTAATATACTTCTTTCATCGGTATGTTTTCTGTCTTAGGTGTTGTTGGTGACTGGATCAACCATTTCACAGTAGCGCAGGACCGGACGTTCGACTCCCACTACCTCCGAACTATCGCTGTCAGGGGGATGGAGTTCGAGTTCGAACTGATATGAGGATTTGTGGATCAATAATACACTTGACTAAGAAAACGTCTTGAACAAAATATCATTCTCTCAATGATTATTACTTTGAAAAGCCATACGTGCAATGCATACTTAGCCATTTTTGGTGCTGAATGCTACACTTATTCGCGATCGACGAATTCTTTCAATCCATGCAACTTTTCATTGACTCAAAAAGTCTACATGACTCTGCTCAAAAACAACAAAAACACAGCCCCAACACTGAATGTGACAGAGCAAGAGATTTTCTGATAGGCAGATATCTCGTCCAGTCCGCTACCCCACCCTTTTGATATGTGACTATGAAGCCACGCCAAGAAGAATGCATCCGTCAATCTCGGAAAGTAAAACGACTACCGTGCCGCAGTTTCCTCTTCAAGCTAACTGGACCGAAACATGTATATCCATGAGTTACTGAAGCTTTTCGGTGAACCCAAGGACGCTGGATCATGCTGGCTTTCGCAGTAACGAACTGATTTACTACAAACACTGACGCCCGTTTACACACAACAGGATGTAAACTTACACAAGTTACAGCGCACGCAAGCTTCAAACTACTCCTGCCCAACCTACTAAAACATTCCTGGCGTTCTCAGTAGTATGAAACATTCTGTGGGCATCCCAGTGTAACGTTACTGACACTGGTGTGACGTGTAGAGGGATGTTTATCCAATGCCGGGGTGCAAACCTGTACTTTATCGGTGGATCACACGAAACACGCATTCCAAACAGTTTTGAACTTCCGATTGTTGTTCCTTCTTCCTTACGTCAAGTACTTGTTATTTCAAACATTCAATGACGCATTTCTTCTATGATATATTATTAACTCCGTTTTTATGATAATATGGGTAGATGCATTTTATCATACGATCGAAAAGTATTGGTCTTGACTCTGTAAGTATCTTAACGATTCCTAGACACGAGGATAGTTACGAATCGGAAGCTATTCCAACTGAGGTTGGATGTAAATGGGCGTGTGCAAAGAAAAGCAAGTGTGGAATCTGCATCATGTTTTGATTAGAATTTACGGGACTTTCGAGATTTAAAGTTACAAAAGCTGGCTCATGAGTCATGTGTAGTGACCCTTGTTGAGGGATGAAACGTTGGTTTTGTTATCCCATGGATTAAGGTGTTCAACTGTCCGTGAAGTATCAACCACTTTGTGTGCTTTTACATGCATGTTGCATTCGTCCGTTTATGAGAGACACATTGTATAACTGTTACATGTATGTATATTTGAAGAGGGCCTTGCCAGTCAAACATTGAAGTTGTGACGGGACGACTCGATAGGTAGAAGTCCAAAGGAAACAGCGGACGAGTTACACCTACACGCAAGAACTTAGAGCTATCATGTTATCATCAAATAGCAACAACTCTATCTGTACCACACTTCACCACCTTAATTTAGCCTTAGCTCTGGTCCTATACTCGAAGTTCCTGATATTTTCTCTACGGATAAACATACTATCTGCACTTATGATTACGGCTACACTTTTAAGTCTTTAAAACGACTCTGATTGTGGTTGAGCCCAAAATGACCCCAATTTTCTTAACTCCTTTTTACATTGCTCAGTCTGGAGTGAATAATAATGATTACATGGGGCACCAAGAATGACCATTTGCTGGAGGAAAAGCACCAAACAATATGGCACGACATACCTGTCTTTTGTGCATTGAAATCTAACTTAACCACCATTTTTGATCTGGTAGGTCGCCGATGGGACGGCTTTAGTAATGTCTTATTGTTGGAATGAATTATGCGTGCACCAGGTCCTAGTGAGAGTTTATCTGTACACGGGTATGGTTGTCACTGATAGTGATCTTTTACGTGCCTCCCCTTTCCCCGTTAACCTGGTCGCTTTGTCATCTTCCGTCGTCAGGCCACGAGGAGGTCGGTGACACGGGCCTATCACCTTCAAGCAGATGGAAACTCTCTTACGTTACGTTTTTTTTCCAAGGAAGAGGGAGTGGGAAGGTAAAATCTATGGTCCCAATGTTTGCTTGTCATAGAATTAGAGAAAAAGCTTCCCCAATTATGCATGATGATACCATATTTGACGTGGCCACTTGTATAACCACTGAGAATGCTCTGAATCCTATGAATGATTAAATGACCATTGATCTTGTCCCACGGATCTTGACACTGTAGTATGTTGGAAATGAAATGGGTCGTTACAAATCGCAAGTTAATTCTTACTTCGAAAGGACCGCTCCCTTGGAAACTGATAATACATTCGTTTCCTGTCCTAAGCCACATCCTTTCCACGAAAAAAAGTTTATATAAACATCCGAAAGGAAGTTTTATGTTGTTGCTATTTGCAGTGAGAAACTTGTGTGTGGGACAGGTTCTTAAACTGGGGAGTGACCCCTGGTCCGTATAATGACTCATCATTGTTTGGGATGATACGAGTTTTGTCATTGGTTCTCACGCCTGACCGGTCGTGCGATACCGCTGCAGGGGAGGGCCCAGCTGCGCAGGTAGTACTAGATAGTATATTCTGTGTGTAACGTTCGAGCTGTTTAAAACGTGGGGAGATACGAAGACAGTAGGAGCACGTTGTGAAAACCAGGAAGATGGTCAGCTATCGTGTGTTTGTCGTGGCTGTTGTCGCCCTGACAGCTTTGACGTGTGCGGCACAGGCAGCAGAAGGGGAGACGAAGAAGGAGAGGGAGAAAGAGAAAGAAAGGGGCGGTAAGAAGAATCGTAAGGACCGGAACCGACGCGTGCGGCGACTGGAGCGGAGGTTGGCGGGCATGGAGGGCGAAATGCTGCAGCACGTCGCGGCGCTCCGAGCCGGCATCGGCGAGCAGAGGGAACGGATGCAGGAGGTGGAGGACCTCCTCAACCTCCACGGCGACGACGTCAGCAGCTTGAGGGAAACTCTGGTCAAACTGCAGCAAGTTCACGACCAGATTTGGCGCTCTCTAGCTGGGCTGGAGAAAGGCAACCAGGAACAAACTAACCTCGCCAACGAGAGGTGGGAGGCGCAGCAGCGTCAAACCACCCGCGTTGACGGTTACCTGGAAGGACTGGAGACGAAACAAGAAGAGTTTGCCAGCCGGTTTCAGGCCAGGTGTGACGCTCAGGACAAGAGGATCAACGATTTGGACGTCTATATGAGAGAGGCGGGCGGTGGGGGAGGGGGGTCTGACGGCGAGTCGGGAGACCTGTACGCCAGGCTGGTCATGTTGGAGGCAGCTATCGACGGTCTCATCGTGCAGTTTCACCAGCACGTACAGGACAGCTCAGACGGAGTACCCCGGGCAGACGGCACTTCCACGGGCGGGAACGTCGTCACCAACGCGCAGGTGGAAGGCGCTGTGGCAGGTACGTTAACGACTATCAGTCAGAGCAGTGATTAGTTTGGGGCTGTAGCCATTGTGGGGGATATAGACATGTTCATGTACCTCGCTCTTTTTTAATGTCGTTTCGAAAACTTCAAACATCGTGTACGTGTTGTGGTAGAGGGGCGAATATTGACAAGGACACATTAAACAAAGAGATACAAAACCCCGAGGCTGTATTTACGACAATCACATAATTGCAAGTTTATGACACCGCTTCTTTACTGGTGATTACCTCTAAACGGTTCCAACGTTACATAGAAATATGGTGCACCGGTGTTCAGTATAAAAAGATCGTGTAGCACGCTTGTCCAAAGTGACACGCGGTTTGACCGAATTTGACGTGGTAGAGCTGATATTTTTTTGAAACATTTTTTTAGATTGCCGGGGTTTATTCCGTCTTTTTGTAAGACGTAGAAAATGCAATCAATCACCATAGATCACAGAGCGTTAATGGGCTATTTAAGGAGGCCCTAATGATTTGAAGCCAGGTGACTTGGCCAATTCACAGCAGGACATAGTAGCACTGCAGAAGATATGCGACTCAGGTCTACCTGCCCTTCTAACCTCACCCACGTAGGGGCGCCCTGAGCCAATCGCATTTACGCATGGGTGAATCGAGTAAAAACATCGCTGGAAACACGCAAACAAGCGTGCCGACTGCACATTATCGTGGAAAACCATAAGAATTCCCCTCCGGTAACACTTAACTTAAGGTTGGAGCTAGGGGTGTAGACGGCCCCCCTTTCATGCTGTGATTTTGTCTTTTTAACCTTCTTTATTTCGGCTGTCTAACCGGGTAACCAATACAAAAGAGTGCCCTAATAGGAAGACAGTCAAAACTCGAGTTCTTCTTTTTTCAATAAAAGACAATCATAACCCTTCTAGCAGCAGTCATCGCATCAACTGATAAACATGATATTCACAACACATATACTATCGGCGACGGGGTCAATGTGACGAATAATTTAAGAACACAACGAAAACAAGATTCTAGCTCGGGGATTTTTCTGATATTCTGACTAACAAGCGATGATATAATTGTTTCCTCCACCTAGCCTGGGTGAAGCCTAGTTAGCTTATTGTGGCTTATAATAAGTTGGAGAGGTGAGTATAGGAGCCCCGGGTCCAAGTTGCCTTGTAAATGTAAACTAACTAGGACGGCACCCGGGCTAGTCTATGCGTGCTTATCCTGCCTAACCCGTATATATCACCGTGGATAACCCAGCTCAATGCAAGTAACATCTTCTTACAATGTGGTCAGACCACTCCTAAACCCTTCCATACTGAGCACATAATCACAGCATGTCGGAAGTACATGTTGGCGCAGTAACCATTGTCATTATATAGACCTTCCCACTTCTCACGGACCGGGTCCGGGACAACAATCCCAGATGTTCGTATCTTAAACATCCCGATCGAGCTCATGAGCTGAATGTATTATAAGCTAGTAAGATTCTAAAATCAACTTTTGATAGTGTAGTAATTTTTCCTCGACAGTGTATACACCAACCTACACCCACTACCCCCAGAAAACAGTAGATGTTCGTTTCTAAAGTGTTCTGTCGAAGAAAAAGATAGTGGTTATTTTCTTTCTGTCAGGAAAATGAAAAATCAAGCTGGACCTGATATAGATTAGTACTACACTGTATGTGTGTTTTAAAGTCAGCGAGTCTAAAATGGTTGTGACAGGTCCTCAAGGTCAAGGACAAAGGTAGCGCTAAGAAATGCTAAAAGAATTGACGACCCCTGGACGTCTCGGAAGGTTGGAATCGCCCCAGGTTAGGGACTTGAGTGCACTAGTATGTCACTCACATGACAGGAACTTGAGGTATGACAAGTGACACGAATTGAGTAGCTAGGCTACACTGGGATTTGATTGTGCCTTAGCAGTACACGACCCATGGCCACGTGTCTTGAGTTGTTCGAAGAAGCTTAGATTGTGTGTCCTTGTTCGTGTGACTTGTAGGGGGCAAAAGTCGATTTGTAGTCCTTAAATTTCTACGCGACATGCATAAAATCACAGAATAGGAACTGAAGACATATCACAACTCATGAATCAAGTCAAGACGTGCCTTAAGTCACGGCGTATACTGACAAGTCTTCACATGCGGTTTGTAGACATGCATCGGTAGCTGATTGCTGGTCATGTATCTAGTTCGTCAAGGGTTGGCGTTTCTGCCATCCAACGCTACTTTAGATCATACGAGCGCTGTTTCTTTGCTTGCTTGTTGTTTGTATTTTCCTTGGTTTGTTTGTTTCCATGGAAACGTAGGAGAGCTTGTCTCCCCCAACCGTACCACGTGTAGTCTCAAATGACATGCGCCCTAAATTTCTGTGACTGGTGGTAACAGTGCGTCGTGTTTTGAAAACACCGAGGCACGAAAACAAGAAATGACCAGAACGCTAGCCAAGGCGCCACAGTAGTCAGACCACATCTTATGAGATGATCTCGGCATGTCCGGTAACAATAGACGGTGTTTATGGCTTCCTTAACTAACATTTCGCCAGGCGCCAACAGTTGACATACAAGTGGACGGAGGTCAAACATTTACAGTAAAGTATATTGTAAACTGTCATGATTGACATCTGTAATTTTTCGCATCAGTAACAATGACATCGTTGGTTCGGCAGTGACAGAATGACACGACGACCCGGCCTTTAGTCCTTTTTTATTGTAGCAATAAAGTTACTATACTAAGTTTCATCTTTCAATGTCTACTCAGCCGGAGTTCTGAGGGTCCTTCGAACGAGTTTTCGGGTCGCTGCGTTTATCTGGGGCCAGTTTTTCCCACGCCTCTTGTGACACACACGCCTAGGTGCGTATAGCCTAGCTCGGGGACAGGTGTACAACATCTAAACCACCGCCTACAGGTACAGATACTGTTCAAGACAACCAGGTGAAAGTTAATGTCTTGTGCCTGCAGCTGGTGCCGTTTTTTTACATAGCTGGGAGTATAGGGCCCTGGAGCGCAAAGTACAATGTTAGGCGCGAGGGGTGGGTTTGGGGCCTTTAATCACAAATTTTATTGTATATATTTTAAATTGCGAATGCTCAAGGCCTTTTCTCCCTTAGATATCTTGAAAAAAGGAACAGCTCTTACATATGAAAACGTATTCCTCTAGAGTTGACGAATGAAAATCTGATGCATCTTCTAAAAAAAAACAATAAAAGACCTCGACCTTAGCAATGTCACTGTGTTGTTTTTCAAGCATCTTTTTCATTTCTAAACTCCACCTCCTGAGGGGAAATGTTTGGTAAAGTATAGGTTTAAGGAAATGGCGCGGAGTAGATATGAGAAAGAAAGCAGATTTGATCCCTATACTTAGGCTAGGTTGCACAGATCTAAGTCATGAGTGGGCGATATGGAATATTTGGCATTAGATGAAAGGTCAGGTATTAGCGTGTGCTGTGACTAGAACAGGTTTTGATTGGTGTTGTTTACTCGAACACCACACGAAGAGATGACGACAAGGAGCAAATGTGCTAAATGTTGAAGTTCACTCAGACTGAAGAGTTTGAACAAAGAAACCATCATATCGTCATGTATTGTTATCCAACGTTAACTCATGAGAGAAGTAATCTTCGTATACTTTTTGATTGACAGTTTTACAGGACGAGAACGCTGCGCTGAAGTCCACGATCGCACAGCAGCAGCGGAAACTGGACAAACTGGAAGGTAAGGTGCAGCGGGCTATTAAGAACACTATCTTATTCTATGTCGACGCCAAATAAATGGCTCGAAAAAGTAGTCACTTGATTTTCCGGTCAATGAGTGGTTCTGACGACATTAGAATAAAACAAAATATGCATGATGAATTGGTGAATGGTTTCTTGAATTTGGTGCAGACGCAACTTTAACACTTCTATCGCATCCATCTATCCCCAGAGCACGTTTCCAAACTATACAGAATGTTCAACGGATGCCAGTGTGAAGATGCGAACACGGCATCCTCGGACACAGAATCGAACAGCATTGGTGACACACCGGTTACTCCCCCTACCGGGACCAGTCGGCCTAACAACCACCTGTCGACCCAGGGGAAAGAAGGCGTCCAGCAGGACGAGTCTGGCGCAGAGGGTGACACTGGCACTGCGGAACAGCCACTAACTCCGGGCCCTCAAGATGTGGAGCCCACAACTAGACCTACACCCGTTAAGGTCACCACAATGCCCAAACTATCAACGACAACAGAAAGTACGTTAGTTTTTACAACCTTTGTAATAGCTTTTCAAGCAACTTGGTTCATACCATGCAGTTGCTGCTGTTTTATATGTGTTTTTACGCATGACAGGAACATGAAAATGTTTCTTGATATAAAATGAAGAAACTGGAGAACGGTCTTCTTCCACTGTAGTTAACGTTCGCTATTTCTATTCCCGCAGACTATCAGCCCCAGGCCCAGTATGCTATGGACTGTGCCGACCTGTACTACAACGGCCAGCGATCGGACGGCATCAACTCCATCACAGCCCGACTGGGGAAGGAGCGCCGTCCGATGGACGTCTTCTGCGACATGACCACGGACGGAGGAGGCTGGACAGTCATCCAGCGGCGTCTGGACGGCTCCGTCCTCTTCAACAGAACCTGGCACCAGTACAAACGCCGCTTCGGGAAGATTCGGGGCGAATACTGGCTCGGGTTGGACAACATGTACTTCTTGACGAACCAGAGAAACTATACCTTGCGCATCGACATGGAAGATTGGGAAGACAATAGTGCCTGGGCGCGGTACGACGTCTTCAAAGTGGGAGGTGAGTGGACCTACTACCAGCTGTCGATTGGGAACTACAGCGGGACGGCAGGGGACGGTTTCCAGGGGCACAACGGCGCCAAGTTCTCCACTGTTGACCAGGACAACGACGAGAAGGACTACCATAACTGCGCCGGGCTGCGAAGCGACGGCTGGTGGCACTGCGGCTGCACGCCCCGCTGGACGCCGGTGTTCGGCAGCTGCAGCATGGACAGTTTCGAATGCGGAGGCGCCTTCATCAACGGGAAGTACCTGGGAAACTGTCGGAATCGGGAGGACTGGCGATCAGAGTTCCACGGACAGACCTGCTGCGGGTTAGACGACTGTTGTGGGTGGTTGGAGGGTGTAGTTTGGTACAAATGGAAGAAAGTTGTTTCTCTGAAGTCGGTATCCATGAAGATCAGACCGAGAGACTTCAAAAGGGACTTAGAGCTTCCATAAGATATAAACTAGAAAACAAATAAACTATCTGAATAGGCCTATAGCTAGGTAATCAACAAAAAACACAAGACTCGCAACTATCACAATACATTAAACTTCCAACTATGTCTAGAAAACCAAGGACTCCCGTAGCATGTATATGATTTGTATGTACTGTTTACCAATAAGCACATGCATATGCACACTAATATTATTATAAAAACGCCGAGGTGCTTCAAACACCAGGGTACTAGTATATGTGAGCATCACGGCAATGTTCAAGAATGGACCAATACGGCAGCTGTGGTTTTTGTAGCCTCCGATGCAGACTCCTCCCGGCTGTTTTCTTTTTCAAGTTACAGTTTTTATACTATTACATCTTTTTTCTTCTTATTCCTGGCCAGCAATAAGAAAAAAAAGTAATAGTATAAAAATTGTAACTTGAATAAGTGTGGCAATTAAAAATCATTGCCTTAGCGAAGGTGTCTGGATTGATCTTACTTCACTGTAAGGAAAGTACCAACGTAGCACTCTAGATCTTAGTTCTGCCATAATATTGCGCAAAACGCACTAAGAAATCCGAAAGGCATCCGCCAAGCAGATATAGAAAGGCACCATGTAACTCGAGGAGTTCCTAGCATATGTGGAAAGGCCGGAGTACACTCCCGTTGTAGTGTCTTTTTTCTCTGGCATTGTTGGATAGGTGGAGTGAGAAACTAGGCCGGAAGTTTAGAAAATCGGTTTGCTGGGGCTCCTATGATCGTTTTGGTTGTTATTCTAGCTCTGTAGAATGTGTTTTCGAGGAGCTACTGTTGTTTTTCCGACACCGCACCCCTCCCCGTAAGGCGTTCAGTGTAGACTGCCCAAGCGGTAACCCAAGTTATTTATCGTTCCGTTTAAAACTTTGCCTTTCTTTATATGCTTGGATCTCCTCAAGTTTTGGTTTTTACAGAGGTTTTTTGGTGGGAGGCATGATGTTCAGCACGTTTTTGTGATAATAGATCAACTGGGATGTGCAAACCCTTTTCAAAGCTAGAATACTAGATCCGGTGAACTCCCTGACACACTCCGGACAGTACGAAATCTGACACCACGTAAAAGTAGGTCATCTGTCATCGACTGCTGAGTGCCTAGATGCCAGACGTGCTAATGAGGTATCAAGTGACAGGAGGGCATCCACAGAGTTGGCCGGACGGATTCCTGAAATTCCTGTGGAATTCTGGGAATTCTTGCAAATCGGGCGTAAAATATACTATTAAGCTCGCCCCTAAGGCTTCGCTAAAAAGAAAACAGCCGGGAGGAGTCTGCATCGGAGACTATGGTTTTTGGGCAAAGATGAGGAACTGTGGCACAGAAATGATCGACCTAAGTGTTCTGTCGTGTCGGGCAGAGCAGCTAATAGTAGAAATATGGCATTTACCACTAGCCTGGAACATTGTACAGATATCATGTTAGCTTTGCAAATAGATAAAACTAAACCAGTACAGATTCACATATGAGAAGAGTTATTTTATTTTCATCGTCTCTCTTAACATTTGACGACGGGTTTTTATACATCATGCCAGACTGTGTAAAAGCTAAACCACAGAAACTATAAATATCACCAACTTGACTGGTGTACTTATCATCTATATAAATGTAGTACAAGATTAGACTTGCCTCTAGAGAGTAATATTATTCCAGATCATTACTCCTAGCCAATAAGTACCAATCGTTAACCGACGACACGTTTGTACATGTGATAATATTGTTATATTGAATTGTGGCATGCAGTTTTTTTTTAGTTTGAATTACCTACAATTAATTGTACACAGCCTGATTCAATGAAGTATGGGTACCTGTAAATAGTCGAGTCATATTTGCTTTGTATTTTAGGCTTGCATGTTCATTCATTCTTATAAAGGTTGTGTGTGATATTTTACTACAAAAAAATGTGTTGTTTGCTTCTTTCATAAAACGTGATTCAAGTCGTGAATTGTACAGACTAAGGGTGCGTCGTGATGATTTATTTAGCTTTTAATAGTACTAAATTACTTTAACGGATGACACCCTAATGCTTCGGTCCCATTTCCAATCCGGGGCCCGGTCGGGCTGTTTGCGAAAACGAAAAATGCATATCAAGAAAATACGCAGTATATGGCAACTTTCTTTTGCGTTTTCTGTCTTTTGTTGTTTTTATGTTATATTTTTCGTTCCCACAAGCATTAGCTTGTAATTGTATACAATACGTTTAGAGAAATAATTTGCTTGCTCCTTGCCAGAGCAGTGTTTTGGCCATTAAAATGGCTCCATTGGCCCATTTACTTTTATTCAATATCTTGCGCGAATATAAAACAATTTTCCGATCTCTTCGACTCTTTCTACTTCTGATGTGTTGTTTATGTCAGTTGGCTCTTCTTTGATATAGCTTACTGTTTAAAGTGACACCTATCGGATTTGACACGATGTGCAAGCGACGGCCACGAAGGTTGAACCGCGGTCTACATGTGTATGTGTCTGACCCGGAAGTTAAGCTAAATCAAACATTCCAAGAGCTTCGAACCTTTGTGCCTTCACGATTTAAGCAATACTGACGACTGGACAGTTCCATTATGGACCGAAGCATGCCGAATGAAAATGCAAACAACCCATTTGACAAGGCAGCGTCAGTTCCTGTCGATTATGCTGGCAGCCAAGCAGTGTACTCAACATGGGCTGCAAAATATGAAGAGGTAGGTTTGGTCCTTGAAAGATCTTGAAACTATAAGTTAAGGATATAACAAAAACACACTTCTGTGCTTTAGTTGATGAGATAATGCTTGTCAAAAAGCCGTAGCTTATGGAAATGTTCCTACAGGACATGGCCGACATGGGATACAACGGCCCGCGGCAGATTGTTGCCCTGATGCACCAGGTGCTCGGCGGGGTCAACCCCAGCAGTGTCCGGGTGTTGGACGTGCCGGCCGGGACCGGCATGGTGGGATCTGAGGTAACATTAGCTTAACACTCCATTGTCTTTCTGGAATGCAAAGTAAAACTAAATTTTGTTTGTTGTCCCTGTTTGCTTTCTTGCAATGGTTGTTGCTAATCGTGATGTTGTACAACAGTTGCAGAAGCTCGGGTACACAAACGCAGACGGTCTGGACGCTAACCCGGACATGCTGAAGGTTGCAGAGAACAAACATGTCTACCAGAGGCTGATAGAGGCCAAACTGGGCACAGGACAGCTACCTGTAGCGCCTAGTAAGTGTCAGAGATGGGTAAGATACTAGAATGTAAAAGTCTGAATAGTACATTCCCTATTAGACAGTTATTCACTGTACACAGACACTGTTGACAAAAGTCACGTGACTGTCCTCAGCTGTGTCCCTTCTACCCCTTCCCTCAGAGGATCTCTTTCCGATGTGTAACGTCTTGAGTTCTCGTGAGACTCCATCTTTGATACTTGATTTCACGGTACTGGATCGTCGCATCTTAGAGTGTAGTGCCTCCTAGGAGCGGGCATACCGGAAGGAATGACGCCACGTCGTGACTGTTTAAGAACTCTGGTAGCGAAGGAGCCCAAAGCTACATAGTACTTAGTAGTTTTAAGAACAGGGCACAGGGTAGATTCATTTTCCACACGGGTACATGTACAATAGTTTGGCTGTGGTTTGTGTTGCACCATATATATCTCCGTCTTGCTCCATATTACCAACTGCTAGATTTTCGTGAATAAGTTATCCATCACATGGTGACACACGACTTTTCCCAGATACGTACGACGCTGTTCTACTGGTTGGTGCCTTCACTCAGAATGGGACACATCTTCCCTGTGAATGTCTGGACGATCTGGTTCAGATCACAAAACCAGGTAAGATCTTAGAGATTCGACATAACCTTTCTTGTGAATGACAGGAATGCAAATTGCGCTCCACATCGACCTACAACATGCACTTTCAACTTTGGATAATAATTCATCAACGACTGTACTGTTTTTTTTTTTTGTTCTGAGGAAAAACAAGATGTCCTTTTGTGTATATTCCAGATGGACACATTATCGTAGGCACTGGTTCTGAAACTCTGCAGTCAGACGTTGGAGCGGCCCTGGTGGCTAAACTACAGGACCTTCAAGAACGCGCTCTTCTCTCAATAGTCGACAGAACCACCCGCCCCGGTTACTTCAGGGACTGGGAGGGAACATTTTTCGTCTGCAGGGTGACGTCATGACAGATATCATGTACAATATATCGC
This sequence comes from Branchiostoma lanceolatum, assembly GCF_035083965.1. Taxonomy (NCBI): domain Eukaryota; kingdom Metazoa; phylum Chordata; class Leptocardii; order Amphioxiformes; family Branchiostomatidae; genus Branchiostoma; species Branchiostoma lanceolatum. Next base: position 13,245,213 of record NC_089726.1, on the reverse strand, counting down.
TCAGGAAAGGAAAATGTCTAATAAACTTGACTCGACAGAGGTTTGCGCTCTCACAATGTGTTTTCTTCTTTTACTCAATTGTCACAACGTTAACGTAACCGTTGAAGACCCAAATCGGCCAATTCCTGGTTACGTGTCAAGGCTTGACTAGGATTGAAACAGCATCTCTTCGATCTCTCAAGGTCATGATCATTATATAGTTCCACGACCCCATACAAGTGTTTCCCATTGATTATGCAAATAAGGTCCTCATTCTTTCAGTCCATTATATTCTCAAAATGACACATGTTGTTCACAGTATGAAAGGCTCATGTTAGCAAAGAAGGCCCTGATTTGCATAATTTGTTTCTAATAGTGTTCACAGATGAACTTAGCTTCGTAATGCTGCAAGTATGAAATTCCCATCATTTACCACTATGGAATCGTAATATTTTCGCATGTATTATGCAAATGAGGTCAAATGAGCTAGGGGCCTATTATCGAACTTGACCTTCGTTTTCCCGCCCCCTACGACCTACCAAACAAATATTATTTATAATAGGATCCATCCACCTCCTCGAGTTATGCCTCTACACCCCCCTCCACGCACACACACACACACAGACACACACACACACAGATAATAGGCACCGAAAACTTCCAGGTAACTTTTTCCGCGCCCAGTTGCACCCTAGCTTTCCTTAATTGGCGCCTACAAATTAATGTAACTTTTGCAGAACCCGGCCAGGCCACCACCCCAGCATTGCACCAACGCCCTAACCCTACCTTACTGTTGACCCGGAAGACAAACTCGCTGGAGTTAGTGTACGTGTCCCTAATTCAAAAATGGCTAACCCTACGTCTGTTCGCCTCTTTGAAAAGGTTCATCGATCATCCACCGACTTTGCTGGCAGCCAATCAGCATAATTCAGAATGGGCCCTAAAGTATGAAGAGGTAGGGACTAGATATTGTGTAGTGCCCAAATGCAGGCACTACACAACATCACTTATTATATTCCCCTTCCAGTGGGAAGGGGGATATACTGTTTTTGCTTGCCTGTTCTTCTTCTTTCTTCTTCTTCTTCTTCTTCTTCTTCTGCCAAAATCCAAGTAGATGTGCGGAGGTATCTCTACTAATGGTATTGCAGAAAGTTATAGACTATGTACCTTACAATACATGCTACGGATGTTATATTTGAGATGTAGGTACCTATAGGAAAGGTGAATACACCTGACAATAAATTATGCTAATGAGGACCATTTGCATAATCTATGCATAAACTTGTATTTCCCTTACCGTAAAAGCTGCGGATGTCATCTTTGAGATGTAGGTACCTTTAGGAAAGGTGAACACACCTGGCCATAAATTATGCTAATGAGGACCTCATTTGCATAATTTATGCATAAACTTGTATTTCCCTTTCCGTGAAAGCTGCGGATGTCATCTTTAAGATGTAGGTACCTTTAGGAAAGGTGAACACACCTGGCAATAAATTATGCTAATGAGGACCTCGTTTGTATAATTTATGCATAAACTTGCATTTCCCTTACCGTAAAGGCTGCGGATGTCATCTTTTACATGTAGGTACCTTTAGGAAAGGTGAACACACCTGGCCATGAATTATGCTAATGAGGACCTCATTTGCATAATTTATGCATAAACTTGTATTTTCCTTACTGTAAAAGAAATGGATGTCATATCTGAGATGTAGGTACCATTAGGAAAGGTCAGAAAACCTGGCCATAAATTATGCTAATGAGGGCCTCATTTGCATAATTTATGCATAAACTTGAATTTTCCTTACCGTAAAAGCTACGAATGTCATATTTGACTTGTAGGTACCTTAAGGAAAGGTGAATACACCTGGCCATAAATTATGCTAATGCCAGGCATCACGGTCCGCCATTAGTTGGTCTAGATCTTCACACCTCACCCCTACATCCCAAGCAAGTTGGTCTATCTGACACACCTGACCATAAATTATGCTAATGCAGACCTCGTTTGCATAATCTATGCAGAAACTACATCATACCCTTACAGTCAATGCTAAGGATGTCATATTTGAGGTGTAGGTAATGGGAGGGGAATATCCTGCATTTTCCCGAAAATGTTGCCATTCTAGTTATATATTAACTTAGTCCTAGTGGGCGTTGTCCGAGCGAATAGTATTTTTTTTATTTAGAAAGAGAGCTTTGAACGGATGAACGGACTTAAGTTGATTAAAGCAATGGTTTGTAACTTAAGTGTCGTCACGGCACGTGTGGGGAAACCATGAGCTTTGCACCAGATATGTTTTAAGCACATGCACCCCCTCTCGCAAAATGAGTCAGCCAATTGTCGCGTCATCACTAATAGTGTTGAAAAACAGGAGTAGGACCTTGCGTAGTTTACACCATGGCCCAACTCAGTAGATATGGATCAGGAAAATCTGCGGCTGATGTCTTTGAGTTCTTGGATTGCTCTGAAGAATGTAGAACAGAAGATGCACAGAACGTATACTCGACATGGGCGGCCAACTATGACCAGGTAACGACTGTTGCGAGAGCAGTTCAGATACGTCGTGGAGCCTAGAGGGGCGAGGTCATTAAGGAGGTGGCTCTCTGGGCTCTCATTAAGCATATCCTTGAACAATTTTACTGCAGGCTGATCAGCCCGACCAACCATACTGTCCGTTAGAATTACCGATACGACGAGAATATCTACAGCAATGTCATAGCAAAACTATTGTGTCGTAAATGTTGTCGAACGTGCAACAGGACAACCCTGAAGTGAACAATATAAATGTTCATTCTTTCTTATGGTTCATGTAGCCTCGGTATGGATGAATATCGTTAGATACAAACATTACATGCCAATTATTTACCTTCAAAATTGGCAGAGAAATGTTGTCTATGAACCCTAGCCATGTGTATATTCTGCAGGACATGACTACCTTTGGCTATCAGGCACCTCAGCAGTTAGTGTCTGTGATGCACGGAATGCTAGGCGGAGTCAACCCCAGCAATGTCCGGGTGTTGGATGTGGCGGCAGGGACCGGCATGGTGGGATCTGAAGTAAGACTACATTAATCTTTTCCCTTACAATTGTCTTTTTCAATGTATCATGTCAACCGTTACCAGCGAAAGCTGCCTTGGCTGACCCGGTGTAAAGGATTGTTGTCATTGTCAATAAATACAAATACAAGGAGCCTTTGTACTACGTATATCTTTCTAACGTTTAGCTTAAAACAGTTGCAGAAGCTCGGGTACACGAACGCAGACGGTCTGGACGCTAACCCGGACATGCTGAAGGTTGCAGAGAACAAACATGTCTACCAGAGGCTGATTGAGGCCAAACTGGGCACAGGACAACTACCTGTAGCGCCTGGTGAGTGTTCTCACAAAGCCCACATCCTGTACTGTGTAAACTTGAATTGGATAAGATACTCCTCTCATGTAAGCATGTCGTCTGTCCAATGATCATGTCGATTTGATAATATGGAAGACGTCCTCTGGGGACTCCAAAACTGATGCGAGCGTGCGAATGAAAAAGAAAGTTTGGCAAAAAAAATTGTCTTCATTATGAAATCTACGTGGTCAGGAAGGTTGAACAAATGACTAAACACACAGAGTAAGGTATAGCACATGATAGAGTCTTCATTGTTGTTCTTTCATATCTTCTTTGAATTTGGAGTTGAACTTGGCATTCACCAATATTAGTATCCTTTCTCCGCCATGTTTCTTTTGCAATTATTTGTTCATTTTGTAGCTTCTTTGTATGATTTACAGTATGGTCAAACACCTTTCTTTTCTTTGATTTTTGGAAACGGACGCAAATTGATGCGCGCGGGTGTCATCCATATAATCAAATCAACATGGCCTCAGGCATATTACAACATTTCAAAGATCAGTAAATTGCTCCACCCTTTGCGCTGTGACCCTGCGCGAAACTTCAGCGGACGTGACAAAGTTCATGTTCACTACTTGTCAAGGATGGCGTCGAAAGCGATCAGCGACATTACCGACGAATTTTTCGTCTGCCAGGTCTGTTTGAAGGACTTCATACAGCCTAAGATCTTGCCGTGTCTTCACACCTTCTGCCAGCCGTGTTTGAAAAAACTCCTGGTCAGACAGCATGAAGAGAAACTTTCCTGTCCAACATGCCGACAGAAGGTGTTACTCCCACAAAATGGTCTCGAAGGGTTGAAGTCCAACTTTCTTGTCGACAAATTGCGCAACATTCTGCAACAGAAGCAGAAACGGAAGACTTCCAAGACAAGGGAGACCTCCAAGACAAGGGAGACCTCCAAGTTTGAGGATCCCCATGAACAGCAGATGTTATTTTGTGACACTTGTCACCGGGTCATCACTCGGCACTGTGTGGTCACGACTCACAAAGATCACCAGTTTTATAAGGTAAGAAAGGTGGCCGAGAGGGAGAGAGCAAAGATCACTGCAGAACTGTCCACCGTGAAGAAAACAGTGAACATTCGTTGTGAGAGGATAGAAAACCTCCGGTCAGTGAAGGACGAGTGGTCTCTACAGGTACAGGATACAGAAGAGCAGATCGAAAAGCAGACAAAAGCAACCATACGGGCTTTGAAGAAGGTAAAAAACGACAGGATCAGTCAGCTTCGCGCCATGAATGCTGCTCGGGAGAAACAGCTGGAAGCCGCCATGGAGGCAGCTGAGATGGACCTGGCCTCAGCCGAGAGTTGTATTCAGTTCACGCACAACGTGTTAGAGTACGGGAGCCCGGTGGAGGTCATATCAGTGTCCGGAGAACTGGTCGGGCGATTGGGACAGATCGCGGACGAAAAGAAGGCCGAAAAGTCTGAATGGACCGAGAACATTGTGAACTTGACCTTTGACCCACCAGCTGGTGAACTGGAGCAGGAAGTGGCTAAACTTGTAGGTGATATAAACCAGGTGAGAACATCTTTGCGCTCACCTCAAACCACGCAGGTGCAACCAAACATGATGATCGGTAAGGTCGACACGAGTGTAAAACACGTCAAAACTGCTAGAGAGTCAGGCAGTGGAGACAGGATAAACCAGGTGACAACATACTTGCCCTTACCTCAAACTACGCATACGCATGTGCGACCGAAGGTGGTGATCGATATGGGTGACACGCGTCTAAAACAAATGAAAACTGTTGGAGAGTTAGGCAGTGGAGATGGACAGTTTAACGTTCCACTTCCCGTCACCACAGAGGGAGACATTGTAGTGGCTGACTACGGCAACTCACGTCTGCAATTCCTGAACAAAGATGGCTCTTTCAAGCTGAAGGTCAAACTGAGGTTCAAGCCAATGGGTGTGTCGGTCCTGTCAAACGACGAGCTGTTGGTGACGGGAGACGGACATATGATTCACGTACTGGACAAGCGAGGGAGGGGCGCGCGTGTCATCCAGGTGCCAGGGGCTGCAGACCAACATAAAACTACAAGAGGTGCCGCTGTCGATGGGTCGGGACGTGTCATCGTCACTATCGGGCACCAAGTTTTCATACTCAGTCCCAGTGATGACGTTGTGCGGAGGTTCGGGGACAAAGGTCAAGGTCAGCAGCAGTTAGGTTCCAACCTCCGTGTGGCTGTCAACAGCAGGGACCAAATCATCATCAGTGACTATCACAACCACTGTCTGAAGATATTTGACCCCTCGGGTCGTCATCTATTCACGAGCGGGTCGCGTGGGTCGGGAACCGGTCAGCTGGAGTGGCCCGACAGTGTCATCGCGGACAGCGAGGACAACATCATCGTGGTGGACAGTTACAACAATCGTGTTTTGCTGTTCAGTCCGGATGGCACGTTTATAAGGCAATTGCTTACTGAGAAAGAACACAATCTGGTTTGTCTAAACGGACTTGCGCTGACACACGAAGGACATTTGATTGTTTCTGATAATCATTCTCTCAAAATGTTCAAGTTTCAGAAACATGAAAATTAAGCACATTTTCATATTTCCTTCTACATAGCATGTAACATTATAATTCCACTTTACAGATTTCTGACATGTATTCAGAATGTTTGCTTGCTTTTCTATGACCTATACGATTATAAGTAATGTATTGGGAAAATGCACCTGTGCCATTATACAACTTAAGCTTTAATCTCAACAAAGTTAAAGTATTGAATAATATACCTAAAGTACTTTATATATACAAATTATGCAATAAAAACAATTAATCTGTTTATGTCAAATTGTTATGATATAAAACTGGTTGCTGCCCATATAAGTCATTTCATATGCGTGTGCCCTCAAGTCTTTTTTTCTCATGTAGGTTTGCAATTCTTTCAAGTTATAGAACAATTCTGGCCAATAATGCTGGTCAATAAAACATGTTGTGTGGCGATCTTTAAAGGTTCTTTCTCCTTAACTTAGTGTCATATATCTGTTCTATGCGATAGAAATTTCATGCTTTCCGACCACCTATACTAACCTTCCGTTTAAGGTTTTCGATAACGTTCGCTAATCGCCAGTAACTTGGAAGCTAGGGCGGTGGATTTGAGGGGGGTAGTGCTGCTCTATTCTGTAGGATTTTACCATGGTCAATACTGATCGACGGAGGTCATATGATTGATGATTCTGTACCTTGGCACGAGACCGAAAAACAATGTTACTATGTACCGCACTCTGTATAAATCGATATCGCTGACATTAATTACGATAAGAATGTATGCATTGTACCGAGTCTTTCTACCTCATGCCCACATCGTCTGTGTTTCTTAGTTGATTCTTCGATTCTTCTTTTCCCACTGACAGAGACATATCTGCTTGTCTAATCCATGTATTGTAATAATTTTGGTTTCGAACCCCGAACCTGGAAATAAAGTGGCGTTACAAAGTAAGCTAAAACGCTGGATGAAAGATTTGCGCTTTGAACCTTCGCGAAGCATAAGTGGACGTGACAAAGTTCATTTTCATTACGCGATAAAAATGGCATGCAACTTTCTACCAGCCTTGTCTGGAGAGTCTACTGGCCACAGAGCTGGTAAAGAAATAATGCCGACAGGACCTACCTGGCTAGGCCTATGTGCTGCAATTTTATATACGTAGATTTTTCACCCCACGCAAGGTTTTAAGAATAGTAACGTTAACTTTGTTACTTTTTCACATACGTGTTTTACCAACATCTTTCTTTCTATATATCTGTTCGTCTTTTATCCCACACAACGGGGACTTAAGAATAACCACGCCGGTTCAACCCCCCTCCCACACCGCGCTTTATGTGTCAGCCGGACCCTAGGAAGACATTAAGCGACATTTCATCTTCTGTTTTGAAAGAGTAACGACATTTGTCTCTCGTTCCCAGACACATATGACGCAGTGCTGATAGTTGGTGCCTTCACTCCGAACTGGTCACACTTGCAGCCGGAGTGCTTTGAGGAGCTCGTCCAAATAACTAAACCAGGTAACGATAGGTCAACTAAGGTCAGTGCTAAACGACCTGGAGGGCATACAGAGCAACCTAACCTAGCTAGTACATAGGGAACTAGACCTTCAGATCAGGGCAACCTAGCCTATAATCAGGGCAAAATGAGACCCTTTACGCTGATTGGTCAATATCTGAAACTCGAGTTAGAGCGCCCTGCACTGGGGAGGCACAGAAAAAGTATAAAAGACTAATAAAGTCGAAACCGGTCGAATGCAGTCGAGCTACGAATGATGAAAACCATGTAACGACGTTAGAGATACTAGCTCTGGCTGCTCTATTGTCCTGGGTTTTTATCGCGAAAAAATAGCAACCTGCCCAATCAATGCTCGGCTATACATGTAAGAGAGATATTCTTTTCATTTTCCCTTATCCAACAAGTCCATGAAATATGGAAAAGGTCAGAGGTTAGTTCCTGGGAAAGTTAGACTGAATTAGACTCTAAGTTGTATTTCATTGCTGGATTTTTTTTTTCCAGGAGGATTTATCATCGTAGGGACTTCGACGTCAACGCTTGCATCAGATATCGGGAAAGCGATGGAGGCAAAACTGCGGGAACTCCAAGAGCGCAGCCTTCTGTCCATAGTGGACAAACCTACCCGGCCCATGTTCTTCAAAGACTGGGAGGGAACCTTCTTCGTCTGCAAAGTCACGTGATTCAGTCACGTAATCCAGTCCCATCAAGAGAACGTGATATGCATGCGCGAGACTCAGAACAATCAGCCTTGCTAATGAATTACGTATTTCAATAAATGGTAAGTGGAAAAGTCAACTGTCAACTGGGCACTGTCTACACCCTAGGTCGCTCCCAAGGTCGCATACCCTACTCCCGGGCCGGCTAACTCCTCTGGCATGTTAACTGTCTATTTGGGCACTTTCTGTTATTTTTCCAGCGACCTGCGGAGTCTGGTAAAGACTAACAGTAGAATTCATGCTGTTGCTAGGTTCAAATGAAGTTCTGCGTACCTTGCATGTGGTCCTGGTCTCTTGCAACTGTCTCGGGTTCTTTTCCATGGGCGGTCATCTTGTTACACGCGACAAATCCCGCAATTGTGATTCCATACCTATGCATAATGGTCAAACCAAAGCGCTAAGGAAGATGACAGTAATTCCGAAACTGGTATTGCGGCCAATTTGGGCTGAACTGGTGGAAGAGGACATCATAGCTTAGGTGAATGTAGTGTGTGTAGAACGTATTTACTCCTTCTTAGCTCGGTAATTGAAATAGCAGATTTTGACAATATTTAACTTATTGATTTATTCCAACACAGTTTTAAAAAAATGTGATTGACATAATCTATCGATACCACGTGGTTAATAACACCATATTGGTTACAATATTGTTTATTATATAGTTGAATAATATAATTGAATAAACAGTAATTCAATTACATATGATTAAATTTGTTGAGAAGTGGTCATTCATAATTGATATCGTCACAAACTACAAGGAAATACATGTAGGTAGCTACCTCGTACAATGATAGAAGTCGTATTAAAATGTATTTGGACATAGCCGCCGCAATGTCACAGAAAATACAAGAAAAAACACGTCAAACCGCATCAGTCTCAAGTAAATACAACTCTACATCTATCTATGAATCATCGTCATATCTTGCCCCCCCCCCCCCCCACTGCTGCATCCACTGACGGGTAGTCTGGTTGGTCTCTCGAAGATCATCGTCTATGAACGCACAAACAAATATTAACTTGTACTTGATTTCGCTACAGCCATCAACACAATGTTTTGATTATATGTAACGTTACGATGTATACGTAAATCCTGCAAGTCAAAGAGCTAGTCGTTCCAGAAAATCACGATTACAAACGATAAAAGATACCAACTGACATAACTCTGACAACCCGTCGAAAGGTCATAAAACAAATCAGACTATACTCTGATAGAAATATATATGGCGTCGCTTGGCACATGTATAAGTTAGACATTTTATACACAATATACTAGTATTGTATGTAGCCAATGAGTTAAAACCTCCTATGTTTAGCACGGCCAACACGCCCGTATTTGTTGTGGAAAGTAGTCTCCCCTCGTGTGGATAACCCTAGGGCCTCATTTGCTCGGCAACTATCCTTATCTGTCCAACTAGGCCCACTCAGATTCTTCCCCAAAATTCCATTGGGGCATGTTGGCCTTGGTGCTGAAGAGCTGTCCTACGCCCTGACAACAATCTGTATTTTAGGTTTCTCCACACTCTATATCACTGCGAAGTCAATACATGACAAGTCATGAACGGAGACCTCGCCGCTAGACGTGTCGTTGTCCGTCCTTGGCACGGGTTCTACCTGTGCTTGCACTATGTACTTCCTTCCTTTCGAGTGAAGATTCGACAGTGTGTTGCCTGTCTGCGGCTGTCTCATCAGGTTGTCTACCCGCAGTGTGGAGAAGGACGCCCTCGCCCTGTGGTAGCGGGATGAACCACTGGTTTCTCCGTTATTGCTTCCGTCTTCTGACCAGCAGCCACGTGATCCATGGGAACCAATGTAAACATTCCCCTAATAAAAACGACAGGAGAGTGGGACCATGGATAACATTCTTTTGCAAAGGTACATATCATTATTATCATCACACACATTGTAAGAAATACAACTCTTATTGGGGCATATTCAAGCGAATGCACGACAACTTAGATTGGGCCATAGCAAGAAAATCTTTGGATGGCATCCTCTGCAGACTACAAATTGGATGCGAGAGGGCGAGAAATGATGAGTAAAAAAAATCAGGATGGCTACAATTATAAAATAGACACCATAAACGTTGTACAAAACATGGTATCACAGCCAACAAGTACTTTATTCCTGTATTCAAGTAGTGCACAACGTGACACTAGTGTGGTATACTCGTACACTCATTGCTATAGTATTGGTGCCACTTTTACAACTATCGAACTAGTTTCACCTCTAAAACTTCAGTCATGGTTACCTCATCAGTATTTTCCCATATTGGTACTTTCTCGTCATGTTGATCATCTCCGAAGGGGAAAATCATTTATTTTATTTTCTGATTGAGCGAAAATTAATGAGCGCGCTGATGTCACCCATTAGATTTACTTGCTGTGATAATGATAAGAAATGCGAAATGCAAAAGCCACGCTTAATAAGGACTAACATTGGTGTATTGTACGCAGAAGATCTGCCCCTTCTGTTTGCGCAGGCGGTCCCTTCGACGCTGCTCCATGTAAGGGTTGTCTTCCCCCAGCCCCACCCTTCTGTACAGCCAGGGGCAACACGTCTGGAACAGGAACGACCGGAACCTGAACAAAACAAGCAAACAAACAAACAAGTAAACAACAAAATAATCAATCAACACATTCAGGGCAAGTAATTAATCACTAAGGGGACAGATAATTTGACTGAGTGTAGCTTTTCAGAAACGGTTTTTTGAAGATAGTAAATCAACGAGAAGTGAGGGTCCTTACACAAATGAAATTTGAAAATCATTACAGTGATACGACTGCTTCCTTTGGTTAAAATTTTCATAGATCACGAAAACATGGACGAAATCGCCATTTTTGTGAAGTATGAATATTCTACACTGAAATAACTTGTGCGCAATAGAAGAAAAAAAATTTCTTCAGGAACACAATTCCAACATAGATTGTAATCTTTATAATTACTTCTTGTGAGCGATGGCGTAGATAATGGGGTTGAAGACGCAGGACGACTTGGCGAACATTGTCGGATACGTGGCGGCCGCCAGGGGGATCTTCTGCACCAGTATAGACCAGAAGGACGAGACGGTGTAAGGAGTCCACGCCACCACGAACAGTATTACCATCAGGAAGCACATCTAGGACAAAGTTACCAATGCACTTATCATCTATATATCGTATACAGTATACACACTTTCCAAAGATTAACGGAAATCGACGTATACCACAAGGCACCTAGTATAGCTGCTTGGTATAAACTATTGACCTTGCTGATTTCACATTATACAACTAATAATGTATGAAACAGGAAACATGTATCATAATACTTTCACCACACGTAACTTCGCGTCTATATACTTTAAGAAAGCGTTAGACGCCAGGTCTAACCAGAGTGGCCCTGCTTTCCGACTTCATCCGGCTACTGGTGACGAAGTCCCGTCTACCTCTGGCTGCCGGAACGGTGTGTTGACCGCGCAGGTTTAGCTTACGCATCCGCTTTGCGATCTTGTAGTAGAAGAAAGCCAAGAGGAGCAGGTGGAGAAGGTAACAGAAGAGACAGCTTCCCACCACGTACACCATCTCTGATGTATTCTCCACCGTCCACTTGATGCTACAAGACGTACCTGAAAACAAAATATATTTTACTTAGAGGTGGACTGGGGAGGTAGATTTTCTAAAAGTGAGGAAAACAGTTTAGAACTTCCCGTAAAACTCCAGAAGAAATACGGCAACTGCCCTTACCGAATATCTCATACGTGTAGCTGCTCCACCCTACCAACGGTGGTACGGTCCACAGCAGGCCGTAGAACCACAGCCCGATCAGCGAGTACGCCGTCACACGGTGTGTCAACCTGTAGGCTGTGTAACGACAAGACCGCAGGTAGTTATACTAGTGCATAATACTAATCTGATGTCAAAGTTATAGATTTGTGCATAATTATTGGTGTTTAACGCATGCAACAAAATTGATTCATTGGTCCGTTATAGGAATCACGAACGTCCGTATGATATTATATAGGAGCTTCCAGTATACCGGATGCACGTTGTCGTAACAAAGTACGTTTTTGGAGCTATGATGAGATACGCGAGCAGAGGAAGTACACGTCGTGAGTGACCTCACATCACACGTCTCATGTAGTGTTCATTGTCCTGTTTTGATCACCACCTGTGCCTTCTAATCAACTGCTCATAACATATCTCTCATGACCAACGGTTGCTTGGTAACGAAATCCATGTTTGTTCAATTCAGGCGGGAAGCCACGACTCGTTTCGTATCTGATCATGAGTAAGTCATGATGTAAAAAAAAATGCGTTTCTTTATTTTAGATAACTTGAACACTTTTGATTACCACCATCGGTGTGTAAAATATTAGCCTGGAGTCCAGCCTTCTTAGCTTTAGTCCGCTACCCAAGCTCCGCTCCCCGCCAAGGAGCGAGAAGCTAAGAAAAGCTAAGAAGCTGGACTCCAGGATAGTAAAATATAGCAAGGGACTGCGTTATCAAGGACTGTAGCAAGACACGTGCTCAAAAATGTGTTCCATTAAATACGAAACGGATGCGGGTATTCCCTTTGTTGCGTGGATATGGATAAGAACGTCTTACGTGACTGTAACAGCCTTTGAAGTCTTCCGAACCGAACCATCTATCTTTCTTTTCATCTGACAATCGAATTCAGATAGGCTGTAGAGTAGCAAATGATCTTTGTACACTTCAAAGCCAGAGGGCGATCCTGGCCGCAAAAACACCGTTGGACACCCTGTGTTCTCATGACAAAAAATGACAGCTACATTTCAGCGTTTCTCCAATAAACAACACTTAACTTGCAACAGGCGCAGCTACATATTGTTTTCAGAATGTCTATGTCTGAATTGATCAGCCGGCATAACCACTCTCCGGGCAGATCTTTCATCGGGGGTTATTTTGTTTTTTCTACGATTCTCTTTCCTAATAGTGGCCGCAACGTCTATCATTCGCAAGGAAAATGAAAGAAATGGCCACTACAAGAGAAATACAATCGTAGAAAAGGCTGTAAAAAGCAGCACAAAATAACCCCCCACTGAAAGCCCTGCCTAACAGAACTAAACCTTCAACTCTCGTTTCTTCCCCTTGCGTGCTGTTGATGGTCAGGAAACCAAATGTGACGCACTGTTCTACCACCTACCATCGTATTTCCTGTTTCCAAATTTGAACAAAACTGCCATTTAATTTTTTCCCCGGGCAATACTCTATCTCTAATTTGCTTTCCTTGTGAGTAATGTTACATTACACAACCCGTGTAATAGCCGGCTGAGATAGGTATTGAAGCATCATGGAACGCTGACTTTCATCCTTTTTCAAAGAAAAATCATGCCATTGATTAATTGAAAGGCCAGTAAGCAGAGGCGGCCCACCGTGTGGCCATTCTGTTTCAATAACGAGGACCGGCTTTATATTTCTACAAAGTCATCGGTCGTAGGAGCTTCTTACAAAATGTTTGTGAAATTCTACAAAGAATAAGAAGATTTACCATACTGTGGGTGGCAGAGTGAGATGTATCTGAATCCGGCTATGACGACCAGGGTGTTTAGACTGTTCATGGACAGAGTATAACACATGAAGCCGTACAGCTGGCACACCGCGTCCCCGAACAACCAGTACCCAGCGTACCCAGACGCCGTGCAGAACGGATAGCCAAATATAGAGATACCTGTAGAAATGTATATTAAAAAAAGGTCAAAATAAGAAAAATCATGACCATAAATATGTCCAGAACACGAGATGTCAAATTATGATATAATAATTTCTTTATTTTGCCACCACCTAGCAACATACGAAATATCATTAAGATGCATCCACATACTTCTCTGGATATGCTGTTTACAGACACAGACAAACACATACACACATAAACACAGGCACACACATACAGACACGCACAGGCACATACAGGCACACACAGACACACACACACACAGACAGACACACGCACACACGTATACACACACACACACACAAACACAGACACACAGACACACAGGCACAGGCACACACACACACACACACACACACACACACACACACACACACACACACTGACACAGACACACAGACACAGACACACACACAAACACAGACACACACACACACACACACACACACACACACACACACACACACACACACACACACACACACACACACACACAAACAGCCCAGAAAACGTAACCTTGTTAACAAAGGTAGACATGGAACTATCTTTGTTTAGCATCCTTAGGAGAAACGTGTCAAAGTTTTAAGACATCGGGAAAAATCCGTCAGAAATGATGAATGTGATAAAAGAAGTGTGAAGCTAAGGGTGACATAGCGCCAAAAATCAAGAGAGACAGAGGGGAGGAAAGAAGAAAGAACAAAATGTGCGGAGACCGTTACGTCTAAACATGCTTTGAAAATTGATCAGACAGCCCCACGGGGTGACCTTGCCTACAATGTGAGTTGCACAACATGATCTTCGTGATTTCTGGAGGGCAATTTATAACTGCTCATACTTCTAGTTACTGGCGGAGGGCGGAAGACTGATGCATACGATTGTAAATGTTTGTATCGTCTGCTCTGATAGCTTTCATGCACAGTATCCAATTACAGCATGCTATATACATGGCACAGCTGGTAGGAGAGTGAGAAAATCAGACATTTAATGACTTATCTATCCATTAAAATTCCTAGAAGATTGTCTTCATAAAAATTTAATGATGACATTACGAAACCACACATGCTATTGACCCTCTGTTAACGACCTTTGTCGAAGTTCAGCCCCAGTGGGTTTCTTTTATCTTCTTACATAAGCACTCGAATTTTCAGAATCCAGTGTTCCCTATAACAAAGAAATATAACGTTAGTTCTGATAATGTATCTCTTATGGCTGTTACAAATACTACCGGGTCATCTCTAATCGATATCTACTTGGACGTCATGGTATTGGGAACACGTTAAACACGTTAAGGAACCGTTTAACCTAAAAATACAAGACGAATAGGTTCAGCTTCCAACTAAGGCAAAAGTCAAAACGACGATTCGCTGCGCTGCGGCGCGGTGACAGTTACGTCTGAAACGTTTTGGAAAAGGTCAGGAGGAATGTGACATCGCTGCTATTCACCCAAGCAGGCAATCACCACTGACTGCACCGTTTGCATATCGGGAAAATGTCAACGTTGAAGCACACAAAGCGACGAAACGAGGTATACTCATGAGGCCTTGCTACCGCTCCTGAGGCAGTAATTCCATTTTGCAGGAAATTTGAGTCTTCCTTCAAAGTCGCTTTCATATAAGATATCCTTCGGGATGCCAATTACGACACTGTGCACACATGACATGCCAGGCAGAAAGGCTCGCGAATCAATGTCAAGACTTTTTCTTTCAATATGCATTGCACATGCCTTCCCCTTTGTGGAGAATGACTAATGAGGGTCCTTTCCAAAATTCATAACTGCACAAGAATATAGATACTATCTGCGTTGTCAGTTTGACTCAACCACATGTGACGTTGTTAAAGTTTAAGTCGATTGTATTTTTCAACCGACATGAGAAGGTCCAGAAAGCACCAACTCTGAAGAAGTTGAAGTAAACGTAGCCTGCCCTGAGACCCTTCCTTCACCTTCATTCACCAACTGATTAGTGCATTGTTTGGCAGCTTCCTGTATCCAAGGAAGGCGACCAAAAGGTAGACCTTGGAGTTCAAGTCGTCTCAAGTTTGTTTTTTATGAAGGCAAATCAGCGGAGCTGTCATTGTTCATACGTTATATAAGTATTGTATCTGCGATCGGTTTCAATTTTTTTCATGACGGTGACTTTTGAAAACTTTCCTGTCGTAACGAGTCTCCTGGGGGATGATTGTTAAAAAGAAGAGACAGACCTTCACAGGGGATCATCCATTGTTCAGCACTACTGGGATACTGCAATTAAAGAAGCATTCTACTCCGGAAGCGGGAATTATGACTCACCAGAGTTGTTATGTTTGAATCCAGTTTGTTTTGTCAAATTTACCATAAGTTGAAGCCTGAACGCAGGGCGAATATTGTAGCGACCGAGTTCTTGAGTTCCCCGAGAACCGTTCTAACAATGACAGAGTTCAATGTTTCTTACACAAGTACCAAAATCTCTGTATCCCCATACGCGATAGTCTTCAAACTTTTTGTGTACTGTCCTGAATGTATGATAGTCATTCGATTTCTTATCGCGTCTACCGTTAGCGATAAATTGTGCCGGAAGTTGGCCATGTAAATACATAGAAGTGGGTCCGTATGAATCAGAAAAAGATTGTTGTGTGGAATCCTCCTTTAAGATACCACAACAAGTTATTGATAATACAACTCGGGAGGGGACAATGAATTGAGACCTTAGCTGCGCTCACAGAGCTGGATTATGGATGGGAGAGGACACAGTTGCGAGCAACAAACAAGAGGCAGCGGAGAATCATAATGAAGGCCCGCCTCAGGATATTCTGAGATGCGATGATGTTGACGAGAATGAATAAAACATACTTACCGAGATCGCTGGCCGCCAAGTTGAGGATGAGAATGTTGTGAGGTTTGGAGCGGAACTTTTTCTGACGGATGTAAACAGCAATGACAGAGGCATTCCCCAGGGTAGCGATGCAACCTTTCATAATAAGCATCGGGGGAAAGAAGAAATTAACTTCCTATTCACCGATAATATTTACATTTGTAATATTTGTAATTCAATTCTGTCTGTGACTTTTGCAATTGTCAAGGGACACAAGAGCAATAAAACGGAAAGTCATATGCACAGGGAGGCCATGAATACTAAAACAAATGTGAATTGTTTTACCTAATCATCTGTTAGATTCCGTTGGAGATTCCAATGTCAAATAGCTTTGTATATTTAAGATTCAGGGATCACTTACAAAGTTGACAAATATCTAAATGAATCATCATATACTGTTACTGTAGACAAAAATGTACCCACTAGCTTGTTTCTCACTTCGCAACTAACAGAAATGCATGAGTCTTATAAATCGGGATTTGTTTTGGTCTTGCAGCAGTCAGAAATTCCGTTTGCTTTCTTTATGTTCCTTCAGATTTAGAACCGGCCGAAGTGCTTTTGAGACGATGCTTGTAAACAACCCGCATCGGAAACAGAGACAGGAATGACGTTGTTGCATAATTATCACAGATTCAGCACCAAGGACAGGCCTATGGTAGGTTTCCGGACTCTTATTGTTTGGCAGCTTCCTTTGCCTGTGGAAGAGTGTCTCAGGTACTTTTTTTAAAGGTGGCAAATCAGCGGAGCTGTCATTCTCCATACGTTGTATAATGTCGTATTGTATCTACGAACGATTCCAAGCCTTTATCTACTCAGACATTTCCGGCAAATAGGAATTGACATCGAAATGAAGGCGCCGACGCCTACCATCAAAGATTTCTAACGGAAAGCAGACATTGAATACATTTCTTTAAGCTGTTGGCGGAAGGGCGGCTTTATCGCCTTAAAGTACAGTACAGTACAGGCACAGAACGACAAAGGAATACAAATTTACCAAAACGCAGAAACCTAAACGTTGGAGGATACTAATAGGGACAATACACAATGGGATCAAATTAAGAAAGACTGATTGCAACTGTGGGATGATTAAAAAACAAAAGCTGTAAAACATACATGCATTTCATCGTCATCAATCAATGTTTAGACAATAGTCTGGCAATTATGAATATCCACTGTGCAACTTGTTCTTTTGTTTGCCGTACGACAGGGCAAAGAAAGCCACGAAAGAGAAGCATATCGTCATCGAGATCACACCGTCTAGACGACATATCTTTAGTCACTGACAACACGTCGGCGCCTTTCGGAAACCGCTTGTCACCTATCACTATTATGAGTTCTAGAATCCAGCAGTTAGAAAACTTTCAACATTTTGCTAAGTGAGATCGGGCGCAGATAACGAAGAAAGTTTTCCAGAGCTTACTACTGCCACAAGCTTACAGCTACTGACTAGTGTGTTTTAAAATCCATGGCCATGACGATATTTACCTTCGTGAAGATTACATTTTCGTGTGTGTGAATGTTTCTGTGTTTGTGAACAGCATTACCCCCCCCCCCCTCCCAGCCGCTTTCCATGTTACTGTAGCGGAACTGCCGGTTTCGATATCTCGTGTCTTGGACATGATACGGTTTGAGCGGTAAATAGCTCTTGGGACAGAGAGTAGAGAGAGTAGTGCATGTTTGGGCGCCTAGTGGCTTTCTTTGCAACTGCAGTGAATCTCTTGTTTGTTTGTGGCATCGTACCTGCAGAAGAGTGCTGAGATTACCATAAATTGAATTTTACATTTTTCGAACCCGGTATGGTGAAACTTTGATTTAAAAAACTTAAGCATGCATATCTTTACCGACGACGTAGTTGATGATATGTAAAGAAACATATATCTTGTACTGGCCCCCACATATATCTTGTAATGGAATTCTCTGCCCGAAAGCAACGTGGTTGTGCACTCCTGTTTGAAAGCTTAAGCGGCGTTTGGCGACGGCAGTTTCCATTCGTTACTGATGAATATTCAAGTATCCCCGTTCATTTACAGGAAAATTGAGTAATCTGCAAGGTAGCCGTTTTTGGCACGTCCGCTAATCACGAGACTGTCAGCTGGAACGATTTGGAGAATTCTAATACCAGAAGTGATGGCTTGGCATTTCTGAAGAGGCGCCCATGATCCTGGCAGCTGTCGGGGAAATGGATTACTTAGCCACATCACTTCAGTATCGTATATAATGGACTGTGAACTTGGAAATGCTGAATTGTAAAAGGATGCATCAATTCAACAACTCAACTTTTCCTGAAGTGATGTGGCTAAGTAATCCATTTCCTTCGGGGCAGGCTGAGGGACATCCACATATTGGGGATCAAGGTACCACTTGCAGGTTAATGCAGGCGCCATATCCGGAAACGTCAGGGGCCATTTCGTGCAGTGTTTTGTCTCACTTGCAGTGCCAGTTTGTCCGGTGTGATAAGTACAGTCGCGGTTGCGTTGTTAAGTGGTGTGTGATTCGCCAGGCGATCCCTAGATTTACACTGTATAGTGGTAATATGTGCCCAAACTAAATCCAGTGGACACAATTTTCGTTTAATGTGAAAGTTTATAATTTGCCCTTAGCGTACTATAATACATATGCTAGCGATCCAAGACCTGATTTCCTAAAATCAAGTTAAATATGTCTACAATCAGGAAGGCAAGGTGTGATATCAACAACAAAATATTACAACTAGAGTTCCACGACCTCATACCTTCGCCACATGATTTTCACCTTTTCGATTGACGTATTAATGAGTGTTTCTCATTTATAATGCAAATAAGGTCATCATTTGAATTAATCACATCAGTTGATTATCTTCTCAAATAGCAACATTTCTGATCAATAATGCAAATTAGGCCCTCATTTGCATAATTCAAATTCAACCATGATCATATTCACATAACTTCCAAATGCTACAAGAATGAAATTCCAGTTATTGACCAATATGGTACTACAATGTTTTCTCATTAATTATGCAAATCAGGTCTTTATTTGCATAAATTTATATATCGATGTCCCTCTATTTCTCAGTTACATATGTTACATTTTTCAATAGTGGAATCATGTAATGCAGTGGATTTATAAAATTTCTCCATTAAGTATGCAAAATAAATTCCGATTTGCTTAATTACCATTTCAATATATCAGACATCACTCAAGCTATCCACATGTCAAAAACAAGTTGTATACTGGTTCTAGCTATCCTTTTGTGTTTTGACCACTAGCTGTAGGGCCCATGGGGAGAGGTCCTACCAGCAGGGGAATATTTGCCCCAGGGTGTCAACTGATAGCTGTTGGGAGCCACATTTTATGGTCTTATCATGCAATATAGCGGATTTATAAACTTTCCTCATTAATCATGCATACAAGAGGGCCAAAAATCTAATGAATTTGAGGTTTCATAAAGACATACCAAATATCAAAACAATCCACCCAAGCATTCTCGAGTTATCGTGTTCACACAAACACACACGTAGACACATGCTCGGCAAAACATGAACTTCTTGGCGAAGGACAAGGTAACAAATCATTTAGAAACCGCGCAGCTTATAAAATACGTTTTTGAATGAAAAACTAACCTATAAAGGTCAGGTAGACGGCAGTTGCTAGGTATCCCTGCGGCGTCAGCGGTTGAATGTGGGCCTTATCCAGGTACTCGCCATCGTAGTGCCACAGGAACAGTGCGTCGTTAGGACTGGACTTGCCATCGCTGCTGTTGAACATTTTTCTACCAGTCCTGTTTGAGGAAATAAAGCACCAAGCTTGTCAAACGTCTCTCTAACCGTTACGCACCCCGTTACGTGTGTTCGACAGACAAAGATGCGCTCCACCGTGAGATACAGCAGTCCTGTATTCCACGCCTTTGCCCATCCCGGTGCCGCAATGAATGCTTCTTGTGTAGTATGCACAGATGCCCAGAGGGGAAAAAGGTCTTCGTTAGTAGATAGCACCTGCGTAAGTACTAATTGGAGGGAAAGTTTCTTGATGCCCCGAGTTCCCATGGCAACTGTGACGTCAATCCTTGAAGACACGTAGAATGATAACCGACCAGAAGCACAGTCGCTGATAATTGCAATAGCTGGACACGTGTATCTTTGGCCCTTGTCGTCTTAGCAACCAAGAAATAACAAAAAAACTCCCTTCATTTTCTGGTAGCCCTGACAACAGATACGTAAATCTTACTAAATGGGGGTCTGCATGGGGGGTCCTGACCCATACAGCAGAAGGGGGCGAAGGTACAGAACGTTTTCCTTCATCCTTTTGTTACGAAATGCTATCCAGATTAAGCGCCGATTCAGCGTTCTTCCACGGGTAGATTTGCAACGATGATGCGTTGTCTGGTATGAGTGCCATGGCACAGGTACTACTAGTACATATTTTTTGTACGTGAAGATGGTCTTACGTAAAAAAAGGAAAATAACAAAACCCGGGCGTATATTTCCAAGCTATTCCGTCCATCGCCTTAAAAAAAGGATCACTGACGACGAGCATCTTCATTACCATACTAATGGGTTGGTCCTAATTGCGCCGGTGCCGGTCGGGTGTAGTCCCTGTCGGGCCTGAAGCCACAAATTTGTCCCGGCCGGGCCAAAATATAGCCTGGCAACCGCAGTGTGTCCGACGGGACCACGTAGGAGTCACGCCCGAAAGTGCCAAAAAACAGCCCGTGAACTACCCGACGGGGCCCCTTTTCCAATTGGGACCGAAGCATAACTACGACTAATATAGTTGCTAAGAAGTCATTAAATCATTCCAATAGGACAACCATTGTACTTCAAACAACACCATGCGTACATATCAATATCAAAGGGTCGCAACTAGAATGTTCTGTTTCTTTGCCTTCCCGATTATAGTAGCCGCCAACGGCCTCCCATGGGCCCGACCACTGCACACATTAGTCCTGGACAAGGTGAATATTCTGGATGGGACTTAAGCTGTCAGTTCTGACAGGCAGTGTTCTTTTCAGTTCACGTTGAGTAACATACTACTGCATAGCCTTTTTTGGGGACAGGAATATGCAATATCATTGTCGCCTTGTGGATTCTGCCTAAATTCATGCGCACACGCACGCCTGTAGCGGGCGGGGGGTGGTGTGGTTTGGTATGTTGTCTTTTGCAGGAAGCTGCCACCTTTGACAACTGACCAATTCACCTTATTCGTTATCTTTGGCCAGTTTCTATTTTTCTTAGCCTCGAAACTAGTATAGTGGAGTTTAGCAATGCAGAACTACGTAGAGCATTCATTGCGTGTATCGGTAGAAATATCGTCTTACAAGTAGATGGGCATACTATAGTTAGCGAGGGGGAGGGCCTTTAACATAGCAAAAACAAAAAACAAAGAAGCAAAGAAGTTTCAATGTCACTCTAAATTTATGTTGAGATCTTTTCCGTTGCGATTTTTAGGTTGAGATCTTTTACTCTTTTCATAAAGAGTAATATTGGTGTCTTGCATCGGCGAGCGGGCGTAAGTCCTGGTATCTAAAAAAATTACCAGAACTGCAGTGAAGTGACAATTTTCTTCTTTACTTCTGTCTTTATATCTCTAGCTAACAAAGTCAACAGATTCTCCTTCAAATGACTACTCTGAATTAAGGGTTGAGATCTTTTGCGCAATTGCGCATCCATAGAAAACCTAAAAATAGCAGTTGCCGACAGGGCCTCGTTATCCACCGTGTTGTAACGGTACCTCTCACTAATCACTCCGTTAAACCGTCTGGCACGTGCACAAGCACCGTGTTGTAACAAATATGATAGAGGTGCTGCTTACTAATCATTGCGTTAAACCGTCTGGCACATGCAGGCACGTTGCAGCATAACTCAATGCATATCTGTGTATATACATGTGTATGTAAAACCCACGTGTTGTACTTTACGCTTCATTTTAGTGAAGTATAAGTTGTAATTGGTTGCGGAGCTCATCACAATATTTCCACCAAAATCGACTCAGGTCGACAACTTTAAACCCTTGCTAGCGGTCCCGGTGCCTTTTAAGGCTCAAATCGCACCCTAGCTACTATTTAAACCTTGAATTGCACCCCGCAACAAGCTTAAGGTGATGAATACAGTCTTAGATGAAGGCCTATGCATGTGATTTCTACGGGTGCTTTACTATGTGGCTTTAGTTACTTTGGAATGTATAGCACCTAAAGTCAAGGTGATAACAGGTGATTGGCATAACCTTGGCAGGCGAACAACGACCTTTCTGCTATCCAATATAACATTGCCAGTCACGGCTTTAGCGGAGTTGATTTTTACATGATAAAAAATCATATATTATATATATACGGGGACTGCCCTAACATCGCACGTTTTTTACGCGCTCGAACTCACGGCGCTCCATCGCTGGTTGCCAGAGAGTGGTCAGGTTTTGATGAATGAATTTTGAACACATTCATCTAAAGAATATACTTCGATAAGAAATGTATTAATACTGTTCATGAGCCCTTCACGCTCCGCGTTACAAGCGGCAAACGCTGTGAGATGTTTTCGCGAATGTACGTTCTGATTTACTGCTACGCCAGATAGTGTGCCTAACTTGGCACGTTTTGTAACATTGCTCTCTTCGTAAGTTGGCGATGGAGTTAAGAAAATGTAAATGAAGCTTGCAGTCTGTTATATTCTAGCTTTCTTTTGACTGGAAAATTTTGACTGTGTACACTTCTCACGTCCTGTGAGAAGGGCTATATCTAGCGCATCCCAGCTCATGTTTTCACGGGAAATATGCTACTACGCACTGCGTGCGCGGCCTGACGTACGTATTGCATGCGGCCCGACTGACAAAATAATTACGAAAAAACGACACCGCTTACATCAATAATACTCCGTCTAGTTATTGACTAATGTCTTTGCCATCTCTGTATTCAGTTTCCTTTTCATATACGGTACTAATCGCATGTTAGAGCGAACCAAATCTCTGGACCTCGCTGTGCGTTGAATTGCCCCGCCACCATCACGGCCATAAAAAAGGCGGGAAAACAACGTCACTATACGACACCGATGTTTACGTTGGTCGCTTTTCTACTCAACAAAACTTTAAGACCCAAATTTTTAGTGTTTTATGAAGTTATATTTCGTACGTGAATGATAGTTGTGTATCAGCTTGGCACAGGTCGTATATTTAGGCGCCGGGACGTCTAGCTATGCAGTGACCCTCTACTCAGTCTACTCAGCGCTACCAGCATTATCGTCTAAATACTATTTTTCGACAAAACAAGAAATAAATATGTACACATATGCTTTGAATGCAAATGACAGCTATGTGCATGAACTTGGTTTATTTACCTTTCTTATCAGCATAGTCGGTGGTCACAAACACGGCGTACTTATGCAAAATAAGGTCAGTAAAAAATCCGTGCGGTGTTAGGGCGCGTGCGATGTTAGGGCGCCCCCATTATATACATCGACGTTGAACAGAACGTCCGGCAGGATGAAAAGAAGAAGAATATATATATATTACATTATGGATATGCAAAGAAGTCGCATATTAGCATAATTTATATGAATTCATCATCTCCTCTTTCCAAATCACATATGTTGCAAATCTCCTTCTTCAGGAAGCTATTCAGGAATTTCCTCATTAATTATGCAAATGAGGTCCTCAAGGTCTTTCATAAAAGCCGCCTGGGGGCCAAAGCTACACCACTTCGACTCTCGGTTCCTTGAGCTACGACTCAAAAATCACGACCATAGCATGTCCAGAATATGAGATATCAAAATCTTATCATTTCTTCGACGGGGCAGGACCTCACCACATACCAAGTTTCATTTCAACCCATCCATAGCTTCTTGAGTTATGCTGCTAAACCACATACCGTACATCCAAACATACATCCAAACGCTACCGAAAACAGAACCTTCTTGGCGAAAGTTACGACATTTAGTTCTTATCGTTATCAAAAGATCTCTAAGAAAGAAGTAGGAGGATCAGATATAAACGCAGTCTTTACAGCGTGTTCTATGACAAGTGGTTTCAGACGGATTCGTTGTCCTTACGTATCGGAAAATCAAGCAACCCGCCCTTAAGAGTAATACACAGCCTTGCATTTTTGGGTCAGCTGGTTATATTACTGCCGGCCTGGTATTGACACACCTAAGTCATAATCTTGTACATACAAAACCGATGATTGTTTACGACTCTCTATTCATAAAGAAAGTATTTGATGATAACCAGTTCAAATCTTCATAGTTCTATGTGAAAAACGAGAATCTTACACTTTCTGGGTTCCAATTAGTACCACTGAAACATAGTCCAAGACACATCAGCTGCTCATTAAAGTCTGTGTAAAATTGTATCCATGAATAGAACTATTCAAAGGACAGCTTGTCTCGTGCGGCGGATATCAAACATGTTATCTATACGGTTGGCCACACACTCACTTCCACATGTGTGTTTACAGAAGAACATTCCATAGGCACAGTTTTTGCCGATTTATTAAGTATTAGTTTGTCTGTAGCTTTTACTATAGTACTAGTTAGAGCGTTATGATGTTCCTCATATATATATAATTGTTTATTTAAGTGATTATTTTACTGCATTTGCTAATGTGGGGTCAGCTGTGTCCAGCAGATTTGATGCAGTTCTGGTCAGAAGAAAGCTGGGGATCAATCGGGCGGTCATTGAGCTTAGAAGTAGAAAATAGATCACGGCGAAGCACCATTAGGCGACCTGAATACTTGAATACGACATTTGCAGCAGGTGAATGCTAATGGCAAATGTGTTGCACCGTCCCTAGCTGGTGCTTTGTCGAGATTTAGATTGAATCGGAGCACGTAAGCAGTTTGCTTAGTTGTGAATCTTCAGTTACCTCTATCTAACTTTATAGGATGGGGCGCAGTCACATGGCATCCAAATAGAAGCGGAAGATTTTCAACAGGCGGCTATGACAGAATGGCTGAAATTTGAGACATAAGACATATACGTTACTATATTGTCCCAAGAATATCCCCACTTCGCGGTCATTGACCTGTCCTGCGCTACGCTGGTCACGAATATGGTCACGGCGCATTTAGAAAATCACGTTGGTCGCTTTTGAGGCGAAGAAAGGCTCCTGAATCGTTCACGTGAATCATTTAAGGAGCACTTGTTGCGAGTTATCTCCAAGTAGAGTGCATTTGTTAGTGAAAATACTAAGGAACAAACCGTTAGTTTGACAATACATTGCATTTGTTGTATTTGGCTTTCGTTTCACATGTATTCAGAAATTCAACAGTATCTGTTGTGTGTCTTAGACACACGGACACGGCAACGAAAACAAGCTAAGCCAATGATTGATTTAGACACTTGATCATTTCAAATACTAGTAGTTCACTAGCTTTGATCAGTACATCACGTGGTCGAAAACACGATCGCCCCCGTATTAACACGTCCTGACGCATTCAAAGGGGAAAATATATCTAGATATATCTAAAATTTGATCCTAAGTACAGTTAAACCTGGTCCCCACTCAAAGGATTGATGAAATATGGTTGGTGAAGAGGAGTGGTTGCTCCAGAAAAATTGGTTCAATGGCCGGAAAACAGACTACTAACATAATTCCACCAGCGTTCAATTTCGCCACCCTGAAAAGATACGTCAAAACAGATCTGAAACCCAACGTCCCTCGGTGTAATGCACTCCTGTATATCTAAACTGTACCTGGGGCAGCTGCACTAGAGATCTCTTAAACCCACCGTTTTATTTTTTTCAAAGTGGCGGAATAATGAAACCCGGCGGATCAATGTTCACGGAAACATATCTGCAAGAGAAGCCCACAGTTTAATAAAAAGCCATATCGTTATGTAGATAGATCTATCCACAATTGTTCAACCATCAAAGCCGTGTTTGTTTAACAGCCTAATGTGGTCTTTAGGTAGATTGTTAAAAAAAACAGCCAAAAAGTGATTCCAGTTTTTCTTAGCCTGGATACCAGACCTTTCGCGCGATGCGATGCGATAACCCCTTTTGGGTCTCCTCTTTAAACAAACTATTGCTAAAGGAATTACCAAACTTAAAAGTAACAATCCTGACATCATCTGGTGCAAATTGGACAAGACCTTTTTTGGACTAGAGGCAGATATTATTTTAGGATGTTTATACCTACCCCCTGAAAATTCACCCATATTCATTACAAAAAAGAACACAATATTTGAAGATCTAATGGAGGACATTGCAAAATTCAACAACTTAGGGCACATTCTTCTTCTTGGCGACCTCAACGCAAGAACTGCAAATTTACCTGAACAACTCTTCGATGGCGTTGACGAAAACTCAACAGAAATAACGATAGAACCTAGAATAAATACAGACAATATAAAAAATAAGTATGGTAGGGAATTAGTTGATTTATGCTCGGCCGCTAACATGATGATAGTAAATGGGAGAACGATTGGGGACCTCCCAGGAAGAAGTACATGCATAAAGTACAATGGCACAAGTACCGTAGACTATTGCATTACTAGTCTACACCTCTTCTCATCAGTGCAATACTTCAAAGTACATAACCCTACCTGGCTATCAGACCACTGTCAGATCTCCGTCTCGCTTAAAACGAACCATCCCACTTTCAGAAATATCAATAAAGAAAAACTCAATCCTCATCCAAAGAAATACATTTGGGACGACAATTCTCGAGAAAAGTTCCAGGATGCGCTTCAACTTCCTCAAATTCAAAATAAGATTAAACAGTTCATGTTGGAACAATACACAAACAATCAAACTGGAAAAGTTGTCGAGGAGTTTAACCATATAATCAAGATGGCTGCTGACATATCATTAAAATCAATTAGAGTCTCAAAACGAAAGAATAAACCTACTAATAAGCCATGGTATGACCAGCAATGCCGCGATCTTAAGTCAAAAATCAAACTTCTTGCCGCTGAAATAAGGAAATATCCTTGGCGGCGACAAGACAAAAGACAAACATATATTTGTAAAATAAAAGAATACAAAAGACTGATTAAGAAGACAAAGAAATACTATTCTGGAAAGAAAATGTTAAACATTTCTAAATTATCAAAGAAAGATCCAAAATCATTTTGGAGAGAAATGAACAAGTTAAGAAATTTAGAAAATGGAAACAAAGATGATACAGAGGAATCTATATCAACTGAGGAATGGTTAAACCACTTTAAGACTATTAATAATAACATAACCATGGACAAAAGAGAACAGGAGTATACAGACAATATTGTTGCATCTTTAGAATGTCAAACAGATGATCCACTTGATTTTGATATTACAATAGAAGAAATTCAGGAGGGACTATGTAATCTAAAAGGTAATAAATCATGCGGAACGGATTCAATTATTAACGAAATGATGAAATATAGTTCCCCCCAACTCAACCAACCATTGAAGAAAATGTTTAATATCCTACTGAAATCTGGAACGTTCCCACAACAATGGAGCCAGAGTACATTAGTTCCTATATATAAAAGTGGTGAACCCTCAAACCCAACAAATTACAGAGGCATTGCCATATCCAGTTGTGTAGGTAAATTATTCACTTTCATTTTAAACAAACGACTGCAACATCACCTCGAGAGAGAAAACTTATTGTCCCCCTTTCAATCCGGATTCAGAAAAAACTTCCGTACGAGTGACAATGTCTTCGTGCTTAAAACACTAATTGACCAACAAATCTCCAAGCCTGCAGGTAAACTATATGCCTGCTTCATAGACTTCCGTAAAGCATTTGATTCTGTTTGGCGTTATGGTTTATTCTACAAACTGCTGTCATCGGGGATAGGGGGGAACTTCTTCAAAATTATAAAATCCATATACTCTAACGTTAGATATTGCGTAAAAACACCGAATGGCCTATCATCCTTCTTCCAATCAACCTGTGGGGTACGTCAAGGTTGCAATCTTAGTCCTCTTCTCTTCAACTTGTATTTAAATGATCTCCCAAACATCTTAAATTCACGATCCTCAGACCCTCTAATTCTAAAAGACACACCTATTAGCAGTCTATTCTGGGCGGATGATCTCGTTCTCCTGTCAAAATCGGAGGAAGGCCTAAAAGAATGTCTAAATACACTTGATCAATTTTGCTCTATCTGGAAACTATCAATAAATGAAAATAAAACTAAAGTTATGATATTGGACGAACTAACAGCCAACATTCTCCGTATACTCTACAAGGCCGCAAAATTGACATCACAACCTCCTACACATACCTAGGAGTTGATTTCACCCCCTCAGGTTCATTTAACCGTGCCACCAAACAGCTACGGCTTAAAGCTCTTCGTGCTTCATTCAAATTAAAATCTCTGCAGTCAACAAATTTTAACCCATCTATTTCGCTCGCCCTTGACCTTTTTAACAGCTGCATCAAACCGATTTTATTGTACTGCAGTGAGGTTCTCGGAACAAATGCACAAGGTAGAGACCTTATTTTCCATGGAATAAAAGAATATGAAAATGAAACTAGCAGAGTATCAATAGCTAAGACCCTCAATACGATATTGGGACCAGAAAACATCACATCATTAACTCACATCATTAGAGCTTCCCGTATCGTCAAAAAATCAGACCCTTCCCCTACCTGCCCCGTTCTTGTTCGTTTTAAGAAATACAGCGACAAGCTGAATATTATTTATCAATCAAACTTGCTGAAGGAAAATAATATAACACTTGAGCAGCCAACAATATCCTACGAAAACCCCGACTTAGAGTTTGTACTCTTGAACTATTGCAAAATCTCACTTGGCGTACCCAAAAGTTCTGTTAACGCCGCAGTCAGGGGCGAACTAGGAGTATTCCCACTATATATCGATTCACAGACACAATTGATAAAATATTGGCTCAGATTACATAATCTGCCGAATGACAGACTTGAAAAGAAAGCATATGATACTTCTGTTGAGCTACAACAAGACTGGGCTGTCCATGTACAAGACATGCTATATAGACATGGCTTCCAAAATGTTTGGCTTAATCCTGCTGTTAGTGCCAACCATTTTGGAGTCATCTTCAAGAATCGTTTGAAAGACACGTTTCTCTCGGGCTGGAGACAAGAAATAAAGAGCATGAACAAACTGAGCACTTACTGCAAAATTAAAAAACAATTCTGTTTTGAAAACTATCTTTCATCCATTCAAAGCAAATTTGTTAGAAATAGCATAACGAGACTGAGGATTAGTGCCCACTCCCTACAAATTGAAAAGGGCCGACACTTTAACACGCCAGCCAAAGAGAGACTGTGTCCGACATGCCATAACGATATTGAGAATGAATTTCACTTTATTATGGACTGTCCAACCTATGCAGATGACCGACAAAAATTGTTACAATCTATGGTATGTACGTCCGACACAATATCCGCACCTACCAGGACAGATACATTTAATATGATACTATCATGCCCTGTTCATATATCCAGCTATGTAGGCAAATTTGTATATAACTCTGTGCAAAAACGAGACAATATCATACATTCCTGACACAGCATACTGTTACCAACATTATTATTACATATTTTATTCTACAGCGTTAGCATGTACATTATTTTATAGACTATTTTACTGTTAGTCATAGATTAGATCAGTTCTCTATATCTGTCAACAATTAGCAATAGCTTAATTATCATGCACGTAAGTTGCCATACATTGTACCAGCTACAATTGTTCTTCTTCGCAATAAAATTCTTCTTCTAGTACGTAGGGATAGAGTTCGCACCCGGGCGCTATTAGCAGCCGAACTCAATTTCTACCCCGCGTGAGAGGTAATTATGGGGCCGTGTGTTAACTGTGGTAGCGGCGCAAGTTGCTTCCCCGGCCGAGGGATTGGCGCTAGGAGCTCGGTGGTCTGGCACCCAGGCTAAGTTTTTCCATGTCCAAATTCGCATTGTCACAATTTGTGCTTTGCACAATCCTGACTAATGGACTTCATTGATTGTGCATTGTGTCTGATTGCCTTGTGAATGGAGCAATCGTCGTCAGTGTTGGTACTTGATTGGGGCATAGATTCCCCATTTGGACTGCATAAAGTGGTTGTTACTTGAGTTAGTTAGCAGAGGTTCGTAGCTATGAAAGACTGGACGGAAAGGTGATGTGGTTTATAACTGGAGGTGGTTTGACTCCGCCAGGTGGTTAGTCGTCCAGGTTTCACTGTACATGACAAAGAGTGTGTCTTGTTGAAATAACTTCGGATTGTAGTCTACTAACATTAGAACATTTAGAGCAATACGCCATAGTGACGACATGACCTGGTGTGCCACTGTAAAAACGGATGTATTGCTTTCTGTGTGTGTGTGCGTGTTTGTGTATCTGCAGGGTGCCACGGTGTGTCCACAGTTATTTTTCGCCATATTTCATAGCGCACAACGTTATCAAAAGATGACTTCAATACAAAATAAAGCAAAACCCTGTACTGCAGGTAGGTCAATGTTTTAACATTTCTGAAAAAATGCGCTTAGTACCAAATTACATATTCCCACCGCCATAAAAGCAACATGTTTGATGTAATCAATTAGCTGTGTGCCTTTCAATGGCGCTGTTTCCAACTCCATACATGTCATCTGATCTGATTTATCTCAAATGGAACTGGCGAAATGTGAAACAAGAGTCCACAGGACACAAGCCTCTGTGAAATAATGATAACGTTTGCCGTGCGAACTAAGGTGTTTGAACTTTGATGCCCTCTTTACCATGAATAACAATTTCCTGGAAACCTGTTTCCATTTATGTCGTTGTTTATCATAACACTAGGCAGTAACAAAGGCAGTGTAACAAGCCGGAAGCAAACCTCATTGATTCGCTTCACACTTTGCTCATGTATCCTTTTCACATCGTGGGCTCAGGTATTGCCCTGTAATCGCGCTATGATTATATCATAAATCTAATGACAATAGATCATATCTCTCTCGTGGTTGTTGCAACACCGCACCACTCCTATAAACAGTTTGTAGACAAATCTTTCACACTTACCGATCTCCCCGAAGCGATGGGCCTTTCCGCTGCCTGCACAACCACTGCGACGGTATCACTATGAGTGTCCAATAAAGCGAGCAAGACATCAGTGAGCATAATCATGTGTGACGTCAGGGAACTAGATGCGTTAGGGCTGCTCCAGGCGATGACCCAGTGGGGTGGAAAGCAGGAGAAGACGGGTTAAAGTAAGAACTTGCACTGCACGAAATGGCCTCGGATCCTGACGTATCCGGACAGGAGAAACGGGATCCGGAACCTCAGATCCGTAAGAATCCGGACGGATATGGGGGCCGTATTGTACTAAAACAACTCAAAGTTACCTACATTACCTACATCGGCAAGTGGTCAGGATCCGAGGCCATTTCGTGCAGTGTTGGGAAAGCTTTTATGCAGATGTTTGCGCCATTTTCACAGTTTCGACCTGAAAAGGCTCTTACAGCGCACAGGTAGGACTGGGATCTAGCCGTGTCCTGTAGCAGCGAGGGTTAACACGGGTGTTTTCCCGTTCGGATCTCTGAGAAAATAAAATCATTTCTTCATTTGACCAAGCCCTCCCCTAAAATCCATGATTTGTAGCGTAGCCGCCTCCATCCATCCATCCATCCATCCATCCATCCATCCATCCATCCATCCTTCCATCAATCCATCCATCCATCCATCCATCCATCCAAGCATCCATCCTAACGAATAAACAAACAAAAATATAAAGAAAGAAACGAATAAATAAAGGAACTTGGCAATAAAAACAAGCCCATTCATGAAGGTAGACATGAGGAACTGTTGTAGTCTTTAGACGCCCTCGGGATGCTCACAAGCTCCTTGGGGGGCGGGGCTCTGATATATCCCCACAAACTGGCCCGCCCATCCTTGAACTATTACTTCTCCCCCCCCCCCCCCCTGTAAAAAGAACACAAGGTGAACTTCTTGCAAGTACTAGCCTGGATGCCAGACCCCCAAACTAAAATATCTATCACACGATAGATATTTAATTGGGGTTCTGGCATCCAGGCTATGCAAGTACTAACCAATTTCTTCAGTGTTTGTACATAAGGTGCTAACGAACTTTCTCCAGCATTTCCTGTCTTGTTTTTGGTTCATACGTAGGATGTGCCCTAGCCATTTCAAATTGATCATTAGGATTCTTCGGAGGCCTCTATGATCTACCCTCAAATCCCCTGAGGCGGCTCTCGATCTTTTTTCTTACGTACTCTCCATGTTTCTGCTGCATATAGGATCATATAGAAGGACTGAACGGACGTCGCAACACTGCTTATTGGTATACATGTCCTTTATCAAAGAACACGACGTATCTCTGAATTTCGCTGGGAAGCCATATGCGTGGCGAGTATCCCACATAAGGAAGAGTGATGTATACTATGTATACGAAAGCTTCTCAATCGATGTAATTGATATAGAGCGAAGAGTTCTATTGTGGCGTGGTCACCCTTCCTGGAGGCAAGTTTACCTTTCTAAAAGAAATGTTTGGTCTGCATTTGCCAAAACTTTTTTTTGAATTGTTTTACTCCCCAACAAAAATGTTTAAAGGAGTCCTAAACTCCAGAAGGCGGTGTTATTTTCCACTAGATTGTGTATCAATGAATACATAATCAGCCGACTTTTTACAGAATTCCACTTGTGGTGATCATGAATTACACAAGGTGGGTTTTTGAAACAATATGATACTCACTAAACCCATGCAGACCCTACCCATGTATTCCCTATGCGCAAACATACATCTTTAAACGTGGATATTTTCGGCGTAGAAGAGGGTGGTTAATCACAATAAGAAGGCCGATTGTTAATAAGATATAAAAGAGCACATAGCAAGACGAGTTTTTCTTAACCACCCTGACGTTCTTTTTGTCATCTAACTTCTGTCAGGCATTGTCATGAATCAGAAAATAGAGGGTCACCTGGGGAATTTGGTAGAATACTGAATGCTTTTTGATGCGCACGGGACTAGTGGGTACTTAATCGTATACTGTAAAAAACATTCATTTTTACGTAAAATTATCATCTATTGGAAAATAACTCCCCCCTCTGGGGTTTAGGACTCCTTTAACGAGGGATATCTGATCTGTACATTCCCCACCACTTCTAAATCTAGCCTGTTCTTCTCGCACTATCTTGTCAATGGAACGTATCATACATACGCTGTAGTGAATGTGTGAACTTTCCTGGAACCGGATAGCCTGGAATCCATCCTATTTAGCTTCCGGCCGCCACCCTAGCTCCGCTGTGCTAAATAGGATGGATTCCAGGCTAGGAACCGGATAGATGTCTCTCCACGTTCCACAGACCGATAGGACCGATGTATGACAATCGAGTATGATGACCGTGTCAGCTCCTCCACCTGAGTGAGGAGGGTTGACACAGTAGCATTCGCGTGGATTTGTTTAAGGTGGATGACAGGTTGCGAATCTGAGACCCACACACTTTGGCATTCCGTCTTCTCCAGCGGCACCCATTCGAGGGAGACGTGCTGGTTCTGGTTGGGATGCTTGCAGCGAGCTACCGGATGGCGCTGCTGTCGTCCACCAGTTGAAGACAACTGCCGTTTGAGACTTGTCCCTCTAACTGATGACCGATAGATCACACTTATTTGGCAGCTTCGCAATTCTTTTCCAAGATTCTTTTCTTCTTCCCATTCTCGTTAGAAGAGTTTTATCAAAGCTCCCGCAATTGATTGCTGTTGGGCCTGCTTTCAACACGTCAGTTGTCACTCTGTACTCGTGATCATCCGGTGCTCCATCATGTCTTCGCTTTCATTTCTCTTATCGCGCTTGCAATCCCCTGCCGTGTGATGGGACCTCTTTTCATTTCCAAGTATGTTGAAGCCCATGTCTTCGATGACCGCTTCAAACTCTGGGACATATCTGTTTAACGTTTCTCTGAAGTGCTCGATCTGCCCATTTGTCCATCTTGTCTTTTCCATTTTCCTTTTCCAACACGTTCTCTCGTTCTTATCTCTTACAGCTGTGGCCATGTTAGTGAGCCCCCTGTCAGCTGTTTAGTGATCTTATACAGTATACACTGTCATTGTGTCGCCCATCTCTGCTGCTTGCTGTGCCTTGCCTGCTGCCATGTTCACACGCTCACTTCTAGCACTTCATTTTACTTATTTGTTCCTTGTTTGATAGATTTGGGCTGCTGCAGCTCTTTGTACTTGCCTGCAGGTGTTTACACTCTCTGTCAACGCAAGTTGTTAAGCTGCCTTCCCATCCTGTATTAGCATGGTTCTGACACCCACTCATTTTTCTCTCGTTTGCGGCATCCAAGTAGTCTGTGTAACGGCGCCGGCTGTTGGGCGGGCCGCAAAAGCGCGATTCAATGAGGCATTAATTATCATTACCATTATGCCATAGGCTAGTTGGGCATCCCTGGCTGTGCGTCCTGAACAGCCAAAGCAATAAATAAACTAGAGTTCCACGACCCCATACCTTCGCCGATTGATGTTAGCCTTTTTGAGTGACGTATAATAAATGTTTCCATTACCCAACTAACACAAGTTGTTAAAAGTATAAAAGTCTTGTCTTAGAAAAGAAGGCTATTGTAGCATTTCCTCATAAAACATGCAAATGAGGCCCTCATTTGCATGATATATGTCTGATAATGTCCACATCTACTTAACTTCCAAATGCTGCAAGAATGAAATCCTCATCATTTTACCATTATGGAGTTATTGTATTTTGCCATTAATCATGCAAATTAGCTATTCATGTGCATAATTGATATCTATAGACATTCCCCTCTTTCTTAGTTGCATATGTCACATGTTTGAGACTTCTATAATTGCATTTAGCGGATTTATAAACTTTCCTCGTTAATCATGCAAACTAGCTACTGATTAGCATAATTAGCATACGATCTTTGATTCTTGTCAATCATCACTCAAGCTATTTACATACCAAATATAATGACGATCCGTCAACCCCTTCTTGGATTATTCCCTTTGAAAGTTTGAAACGAAATCGGCTCCTGTAGTTCCGCTAGGGGGCCCAAACCTACACAACTTACTCTCCCTCCCAAGAGCTATCTACCGCTCAAAAATCATGACCATAGCATGTCCAGAACACGAGATATCAAACACGGAAGTTCCGCTGCAGTACCGTAGCAAGCCGCAAGGGGGCGCGCCCAAAATCTTATCATTTCGAGCTCTCAAGAAGACCTACCAATTATGAAGACAATCCATCCTGGCATTCTTGAGTTATCGTGACACACACACACACACACACACACACACACACACACACACACACACACACACACACATACACACACACACACGGTCGCTGTGCAAAATATAACCTCTTTGCTGGTGAATACTTGGTGTAAACTATCACAAAGAGCATTGATATCATCTACTGGTATGTCGTCGAGTATGCCTGAAACCTGTTATTGAGTTCCATAACAAACTTTTTACTTACAAGTACTGATCCTTGAGCTTCCCAGAGTCGACCATTAGTTTCATTAACTGTTGCAGTTTGCACAGCATTAGGTGTGGTCGCTTCTTGCGTTATCGCCCCTGATGACATTGACAAGGGATCTCCTTTTACGGTTTGTGCAAATGTGGTCAATCTGGTTACCCTTTCTCCCATTTGGGGATACCCATGACGGCTAGTGAATATTCTTGTGTTGAAATACTGTACCACCTATGATGATACCGTTTTCTATACATATATCTACAAGTCTTCAATTCTTTCAGCGTGTGTACAACCGGTGTGTTCTTGTGATGGTGACGATGAGAGCGGAAACATGCGAAATTATGTCTTTTTAGAGAAGTAAACATAAGTTTGTAGACCAGTTATTGGTGTTGAAGTTTCGAGAAACAACGGTTGCAATGTTAAGATAAAGTTATTCAAACTTTCGTCTCCTTAGATAGTCATTACGTTAACATTCTGGAACCCGGACGCAAACAGAAGGATTGGTCGACCAATCACAACTCTCAAGAAACTCATAGAAACTGAAACTAATTTGGAAGGACAGGAACTCCTTTCTGCAATGCATGGTAAGAAATTCTGGAGGACGAACTTCTCTGCTGCACCTCGAAAGAGGAGGAACGATGATGATGATGACGTTAACATTAATTGGCAGTTGCGCTTGAGGCCACCTTTTCAGTGTGAGCCACATTGACAGTAACTTTGAAACCAGGTGTATTGTTGTTGCTAGACCGTTACGTAAGTTTTTTAATCAGTCTAGGCTGACAACTACAGTCCTGCAGAGTAATGAGAATGGTTTTCTTTAGTTCACATTAAGCGTCGTCGTGACTGCAATCCGGCCGCGGGCGCCTTTTTGAATATAAAATGTTGCGTTCTGTTCCGTGCTTCCCCGTGGACATGATGTAACCAACAAGCCACATTTGGCCATGACAAAATCCACGAAGGACAAGAATGCTACAGTAATGAGCTCATCGATTGTAATTAAAGACGCCGACAACGTACGTTCAGCTGCAGCCGGGCGGTATTTCACCTGGGAGCGATGTGCTGTCTTGTTGTTGAGGCGGTTGTGTCCCAGACGGTCTCATTTGAGGCAAAATGAAGAAAAGAGTTCCACTGCTTACTCAAACTCCCTTCCCACTGAGGCGGTGACGACCACTGGGTGGCCAAAAATCTCATAAGTACTTCAAACAAATTCCACTGATAAAGAAGCGTGTCCTGTATGCTTTGCGTTTTTTCTTGTCTTTTAATTTACTCTTTCACATTATGGTCGGATCATATTCAACTTACAGATCCAATTTTGGTCGCTGAACGGTTACCATCTAGTGAAAAGTGAGCCCTATAATTATCACTTCCAAAGTCGGACAAGCTTAATTTTGCCTCAGAGGAGGCCGCCCTCGCACGGACTTAACAAATAACGGTGCAGTCAAGTAGCTGAAGATCTGGGCCTGCCTCGGGTACTGAAATGACAGTGCTATACAAACTTTGGACCCTTGGAACGTCAAATTTGTGAACTGAGCTTTATAAGGTCCAAAACTGGATTTCGCTACCTCAACATCGCTAGATCCAGGTGAGAGACCTCTACAGACCTGTTACCTGTGACGCTCCTCGAGATCTATTATCGCGAAGGAAACTCTTTCAGTATCGGCAATTTTTCATGAAATGTGATCAAAAGCTTTCGTTTCATTTCCTTTCGTCTCTGTGTGTGTGTGCGCGCGTGCGTGACTGGCTTTAGACCCAGTTTCCTAGTTGCCAACCG
The DNA here is from genome assembly GCF_035083965.1 of Branchiostoma lanceolatum. NCBI lineage: Eukaryota > Metazoa > Chordata > Leptocardii > Amphioxiformes > Branchiostomatidae > Branchiostoma > Branchiostoma lanceolatum. The sequence goes on along the minus strand of NC_089726.1, from coordinate 13,207,486 downwards.
GTTACTTACGTAAGTGACGTACCGATCAGATTAGGTTGGCAACTACGGTCCTCCAAAGAGACCAGATTCAATTACCACGCTTGTGATGTCTTTCTCGCAGTTCAAAAATATTGTGTTTTAGATCAAAGTTCCTCAATCAAAGGGGTGTAAAACTTCATTAAACCTTCAAATCATAACGTCTTTACAGCAGTTTTGCCGCAAAACTTCTAGTGGACTACTGGTGTGCTGTAGATAGTGGGTCGACTGTGTACACAGCCAGACGTTTCAGGTAGCATCCACTACCTTTCGTCAGTGACTGAAACATCGACGAACGGTAATGGATGGGAACGGGTTTTCTGCGCGAAATAAAGTTCTTAAAATATGTCAGAAAATATGTAGTATAATGATCATAGACAGGAAAATGTGACCCCATGATACAATTTTCCATCTGTCACCTAGATTTTTTGTTTGAAAACTCTTGGGAATAGGTCCCTTGTGAATGGTTAAACTTTTTGGGGATGGAAACCTAAACATTTGAAAATCACTCAAGTTTTTAAGAAATACATGGTTAACTTACTTATATAAGGTTTTTCTAATTGTAAAATGGAACTACTTGAGACTTTTCTCCATTCTATTAGCCTAATTTCATCTTTTCTCAAGCATATTCTTTCACGCCTTTTTGCGCGTGAAAACTTGACATTTGAAAATCACCTAAGAATCACTTGAAAATTGAAAGAACGATAGGATACGTAATTCCATTGTGTGCCATCTTATTTCAACGTTTAAGCTTACAACTCCCAAAAAGGTTTTAAATCCCTTGGGAGTCAGCTTAGGTATATCCAAGGGACCTAAAATTCAAACCCAAAATTCAGGAAACAGATGAAAAAATCATATCACGGGGTAACATTTTTCTGAGAATTTTGTGGTGCATATTTTCTGACATATTTCATTAACTTTATTGTTTCACGGGCAAATTTTTCGCCTGCAAGTTATTCACGCGCACGAAACCCCAACCCTAATGGATGATACCTGACGCATCTGTCCGTTTACACAATCTATCCAGTTGCTTAACCTTTGTATTCTGTCTTATCTAACTGCCTGGATGTCTAACTTCCATCGACGAACTTTAAGAATACTCTGTTTTAAATAAACTTTCCACAAAGAAGAGTGGGTTGCAGTAAATGGAAGACAGGAGACAAGTAGACGCCATCTTGCCATCACCACTTGTAGGGTATCTCAAAGGTCAATGGAAAGAAAACTCTGCCAAGAAAAAATGTACTTTGATCAAGAACGTTTTAAGAATAGTGCTTTGATAGATGATCGTCTGCTACTAAGTGATATCCAGTCTACTCCAGCCTTAAAGATACATGTATCCTGGGGATGTTGTACAACATTAACGTAATCAGTCACTGTCGAAAGACAGTGGATGCTGTATGAAACGTCTGACTGTTTCAAAACTTTATCCAGTTGCTTGAGTAATTATTTTTTGGCGTATCTTACTACCTGGATGTCTAACATTCATCAAAACATTAACGTTATTACAGAAAGAGGTAATTTGTTATGTGCACTTAATACAACAAAAAAGCTGCTTTTAAATAGAGTGCAATTGGGGAAAAGGCTATTAATGATAAATAATAAAATCAATTGTATAATAAGCCTGTTTGGTGGAAATAGTATGTTTTGTGTGCAACTTCATGGCGTGAGACAGTAAAAACATGTTATTACGGAGGCATGAGGTTGTACGTACTTAGCCATCCAATCCCATTATAACAAGAAGCAGGAAAGTAATGCTTCTGCCAACCCACAATCATCTACTGATGTCGGGAGGTTAATGTTTCTTCAATGCAAACTCTTTGACAGAATTCTGAAGAAATGGTTCTTCAAATGCAAAATCTTTAACTGAATTCAAGAGAAAGTGGTTCTTTGGATGCAAAATCTTTAAAACTGAAGTAGGCAGGCAATAGTCTGAGTGTCATCCTAGTTAGCTCCAGGTCTCCCATACTCTCCCTTCACCAAAGAGAGAGAGTGTGTGTAAGCCCTGGAACTAACTCCAACCTTCAATTGAAGTGGGAAGATCATGTTGCCCGATCTTCAACTGAAGAGAGAAAGTGCATAGCAGTGCTCTTTACAAACCTGAACCTGTAATTGAAGTGGGAAATGTAATGCTTCTAGGTCTCAGTTCATGACTGTTGAATAAGTAATGGAAGAGGGGCATTCAGAGAGCCGTGAGCTTCATCCAGAATGAAGCAGCATCCAAACACTTCACAGGATCTCTATAGACTATAAACCATCTAATCAATGTCAAGGTCTTGCCTCCAAGGAAATGAAGAGTGGTTTGAAATTGGGTAGACACTGACAAAAGGCTTTAAAACTAAGTTACTCCCCGAAATGGGAGTTATCACGTTTTATTCAGGGCGAGGTACACTACTCTCTGAATGCCCTTTGTAGCTCAAGGATGGCATAATCCACAAGGTATAAAAGGAATGACACAAAGCAGGCTTATGTAAGGAAAGAGTAGCCAATTATATAAAACAGTCGTATCATTAAGGCTAAAAAGTCAATTCTTGCCTAAAGGAAAGTATGGCATAAAACCTTTGAAAAAAAAACACAAATAGTTACAGGGTAGGAATGGTATTAAAAGTTTTTATTGGTTCACTCCTTGTAAAAGACGGTTTCCGCTGTGGTTGCTATGTCGGTGTTCAATCCTGGATTTGTCTCTTGGCCCTGTAGGCGAACAGCCAGACGGCGAATGCAGAGATGGCCGCAACGGTTGGCGAGCTGACCCACGGACCCTGGGACACACCCTGCAACAAAACACACAGACGTTTGATAGTGCAAAGTACTTTCTTTCATCATGTTCAAATTCTATTTTCCCTAACACAGTAACAGGTATCAAAGAAAATCAGAGAGTACCCACCCTTCAAAATTGTAACAATTCAATAATACACAGGCAATTCCTGAGTGACAGGGAAAAAAGATAATACAAGTACATCCAGTACAAAAATTGTTCACATACATTATACTAGTAAATTCAATGCTGAATATTTCAAATTCCTTTCATGTCGTCAGCATTTTCCTCATTGAAAAGAATCTATAACTCAGGGACAGCTACCAAACATTTCAATACTGTTAACAAAGAGTGTAAAACGTGTTCCTGTACTACGAATCCTGCAATCATTGACAGTATTGCAAGACAGACAGCACAGTGTATCTCTCTAGGCTCTCTGTAAATGTCTGTGGTTCTTCCCTGTTAGCATGGATTATACAACAGGGAAACACACAAGAGCCTCTCCTAACCACACAAACATAGATGCAGAGACTTAATTCATGCATAGACAAATCAAAATTGCTTTGAGCTTCCAGTACGGAGGTTCACTTTATGAACAGTTCACAACAAGCTCTTGGTATTAGATTCTTGCTTGGATTATGAATTTTGTTTGTCAGATCCTATCTTTAAAAGATTTTCTTAGATTACTTGCTTTCTTAATAATCTTATGACTTAAAAAAAAAGAAGACATTTACGGGTCTCAGCATGTTCAGGATGAAATGAGCTTTCCACTCAAAAGATGACCTTTGCAAGCAAATACAGCATATTTCACTCATTGTGGTATGGAGTAAATTTAAAAAAGAATTATTGATTGTGTTACACCATGGCCTGTCATTTTTTTTAAATTTTTATTTTGAAAGTGGGCATTTTAGTTTTCTGTCTCATCTTTTTATTTGCTCTTGGATGTGGGATCTCTGGAGGAAATATTGATAAAAAAATTCACTTTGTTTGGCCGACGGTGGGAGTTAATTACCAGGACTAGACCCTGTAGCAGTGAAAGCACAGGGATAAGATCGGGTTACAATAAAAATCCCATCAACATTAAAACCCCACCTGAGCACTGGAGAAAATCCTCCTGCCGCAAAGTACTAAGAATTCCGAAGGTAAGTAAAAACACATTTGTCCACACATTTCTTGCTAAGTGCTAAGTTACAAGTGAAAGTGCAAGAGTCATTAACGTAACTCACAACAACATTCTTGTTACGAGTCAGTTGAATGTTCTGCCGATCAAGTCCAACATTGCTGATGAAAACTGTACATATGGCAACTTTTATATAAGCCTAACCCCCAATCTCTGAAAGTAAACGATAGGTCCATAAGACATATCTGTTGTCCTTTCTACTCACCCTGTGGTGAACTGTGATGGTGAAGAGTGAACTGACAGCACTCACATCCTGGTCACTTCTCTGGGCCTGGAAAAACAAAATATCACATAAACAATATGCTTCTTTTAGCCATGATTGCACAATGGACAGTCAGGGTAAACAAGGAGATTGCACACTGGTTTTAGGTTGCAGTTGTCCAACATTTCAGATCATAAATATGATGTATTACTGTAAATGCATTTAAGTTTGCGTGGTTTTTATTCACGATTAGGCAAAAATGGGGTGTTCGCGGTGGTTTTAAGTTTGCGGCAGCACTATAGTCACATACTGCTACAGTATTTGACAGAAATGTTCGCGGTAATTTCAAGTTCGCTGTGAAGCGGTCACTGCGAAAACCGCGAACATAAAACCGCCGCAAACATTTCTGCCTGTACAGTATCCTTTTGATCAATATCTATTCATTGGCAGCACTGATATTTGAGACAAAGCTTGTTGTAAGTCAAAAGGCAACCTGACTTGACAACCTGGTTGCCTTGAACAAAATCAGGTCATCTACAAAGGCTCTGCAACCTTTATTCTGAACACTGTGAGAAAGATAACCCAGTTTACCTTTCTAAGTGCAGAGAATCCTTCGTCGTCAAAGAACCTGATGTCGTAGCTACCAGCGGGGGCCTCTTTGTGTTCTTCAGTCCAGCTGACCTGGTAGTGAATACCGTCCGCACTGCGGCTGACGGGAAACTGACGGTCACCAATGTCTGCATGCAGAACTAGGTCCTGATTGGAGATCAAATCAATGGGAATCCAGTTTAAAATTTGTAATAATATTTCCCTAGCATATAGACTGCAACATAACAAGACTCATGGCTCATTCCATGGGCAAATTTTGATCGTGTTGGTACAGAATTACAGAATGTAGGCTAAACATGACTCATTTAACTGTCTTTTATAAATGTGGAAAGTTTATTGCAAATTCCTGCCTGCAGGCTAATTGCAAGTACATGTAACACGGAGAGGACGGACAGACAATGATGAACAAAATAACATATGACTTCTCTAGTCTTAACTACTGACACTGAGTTCTAACTTATTGGGTTCAGCTTCTTTTTCCGAGACAGTGGAAGACGAATGATCCCACTTTTTCTGTAATGTGTGGGCTTTGTGATGTTAAGAGGAGAGTAGTTTTCTTTTCGTCAAAAGCATGGCAAATTAAACCAAAACTGTAAGATGCTCTTTCTTTCTTTCTGCCTTTAATGCCCAGGGTCTTGATGATGAACATTCTGGCATGTTGGGAAAGTCGTAAAGTGCCTTTCCCAAGGGCACAAGATCGGTGACATGGCAGGATTCAAACCCAGACCACTTGATTCTGACTAATCTGAGCCGAACATGCTGCCCATGCGCCACACGACCCCGCAAGCTCCAAGGCCAACAGAAAAGCTGTTGTGTTTCCTACCTTGGCTGCATTCTTGCAGGTGAGGGTGAACTCCACGAGGAAGGTTGTCTCCATGGCGAGGTTCGCATCCGTGGAGGTGAATGAGGTAGCCTCTACGGTGGGGCCCACACATGATTGGGCTGTTAGGGGAGGAGAAAAATTAAACATATAAATAATGATTATCAACGACTTGGGGGGAACTACTAGTAAGTGAAAACAACAGGGCACAGTAGGATGTTATGGCGAGCTCCTTTCTTTTGATTTTCAACCCCCTTGGGGGAACCGAGCTCCGAACGGGAGTAAACGTCTTGGGGGGAACAGACCTTTGAAGTGGGGGTCGTCTAGAAACCGAACATAATTTTTCACCCCCTCCCACCCAACAAACATACAATTTGCTGTGTAACAAAGAATCTTAATTATTTCTTCCCCCGTGAATAAAGAGACCCATCAAAAGCGGAAAATAGCAAGTTGAATCTTTTGGCTCAGACTTCTTACAGGGCGACACTCTAACCAGAGAAAAGTCCCGAAAAACCGTGCGAAAACGGTGGAACAAACATGTAAACGTGGCACTTCGCAGTACCGTACAGCAGCGGCGGCCAAACGTACAACGGTTATCATCCAACTTCTTAAAAACAACGCGTTCATGAAGCTTCAAAAACCACCAGACTCAAGAGCAAGTTCTGTGGAATATCACAACGGCATAAAATGTTCAAACAAACCGTTTGAACTGCAGAAAAACAGCAAAACGAGAGAGAAGAGAGCAAACATCTTCCTCCACGACGCCATCTTGGTTGCGAGAGGTAGTCACGTGCGCGTGCTTGACAGCTGGCGAAAGGCCTGAAGGACATTAGCGCCGTCTATCTTTTGCCTATAGTACTGCAGGCCATACGGCAAGTGGTTGCGCCGTTGAAACTTTACGTTGAGAGAATGCTTATTTGAAAAGCAGGTACAATACTTGAGTCTCTTCGTATAATCGCAAAGTAGATGCTGTAGGAAAGAGCAGAGATGTTTTACTGTACTCTCCAAGCAGAGGTAAGGTCCGGGGTATTTTCTAGGTATTTTCGCGGTATTCTACTTGTGCGGCTTTTGTTGGGGAGGAAGACCTCTGCTTAGAGAGTAGTTTTACCTGTTGACCGATAAACAGCCGTGTCGGGTCCTAAAGAGAAATGGTGACAATGTGTTTTCAATGAAGCAAATAAAATGTGAGTTTACCATCTGAATAATCTTTTGCCCATACTTTTCATCACCTTCACGTCAGCGGAATAACACTGTCTCCAAAAACAAAAACATTGTACATGGTGAACTCAATCCAGAGTTGGACGTCTAAGCCCCAAAAGTCTTCCAGTGCCGCGAAACACGTCTCAAACAAGTGCAAAAGAATCTCTTTAATTCTAGCGGTTATCACTGTTATGCATTAACATACATTACAGAAATCACTATAACAGTTAACGTGTTACTGCATGAATGTCAAAAGTGTCGTGTACCAAATCATTATCTAATACATATCTCTAGATCTTATGCATATGAACAACATAGCACATTGTCAATGATGTTTTTCTGTTCGTACGAATTTAATTTTCTTTAAATTATCTGTGTAGGTCATGACCAAGGCCAGGACTTCACACTTCTTTTTTCAATTATGATAGATAATGCTGAAAACGCCCCTAAAATTTACACTGCTGTAACAAAAAAACAAAAAGACGTGCTACTTATAAAGTGAAAGTAAGGCCATTAACCTCATGTAGGTCATTATGGGTCTAGTTCCATGACGAGACCAATACCTTAACGCCTATAGCACAATTCGGTGTACCATGTTAAATGTGTATATAAACTATTGTGATGATGCTAAGTTGTACGTAGAAAAGTATAACATATCTGTTGAGATCGATGATGATAACGATTACCTTCTCGTCCGATGTATTTGCCATGTTCAGCATGACATACATGTATGGGGTGACTGGGGTCATTATTGTAGAAATTCAACAGGTGTCAGATTCTCACACGGCTGATACGAGGCCATTTGAAGTTAGCGTTACGTACACAATTAACTATAAAATGATTTAACTTAAAATAAAACTAGCAATTTCCATAATTAGTAGATAGACGCTTGGTGGTAAAATTTCTAACGAAGCGCTTCATATTCTACTCAATCGTCCTTAGGAGAAGAGGCCTGATTTGCAGCGAATATGGTTTCATCACAGAATGAGACATCTTTTCGGAATTTAGATAATTGATTATAACTGACTGGCATGAACATTTTATTGGGCTGGGAATGCCAAAAACTATGACGCAGTAGACACACAGGATGTACAGTGGCCTCAGTGAATAGTGAACGAATAATATCCTGGGTTCTAGTTCTGCTGTACTTAGTTCAGTTTACAGTGACCACGACCCACACGATGCTGCCCGCCATTTTCTCCCTCGTGTTTCTCCTGGCCAGCGCTGCCAAAGGTCGGAGCCTGACCGGCTGTCTGTTCTCAGACGGACGGGTGTATCCTCCCGGGGAGTTCAGCCCGGCCAGGTGTACCCGCTGCACCTGTATGACGACACAGGTGTCCCCAGGACGGAACACGTACCTTCCCATATGTATGAGCACCTGCAACCCTGATGGTACGTTTTCATTATTCTTTTGATATTTCTAATGACGCTCAAGAGCATATCTTTACTATGTAAATATTGGAAAAACAAAGGGAAGGGACAAGGGGTATAACAAGTGATTTTGGGCTCCATGATATTTCATTTTATTCCAAGTTTCAAGAGTTAACAGGTCCATGTAATAGCAACGTTAAATTACTTGTTATCCCTTGCAGCAAGGGACACCGTGACCATCCCTACCACCGGAGACCCTCCCACCACCACGCCCCAGACCACCATCCCCTGGACAACGACCTTCCCCTGGACAACAACCACGTCCAACCTTCCGTGCTGGGCCTACCTGAGGTTCACCTGTCCTGACCTCGACTGTCAAGGTCACGGCTCCGTACCCCACGACTATGCCAACTGCAGGTGCGGCTACTGCCTCTGCCCTGAAGATCCGTCCTCACAGACTACCAGCCGGCCGTGGTCCTGTCCTACCAGCATCCCACCCACCACTCGTACCACCGTCCCCTTCACCTGGCCCACCACCACCACGCCCACTACCGCCACCACCACGCCGATGCTCCCCTGTTGGGACTACCTGAGGTTCACCTGTCCTGACCTCGACTGTCAGGGTCACGGGTCCGTACCTCACGACTATGTCCACTGCAGGTGCGGCTACTGTCTCTGTCCTACAGAGGCTAACAGCCGGCCGTGGTCATGTGATAGTCCTACCACCATCCCTACCACCACCATACCCTTCACTTGGCCCACTACCGCCACCACCACGCCGATGCTTCCCTGTCGGGACTACCTGAGATTCACCTGTCCTACTCTGAACTGTCCGGACGCCATACCTCACGACTATGCCAACTGTGTGTGCGGTTACTGTCCTAACGGTACGGCTACATACCTGTTTGTGTTGTCGACCCAAGCAGTGACAGTGATATTTTTCATCAGTTGCTGTATGTGTTTGTTGAATTGCATGTTGGCCGTAGTAGTTTCAGCCACCCTCAAGTGGTAGCGAAATGTACCTTCTTGGATTCTTTCCTCGATCTAATACTAATAGTATGTTGAGTAGGATGTTATATTTAGCTGCCGTAATTCCTGGCACCAGCAGTTTATACAGTGAAACATTTTTGAAGAGTCGCTCAGGTTAGATATTCCGTTGTCACAACATGTCGTGATTGATTGTTATGTGATTGCCTCCAGGTCCTGCGACCACCGTGCCGACAACCATACCAACCACAGCCCCAACCACGACCCCTCCATTCCTCACCGCGACCCCTCCATTCCTCACCACCACCACGAGTCACTACTGCCGGCACCACGGCTGGAAGTTCACCTGTCCCTACTACAAGCCCTGTGTGGACGCGACACCGGACGACTACGCCAACTGCAGATGTGGGCAGTGTCCAAACGGTACTACAACAGAAACTCGCTAAACTTAACTCTTTGAAGTAATAATGAACTACATTAGGCATTTGAATCATTCATTTTTGTGGATATCTATAAGGTGTGCTTGCATAACTTTGTGGGATGTAACGCATTGATTAGGCGATAGGAAAATCATGTGGGTCTCCTGTTTGATAGGAAGTAATGTGGATGCGTGTACTTGTAGTAAAATAGATTTAAGAATAAACTTTTTTTCATAATCCCAATATAGCATTATCAAGAAGATTCAACACATCTGATTCAAGATATTGTATTTTTTTTCAAAGGACCCAACTGTTACGCCTGGGACGGAACCATTATCTCTGCAGGGGAGGCTGTTGAGGTGGACGGTGCCACTTGTCAATGCCACGAGTGGTTCGGCTCCTCACATTTCGCCGACTGTGACTTTGGCGCCCTCACTGGCTGAGCGATTGACACCACGTCATATTAGAGTTTGCGAACAAATGAGATGAAAAACAAAAAGAATAATCGGAAAAATATTTTGTCCTTTCTTTTCGGTCCCTGGATGTTGTTTCTTCCTCTCTTGTGTCCTAGAAATATATGATGTCAAACTAAAGTGACAATGGATGTTTTCTAAGCTATTGCTTCAGAAATCGCAAATGACAAAAAAACGGCAAAAAGTTAGCATGCATACATAGCTACTGAGAATAATTCAGTCAGTCAGTTGATAGAACAATGAGTAAGACGTTAAAGGAACTTTGAAGAAAGGGGACACTGTGAGTGTGACGATCGATTTGGGTACGCTTTAAGCAGTTATCGCTAGGTGTCGCTTCAGTACCATGGCTGCTCATCTGATGCAGTTCGACGTAAATCTCCAAGCAGATCTAATGGTTGCGAAGACCGTATCCAACTGGCAGAAGAAGTTTGTATTGCAACCTAACCCTAGGTTGCAATAAAAAACTTCTGCCAGTTGGATACGGTCTTCGCAACCATTAGATCTGCTCGGAGATTAGTTCGACATACGCAGTGCGCGTTGTTTGAACGTTAGGCTGGCGTCACGTACATGTGTTAACATCTTAAAGTCAGTCGTGACTTTTGAGAAACTCATTCTAGTGTTCATGTGAGTGAAGTGAATTCAAAGTTACTGAGAAAAGTGACGAAACTGTAGATAGTTGTTCATCGATTTGTTTCAGAAAGGGGGTGTTTTTTTCCCAAGTGACGCGAATTCATTATACCAAGATACATATCGGATGTAAATCTGCAACGATTACGAAAATATTGTTACTTCACACCAGCTCAACAGTCAGTAAAATCGATTTCGGTTGCTTTACAAAAGCACAACAAACAGCAGGCTGTCGATTTCACGCCTGGTACGTCATCCCCGGATCAATCTCGTTATCCGTAAGAAGATTTCAGCGGGCGATTCTTTGAAGTGAGCTATTGCTAATCCGTCATTCTAGTGTGCAGTATTTCCACTCCAGTCTGCACTGTAGCTATTTTTGTGAACGATCTCTGAGCGTGGGACGAGTGGTTTCTGGAAGCGATACAAGTGATACACATTGCGAGGAATATTTTTGGTCTCTAGCTTTCATTTTACTCCTGAATGAAAATACTAACCGTGTAGTACTCCTCCCCTCTCATTACCACACACACCACGCGTGAGAATTCCTCTTTCTTCTGCGGTTTTCCGTAGGTAGCGGCTTTTCCCAACAAGCCTTGGATTTCAGCTAATCGCCAGAGAAGAGCGGCCGAGTTTTCCATAAGAAAAACTACTCAAGACTTCAAGGCGATTCCCGACGATTAGTAAGAATGAAAACGCATCCACCTTGTGTTTCTATCTTCCTTCTCGGGGGACAGATGGGCAGCTGCGGTATTGAGACATCTCCAGAGAAGATTACAAGGCGGTGTCCTGTCAGATGTGATTGTGGTTGTTCAGTTGGTGGAAGGGCTGTCGGCAGCTGGTGTTCCTCCGTCCACAGTTGCGAACCGCCCGGATGTTTATGTTGGATGGGGGAGGAGGGCGGTACTGGAGAGAACAAGGCGCTACCGCCGTTAACAGCAAAGAAAATCAAATTTTCAACGGTAAAATCTGTAAATGATGGCGCCGCAAGTTCCTGCCGCTTCCTACAGGAGGGACAAAACGCGGCAGGAAGTAAAGACACAAGTTGAGAAAGACCCGAGATGGGATGAAGAAAAAAAGAACGCAAAACGTGTTCCTGAACATGTGGAGGCCGTATCGCAATGTATCAACAGCATATACCATCTAAGCAGGTGAAACTCTTCAATGTGTTGACCTACTTTTTTCGCATTCTAATTTACGCAAAATGCGACAACTATTCTTTTTTTAACATGAAAGATTGATTATTTCCAAAGATTGTGTTATATTTCACCTTCAAGCGAGTCATTTGATCCAGCCATGAAATCTTTTGATACTGGTAGATTTCACCGCCCGACGAAATGCAATCGCTAGCTCTATGCAATCGCAGACCCGTAGCGCGGAAACACACAAAAACTTCTCCTTGCGGATATTTGCGGAACTTCACCTAAAAGTCTCACCATGCATACTAATTTGAAACCCCGCTAGCGTGAAACCCTGTGAAACCTTATTGATCGGCTAGCTCCTCATACAAATGTTTCGCCCCATTTGGCCAATTTCCACGGTATTTTTTTCAGCAAGAAAACAAGCTTTAATAGAAAAAAAATAGGTAAAATATTCTTCGGGGCCTGCAATAGTTACTCAACTTACTGCTTGGGCGCACCGGCGAAAAAGGCCATGCATATCGTGTTGTAAACTTCAAGCAGGCGTGGGGAGGTAAAATTGAAACGGTTCATCAAAAGGATCTCTTCTCCTGATATCTGCTTGGTGATTAACTATGCATGTCCCGTGTGTGTTGTTACCACGACCGGTGCGTTGTCAGGGGTGCCTCGGCGCGGCACGAGTGACAGGTCCGTGTGAAACTGGCCCGGGGAGACGGGGCGTCTCGTTCCCAATTTCACGCTCCAGCCCCGTAGGCAGGGAAAAAAGGGTGTGAATTTTGGCGCCAATTTTGTGCGATTGCCGACGCCGACAAAAATTGTTCTGCAATAAACAACCCAGTGTTAATTGGTGTTTTTCTTTCAGGATGGGGCAAAGATAAACATAAGTAACTACATGGTGTGCGTTGATATTGTCTGGATATTTTTTTTTCATTTACAGAAGAAAGCATCAAATAAACAATATAAAAGGCATTTACTAATTGCTGAATCGTTCCGTTTGTTTCATCAGCAAGAAAATAGATACACGTTTCAGAAACTACTAGTATATAACCCATTACCACAGGAGAAAATATGTATTTTTAGTCTTTTCCAAAGATGTAAGCCTTGCGTACTCTGTCACTATCATGACTATGAAAACAATCACTTTGCCAAATAATCCAGAATCATACCATTCACTTGATATGGAGAAATATAAAAAATGGGTCCACGTAGGAAATGAAAACTCGTCACATTTACAAACGTTAGAAAGAACGAAAGAAAAGAAGAGCAGAAACGGGTATTTCCTGTTCCAAGGAAACAAAAACGCACTGCCCTGGCATTCAGCCGATGTCTTGCCCACGTCCCTGACATTCGCACTTGTCTAATGTAAAGTCAATAAACGACACAATTGTCACAGACACAACAGTTAGGCATTCAGTTTACTTGTGATCTTTTGTGTTGACAAGCGTGCCAAGTCCTTTTGCGTCAAGATTCAAGAAGTCATCTGAACACGTCACCTGCTACGTAGACAGGTCTCAACTTTATAAACAATGACTCCGATTTTAAATCTACCACCTCAACTCATCGACTGTGAGCCTTACGCCTTTTGGAATTGATTAAGAGTTCATCTCGGTCAAAGCCCAAGAGTTACGCGCACCTCCGAGAAGTTGAGCCCTGTGTGGGAGCTCCATGTTGGGCTCTGCCGTCCTTCAGCTGCTTCTAATTTTGCTGGCGTGCCTTTTTTGCAGCCAAGCCAAATAGGAACAGGCGTTCTGGCTCAAAATACGAAAGGAAAAATGGAAAAAGGTTAAGCTTTCCTTGAAAAAAATTGATAATAACGTTTCTAAAATTCTCTCCTAACCGATGCCAGGGTCTGGTATCAGTCATACTACATTCGTGATACTACTGTTCTATGATCTTCTATCATAAAAGGAAAGAAAAATGGCATTTTGTGTAGGACACCTGGGTCAAGTCAGCGTACATTTTCTTCGTCCGAAGAAACCATCTGTTTGTGTGTATTCGGTCAAATTGTGACAGGCGCAATTAGTGGTTCACACCTATTTTCCCTATGATGGAAACGACGAAGCCAGTTTCCCATGGCTTGTCGCGCATACGAAAACCTTCAAAGTCCCCGCCTGCCGGAAGTTCCCATCACCACGACTTCCTATTTGATCACCCCTATGGATTCAACACGGTGGACTCTTCCACCACCCCTTGCAGGGTAATGTTGTTCCAGATATGGACTAGACCATGGTGTTTGGAGGGGTGAAGAATAACTTTTGGCTTGATAGCCAATAGCGAGGAGACAGGACGTCCCTGCCTGCGTGGATTTGCCCTGGCGGAGCTTCAAAGGGTCTAGCCGGCGGGGTGCGCGAGCTGAGCCGGGCCTGGGGCGATTTTATTTCCATTCCTGTGTTTTCCTAGGCCGAACAGGGAACTGGATTCGCGTCTTTCCAAGCTGAACGTCTCACACGCGCAGCTTTGGGTCTCATAATTTCGTCGGATTGTCGTGGACCTATCGAGGGATTGTGCGAGTGATCTCGGCGACGATCCCCGCAGCTTTCACCCCGTCTGTGCGGCAGATTGTGGTACTAGGGGTCAGGCCAGACGGCCCGTGACTGAGACCGTGGATCCGCTAGCTGTCCTGGGGATCAGCCCTCTGCTCTGGCCCAGACCAGCGCTGTAAACACAGTGCAGTCAGCGATTTCGGAGTTTATCAGGAAGTTTGGGGCTCATTGAATCGAGTGAGCAACAGGTCAGTGTTGAGCCTCAATACTACCGAGGACGGGCCTTAGGATTGTGTGTTTTAGGAGGACGCTACATTTACCAATCCTTTCTGATTGTACTGTCCTGATGATGTTTGCCGTGTACTAACGTGGAGCTAGGAGTTTCGGCATGGGGATTGATACCCGTCGGTTTTCGGGGCCCGTGTCGCCCGACTTGCTCTGTTCTCTGTGTGGAGGAGTCCTACAGGACCCGCTGGCTACACCGTGCGGACATGTGTTCTGTGCGGGGTGCGTGCTGCCATGGGTGGAACTACGCGCCTGTTGCCCGTACCTCGGGGGAGAAAATGTAGCGTGCGGCGCTACCATCCCGTCTGTTCGGGACCTGCACCACGTCCTCCCCCTCCGCAGCCTGGTCCTCTCCCTCCCCGTGCGGTGCGACCACGACGGGCGGGGCTGTGAGACGGTGGTGCCGTTGAGGGAGCTAGGGGCTCACCTGGACCGATGTGACTACACCCCCGTGCCCTGCCGTAACCCCGGCTGCCGGGAGATGGTCAACTGCAAGGATCACGACCAACACCAGCGCGAGCTGTGCCCCTTCCGACCCGCCGGAGTCTGCCAACAAGGCTGTGGCCTTACCCTCACCCACAAAGACGCTTCGTCTACGGAACACGACTGTATCAAAGCCTTACAAAACCTGGTCTCATCCCTGCAGCTCAAGCTCTCTAGGGCCGATCAGGACGACAAGAAACGTGCTGTTCGATTCTCCAAGCGAGAGAAAGCCTTGCTGGCCCAGATCGCCACGATCCAGAGCGAGATCCACATGCAAGCGCTGAGATTTCAGAAGAAAATCACGGACTACAGGGCACAGATCGACTACTTTACCAGGAGGAATTGGCAGGTATGTCATTGAAATGAATGGGGTGGGGGGCTGAAAGAATAGTATCTATTGTTTTGCCATACCCAGTCATTTACACAGGTCCCAAGGTGAGGTCGTGACCTGTCACCTGGTGGCCTGTTGTTGTGTGACCACAGAGCGTGTGCGCCAGTTGTTGGCCATTTAAATCCTTTTGTTGTAAAGTTCACAAAACACATAGCCTGGGGAATAAAGCGTGTATCTCTTTATTTCCTATTGCTCTTTAACATCTCCATAAAAACACAGAGTGTAAAGTGTAGACCAGTTGTCATTTGTCTACTTCTCTCTCCTTATCAGATTTGAGATATCTGCATTGCCTAGGGCTGGTATCTTGTTGATAGGACATTTATGTAGTTTACCACTTTAGATGCCCCACGCAACGTTGTTTATCTCTGTAACTCACCGTAAATATTTGCAAACTCTGCAAACAATACTTTTTCTTGACCAGCTTTCTAAGAAGGCTCATCAGACTTTGAAAACAGGGAAAAATGCTGACAACGAAATGTTTCCAAAAGAAGGTGCATAATTTGGTTCTTGGTTGGTACTTCCTGTTCTGAGGGGGGTGACATTCCCTCTAAACAGGGGATGTTGTTTTTAGGTTTGAATCCCAGACTTCAAAGATACCTACCCCCTTTTTACTTGCCTCCCACTGTTGACAAAGATCCAATTAATTCTGTTACTCCAATGAGGACAAGGTTTACATAGGAAATTTCATAACAGGACTGAACAAGCTCAACTGCCCTGCCCTTTAGTTCAAGGTGTCCCACTGTGGGTTAGACAAACAGATGATGGCGAAAGTTTCCTGGCATAGAGGGTTCATGAGCAAGCCTCCTTTCCTTTGTTAAGCTATTTTGCACATCGGTATAAACCGTTATCAACAGACCAACTAAGTATCTCCCAGTTCTATCTTGAAATTTGTCAGGAAAATTACAGCATTTCTGTTTAGCATCATGTCAGCTTTTCTGTCTACTGTATTCAGGTTGCCTTTCAAACTAGATGCCCCCTGCAAAGCGGAAAATGCCAGCCATGTGACATGTCTTTCTCTAGATCAGACATGTCACATTCATTGTCTGGCCTTTGTCCATCCCAGGGGTTTTGCAACTTTTTTTCTTTCAATTCACCAAGTTTGCCCATTTTATGAAAAAAATTCTGATTGGAAAAAAAAATCTGGGTACATGTCAACCCCAAATGTGCATACTTTGGTACTACCAAAGGAAGAAGGTCCTTGTCTTCTATTTCTAAGTTGCTCTATCAATCAATCTTTATTGAAATGATGTATCTTTGACAGTAAGCTGTTCCAAAGATTTACTTGTGTACACGCACAGTATTTAAAAGTTTCTGTATATTACAGCTGAAGCAGTATGTCTTGTTTCAATTTTGCTTCCATGCACCATCAGTTTTCTACAAAAATCTGAGAACCAAGGAATCAAATGGTTGTGGCCTGAAGAGCAAAAATTAGTGAAATGTAAGAGTAATTGATAATGGCTTCTATGTTCTCTGGTGTTGCAAAATCTCACTGACCCTCCTCCTTTCCTTGTATGTAGAGCCTACTTTTGAACATCTGTTGATATGTCTGCAGCTGTTAGGTGTTCAGGGACTAGGCCTGTCCCACTGTGCTTTGCTGTCCCAAGCTCACTTGGCACCAATAGTTTGTTAGTACACATGAATCCAAGTGTCCGACATTCCTTGTTGAATTTCGCAAGCACCCTCACAAGTTTCAGAATTCAAAGGAAGAGTCGCTGGTCCGAAACATAGGACAGTTTCAGTGCCATCCAGTGAAATAATTGATAGGATGAATTCTACAATCTTGAGATAGTAAGATTATTTTTAGGAGTCTCCTATGCTATTTCTGTCGTTTTAACTTGATGGACCTTTATAGGCTCCTTTCTGGCATGTGTGGTAACCAATTGGTCCCCCCCCCCACACACACACCAAGCATGCAGAAGGGCAAAACCGAGGTTGTCATTAGGTTTTTTTGCCCCTTGAGATGATTGTATGAATTTTTTTCTGTGTTTCCATAGCCTGGAGAGGAACAGCGACTTACCGTGATCCTGGAGCGAGACCAAGGCATGCTGGGATTTAACATCATGGGAGGAAATGTGGTAGGTGTGCATGGTGGGAGAAATGAGAATGATGTCCGGAAAAGGACATAAAATGTCCGGAAAAGGACATAAAAACTCAACAATGATAAGATCCTAGTTTTGTATCAAACAATGTGTGAATTTGTATAGTTCAAGCCTTCAAGGAGTGGTTCCTCAAAAATGTACCTAATATGAATTGCCAATTATTTTAGAATGATGAATGTGATGATAGCTATTTGAAACGGCAAATCAGGTGTGATACACACAGCTCAGGTTTTCCTCTGTTGATGAATATGTTTAAATCCTCTGTGATGTTTCCATAGCTAGGAGACAAGGAGGTCAGGAGGTGACAGTGACTGTGTTAAGTAATTACTTCTGGGAGTGATCATTCCTTCATCATGCAAATCACCTCCCATTTTCCCCTCTTCATCTGGCTGAAGTCTATTTCCTTTTCAATGTACAGAGAAGAATAGGCCACATTTACACCATTACCATTTCATTCAATTAGAATTAGCTGTATTGAAGCCAATTTCATCATGCTGTGAATGGGTGATGTCACAAAAGACCTGGCTGGATAATAGTTTTCATGGTCTCTTCTTTAATTGTGTAAGAATTGTCTGTTGTATAGTGGTGGTGTGGTATTCTTGTACACAGACAAAAGCTACAATTTTGATAAAATTTGAAGTTTCAAACAGTAAGTAAAGAATGGAATCATTCTTGGATATTGATTTGTCCACATACAAATTGTCTGCCTTTTGTCAGAACCTGCCCTAACAAAGAAAGGATGTATATTCAGATTCAGAAGCTCTTTTTTGTACTACCTCTAAAGAACACCTTTGTCTTGCTCCATTTAAATCTGAAGTGTTTTTTGGAGTTGTAAGCTGTGAGTATGTATACAGGACACTCTTCGTTTTCATGGGACAATTACGATGGCACTATAATTGGGCCAACTAACATAGCAAGTGACAGGAAAGTTTGACGGGTCCAAGAATCTCAGTAAGAAACTGAAGTGAAACCTATTTTTGACTAAAGGAAATTATGTTACGTGAGTTGATTTTTTTTCTTTTAGTTATGTGTTGTGAGAAACTGAGGCTCTTTCTCAAACCTAGTTGCAGGTTGATAGTTTGAGTCTTCTAGAACACTTCGGATGCTCTTAACAAGGGGTGAACCAGCTTTCTGTGATGTATGTAAACTTTAGAGAACCTAACTTAGCTTACAACTCCCAGAGCAAGGATGTCTTCGTATAATTCTGGTGATTACATACAAACAGTTGATATACCTTTGAGAAGTGCATAATTGTCTGAAACTAAAAGAGACAACAACAGCATTTTGAAACTTTCTAGCCAGGACAAAGGTTGAAGGCATTTGATAGGGAAGCCACTATTTCCTTTGTAGAAAGCTTGAGCAACAGTAGACTAGTAGTAGATGGAAATACTCGTCCTCAAACATGTAAAAACGTCTCAGTTGTACCACTCTGAAAGCTACCAGAGGAAGGAAGTTGTGTCACACTTGGTATGTGGATTTTCCCCCACTGGGCATAGAGTAACAATAACTCTTGAAACACCCCTGCAAACTTGAATTTCCCCAAATGTCTGCCTTCCAAACAGCCAGAGGAGATCTAATTATTTGTAAAAACTGGAGCACTCGATTATATACCCTTTTATAAAAATGTAGAACCTAGACTAATATTTCTTTGTCCAGAAAGTTTATTATGGCTAGGTAGTCACTATAGGTAGTCTTGGCAGCAGTGCAGAAATTCAAACCTTAGGTAAAGTAGGTAATCAGCTGAAATGACTCAAGTTTTCATCACAGGCCGCCCTTCTAAGTGGACTGAAAGGACTCTTACAAGGTCAAAGTCAAATATTGTCGCCCATTTTTTCATACTCCAATGACAAATCCAAGCAATACGTGTCCAAGGGTATGAAGTGGGAGCTTGCACTACCAGTTTCAAACTTCTATTTAGTCTGGAGCTTAAACAAGAAATACAGTCCTTTAAACTGAGACTGATGGTGGAGAAGTCATTTGGCACCATTGCAAGTTTAGTTCCTATTTGCAATAAGAATATATAGCTCACATATATCTTTGCTTTCAAAGTTTGATTCATTATCGATACTAATTTGAGTACAGTTACCTTGGAACTGACAGTGATATCTTATAATGCTGTTTATATACCTTTCATTGGGTTCTGTCAGATAATTGATTAGAAATCATTAAAAACGTAGTTAGGAGAAAGTCTATTATATCTACAAAATGCTGCTTTGCCCCTCCCCTTTTGTCTTTTGAAGGGAAGCCAGCCAAACGCCCCAATCCAGAATTGCAGGATGAGATCATGTTTTACCACAATGTTATGATCTGTTCTGGTAAGCTCACTGTTTCTTCCTTACAGGGAGATGGGATTTCTTCGGAGGGCATCTACGTGTCGCGAATCGTGGAGAAGGGCCCGGCAGACGAGCAGGGGAAGCTGCGGATCCATGATCGCATCATGCAGGTATGTGGACAGACTCTGCGACTTCCAATCACGGCGTCGCCCTGACCGTTGTTTATCCTTGCTGGCTTACTCTGCCAGCTTGAGTTACTTCAGATGCTAGAAGACTTTGTGCAACATCTGCCTCTAGTGTAGAGGGGTCTGAAGTGTTCTGTGTGGAAGGAAGGAGTAATATCTCTTGTAGGGGGTATTGATGTGCAAGGGTTATTATAAGAAACACACAGGCACGTTTATCATATTGGTGCCTAGCTATGTAGTTTGCACAAGAGTTTTGACAGCTTTCCTCCACTGTTTATTTGGTTTCTGTGATTGTTGGTTTTTGTTGTATGCCTGTCAACCCACTTCAACACTTCCCTCCTGCGTAGCGGGCCCCCATGCTTTCCACATTCCGACTGTATACGCGAAAATGCTTGGACTTCTCTCATAGCATATCTTGGTTTGAAGTTCAGATCTGGCAGCTTTCCCACCATGGTTAGATAAGCTCCTTGGAGGTTTGTTGCTGAGATTGTCCCCATAGCAGAAGCAATCCCTCTGTCATTTGTCCCTCCCTGGGTCCTAGCCATGTTTAGGCAGGCCTCTCCCAAAATGGCAGAGAATGGAGTCAAATGTGAGCCTTTGTTTATCCAGCCAAAGGCCTGGCTGGGACGTTTGCTGACATGTGACAGCAACTTCCAGCCAGATGCTCCAAGTTTCCCCCTCCATCTGTAAACCAGTTATAACAGGAAGCTCTGCGTACAAGCAGACCCTCCTGTATCCTTGTAGCAATCCCGGCGTACACAAGATACCTCGTACGTGATTATCGCTGTTTGTGTCATCAAGATTTTTTACAGGGACTATTTTTAGTGGTAAATGGTATGACAGGGTTTCTGAATAAACCGGACTAGTTTGGACAAGATAAAATTTCTGTGGCTGTAAGGGGGTGGCATTTGGCTTGTAATCGCTTGTCTGAACCAATCTCATGTCTTGTTGCAAGTGAACCCAAGGAATGTCCAGCAATACAGAAAGCAGCTCCAAACGAGGTTAAAAGCATCTTGTAGGGGGACAAATTCACAAACAGATAATTTGTCTGTCAGTACTGTCATGTAATTAAAATGTACAGGCCTGTTATTGTAACAGTATCCAGTTTAGGGTCTGTGTGTCAGACATGGTAGTTATTGGGGAGGGGAGGGAGTTGTGTATAGTCTGGATTATTCCTGAGTTAGCCATTTGGAATGCAGTCTGCTGGGTGCTGGGAGATGTTACTTGTCAGAACGGGAGATGTGGAAATAGTAAAGGTTAGAGAAGAAAAATGTGAGGCTGTCTACCTCATATATCACCAAGATACTGGCAGCTTTTGAAAAGCTCACATCACTCAAGATCAAGGTTGAGGAATATATTGCGTTCTCTGGTGTGGGTTAGTTTAGAAGGGCCACAAGTGTTTCTAAGTGTGTGGGGGATGTGCTCTTCTTTCCCACAGACTGAACTACACACACCAATGTCTTGATTGAGAGGAGGAATTTCCCTGGGACATATCCCATCAGGAGCTGTGTTATTGCAATTTCTCACTCACAAATTGCTTGCAGGGGCTGGCTGGTAAGGACTGTGTGAGAATGCAGCAGAAGTGTTTTATATTTCACACAGTGTCTCCACCCAGCTGTGGGCAGGCTGACCTGTAACATCGCTGTGGCCTCTCTCATCAATTTCTGTCAGGAACTTGACCTGAAGTTAGCTGTGGCTCAGCCTCCCGTTTCTGGATTTGTTTTACACAACAGTATGGACTCTTGTTCCCTACCAGCCTTATGCACCTGTTGGGGCATTTTCTGCTGATTGTTTCTAAAACTGCGAAAGGCTGCCAAAAATGTCTGGCTATTGGCTTGAAAGGAAAGACTGTAAATTATGATTTAATGTGATCCTATTCTCCTGAATGGATCAAAGCTATTTTGTCATAAGATGCAAAATGAAAGATAGAACAGTATGGCTGGACAAAGTACCTGCCCACTTTTAGTGTCTCCCAAGCTAGAAGACCAATTAGCTGTACAAAGATGACCAACTGTGATGTAATACAATGAAGGGTGGCCAGGCATGACATGTTCTCTGAGATGGTTCACTTCAGTTACTAGAATCCACTTTGTTCAAATCTCCCAATGCTTATGCAGTAGTAGTGCTTAGTGGATGGGTTATGCAAGCAGAAATGAAAAAGATGTATTTACTTACTATGGTAATTGATAGTATACCAGTTAGTCACAAATTCACAGACATCAGACTTTTAAACTACACCAGTGCTGACAGATACCAGCGCCACAAATCCTGTCTCCATTTACACAAACTGTCCCATTTTGGTCACCCAGATTTATTTTTCTTATCCTGACTTCATCCTTCTTGAAGGAAGACTGCTGACAGAGGAGACGTCTTCTTTTCTCAAGTCAAACACTGAGGTGTCTGGTGGTGGTAGGCTAAGGTTCTTGTGGTTTGAGTCCCAAATCTCTTCTTGCTGGTTGATGTGATTTTCTCTGTGGTAGGTGGGTAGGGCTGTTTGTATGTACAATCGCTGTAGTTTATATTAAATGTAGTCTTAAACTGCAGGTGTAAGTGTGTAACCTGGGGTGTTGTTTAGGTTGAGATGTGCACCAGACTGGCCGATACTATCTGTTTATTGATGTAACGGACGAGAGGTTAGGGTCTGGGTGACATAAAAACTGATAATACATATCTGAAGAAACAGTTTTAAGAATAATAGCATTTTTGGAAGAGAGAGAAAATAAACAATATTCTTGACAAATTTATTTGTGTTTGTGCAAGTGGAACTAGAGATGTACCATTAGCTCTAATTTCATCTTCTCAAAGAAGGAGCATTTCTTTAAAGTTTGAAGGAAAAAGCAACCTCTTCTATCGGCACTTGGCACCATTGCCTTAGCACCTAAAAGGAAAAAGTTGGACCCAACTGTTGGGTCCAACTTTTTTCTTTTAGCTGCTAAGGCACTGGTGCCAAGTACTGTGCCAGTGACCTGGTCGAGACTGTGTACCACAGGCATGTGACCAGTGGCAGAAGTGGCAGCAATGGCAGGTGGAGCTCCATTTCAGTCTGCCCTTTAGCATGGCAGGCACGCCTAGCAGGCTATGTGCACCACACTAGTGGCCACATCCTGCAATTTCCCATTTCTGGCCTTGGGGCCATGGAGGCAATTTGGAGAGCTGATACTATTTAAAGGATAGGAAAATTGGACAGGCTTATGATAGTTTTGCAATACAAAATCATGTTGGTACTCCTACTATCAAAAGCAACGAGAGACAAAGACAAAGATTAGAGTTAAAGAAAATGTTAAATGTTAAAGAAGATATTTAGACATATACATATCAAAGGTATCTCGATTATTGATTGGTTGATCATGTTTTGGTATTATGCTCTGTTTGTTTTACCTATTATTATTTTAGTGTTTGTGTGGCCTGTGGGAAAATGTAGGACAAGAATGCAGATGATTTATGCCCAGTTCTACCTTCTCATACCAGACTTTCATACCATGTCATTTAGTGTAACCTGATATATATGATTTAGGACAAGGCACATTTTCCAATGTTTACCTTTCTGTGTCAGGGAAGCAAGTGCCAAGGACTCTCACACTGACCTTCGTCATTTCCTATTATAAGGATGTATATATCTTGGTGAAATGAGTCAGATGTTTTCAAGTTGAACTATAGAGAAATCGCCTTGCTTTTATTTTTCATTCATTGAGGGCCTGGTTTTGGACATTATTTATTTTACACTAAACTACAGGAAAACTGACTGAGATAATGTGCTTGTAAGCTACTGTGTTTTGAATTTCCTGCAGAAAAAGTTGTAAAAACCTGAGCATCTCGGCTCATTTCTTCACTGAGTCTAAGTGTCTTTAGGAAGGACTTGCTGTATATGTAGAGTGTCAATGTTAGCTTTCCTGCCAAATTTATCTGGTCCCACTGTTTCTCTTACCCTTGTTTCCAGGGCTGACTGCAAGCCAGACAGTGGGAAACAGTTCCTGTGGAGGCAGGCCAAACTTGTTCTTCCTATTTTGTCTACAAACAAGTTTATCTTTCCAAGGGGTTTCTGCTGCTCTGATGTTTTCTGCCACCAAACACTGAGCGTCTCCAGACGGCTCCGGTCCTGCGTGTGTGTATTTGCTAGAATGCACCTGTTCGTTGGTTGTGAAAGTGTGAGACATGCAGATAAAACAAGCCTCCCTACCAATCAGAAGCCCTGAGACTCAGTACACATCCTTTGAACCCTGTTGAATTAGCAGAAAATTTCCTTGCCAAAAGGCTGCTCAATTGAACTAGCTACAAAGTTTTAAAGTCAAGATTTGGCAAAACCATTGTTTTCTTTTAGTTGTTTCTATCACATAAAGGCATTTCTACAGCTCCCCAAAGAATCAAACACTTGTGTTCATACAAAGTGCCCATCATCACAACCTATCTTAGTTTTCTCACGCACTTGTCCTTTTTTTGTTTGCACCTCTTCTACATTTATCCAAATCAAATAGCCTTAAATTCATTTGACACACCTGGTTTGCAGGTGTGTCAGCACACCTGAGAGTTATTGGACTCCTAACCTTGAAATCCTCCAGGAAGGTCAAGGCTGTAATGTGAACAACTTCTGCCAGTAAATATAGCAACAAGGAAAAAGGATTAAAGCTTGGCCTTTGTTTGTTGATAGGCAGGAAACAAGTGATGAGCAGCAGACTACAGGAGGGATGAAGTTATCAATTTGTGGTTAATCATGTCACTTCGTCAGAGCTTCTTAGTTGTTGTCACTTTCCTGTTTGTTATCATAAGAAGTCGGAATCAATCTGCTTGATAGAGGTATTATATGCATTGCTTGTATATTTCTATCAGAAGGTGATTCATTTGCCTGTGTAATTTGTTTGATCAAATGTAATTTGTTTATTTTATATGCTATTGAAGATGTAATATTGGACAATTTCCATTGATTGCTTGCGGTAAATGTGATGTGAGCATCTGGAAATGAGGGAGATTTCCTTGTTCCTAATCAGTTTATGTGTGAAGTAGTCATTTTTAGCACCTCGGAATTAAGAAATTTGCGCCTATGTGTTTTGGTACTGAAATATCACCCCTGCAGAGTTCATTAGTGAATATTGAGCAAGATGGCAGGAGGGGCATACAGTCTATAAAGCTGTCTTCAACTTTTGACCTTCACAGCTTGATCTTCTCCAGATTGTTTCAATGTCTTGGCAGATCCCTGGAGTTGATTTGAAGCATCTTACAGACAAGATGGCCTTGCAGTGAGGCCGAGGATGGTTTCATTAGTTCTAGATGACTTGAGATGAGTCAGAAGAAGTATGGCCATTTCTGTGTTGTGTCAACTAGAACTGCATGTAATGTAAACTGTGTGTAGTTATTATGGTAGTGAATTGCTTACAGTCTTTGCCAGACCTTCTAGTCTTGCCCAAAAAGTAATGGACATCGGCCAAAATGAGGTACAATAAGTAGATAATTGGCAAAGGGACTTACAATTAGATCATCTCCTACTAGTCCTAGCTCAAAAAACTTTGCAAGGTCTAAATTGCTTACATGTATTACACGGCAGTTGAAAGATGCAAATCCTGAACTTTTACTTGGAGCCATCTCAAAAAGTTGTTCTTGATACCAAATTTCATGTTGCTTTCTTACATCTTTGGGTCAGGGCAAGACTAATGTGTTCTCAATAGCCTATCAGAGTGTCTTTTGGGATGATTTAATCACTGTTGATACAAGGAGATCTATCAGTAGATTTGATATGTTTTCCTTGAGAAATAGGGGGGCAGTTTTCTATTGGGTTGTAGATATTCAAACAGATAACACACATCCCAAAGGAAGCTTGAGTTCATAGGGTCTAGACTTGTTGTTTTAGCAACCCCTCCATCCTGAAGTACCATCTGGGCTGAGTTTTAAGCCTCCCAAATATTCTCTAATGCAGGATCTCATTTCTAGCTTGGCCATCGCTAGGATATACAGAATGTGTGCTTTACAGCATTCTTTCAGATTACAAGTCTGTAAATATGAACTGACATACTGCAAGGGCATAATGGAGGAATAAAGAAACATACGACTTAGCACCGGAGGGAATCCAAACAATCATATATCTTTAAAGTATCGCTAATGCTTATTCTGAGACTTGAAAATTGACTATATTGGTGTGTTTGGTAATATTTATACAACTCATGTAGGGCTGTTCATCTCTTGGATATGTGTCAAGAAATTCTAATCATGAATTGTGAAATTACATTAGCTAGCTTTGGGAGGAATGTAAAAGCAGCTTGAGGTGGTTGTTAAAAGTTGCCCCTTTGGTTAGGAAGGTCAGACCTGTAATTCAAGCCTTACAGAGTTGTTTGTGAGAAAAGGAGTTCGGATGTTCCCCTTGTTTATTGTCAGGATTCTTACGGTGACCTTGGTCTAACATAGCAGGGTGACTCATGGTTTAGTCAGATAGAGGAGCTAATCCGTCTGGATGTGTGAAATGCCGTAGATCTGCTCAGCAGCCCCAATATTGTGTTGACCGGCATGCTTTTGGCCCCTTTCTCGCGTCCCTGCCATACCACCCGAGATGAGGCATTCGGATAAATCTGTTTGAAGAAATGCTTGTTTGGAATTTTAGTGTTTGCGGCTAGATTTGTACTGGGGCCGTCGTGTCAACATTGGCTATTATAAAACGGTGATAAGGTCCGGATAAGACATGTTGGGTATCACATTCACACAAAAACCCAAAATAAACTGGCGTGAGGGGAGAAACGAGAATGTGGAAGAGAAGGAGCGGAACTGGCGGGTTAAGAAGGCTTGTGAAGTATTTGTACGTGCGTTAGTTGCACGGATGTCCAGAACAGCAAGGGGCATGTTTGTTCCGGCCGGTGTTTATGTTTTTCTCATGAACTGTTTGTCCAAGATTTGGTGGTCACAGATCTGGCCACAATTGTACTCGTGTTTCTGTAGAGATTGCACGACCTAGGCGAAATTCTTTAATTATCAAATCATAAGCATGTTATTCAAGCAAACAACAGTGTTTGCTTGTTCACGTTGACAAGAATGCCATGATGTACAAAGGACAAACCACTTAGGAGAAGCATATGAGGCACTTATTAAAAAAAGGGCAAACTTATTACATGAAAGGCAAACATGACTGGTTAGGTGAACTCAAATCTTGTAGGTTCACACTGTGTATCTTTGCTGTATGGTTTCCTTCTTCAAAAACTATGTTGTTCAGATACAGTGAAGCTTACCTTACTTGTAGACGTGTTGTTTTGTTGAATGTTGCTAGAGGTCACTTTGCAAATGTAGAAACTTGGCCACTACACAGGGACGAAAAGTATCTTACATTTATGGATAGATTAAAACAATAACATCAAAGACTATGCTTACAAAAGAAAAATATACCAATTTTGCTTTGTTATTAAGACAACTTTGTTCGTCCCTGTGCTTTTTGATGGGATTAATCATCTTGTGGCTATTTATCTGTTGGGAATAAAGACATTGTCTCCATTTAATGAAGACAAATTTTATCAGGTCTGGACATCTTTGATAGCTGTCTCAAGGCCAATTTCCTTACTCAGTTTGTTTTTTCTTCAGGGCATTCTGGGATACTTCCTTTCTCATTGCCCTGTCAGTTATCATTACGACCATCCCACAAAATTAATGACAGGCTTGTCTTATCTTAAATTTCCCACTAATGAACCTCAAGTTTAAAGACGTAATTACTCCCACAAATATCTTGTTGCATCAACTCAACCACGATGACCAACCCAGGCAAGGCACAATGTTTACTGGGTTGAGGAAACAGAATGGTCTTAGAAGTTAGCAGGTTGTAGCAGAACAAAAACTGCTTTGTCTAGCTTTTATTCTGTAGGATAAACACGAATATGAGCGTGCTCAGTCGTGAATTAGGAGTAGTTCTTATGGTGTTTCACAAATGAAAATAGTTTGTTTTGGGTTGATGTTCGAGTTTACAGAACAACCTGTGAAAAAAACGCAGAGTTAATTTTAGCGGAAGCGATATGGCGACAGGGCGGCTTAGTCTACTTGCCTTCTCTGGTTCAAGGTCAAGACTGTTTCGGCTGTTTCCTCGCTTATCGCCTGAAGGAAATTGAAGGAACTGACAAAAATTCCTTTCTTGACAGTCAACCCCGCAACCCACTAATCCCATTTTAAAAGACGATTTAGTTTTGTAAAAAAAAAGTGTCGCTGATGTGATGATTCAAATGGACTTACTTACTACCGGAATAACATTGGCGACAGGAAAACTTACGTAAAAAATAGAGACAACAGCTGGTAGTGGACTTGAACATCCAGCCTGGTCTGTCTTTGTCTCTGGCAAGTTTATTTGCTCCCTGTGGAAGTTTTTGTGGAGCACAAAATGCTTTTAACGTTCTCTCAGACTGGGCAGAAGAAAGAAAAGGAAAGGGAAGTTTGTGGGGTAACCTGATGAAAGGGATTCTCTCTTATTTGCAGTTCCTAAAGCTGAAAGGTACTGCATCACAACTGTCTATAAAGATTTCAACAAACGACAATTTGTGTAAAGGCAGACTATATCTGTCAATCTGAGACAGAAGTAATTAGATTAATTTGGCCTGAGGTGTCTAAGTCAGACAGACTGTTGCAGTTCTGACCAATCACACAACAGCTAATGTCCTTTTACATGCTGCCGTACACAAATTCATCAGATTTATTTTCAGAACCAAGTCAGAACAGAATAGGTTACTCTGCAACTATCTGTTCCTTCTGTAAGAAACTTACGTTTCCAGGCATTACACCAATGCATGTAACCACCTTGGAGGTCCATTATGGTAAGTAGGAGATTAATGAGTGCCTTGTTCAGTATGGTTTAAAGGATGAGACAAGCCAATGAGACAAAAGTTGTTATAATAACATGTGTCTAGCATGACCAAAAGATTAATTTTCTTTATGAGTAGAATGAAGACACTTAACTTGATACATGACAATATAGCATGATATTGCACGAAAGGTGCTGATTATTCACTTTTCTATAGTCAATATGATATTACTTTATTAGCTAGGATTATGAATAGGCATTCATCTACTGTGAGGCATTCTGTACTGTTGCCCAGCAGACTGTGAGTGACAGGATATGTTGGGCAAATATACAAATATGGCTGCTGCCTGGTCCAGCAGTAAACCAGGCAGTCATCAGTCACAGTTGTCTCCCTGTGTGGTAAAGATGACATCCCAAATAGATAAACCTAACTAGATGATGGACCATTCCTAGTTTAGTCTACTGGAAAGCACAGTCTTGATCTTATGGATGACACATTAATGCAACTTTTCAGTCTTGCACTTTTTAGCAAATCAGCAGAGATATGTTACAGTGCTTGCACCCTAGCAACAAGTAGCTACTAGGAGTGGAGAAACTTCTTTGGGCCTGTCGTAAGCTGCTTTATAATATCTAGATCATAAATCTCTTGAATAAGTAGAGCAGTGTTATGAAATATGACAAAAGAAGCTGTACGTCTATGTTTTGTAAAAATGTCACCTCAGATTTTTGCCCATCAAATTATGCCATCCACGAAATCAAGTCTGTATGACTCCATTCTTAACTCAGCAGGTGGCAGAGTTCCATTGGTATCGGTTTCCCCACAACCTGTGTGGCTTCTTCATGCTCAAGTTCTCTCTTGTTTTCTTACTGCCCTGAAATAAACAGAAGACGAGATGATTTTCCTCACTGTTGGACATGGTGTGTCTTCCTTTAGGATAACACCAGCTGTCAAAGTCAAGGATCTCACTGCATATCTTGTCTTGATTGAATTATTTCCGGTCAAATTGAAATAATTATAACGCTTTTTTAGAAAATTGAAAAAAAGCTGCAAGTAAGAACAACAGAAATATTGAGAGGATAAATCTTCATCAATAAACAAATGCATAAGTAGGTAAAAGATAGGTTCATTGATTCCTGCTCTGCCTATGAAATTGTCGTATTAGCCCTTTTGTAATGAAGCTACATAAAGTGTTATCATCTCTTGCACAATCTGTAATAATCAATTGTTATCTACCATACATATGGATTAGTGACAGTGACATTGTGGGAAGTAACATCTGACAGCCTGTTAGTAATAGCTTCATTACAGACCCATTGTTGTTAGAATAGAACATTCAGATGCTGATTGACATTTAAAAACATATATTCGCTGACATCTGAAAAGGTGTTAGACTGTTTTCAATGAATCATGAAAGTTGATATTTTTTAACTTTTCTTGACTGGTTTGCTTTTGCTGGGGCAGATTTTGGACATGACTTTTCTGTTGAAATTAACCAGTTAACTTGAAACCAGTGAAAATCTACTACCCAAAATAGCAGTTCTATGGAGAAAGGGTATGTTTGTTCAACAAAAACACAAGCCTTTCTACTGGTCTAAAAATACAGCAGAAAGATGAATTACCTATAAAGGTTGTGTTATCATTTTCTTTTCTTTTCTACTGGTAACTAGTAACTCACAAAGAGATATTTTGGTCTGTGTTTCATAGACAAGGTCAGTCTTGATCCATACGGTAAAAGGGGCGATAAAACCTTTGAAGGAGTGTCCCAATAAACAGTGTGTCCTAAACCAATGGAGGATGACGTCACCGTTGGACACTGTTGTGTCAGATTGTTCCTGTTTATGTTGTTTTGCAACCAAATGGTATAAGTTTAGACCAGTGACACCGGCACAAACAACAGTAAACAGAAGTAAACATGATTTCTGGTGTTTTTCTGAGAAATATGGATTCAGTGACAAACGTATCAAATGGAACATATGTTGTAGCCTCTCTTATTTGTGACAGATTTCTGTAGACAGACAGTTTGGCTCAACGTTAAGTCTTGTTTTTGCATGTGATAGGAGATGACATAATCTGGTAAAATCCTGTTATGGCGTATTTCCGAACCGCATTCACAACTGGCAGCATATTTTCCCTAACAGCTAAAACGGTCTTCCAAACACGGGCTCTCGGATAGTTGTCTCACCGGGCAACACCTCGTTTGGGGGACCAAAACATCCCTTCTGCCGCAGGGTTTGTAAACACTCTCGGGTCGCTCTCAATCACGCGGACGTCCTTTCTTTTATCTCTGTATGGGGATTGATGGAGAATTTGGAGGTATGTACTTGGTGAGTCGGTCCACATTTTGGCCCTGTTACTAGGCGCTATTGGAGACTCAAGGCCGGACACATACATTAAATTACACTTTACGAGAGTTAGTGATCCTCAGGAGGTATTGTTTTGTTGCCTGCGCTGGTATCAATAGCCAGGTAGGGTAGCAAGGTCATTAGTCGTAAAACACTTGGAAGGATGCCATACCTTCCAAGAACAATAAAAGCACACCCCCATAAGGCGCATATATCTTTCGAAAAGTGCATTTACTTTTGTACATAGTGTAGTACGAGTTACGAACCGTAAGGTGTCCCGAATCTGGGTATTTACCTCATTTATATTGTGTTTGACTCTTGTGGGCCGTTTGGACTTTCACCTTTCACTGCTTCTCAGATAAGCACCGGTGGGCTCCCAGAGCCTTTGTATTATGTCAGTGCAAAAGACTGTTAAAAGCTTTTGATCTAACCTGTCATTGTTGTTTTTAGCAGATTGTCTCCGAAGAGGGGGACTTTAGGGGGAAGCAGGTGCATTCACAACTGTTATTTTTGTGTCTGCCCTGGGAGTTGTTACAATGTTCAATGCTGCATGCCCCATTTCTCTCCGGGCAACTCCAGGGCTCCTTATCTGTATGCTACAATTTGTGGGGATTCTCAGAAATGTCACGACTGTAAAGAGAATTCACAATATGGTTTTTGGCCTTTTTGAAAGTTCTGCAGCTTCATTCTACATTCTGAGCCATGGGAATTTCCATGTGTAAATACTGTACTTTGCCCTTGCTCTAGTTTTATGCCCATGGGGTGTGGCTAATGTTACAGCATATATCATGTCTTACTACAGGCCAGGTAGGGTGAAGTGACCCTACATTCAGGGTGAATGTCAGGGGGAGGCTAAAAAAACTTGTTTGAAGAACTGAGTTGAATTAATGACCCTTAGTTAGTTGTAGATCTAAGTTGCTTTTTTTAGCCTGTGGATGGCAGACAGTGCAAATGATGTAGTGGAAGGATGAATAATAGAATACGGGATGGATTATCCAAGGCTGTTTGCTATTTGAACTTTCCCTGGCGCCGTCCATATGTCCAAAGGACAGGGATGATCCATTTGGAGTGCTTTTTTGTACGACCGGTTCACCGCCAGTTCAAGTGGACCGATGTCGCCAGTCGGCCACCCGTGTTTGTACGGCCGGCTGCCGAACAGGTCTTGTGTCAAGACAGAGTGGCAGCAAGACGATCTATCAATTGTCCCGGAGTTTAATATTCAATTATAGCAGCATTGTGCCCTGGAAGCCCCAAGTTGCCATGGCGATGGTAATCTGAGGGGCGGGGACATCCTGGGGTATCCCATGATGCCTGAGGGGAGGGTATAAATAGCGGGGTGATTTGTTGGCAGCAGGCAGTGTGTTGTTGCAGCAGGTGTGGGGAACACGTGCTGGTTAAAGAGTGGCCTTACCTTTGCGTGCTGACCATTGTTGTGGTAAAGCTGCCTGGAGAAGTGCCAAGTATGGGGGACCAGTGCTCCAAGCCTAAGGTATGGGCGTTGTTTGTTGACATATATATCTCTTTTTATTCTGAGTACGCTATTGCTTACAGTGTTGCAACAATATGACTGATATTGAGATGTTACTGGCAAATGATTTTTTACAATGTTGCCTTGTAAAGTTTTCAAGCATGTACGGTATTTCAGAAAAGATGCTTAGAATAATGTCATAGAAATAAAACCTCATCTAAACGGTATAGAAACCTCTCAAAAGTCAATACACATTTCTCTCCCCAAAAATTTCAAATACTGAAAGGAAGGTATTTGCTCTGATGATCAGAGAGCTTTTCGTGCAACCCCCTTATATCTCTGTTAACAAGCCATGTCAATGGCTTTCTTCTTGCTTGCATGACGTTGTGGATGATAGAGATGTGCTTCTGATGTCTTTATTGAGAGTCAGTCATCAGAATAAATTGCCACTGTTTGGCATTCTCTGATTCCTAGCAGTGTTTTTGTTTGTCGGCAACAACCAACAAAGTTACGGAGGGCAGAAACCTCGGCGGACCTTTAGATGACAGAGTATAGGGACAACACTGCAAATTAATGTTTTCCACAAGAATAAGCACATTACTTCTGTTTGAGTGACTCCGAAGGGTTCAAAAGTTTTGGGGCGGCTTGGGAAATACTTAGGGAATGGTGGATGGTGATCAAGCCCGCCTGTCCCTAATCAGTGGAGATAATCGTGAATGGATTTTCACAAAGAAATCAAAGGCACAACAGGGTGGGAGAGAGACATCAGAAGCCTGCTTTGATGTCTGTCAAGTGAAATAATCATAATTGAAACTATTGTTGTTGCTTTTTTTTCGGAGTGGATGGAAACACCTCTCTGGGAATCCCAGCTGCTCCAAAGAGGTGGGAGAACTCAGCTATAGATATTTTCACTGGCACTATTTGTATTAGCGACTGACTCTATATTGTCAAATGTTTGTTCCAGAGAGAAATGTCAACAAAGTAGGATTGTGGCACACTTGTACCTTTGTGTAACACAGATCAGAACCTTCTTGCAGGCTCATTATGAACAATTACGGCACAGCTTTATTATTCTGATCAATCTTTATCACTGATGTTAGTTTTGTGACTTTTTTGGACTGTTTACCAGTATGCAAAAGAGTTGTGTTGAACTCACCTACCGTCTGACTCATGCCTGCAGCACAGGAGGGGGTAATTGTACAGTCAGACTACAAGAAAAGCCATAAATAGTTGCGGTTATGATATTTGAAGATATCAGCTTTGCCTTTTTTCTGCTGATTGCCTTATCTTTGGCAAACTGTCCTTGGGACTTTGAGTTATGTTGGTCCCTTTGTACCCAGCGATGTTGTTGTGTGCTGCCTTTATTGGGAGGGTATTTTACAGCTGCCACTTTTATTGCTTCCCTTTCAGTTCTTAAGCAAACTAATTACACAGCTCGTTTGCAAGAATTGTGAAGGTGTCCTCCTGT
Source organism: Branchiostoma lanceolatum (assembly GCF_035083965.1). Taxonomy (NCBI): domain Eukaryota; kingdom Metazoa; phylum Chordata; class Leptocardii; order Amphioxiformes; family Branchiostomatidae; genus Branchiostoma; species Branchiostoma lanceolatum. Next base: position 13,173,468 of record NC_089726.1, on the reverse strand, counting down.
ATCAAAACAGAGTTTCATTTAATGTGACTTTATTGGATAGCCTTTGTCACATGGCTACACTGATTTGGTTTTGTGTACATTGCAGTGTACTTTCCCAGTATGCTGATTCAGAACCGAGTCACTTCTGACAGACAGGATATGGGGATTCCGTCATCCCTCTGCCTCTCTAGTAAGGGAAAAGAGGGGGAAATTTTGTTTGTGCACCTGCATGCTGGAGCCAGTTGTTGTGGTCCAAGTATATCTTACCTTGTACAAGGACAAGAAAATCCCCATGAAAAAAGAAAATCTGTCTCAAGTGAATTCATAGGTACGTGTTAGATTGTAACGGGTCTGTAGAAAGTGCTCTTTTTGAACCTTCAAAGTGTTCTGGATCTTAATTCTGTTTGACTGATTTCGTAAATATGTTGAGAGTAAATTCCGATTCAATGTCATTTGTAGCATTTTGTATCTGGGTCAGAAGGTTTTTCTCGCAAAGACTTTTATACTTTTGTTTGTAGAGTTACAAGAGTTTCCTTCCTGTTTTGAACATCAAACAAGTCACTGTGATTCTTAAAAGGAAATGAATGAGATCCTGCTCTCTTTCATGTTTTGGCTCTTTTCTGTCTACCTCCTAAAGTGGCATGTTTGCCAGCCCCCGTCTCCGTTTGAAGTGCCCGCTCGAAGGCGGTCGTTGGAAATAGAGAGTGACCATTAAAGACAAACTAATGGTACACTTTGTCAATAGCCACCATTTGATCTCTTCATCTCCGTCAATGGATGCTCAGCTCACACCTAGCAGTGGTTGGCAGCATGGAATGAAATGCTCATTGCTAATGACTTGCGATCAAGGCAACCGCAAGCTTCTAGTGTTGCCAGCTTGATTACATCTTTTCTCAAACATTCTCGGGTGTAACCTTTGATGTAGGGTCCCTAATTTTGTCTTGTAATGGATTAAAGAGGAAAACAGATTACAGACAATAATTCCTAAGTGTTGCAATCAACTTTCAGCAAGTGATAGACCATTTTCGAAAAAGCAATAGCAACTGGAAAAGCGTGTTTGCCACTGTTACTCTTTCGACAAAAGTCTACTAAGTCACTTTTGACACTTCTGGCTGTAGGTGGCCATAAAGAGGTGCTGAATTATTAATAAAGAAGAAACTTTTTTGTTTTGTTGCCGAGAATTGGTCCTGACAGATGGTTGGAATGCCCTTGCTCACACAGGGGAGTGAGTTAAGTATAGGACAGGATGTATTGAACAGGGCGGGCACAGCTGTTTGAATCTGCGGAGAAGAAAAGGGGGCTCCTTTCATGACCTTTTAAGAGAAGAACAAACACTGAAGCATCAATAGATTACCTCTCAGAGCAGCCCTATAGTTACCAGGGACAGCAGGGCGGCCAGGAGAGGGATTAGGGCAAGCCTGTGGCGTCCGCCGTCGCAAAGAAAGGGCTCAGGTGGGCTAAAGACCATCACTGTTTGATGTCCATCTATCTCCCACCCTACCGTCATCAGACAGACTCACCAAAGCAAACATACAGAGAGCGGCGGCCATCTATCGAAGTCCCTTGTGAGAGACCATCAGGTGGAGACAGAGAATCGACGCCAGTTTCAGGACAGAGTGGCATTACGGGGTTCTGACTCGTTAATTCCAGGATGACTTTCTAGCAAGCCTGGCGCGACATGTCCTCCATCCCCTCTTCATGGCGCCGTGGTTGGGACAAGTCATCCATGCAGGATGTCGGGAGTGGCGTAGCTTTTGTACGATGTAGACTTTCTGGTTTTGGTCCCGAGTAATCCAATGTTTGCAAGTAGCAACTCATTCTGAGTAAGCCACGTACTGTCTGGAAGTGGCATCAGCATGTTGAAAGGCTGCCATGCCCAGGTGTTTTACTTGAAGGTGCTTTTAAAGTCCTTTGTGGTATTTACACTGTTTGTTTTTTCTTGTATCAACGTCGCTAAAACGAGCAATAACAATACAGTTCTAAGAACACCATAGGCAATTTGTAAGTGGTACACGAGTGTAGCAAGTGAAATGTTCAGGAGATTCTTTTGTTAGTATCTTTTTCATAACTTTTACCTGCCTTATGTTGAAGGAATTATGTTGCCGATCTCATACAATGGTCTACTGTAAATCATATCTTTAACAGTTAAAATTCTAGCTACTTGGATTAGTTGACTTTCCTTTGGTGTGAGATGAAACTTCAGCCTTCAGACAATGACGCAAATGGCAGAAAACACAGTCACAGATCACTTGTATGGTTGGATTAAGGTGCTGAGCGATTGTTTACAAGGTGAGCGGGGAGCTGATTTATTGCCACCTTGACACGACAGGTAAAACAGGTTATTACCTGATTGCTGGACCTTGGCCAGATTTAGGGACACATCCAAGTACCTTAACTTGCACGTTTTCTGTTGTTGACTTAATGTACACATGTATGACAGTATTACTATTCATTCCCTACGTTAATAATGAGATATTGTACAAAGGCTGTTGTTGATGTATGTCTGGAGTGGAAAGATTTAAATGCTTTATATCCTTTATTACATTGTCATACTTGCTGGTAAATCGTGTTGTAAAGCAGTTCAGCATGCTATTGTCCACCCTAGGACGTTGACCCCAGATAGCACCAGGTCAGTTTACATTGCAGCTGTTTACAAGGTTGCAGGTTGCATGACATGTGCGTAAAGCACTGGGACTAGACAGTGCATAGCCTGTCTGCTGGTGGGTACCAGGTTACACGGGTTGAATGTAGGCTGCATCAAGGCTGAAGGGACCATACGAGATGGCCTGGTACCCAAACTGGGCTGGCATGTCATTTGCAACTGGTGACCTGTGGAAGGGTTGATGTAAAGGGGATAACATGGTCCTTTGGTACAAAGAAACGATTATGTACACCAAGGTTGTGAAACCGTACCTAATCTTTTCTGACCTTCCATTCCCTCCTTTCTATTCCCCCTTGCTCTCTGTCCATCTCCTCCCTTTCTTCTTCTCATCTTCCCTCCATTTCTCCTCAATGTTTCTTTTCTCTTCTGCTCTACATTTCTATGTTACTCTTGTCCTTCTCTTTTGTTGGTCTGTTCCACTTTTCCCATCTCAATCATTCTGTATGCTGTGTTGTCTCCTTGTGTAATCCCTGTAATCCTGTATGGTCTGTTAGTAGTGTACTTCCCGAGACTGTGGAAACATTTACACAGAACGGACGGTGACGTTCTGGTCAGTGATAAGTAGACTCTTCTGGCCATTCCGAGAAAAAGGTGGGAAGCAATTTGGCAACCTACCTGTCATTTATCAGCTGAGTACCTGACAATAGGTGTGTGTGTCTAAAACTAACCCTAAGCGATGCCCTTGCAAAACGCCCCAATAAAAAGACCCCTAGGTAAGAATGCAAAGTTCCTGATAGCTCTCATCCATTCTTGGAATGTAATGCTGAATAGACCTGTTTGTCTGCATTCAAAAGGACACCCCAAGGACATAAGTTTGGACAAAAATGTTAATTTGTTTACCTAGAAATTGAGCTCAGCACGATCTCCTTATGCTCTGGTTCTTGCCTTCCTAACTGCCCCTGGCATCAAGCCAAATACCTATCTAAGGTAGTAAGGAGCTGTTGGAACAACAGGACAGGCAAACATGGTCCATATTGTTCATTTAGAATTAGGCATGCACAGAATTTATGACTGAATGTGATACCGTGTTGCAGATACTACTTGTTTGCTTTTGCTATTGTGTTGCTTGTTTCATTGGGGGCACAAAGGGTAACTCATCATCATATGCCACAAAGATTATATAGGGTTAAAGTAAACTTTTCACAGGAGAATGAACTATAGAACGACCCCCCCTTGTGGTTCAAACGACCTCCCACGAGTTGGTGAAGTGCTTGTTTGTAGCCCATCATCTGTCAGTTTTGACGGATGTGCGGGTGAATATGACAGGTATCCATATTGTCTGTATGGGGTCTATTGTTTGCTGGACAATTAGTGCAGAGATAGAGGTGTTTAGATGGCTAATAGGCAGGTGACAGGAGCAAAAGGTGATGATTAGAGTCCAGTGACCTGTTCTAACCTATCACACCTCTCTGACAGTCTGAGCTGCAGAAAAATTCAGACATGTAAATATAAACTGCTACCTTTTTTGACAAACATTGAGTATCATTCATAGTGTGACTTTAAGATTTCTAGCAGACTTAAGTAGCAAAAGTATGTTGTAGTCTGTGTGGGACAGCACAAAAATCTACAACAAAAAGTCAGAAAATGTACCTCATGGCAAAATGAAAATAAATAAAAAAATTCCAAATGACATGTATTTTTCTCAATGCAACAGAATGGAAGAACACATGCAGTAAAGGGAAATGCCTGTGGGTGGATTATACAAAGTGATAATCATGTTCTTTTTCACTGATGAAAGAGAATGGGTCTCACAGGTGATGCCCCATGGCCTGCTGACAAAGGGTTAGCTGTAATCATTATTACCTGTGGCATTTTGTAATCAAAGAACAGGAAATGGACATTGGGTTTGACAGAAGGGCGTCTGTAACATTAGATTGGATAGGAGAGGTGCTGACCCTGTTCTATCCATCAAACTGGATTTTAAACCCTGGGGGTAAAAAAAGCAAGCTTCTCTTGGAGACTGAAAAATTCATTTCCTGTTGTTGTCCTGGTGTATTTTGTGTACCAGGAAATTACAGGTATTCTTGTATGTCAACATGTCCCAATGATGAGAATGGAGGCAAGTCAGTGACAAAAACAAAGGTGACAGGATGTGTTACTCACACAGTATATCCATCTCATTCAACATTTAAAAAATGTGAGTCAAGCTGTAAATATTTGTTAGTAATCAGTTCAAAAGAGCATCTCAAACCGAGTATTCCTAAAGGACAAAAACACAAATGGGGAAAATTGATTTGAACAGAAAATAATTTCAAGGCCTTGTTTTCATTGACTGTCTTTTCTCAGTGGACAGGGATTCAGGTGTATGATTAAGATCACATCGGGAGTCCCTTTGTTTGAAAAACACAGGATACAAATGTTCTGACCCACTGTAGAAATTACTGTAATCAAAGTAATGTGAGGACTTCGTTTTTCTTCTAAAAATGCAACAGTAAAACAACTTAGAGAAACTGCTAATTTGGATACATTAAATAGCGACTGATTGTGGTAGGCAAAAAATGTATATGATAGATACATGCTTTTTTTTGACGGCAAATGTTGGGGGGAAAAGCCCCCCCCCCCAAAAAAAACACAGAAAAATAGCTTGCCAAATAACTTTTATAAATCTATTTAGCATGTGTTCTGAACTTGTGTAAAAGGAAGTGTCAGAACAATTTTATACCCTAACCCATCACATTTTTCAGAATGATGCAAGGAACACAAACAAGAGAAAACTTCTAATGGCCTGCATTCTGATTTTCCCAGCATGTTACTGATTATGTATCACAGAAATGTATCACAACCCTTCATGTGATACCTCCTGACTCAGGTGTGTTAAATCAGTGCAAATTGATTTCTTACCTGACACCTTTGATCCCCTGGATCCTTGTCACCTGTCGGTGCCTTTTATCCCTGATGTTTCAGGTGATTTTCCGCAATTAGTACTTGTAGACATGGGTGGAGACAGACAAGGAACAGATAATTTTGTTGCTCCATCTAATTACTAAAAGCTGGAGAGGCCCTTTGGGATTTTAATTAGCATTTTCCTGTTTGGAATTGTTACAAATCCCACCCCTATAAATACACCTGCCAGGTTTTCTATGTTATCTGGCAGGCATTATGTTGTGGAAAAGCAGAGCATAAAAATCTACGAAAATATGCAAAACATTTTGTTAAATTTTTGCATTGAATATGGAAATTATTCTGAAAATGAATTAAATCCCATTAGGAATACGTCTGTGAGAAGTGATGTATATGTATATGCCCCTGGTACTAAGTGGCTTAGTATATGAATGCAGTATTTTTCTCATTCCAAGCGGAAAAATTAAATGCTCCATAACACCGAAGCATACATTTAGGGTAAGATAAGATGTTCAGAAGACAATACATAGCCTCTGAAGATTCGGATAACGATCTTTTACCCTGTTGTAATTTTACCATTATTGCAAGCTGACAAGATCTAGGTTACATGTACTCAATGAGTCCATTGAATGACAGAATCTTGTAACCATAGGACCATCTGGAGGATATTACAGAGTGATTGGACCAAAAGCAGGTTTCAATTGTAGGTGAAACATCCCCTCACCTGAACTGTTTATCTTTCATTTCATATCTCTGTTAAGAAAACACCTTTGTTCTATTTGAGACCTGATCGTTGGTAATATGTTTTCTCCCTTGCCCTTTTACTTTAGTGTCCTGATTCGATATCATCTAAAATCAGTAGAAAAGCAATTTGCGGGTGTCCACTGCCCCCCAAAATGTAGACATTACTTTTCTGAACAATGGTGTTTACAGGTCTTTTTGACCTGCCAACTGTGTAGAGGGGATGGCCTTCGGTGCAAGTTTGGATAGACTAAACCATTGATGACTTCGTGAGGATGACGGTGGGTATATTACTTAGAATATAGAGATTGCTTTCAAAGCTTTAATACTTAATACTTTCTATTGAAATTAGAAAGAAAACGGAAAAAATATGCTATTAGGTCATTCTCTAGGAGAACAAGTTACTTAAATGGTGCCTTGTTGAAAAGTGATCACAAGAGTCATTATTGCAAAATCATGATGATCTTTGGGGACCTTTGACTGGTTGCTGTCCGAGAGGTGAGCTGGGCAACCTTTGTAGTGCCGACTTTAAGTGTTGAACTCTCAACTTACTTCACTCAAGAGGAGACAACTCAACGCCCCACTCCAGACAGACAGGCACCTGGCCGGCCAGGGGTGGAGGGGACATGCAAGGGTCAGGGACAGAAGAAGTAGAAGAACAAATAGTACACAAATCAGCAATATTACTTAAACTCTGTCAAGCAAGAACACCAATATAAGATACATACATAGAACATTACCTTCTTGGCGAAGGTGATTTGCACATGAAGATTTCCAACATTCAGATAGAACATATTACTTTAAGATTATTTCTGTCTGAGGAACACTCAACTGCATGGATGATGCCTGATCACGTAAAGGGTGGAGTTGAGATCAGCCCCTTCTGCTTCTATGGCCAGCAATTTGATACCTCAGAAGGAAGTAATTATCTTCCATTGTTAGCAGTGTATTAACCATGAAATGTGTCGTGATGTATGATATGAAAATGCATCTCAGCTCAGGCTGGTGTAATACTAGATTTGTCTCCAGTAAACTACAGTATCAATAGATCATCATTATCATATGGATAGAACCATATCAGTCTATTGTCATACTCACAGAGATGCATCCGTTCATGGCTATTTTCCATTGCAATAATTTTATGTCGATGTTGAAATTTAAGAAACAAGTGAAAAATTGAAGTAGCTTAGACATGCGCTGATGTCCTAAACCAGCACAGAAATGTAACTGTTGAATAGTGCTACACTATATATTTGCTGTTCAGGACGCCACATTTTCCTGTTGGCAGAAGTACAGCTGTAGTAAGGTAGGTGGCGACACCTGGCAGAAGGATGTTTTGTGGACAGGTGGGTCTCCCAGGTGCTCCATTAGCTGCTGCACAACCCTTTCTGTCAGGTGGTATTTCTGGGCCTATGGGTGTAGCAAAGGTGTTATGAATGGCGGTCAGGCATTTTTGGAGTGTTGGTTTGGTTCTGTACCCTGCAACCAGCTTTAAAATGGTGTTGATAATGTACAGTAGTAGGCAAGTAAGGAACACATTTTGGAATGGAATGAAAAGGTCCATATCAGATCATAACCTAATCTCTGTGTATTCATTACATCAAGCTAGCTTTCTATGCATATTTCCAGTTCCTTTGAAGTCGACTTCAGTTTCATAAAAGCAGTTTCAGAAAAATAAACTGACCAGTAAGGTAACTTTAGAGTAAACGTCCCACCCTGCCCTATTAATTAAGCATAAATGGATTGAATATATCGTGTATCATAGGGAGTTCCTATGAAAGTAATATGAACATCTTCACCTGTTGTCCCCAGCCTTTCATCATGCGCTGCTGACCCCAGGGCAGTTCCACATGTATCCCAAGGGTCCTCTGCCCAGCAGCGTTCAGACTCCATTGTTGACATTTCGCTAGTTTGCTGAAAGAATATGTCTCCCTCTATAGTCTCTCTTAGCTTCAACAAGTTTGACTTTTGAACTTGACTTGATATGCAGCGCCAAGCATCCCTGACGAGGACAGGAAAGTCATTATTAAGCGTGTTTACCGAGTGGACCCTTATCGGGCCAATAGGGGCCAGTTGTTTTCCAATTGGAGCCTATCTGGTCTGGCCGTAATGAGCTTTTGGTGTATCGAAGATAGGGAAGTAGACAGAAGGGCAGGCAAGGAGGCTGCCTCATGTGATTTCAACAGTGCCCTTGAAACCCTCAAGTCCTTTGAAGTGGCGGGAAATGCGATAAAGTTGCTGTGTATTGCTGTTTTTTGGCCGATAAATCAGTCCAACGCCAACGGGATTTTCTGCTAAGGTGTTAGGTTTCTTTATGAAGTCCACAAAAACCCTGCAAAGCCTTTGGACTTGGTCTCTCGCTAATCTAGGATTTGAACTTGCCTTAACATGGCTGTACCTGGGGAATGTCACTGGAGCCAACAAGTCATATCATTTCATCAAAAGTCCCAAAATTGTGAAATATGACCTTTTATAACGAATTTCAAACTTTTAGACGGAAGATTACTATCATCTTATTAATCATTCGGATAGCAGACAGCTCTACTTGACCCTGGAAAGGCTAAAGCAAGGAAACAAAAATCTCCAACAGCAATGCACAGTCCAGTAGGAAGTGCCGCCACTTACGAATGCAGCATAGGTACCGGGTGCACGAAACTGTCTCCCGTGGCGACTTCTGTGTCAGGCCGACCAACCGGTGACATTCTGTGTATTTTAAGTCTGCTCCTTTTCTGTACACAGACTTCAGAAAGAGGAGGTGGAGAGGCCCAACAGCCTTTGCCATGTGGCATGTCGGCAATATCAAAGCCCGGTACTTTAGAGGTTCAAGACCCAAGTCTGATACACTAAGAGCTGGTCAACACCTTTGAGTGTTAGCTAAAGCTTTCTGTGTATTATGTTTTGGCCTTATCTCTTTGCGGGCTCTCTAGTGTATGAAGGGGGCGTGTAAGTGGTAATGAGTTTTATAAAGTAGATGACCTTTTAAGTTGGCAGATTAAGGGTAAATTGAGAATGTAACAGAATCTTCCTGTAGAAAATGTTGAAGCCAGCACACCAGACATCCTTGAACTGATGACCTTCAAGTCTAAAAGACTAAACATGAAATGAAAGGCAAGTTGTGGAAGGTTGAAAGAAAAATAACCATTGTGGCAACTTAGTCCAGTTCTCTGTTGATATTTGGGACCTAATGAGTGTTTCTGTCAGTGTTTGTTTGAGAACTTCAACTCTTGTCGGTTCTTTAACAATATGGTAGTAGTATACATGTATGTACCCAAGGTGTTCTATGCAATGTTTAAAGGAAACCTGAATATACATGCACAAGGTAGCAAATGATAGTTGTGGTATAGTGTTGTTTGATTTTCATTCTCTGGTTCCGTAGAGGTTACATCATCCTATCAGAGGACAAGGTCTTTTGGTCATGCCATTTGAAAGCATTTCTTGTAGGCCAATTAGAAACCTCTGTACAATCAGAGAATCTGGCTTGCTGGTAGCAATTTGGTCCTAAGAAGTCTGATGAGAGACTGTATGTCTAGTCTCTAGACCTCCTGACATCTTGAGAGGCTGTTTTGAAAGCATCCCACCGGTGTCTAGTACCTAGAGACACCTACATGCTCTCACAGAGCCTGTTCTATGATTGCCAGCTAACAGCAGTGTCTGGTACCTAAAGTCTGTTCTGAGACATGTCTGGCACCTGACATCTGTTGCTAAGCCCTCCCACGCCCTTTTACTGTAACCAAGGTGCCTGGCACCTGGAGTCACTTTGCAGTCCTCCCAACTCCTGTTGTCCAGGCCATGGCTTCTCAGCTGGAGAAGGTAAGCAAAGTATGGGCCACATACCAGGGGAGGGGGGTTTGGCCATTGCTATGTGGAAAGTTCATTGAACAGAGAAGGAAGACATGGAAAGAATGCTGTAGATGGGAGATACCAAGATGGTTGATCCTAAACTGTAGAACTAACATTGATGAGGAAGGGGTTTGCTAACAAGGCAGAATTCTTGGCCCAATGTCCTGAAAGTGTGGTGGCAATAAGACCGCATTATATGTTGTAACTGGGAACGTGGTATGGGAAATGTTCTAGTTTTGTGGGCTATTTAGGTCAATTACCATGGACTGTTCCATACAGATCTTCCAAGGGGTGAGTGAAGAGATTTCCTTCATAATCTTGATTGTATTTTGTGAGGGATATTGTGTTAATTCAATATCTTCCCCTAGCATCATATGCATATGTCTGTTTGAATTAGGGGAAAAATTAAAGAAAAAAACTTCATTCCTTGTCTTGACTGATTTAGCGAAAGGACCCTGTCTTGCTTGTTTCCTCTGAATTTACAGTTCATATTTTGGAGGAAGTTTGATATCAGGGTTTCCAGTATGAGCGGAAGCTTTAGGGACAATCTGGGAAAATCAAACCCTGGTAATTTCACACTGCAGGGTTTGACACAAGGCAGCTGGGACCATAGAAACAGCTCAGCACAATCATGACTGCTGACTTCAACAGTGTTTGTTTATTAGAAGTCAGAGGGAGTAACTATTGCATAGATTGCTAAGATATGTGATAAATGTTGTTGAAATGCTGATGGAAACTGGGCTAGTGTGGGCATGGTGTAGATACAATAGCTGGATGAGAAATAGGTAAGTCTGAACGAACAGGGAAGTGAATATTCCTGTGCATGTGCGAGTGTGCATACCTTTCTACTAGGTACATGTTTTAACTGCTATGTTAGAAAAGAAAACAGTATAGACTGCAAACACTCTGTGAATATATACCGCCCAAATATGATCTCTCAAGCTAACCTTTTGCCATAGCAACCATCAAACATTGCCAGTTGGCAAGATTTGGTCGTCCTCCAAAGTCCAAGTATACCATAACTCATGTTGAACCAACAGTGAAGGGTTAGTGGAGTTCAGAGTTGTATGTCTGTATGTATTAAGATTTCAGGTAAATGTTTACAGGCATGACTCTGACATAAGGTTGCTGTCAGTAGCAGCAACTACTAAAACTATTATAAGGCCAAGGTCTTCCCTCTAGGGCCTAAAGCCTGATAGAGACATTTTTTGTCAGGTCCTTGCACTGATAAATTACACTTTCTGTAAGCACTTGATTGGCTACATTATGAGAAACACATTGTTCAACTAGCCTTTTGGAATGATACAATGTTTCCCATGATATTGAAAATGAAAAACCCAAAACAAGGCAATTTTTATTTAGAATCCATTTCTTCATAGCCTATTTTCTATTCGGTCAAATTCGAACTTCATGAGCCTCTAAAATTTAGTATTAAGAGGCTCATAAATGTACAGGTAATTGTGCACAAGTTAACCTTCAGAATGTTGAGGTTCCTGCTTGTGGGATCATTTTTGCCAACAGTCCAGCAGTGATTACCCCCCCCCCCCCTGTTAAGCCGGCGAAGTTATACATTTGGAGTTCATTACCACTAGGGTGGGGCCACAGGGGAACATCAGTACAAGTGTGCTTTTCTTATCACTGCTGTTTAGATTTGTCTGGAGCACGCTTTCTCTTCCCATAAAGCGTACCCAAGCACTTACTGGTTGTTTTTAAACCTTGGTAACTCGTCACAGTGTAAGTAAAAACTGTGAATATTTGTTGGACTCCAGGCCATTTGGTATTGGTTAGTGCAGGGTTGACTTTGGCAGTAGACAGGACGCTATGCCTGCTGGGTCAAGTTGGAGTTTATCCAAAGACCTGTCAATGGTTATTGAGAGCTGTTAATGGGTATTTTGATAACTGCAAGTGTACAATGACAGTGCTAAGAGGTAAGGAAAGGTAAGGTATGATAGAAACATCTTTATGGCCCTCCTTATAAAACTACTACTATGAATGGTTGATCGAGGATGTTCCCATGTACATCTGTTGGTTAAGGGGAGTCTGAGGGAATCTCAGGAATGTCTTGTTCAAAATATTTAAGATGTAGCTGTTAAGCTTAAGTAGAATAATTTGTGCCTGTTTTCACTATACACCTCATAATTCCTTTAGCCACCCCAACTTCCTATACCAGGATATTCCAAATAAACTAAATCCTACAGGTGTAAAGTCATAATGTCCGCTGATTTGGAGCTGATTTTCGCAGTTGGTAGGTTGGCGCCTATGTCTGCTCAGGTTTAAAGCCCCAAATCCCCAAGATTTGACAAGGCAGCCTTCCTTAATTTGCCAGGACAGGTCCTCACCATGTGATGGACTGTACGGCTAATTGGAGTGGAAGGCAGGAATTCTGTACTCCTCACTTCCGCACTTTGGTTTTTATCCCTGAAGTCATCGTCCTTCAGCGATGGGATTTCCCTGGGCTGCTGCTGGGGAATAGTGAACACACGACTCGCGCTGTGAGGAATTGCAGATGTTGAAGTGGTCCGTTGAGGGGGAAATAGCTCAGCTTCACGCAGCTTTCATCTCTGACTTGCGGAATGTTAGCTGTACAGAAAGGAAAATTTTGAGGAGGGAATTTAGAATGAGTCACTCTTTTGTGCTTTATGGGAACTACGTCTAGGTACTGAAGATGGTATATGTGTTGTTTTTTATGGCAAGATCAACATCCCTTACAAATGATGAAATAGAAAAAAATGGTCAATCTTACCTTAGACTTTCTAACTAACTTTTACAATAAATATCATTTCTTAGGAAGTTAAAAAGTAATTTTTTGGAGGTATTATTTCATCATTGCCATTGCCTCTAAAGAACTGGCCTGCAAACAATTTTCTCTGTTTTCTTTCTCGCAATAGACAAGTGGTTTTCATCACTGGATCAAAGAAAATGCAGTATGAAAGGAATTTTGTGGGAGAGCAATCAATTCCTGTCCCCTGTGATGATTTGACCTGGACAACTGATAGTAAATACTGCAGTACAGATAATGATCACAAGGGGGCTCTTCTGTACAGTTCAAACCAACCCTGAATTGGGATCTTCCATTTGTCATGCACTGTGGCAATTTTGCTCCATGGAGCAGGACCATCTAGCTATGGGCTATAGAAATGTAGGGCAGCCCATTTATTCCTCTCATAATCCGCTTTCTATATGAGTACTATCTTGACTGGTATCGTCTTTGCCGCTTTATCTCTTCCTCAAACCCTGAAAGCTATGAATAGGCAATGCCTTTTCCATCATTTTACCCACCTATCTCTTTTACTATCATTTCTCTATAATAGGTTCATAATCACTAGCATGGCTATCTTCTTTTTCATCTTATTTACTTTTCTCTCATCCATGTGCAAAGCCTGTTCTTAATTTCCCTTTTTCCGACACCCTCATTTCGGAATACTGATAGCTACTGGTCAAAGAAGGGGTTGCCCAGTCTGTCAAATGATGACTAAAGTCCAAACAAATCACGCTTCCAGTAATCCTCACACTGCCTATTGTGTGACGAATCCCCTCCATAATCGCTTATGACTTTGTTTGAAGTTCATTTCCCATCTGCCAATCCTCTAATTAGGAAATACCGCCCTAATAGGCGCTGCAGTAAACGGTTTTGAACGATCAAGTGCGAGCTGGGATCCCTTTGTGCTACGTTCGTCCCAGGTCCCGGCTTGAGTCCTGTCGCAATAATGAAATAATGGCGATGATAAATGGAGAGTTAGGCTGGCCAGATCTCACTATAATACAAGATAGGGCATTTTTTATTAATAATTCAATTTGCCCTTGATCTATCTGGAGGTCATCCATCATTTCTGTGACAAGAGCTCGCCAGAAATCGCATTACAGTCTTTCCAGCAAATGGTAGGCAGAGCTTTGATGGAAATTTGTCTAAATCTATCCGCTCAACGTCTCTCTGAGGAAAAGCAATCAAGGAAATGTCCCAACTTACAGGGGACTGTGAAGGGAAAGTTTGTTGGACAAATTAGTCTGACAGATTGGTCATGGAGACACCAACCCAGCATGGCTTGGCACTCACTGTATCTGTTACCAATCATAATTTGATTTTCGTGTTGTTTTGATGTAGCAGTTGTTGAGGCAATGGGGTGAAATGAGGGGCTGCTGGTTGGTTTTAGGTGTCAGAGAGGGCAGTTGGTTTTGAGGAGGACATCCAAGCGGCCTGACATGCCGCCCCCATGATCGATGGCCTGACACCCACAAACAAAAAAGCACAATTACTAAGAATTAGCAGCTCAGCGGCCACCTCTTCCGTGCTGTCTTCTTCCATTGCTGTTCTTTGTGGCTTATCGTTTTTGGCATATCGTGCACGTGTGGGGTATTTCGTGCTTCGGGTAGGAAAATGCGCTTATGCTTTTATCGTTGCACGTGTGTGGAATTTTGTTTGCCCCTTTTGATGGATTAAAGTAAGTAGGTTGGATGTAGGTAGTTGGAAACCTTTTAAACTTTGATATACCACTTTTTGTGAATATCCCTGTTGGTCTGTCATTATATCCTAACCTCTAAGTCTGAACAATACCTATGTGATGTCTTTTTGATACCTTTGTAGACAAAATGATTGCATCAACACACGATTGTGCCCCCTGATGTAATGCCTATTACTTCTGGAGAAGCATAATTCTATCAAACATCCCAAATATGATTAACTGAAGGTACACTATGTAAAGGAGTTCACAGGCTCAACATAAAGTTTAAGGGAAGGTATTAGATTATTTTTTTCCTAGATAGATGTCTGGCATTGTACTTGAGAGACTGGCTTTGCCCTTTTGTACTTCTTCTGGCGCTATTAAACTTTCTGTCTGATGACTCTTAGAGCACGAAAATTTGTCTAAATGGTTTTACTAGTAACACTGGAGGCTTTTGCATTACAGTTTTACTTGGAACGAACATGGCTGCCTTTGATGGTAACAAATTTCTGTGAAAATCAGCATTAGTTTCAATTAGCCATGAGTTATCAGTGGCCACGCAGCAAGGAAAACAGATAGGAGTGATCCTCCTATTGCTGATGATGAGGGCATCCGAGCCCCTTTGAACTTTGCCGCTCTGATCCAGATCTGAAGAACTCTCATCTACTTGTCTGTACGCTTCAGTGGATGAAAGATGTTCCCCAGCCTCAGGGGTCACCAGTTCGCCAGGCTGCCACCTAACCACACAGAACAAAAGGTCTTGTGCTGTCAGCCAGCACTTCCCCTCACTTGTTTGCTTTCCCAAATGATATTATCCATGGCCGAAACTTAAAGCCTTCCACACCTGCTATAGAATTTTAGCAGGTAATTTGTCTCGCCATGCCTGCCAATGTGAGGGGACAAGGAGCCCCCCTCCCCAAACCACCTCCAGCATCTCTGCCCGCTCTCTGACAGCAGTCATCCTTAAAGTGCTATCTCCTCCCTACCAGTGAGACCACTAGCTGAGACGATCCCTTGCATGATGATACGAAAATTATGCATCAAGAGATCAGGGCGAATTCTCTGGTCCATTGCTGACCCTCTGCCGCAATCCCGCAGGGTCGAGTGACACGCGGGTGATGGAGTGAGCGAACTCCGGGTTTACCTGTTACCGGAATCCTATCGGACGATGGTTGGGACGAGCGATAAGCGCCGCTCTACCATGTATCAATGGGACTGGGGAATCTTCGCTGGGGAATCCTATTGTCCAATTGAATTAGATCAGCCAGGGACATGACAGCTCGTAATGGATGGCGTCCTCAAGCACTTACAGATTCATCAATTAAAATCTGTTTTGCCACAAATCGCATCTAAATTTTCAGCGGGCGCAGTCTCAGAAGCGCCCAAGGTGCTGCCTGTGATAAAAGTTTTCCCCAATTACATGTTGACTCACCCGCAATTAGAAAGCAAGTGAAAGTTGAGAGCCACACGCCTCATCAATAGAAATCTCATTATGGTGTGTAGTTAACCAAGCGAGACCAGGAACTGTGGTATCTGTTTAGCATGGCAAGTCTCCAGGGAGAATAGGAGTAAAGTCAGTCGCCCAGGAACAAAACCCAGAAGTGGGCAGGGACACTAACCACATGACATGCGGTTGAGGAGGCATCAAGTGCATGCACGACAGACAAGCTTCTACCCGGTAGCGCTGTTGTCACGCATCCTTCCACTAAGTGTGCTGGCCTTGTCTTGAGACATTCCACCACTTCCCTTCCAAGAACCTTGCTGTTTGCACAACATCTTGAGAGGCCTTCTTTCTTCTCCTCTTCACCTGTCAAGTACATCACTATGGGAAACGTGTGTGGCAGTGAGGTAGGTGGATAGAAATCGGCTACATTTCTACGACAAAATCATCTCTCTCTCTCTCGTTATGCAATGAAAAAGATGATAGGATGAAAAGTAATGCTTTGTAGGTACCGTAATTTTGTATAATCAAATCTCTATGTCTTTGATCTCTTCATATGAAGGGCTCTTTTTTGGAGAACAAAGCGTAATATTAATATGAAGTGTTGCCGGTGCTACTGTGAGGAGAAATATGGTATTCAAATATGTTGAGGAATTTTTCCTCGGTAGCTACATTTGGCTGATTATGTTATCAAGCAGAGAGTGCTATTCCTTTGTTATTGAAATCACAGACCTATCTTGTAACCATGTGTTCCTGGTTCAACCTATAGCCTACTTCCTCGTATGTGCTTTTCCCACAATGTTGGACTGTGGAAGGATAGTATCTATAACGAGATTAAAACTGTCATTGTGAAGTCATGTACTTGACACATTTTACGAGACTGACCCTGAAAGGAGAGATCATCAGATCCTCTCATCCCTTGTTCTTGTGCAAGCATGATAAAAATTAGGGGCTGGAAACGTCGGAAAAGGAGAGTTCTCACCAAAGAAGATGATGTCACCAAAAATACCATTGCTATAGCAACGATCAGTCTGTTCAATTGATGAGAAACATATGAATCTAGCCAAATGTATCATTTCAAAAGTGATCACCTGCACCATGCATATTTTATGGTTGGATTATCAATTGCATAAAGTTTTCCCTGTTTCCAGTGCAGGCCGTGATGTGTTTGTGTGCAGTTTTTGAGCTGACCTTATTTGTGTTGGGCCATCTTTGTTACTCTCGGTGGCTTCAAACGTTGAGGATGAGTGGCCTTTTTGTACAGCACCAGATCAACTGTGGAGCAAAGTAAACTGTTTACATGTAGGCTCCCTTTCTTCCTCCACACGCGCTGCCGTTTTGGACCGGCAAGTCTGCAAAAGGAGAGATAAAAGAGGTGCAAGCAGGAGCTGCACAAAGGGACCCCAAATTTCCTGGTGCCAAATTTGTGTGAGGGAATTTTGTCCAGAGCCAGTTGTTCTTGTAGCCGCACATCAAAGCCCCGAGCTGCTGACCACTGGGGGCCGGGCATGCGCTCCTCATGTGGAAATCAAAGTAAACTGTTGGTGACTTTCTTTTCTCAAGTGACAATTGCTTTTTCTGGAACATATCAGTCAGGAGGCACCCATCACTGGGAGAAAACCAGGGGCTTTACTTGGACAAAGAGTCTACTTAACCAAAGCTTTTTGCGTTGCCTAGGGCACCACCCCACTCCTGATCCGGGGTAAGCTAAAACCATACTGTTACAGGAGATCAAAGGAAATTGCAATCACTAAGGGATAGTTTTACAACTTTGCTTTGTCTGTGGTTATGGTCTCTAGGACTTTCCCATCAGTTAGTTTTCTTCTGACATTTCACATGCCTTGCACATGATCTAAGGGCAACCATTCCTCCACAAAACAAGCACACACACGCACGAACATGAGAAATGTCAATGTTGTAAATTTTCATCATTACGTTTTAATGACTCTCACGTGTTTTTTGCTGCCACATAGAAATTTGATTTGTTTGGAAGAAAGACAAATATGCTCATTGCTAAAGGGATTACTTGTAGCTTAAAATCTGATTATTTAGCTCGGAAAGTCATCAAATTCTCAATGATTTATCCTATGAAGCTGTCAGCCTTTCAAAGGCTGTCTTACAGAGATGAAAACATATTTGTTATGCTGTTGTGAAAGAATAAAAGATGGGTGATGGATGAATGTATAATTGTACTGTTATTTGCACTCTAAATCCTGTGTTGTTCCAGCCATAAATTTCCCTATGTTGTTAGTGACTTTCGTCTGTCATGTGGCTCACTCATGGTTGGGGAGAATCACTCTTGTCTGTGCTAATTGGTTAGGATTGATGGGTTTGTCTGAGAAGCCTCTTCAGGAGACAAATTGCAGGTGTCTTCAGTACTGAGCCGAGGTGTTATATTGGTTTCAAATCCTTTAAAGTAAGAATGGAGGTTTCCATTGGATTTTTGCTAATCTATTCAAAAGTAGTGCTGGGGATATCAGGTGTTGTTTCCGGTTGGCGTGCAGAGATGACTGAAGGGATGTCGTATAACTGCCATGTGTTATTTCTCAACCTTGTCTCTTATGGCTAACGTGGACTCTTGGCTGATTAAAGGCTTTCTGTGACCAACAGAGGCTGGTTGAGGATGGATTCTAACCAGCTGGCACACGCGGTGTCGTTCTGATGGTTTCTCTTCAGGTTTAGCGGAGGCACGCAGAGAGAGAAACAGGTCCCACTTGGGTTGCCGTAAATGGGCACGTTTCGGAATTTCATCATCCAACTGGTGCTCCACAGCTGCCATTGTGGATGGCAATGATTGACAGCTCAATCAGACAGTTGGTGCTTGGCTTTGTGGAAGACATGAATTTCACAGTTGAGGGATGTTTGGTCTGTGTTGGGTGTTGATTTTGGCATTGTGAGAGGAGCCATGCATCCATCCATCTCTCCATTGGTCCATCCGAAATTGGGTGTTGAAACCCATCTCTCATCTCGAACCAGACCCAGCACGTTACTAACCACCTTTGCTTAGGTAAACACAAGGACTTAAGTTTGGTGCTGCCCGAGCAGCTGTAGTCTGTTTTTTGTTTGCTGAATGGCTTGCATTAGGAGAAAACGATACAGCATCTCCGTATCTGGTCACTGTCTGTGGAATAGTCCAAGCTTGTCATCCCTTTCTCCTCCGAACTGCGTTTGCGAAGCTTTTTACTCATGCCCAGCATTGTCGTTCCAGTGATGACAAAATTACTCTCTTATGTCTTAAGTTGTTTCTGTCATTTCCTGACAGGTTTGCTCTGCAAAGATGTTTTTTGTCACTGGTGTCAGCATGAAGAGGAGATTTAGAGGTCTCAATGGGAAAAGCTTTGGCAGAATATTTGCAGTTGTCATTACGGTGGGATTTGTTTCACTTGGAAGTGATTCATGCCTTGACAACTGTTTGGTGTGTTCAAAACAAAGTCAGGAAATAATGTCTGTTTGTCTTAGTCCTTTTTTTCCCAGCACATCACTCTTCCTTGGTCGCCTCCACACAGGTTGTACCAGGCACGTGGGCAGAGGTGTGCCAGCATTGTTTGCTCCGGTCAGATTCTGTATCGCACTTTCCCACTTTCACTGAAAGGGTCCCTTTGTCCCCCACACCTGCCTGCGGTCCAGGTGGAATGTGGCAGCGATGTTTGTTAAGCATCAGGAG
The DNA here is from genome assembly GCF_035083965.1 of Branchiostoma lanceolatum. Classification (NCBI taxonomy): domain Eukaryota; kingdom Metazoa; phylum Chordata; class Leptocardii; order Amphioxiformes; family Branchiostomatidae; genus Branchiostoma; species Branchiostoma lanceolatum. The sequence continues at coordinate 13,153,861 of NC_089726.1, read as the reverse complement.
GGGGCAGGGGTTACCCGCAATCTTCTCGGTCATCCATCTTCCCTGCTCCGCTCACACGCCCGACAGGTGAGAGACAACGTTTGTCTGCTGTCACCTGGGCACACCTGTACAAAGGTGTGTGCCTTTGTCTGGTGGACAGGAGACACGGGGTCGTGACCGGGGCACCCGACGTTCATGACCTGGGTGATCATTAAAGGCTTTGCCCCAGCCATTATGGCTTTGTAAATGTTGGCATACGCCTTTGTAATAAAGGGTAAAAAGTCATGGTCTGTCGTGGCTTCATATCAATGGTGAAGTTGTCCTAAAATGTGGTACACAATAATATCTGTCAAATAAAATGGCCTTTACATCCATAGAAAACCTTGCAAATGTTTGTCCCTTTCTTGTATTTATATCACATATTATTTTATTTTACGATGATTGTATTTTTGTTGCCAGAAATGACAGATGTGAAACCAGCCTTAGTTTACCTGTTCCAGTAAATCCTACCTAGCCTTTATATGCTGACACACAGTTTCGAACACCAACATAATTGACTACACAAGATGTAATATGTGGTTGGGAATAACTGCAGCCACGCCCACCACACTAACCTCAGGACTAGGGGGAAATTTGTAACACAGGTTCTCTGTAGGAAATTAAATTTTGTGGCGGAAACCTTCCAAAAGCCAATATATTAGTCTGGTCATGGATAACTGGGAGTTGAAGGGCCTGGGAGGAAATTTCTTTTGTGGGGAACATTCAATTGATGAATGCATTTTCCTTAAGGCAACATGGGGCTTGAATCGAAGGGCTCTAGGGATCACTTTAGAGTTTTGTCTTGCTTGAGTTGTCCTCCTGTCCTCTGTCAGTGAGGAGAAATGTTGCATTGGAAGCTGCTGAATGGAGTGAAATAACCAAAGTAACCTGCCGACAAAGGTCAGGGATACAGGCTTTTGTAGGGGGACAGAATCTGCGTCATTGTGGCACGGTGTGCGTATTTTGCACAGGTGATGTCCCCATCCAGGTGTTATGCGTCCGTAAGTTAGACAGTTGTGACATCTGTGGGAAATTTGTCTTGTTTTGACAATTCGTGTAAAGGTGCCTTAAGGACAAAGGCAACTAAAGAAACCACCCTTAAAAGCATAGAAAAACAGCCAGCCTCTCTTTGCTTTGTGTTCCCAAAGAGGTTGAAATGTGGCTGAAGAGGATTACTTTATTGTCATCACAAACAAGGCAAACCCACGCGTATCTCCAGAGAGGTGTCCGTTTCTAGGCTTGTTAATATTGTTTAGCCTCACCCTTGTCCCCTGGCAGGACAATTATCACAACAGAAGGCATCTTTTCTTGTTAGAAGATGAAACAAGGCACCTGTGAGGCTTGTGTGTTGTCCCAGTGATGGGAGCAGGGATAAGGTAGATAAAGATCTACCTCGCTTGTATGCAGACAAACTAATCAGAAGCCTATTCTGCCTGAAGCACTTCAAAAGGTGCTGGTGTGTTCCTGATGCCTTTGATAGTAGTTGGGGAAATACATTTGTGCCACCTGACTAGGCAATGATCAAAAGGTGGAAAAAAGGATTTGCCTCCTCTCATCTGTCAGAAAGCCAATTTTATCAGTGAAAGAATTGTCCCGTTTGTAGTGCAGAAAAATACACTTAGGTAGCAATATTGTATAACATACTGCCACCTGGCAGGCGTCGAGGAAACTGCACTTATCTGAATCACAGAGGTTCTTTCTATTCTCGGTTTCATGCAAATATCACAATTAAAGATTCACGCGCACAGTAGATATCATTTGAATTCATAACTGACAAAGTCAACTCTTTAACAACATGTTATGCTAGTGTGCTCAAGTAATCTTTACTGCAATAAGCCCCTTTTAGTACAGTTTTGGTAGATGAAGCAATTAGTGCCAGACAAAATCTTGTATTACACAGGGCAGAACCTACAGCCCAGGGGCAGGTATGCCTGATAGAGAATAGCTCAATTAAACTGCCTCTTAAGAATCTCCCTTTCTGTTTGAATCGCATGTTGCTCATTGTTCCTGTGACATATTGGGCACTCGAGGATGAATCCGAATTCTTTATGTGGATCTGTGATGTCCCTCAGATGACGGACGCTGAATAAAGTACTTGAAGATAGGTTTCGTTTCCCACGCAATTACTCCAGGCTGGACACATCTCTTTAAAAGGATAGATAATTACCCTGGCTCCTCCTCAACATTTCATATCAAAATATTTCAATTGATTTCGGTGGGAAACTCCAGTGTTGCGGACCTAACAATTGATGCACCCAATTTCAGAAACGTCGTCAGAAAAAAGACAACCATGTAACAATGATTTCAAGAAACACCCTTTTCAGACAAATGTAGTAGCTATTGTTTGTTTCTCTATTGGTGAAGAGTGGCTGGAACAGTTGTCAAATGAACACAACACAAAGTTTACATGTTTTATTTTGGGGGTTATAAATCTCCAGATAGACACATGTAGCAATGCCAGACTGCGGTCAATGGCCCCATTTCACTGCAATAAGACCCAAGTGTTCTGTGCGAATAAAAAGTTCCTGGAGCAACTTTGACATGGGTGACACTGTATGTAACACTTGTACAAGCTCTTTTGAACATAGATTAGCTGTCTAAGTAGCATGTACATTGGTGAACCACAAGTGTGGACAATATACCTTCAAACCAGTATATCAAACTCTGCAACCCTGAGGTAAACACTGTTTGATGACAGGCAGGCACTTCTGATTTGTGAGGTGTTGATTCCGGGCAGCCATAACAAAATTTCCGGCCCTAAAGAACTACTTAACCAAGTCTTCTGGGTCATCACAACACTTCAAGGTGTTTCCTGGCGCAGGTGTTTGTGTGATTCATCCACTTAAAGAGCTAAGGGGTGAACCACTCGCCATTGTCAGCAGGTCTATATACCAGTGTGTAGATAAAGCTACAGACATTGTAAAATGTTTTTATAGACGCAATAAGACTATTCTGTGTTCCAAAGATTAGCGCTAGTGTGTCACAAGTATACAAGTCCATGAAAAGACATGTATCCAAGTCTATGGGTACAATAATGCGTACCCCTCTTGATATGCTTCTATTATAGATGCATCCCCAAGGACCTGTTTTCAACAAGGTGTATAGTAAGGGTTGTAGTGGTATACCGCACACTTAAGAAATTGCCTCCTTCCAAGATGGTGGTAGGAAGTTTGCACAGGACTGTGCTGTGCATACTACAAGTCATTGCCTACAATTAGGGTCATTCATCATTGGGTAGCTGACGACTTGACAAGGGGCAAGGTCATTCTACCTCTGTTTAGATTCTCCCTTCTACAGTATTCTTAGAACGCTTGAATTCTGCTGTTGAAATAATGTAGAAAAGAAGTTTTCAGACTCTCAATATATTCCCAGAGGTGGTTTCCTTTACAAATTTATAGCTGTTAACTATCACAATAGAGTTCGTGCACATTGCTGCTGCCTCCCCTGGGAACAATATACAAGTGCAGGTGTTTTGCTTTTTTTCCTCTTAGATTTGAAATTACTGGCATCTAGAAAGCCACAGTAACAAAACGGAAAAATGGTTTGTTTTGCTGACCGTTAGACACCTGCCAAGTTCGTTAGCGTACCCATTGTATTCTAGACAGTTGACTTGTGGATATAATGGATTGGGCTTCCTTTTTCTCAGAGTGTCCACAAACATGTCTTTCTTGTACCTTGATCTCTGGCACTTGACCTTTGACACAGGGTCACAGGCTGACCCCTTCATGAAAGCCCAGCCTGGTCTGAGAGTCCATTTCAGAAAGTTGATTGAGGGTGGACGTGCAGTATATCTTAGCCATTTTATCTGGCAAAGTCTGTGGCAAAGCTAACACTCTGCAGACATCGTCTAGACATTGGGGTAGGTTTGGTAAATATGTGTAGATAGGTACAAAACAGATTCCCACCTCCCGAGCTAACCCAGTGCCAAGTTGGTTCTATGCTCAGGTCCCGTCCCCATTTTCAAGTTGCTAAAACACGCCGCTGCCAGCACAAAGAATGCCACTGCATTTGACACATGTTGCACATACTTCCCATTGTCTGTTCTGTGGGCTAACTGCCCGCAATTCAAATGGAGCACAACCGTGTAAAGAGTGCCAACCACAGGTGAAAGTCGTTCTAGACCCCCCCATGACTGATGGTCTTGAAAGGACTGGTGTTTCTGTCTGAGGGAAGTGTCTTCTGTAAACAGGGGGGTAGGGTGTACGCTACAACACAGCTGAGGGGTCCAATAGTTTCTCATTCAGGTCCGCCATTGAGGAGACTTCAAGGTCATGACCTGGGCGGGATGCAGACAGATCAGTCGTAATATTGATTCCCAAGGACACGTATTGACAGTTCATGTTGGCAAAACCTGCTGCATTTCCATCTTTTAGAGTTATTTACCAAAGGCTATTACTTAGAAATGCAGACATGCTTTTTCATTGACTTGATGTGTGGGACTTTAGCTTATCGATCGTACAATTCAAACAATGCTAATGCTGACAATGTTAAAGGTTTCTATGTTATCTTGTTCACTACCATGTCTGACATGCTGTTTAATGGAGAGCACTTTTTTCCCTGGCCAAGAGTCAAAACTGCACAAGAGTGATAGCAAGTAGTATACCCTGCGTGATATCACGTCTGTGGCGATAAGAATCTATGCTTACATGGACCGCCATATGTAGTTCATTCTTGTTACAACTGTCACTCACACACGCCCTACTGTTCAAAGTCACCCCCACTTCTCCTTATTTATTTGAAGTTGGGAGCCAAACTGTAATCTGTGTTGAATGTTTATGTTCCCCTCTGTGTATCCTTTGCCAGTATGTTGAGTTACAGCCAGGGGAGAGTCCTGCTTGTTAGAACTTGCCGCCTGCCCTTTATTCCAGTAGCTGGCCATTGTTTAACTTGCCCCACCGACTTTTCACTTCACAAGGTATCAATACAGCAGCTTATTCTTTGTCTCCTTGATTGCACAATGCCCCAGCCTGATCAGGTGTCTTATTTATTTTTCCAGGGGTCTCAAGAATAACACGAATTGCCAAAGTACTTGAAATCTGACAATTTTCCCACTGATTTGTACAGTATCAGCCTTTTGAACCTTTCCGGCTGCCCTTCTGGAACAATGTTTACAAATCTTCAACAATATCAAATTAGGCCTGGGAACAGAAGCCAGAAGCACTTCTTGTTTGTTTTGAAGTTGTCCTCGGGTAAGGAAAAACGTTCATCAAGTCCATTGGACGCAATTGCGTGAAGGGCTGACGTAACGCGCAGGGCCGCAATTTCCGGCTGCAATGGCTGTGTTACGGAGGATGTTGTTATTTCACCACCTGCATCTGAGGAACGCGGAGGGCACTGCTGTCATAATAATCACCTCTCGGACAATTACATCACTTTATGCGCAATCATGTGTGTGTCAGACATGCCATGTAATAATGCATACTTCCTGAGGCAATACAGCGACCTGCTATTGTGTCTGGAAGCCTGGTCAGCTGAGAAATGTCCTTGGACTCCTGGAGTGGAAAGAAACAGATTTTACTCACACATGCTTGTACAGTTTTGCTTATACACATTAATGTCTTCACTTATTCATTGAAAAGTTGTTATTGCAAAGCCAGCAAAAAATGTAATTTTCTGACTCTAGCTTTCCCTTTGACATGAACTGTTTGCAATGCATCTATCAAGTCCTTTAGAAGCTCTTGTTCACCCATTCCTATAGATGGCTCGAAAGAGAAATTTCTTCCTTGCAGGCAATACGAATGCATGACTTCACTAAGTAGCAGTCTTTTGTGTTGCCAATGTATAAACACAGTACATGTAACCTATCTATTGTGACCATTCTCTGTGTCCCTTTTCATAGACACAGTCAATACAACTGCATGAAAAAGCACTCTCTAGGTTATTAGGGAAACTATTTGTACTGTACTTACTACCAATGCTGGGAATGCAGGGAACACCTGTTATGTTTTGCATCTGTCAGCATTATGTCATTGTCCCTTTCTTTTATTGTCCCAACCAGTGTTTAACATTAACAAGGAATCCTTTCCAATGTTTTGCTATTGTAGATTGAAAAAACATTCAATTTTGGCTTGTGTTTTCTACTAATCCTCTAAAAACTTCAATGTTCGCCATCTTTCACCATCATGACTTCAATGTGCCATTGTCCCTTTGTGTTCTTTGAACATTCTGGTCAATGCATCCAATAAGTGTGTTTAACTTTAAGTAATAAGTCATTAAAACGTTTGTATTTTGTGGCTTTGTAACTTCGCATTCCTCATGGCTTCCCTCTCACAATGTTTGGGATAGAACACATTAGGGAAAGAATTCAGGCCACTAAAGCTAGCTGGACTTTGCAGGCGACAAAGCGGAAAATTGTTCTTTGATGTCAGAGTCAATAAGACTTAAGTCCATTATTTTCATCATTTGGTTCTTCACAAGGAGAGTTTTGTTGCAGGTGTGAGTGATTGCTAACTATTAGACAGCTATGTGAAATACTGCAGTTTAATAAGTGTGGCTACCTTGGCCTGAGGGAACAGCCTTTCCTTAGTCTAGAGGACTCGATTTGAGGACTCAAGAATAAACTGTAGATATATGATTATCTTATGACGACACACATTACATCCTGAGCAAGCATTGTTTGAAAGAATGTATAAGAAATGGCAAGCATATCTTTGAATAAGAAAGAAAGTTAGTCAGTATGGCTGCCTGGCTATGGACTTGTCAGGTCAAGTTTAGTGAAGCGACAAACCACAATGTCTGAGCTATTTCTGTCGCCTTGTTACAACAGACACAGTGGTTGCACATTCGGGACTACACACCTGACTAAGTGTGTGATTTGATTTCAATTCAAATGAGTGAACCTTGTAAGTAGTCCAGATTTGGACCTTTGGGAGATAGCACAATTGAACAACTTGAAATCAAAAACACTTCCTGAGTGGATTTTAATAACTATCTGACAGGGATGATCGTTTTGGCTGCTGTAGGTAGAGGCAGAAAGATTTGTGGTTGACGGAAGTGAAGACTGTTACCTGAATGCGTGTGGTCCGCACGAGAGAGCGGCATATTTCTCCCCATCCCCATCTTCCAAAGATAATTAGCTTACATCTGACTCATGGCAACATTGGAACACCACCTTCTGCAGGATCTCAGCAAGCCACAGTGTTTGTGGCAAAACAATCAAGGTGTCAATACTTGGATTGCAATTTCCCACCTTCACTATGCCTGATGTATCCCGCCTTGTAAAAACATCATCCTTTAATTTTTGACATTTTCTAGAAAGGTACATGACTAGAAAATAAACCTCACTACACCTGTGTCAACGATACACAAAACTTCAAATTTTTCACGGATGTCGCAGCTCGTATTTTTGTGTAGAGACAAATTTTGCGCAAGAATAGTTGGATGTTTGGTAAACAGTCCAGTAATTCAACATCTAATTTGGCTGTCCTCCACAAGGATGTCCAGCTTGTTTTGGTTTTCCTTCCTTAATAATGCCGAGTTCCCATTTCCTATAAGGGCACACGTGCGGTAAGTAAAGAGAGAAACCCAAGGCATGTCAGATGAAAGGGTTTTAATTGTTCACAGCCCGCAAATATGGACCCGCAGTGGCCACATCTCTCCAACTTAGTTTGAATCCAATCCTGGAGCAATATCGATGTCTTTGACAAACAGGAAGGAGGAATTGGACGATCTTTGACAGTTATTCAAGCTGTGCAGGTTATTGGATGTTGTCCTTGTTGGAACCCCGCTAAATTAAACCAATAACATCAATGCGAGCCAACCAGATATATCCAGTACATGTCAATATCAGAGCAGGAGGACACAGGTGACAAGTGGCAGGGAAGGTCTTCCATTCCAGCTGTTATTAAAGGGTATGCTCAGGAAGTGTATGTCAGTTTGTGGGGACAACGGATGTTAGGGACACTAGTTAAAGACACCTCAAGAAAAAAACAAATATGGGGTTCTTTTCAACGAGCTGTCAGGAGCAGACTTAATTGGAAAATTCATGGCAGGAAGACAGAAGAACAGGAAGTGATGAGGCACACTTGTTGACAGGGAGACTGGAAGAGTCTTAACTGGACATGGTAGGCGTCCCGTTCATAATCTTGTCAGCACACTGTCTGAGTGACTGATTTATAAAGAAGTTTAGAGATAGTCATTGGCTGGGAAAATTACCCCTCCTGTTTGCAATCCCCACACTCTAACCATCCTTGACAATGCTAAATAACTGGCAGGTACACAGTATCAACCCCGCCTGTTTATACACGAAGCCGTTTTAATAGCGGGATAATCAGGTGTCTCTATACGTGACTGTTGATAAAGCGGCGCTGCGGAAGTTGCTTGTTTGTGCTGTTTCTTACTCAGGTGTTTGCTGGCGGGTTGCCGAGGGTAAACATGAGTGAAGGAGGCAAAACAGGAAGCGCCTGCGATCGCCCCACTCTTATTAAGACGTTTTGCGTGTGTGCTGACTTCCTGAGAAGAAATCTTCGCTCGGTGCGCCGTATCAGCTTCGTAGACGGGAGGCGATAAATCTCAGCGGGAGCCCGACCCACGTGGAGATTACGGCGGACGTCTTCCACCAGTTTGTTTTACAAACAAGACTTTGGTGGCTGTAAAGCTTCGTGTAACATTTGGAACTTCATCAGATAAGGCGTGCTGGAGAGTGGTTGATTGAAAAGACTTGTTAACATGCAATAGAACAATGATCTTAGGCTGTGTAAGGCACCGCCAGCCATCCTCCTCCGGTTACCAGGCCTCTTTCAAATGTGCCGCTCATGTAAAGTATCCTTATTTGTTCTTGGGGCAATTTTTGCTTATCGTCAGCTGCTGCTTTTTGCCACCCTTCAAAGGCTGCAGTTTACTGTAAAGGAAAACATTTTGAAACCTTTTAACCTCTGAATTACAAGACATTCTGCAATGTGCCTTTAAGGCCAGCCGGGACACCCTTATTTGTTGAGAGCCTATGAGGTAGTGGGAATTTTGCATAATTTACCCATGGTCCTTTGTGCCTACGAGAGTCATGCATTTGTAAGCAGAGCCAGATGGTAAAATCATGTTAATCTGCTTAAAACAGCACAAGCCACTGGATGTGCCCCCTCCTCTCCCAGTCCCCCCTGCACCAGTCTGGAAAGTGTGTGCCTGTGCAATGCTGCCTGGCGGGAGGCCTTTGTTGGAGTAATTACAGCCTGTTGCACTATCCCCAGGGAGATCTTGTCTGTGCCAGAGTTTCTGCCGCTTAGGGCCACTGACAGCAAGCACCCTCTCAATCCCTGCTGAACTTTTTCATCTGCCTGTGAGGAGGACCTGCCCCAGGATTTTACTTGGAGAGAGTGATGAGACCTTCCAACCTGACCCCTTCTGTCATCCCGTACTTTCCCCCTGGTGTACTTGGAACAAGTATGTAGCAGTACTGAGTAAATAGTGCCGCTCGCTCACCGGACAGACTGGGACACTCAAGCCAGGGGGGAGGTTTCCCTACACGGCTCTCTGCTGGACTTCTGGAAGGCTTGTCAACATGGATTTTATGATTTTGAGCGTATGTATTCTCCTTCTTGGACTTTACTTAGTTTCTATCATTAACAATTAGGCTGGGTCATGTGTAAGTTTTCATCAGTGACCCAACCTTGTGTTTCTAAACGTCACAGCTATTTACTTAACTACTGTAGTCACAAAGGTTGATATTGTTCTGCCATATATCATTTGCGTAGATACAGTTCCTTTCTTTCGAGTAGCAAGTTGGTTCATTTTAAGGAACGCTCAGGGAGAAATTAGTCTGGATGTGTGTGTGTGTACTGTGTAGCATGCTGTTTGATATCTGTGGTGGCTGCCTGCCATGGAGTAAAGGCCATAGTAGCTGGTATCACTGGGTCGCTATTTGAAGTATGTTTGAACTATGTAGGAGAACATGGAGAGGTACTTGTGCAAGAGCTTGATTTATTTTTGACATCACACCAGAATTTTCTGTCCTTTATTTTTGGGCGAGCTTGTTAAAGTCCTGGCCATTTTTTCAGGGTAACCATGGTAGCTCCAGCCAGACTGTTGATAAATATCTATTGAACAGGAATCCTGGAGGTTTATTTGGACGATTTTCTGGCTCACACTTGGCAACTAATCACTTCTAAGGCTGTCCTTACCCAACACTCCATGTGTAACAAAAGTTTCCTGTGTTAGGTCCCCTTGTCCTTTATTCCTGCCCCTATAGACCAGTATCAGCCAAAAGATTATTGATCCTGGGAACCCCAGAGGTTCTCTGTAACCCTCCGGTGGCTATTTTAAGATACCTTGTTCATAGGAACATCTGTAGTGGTGTTGATTTCAGAGGGAGGATTATGTTTATACTGGCTTTTCATGGACAGGGTGTCTCGCTGTGTTCGTGTGAAACGGCAGCCGAGACCCAAAACTCCCGCTGTTCACCCGATAACATTGTCAGGTAGCCCTGTGCCGCCACTCATTAGCATTTTCCCAGCATCCAGTCCGTTAACTTTGAACCGGCCCTAATCATAATCAAACTGGACTTTTGTTACAGCAACTTGAAGTAGTAACTCATTAGGTGTGTTTTCCTTGGTCAGATGACATTTCCAGATAAGGTTTCTTTCAACCCACTGAAAGGATAGTCCAAGAACGTAAGCAAATGTGTGGCGACCCAGGGGGGATAGGAAAGGACTCCACCTAGTGCAGGAGCACGTAGAGCCCAGCTAAGGGTTACTCAAGGTGCTAATGCAAGGGTATTGAAAGACACCCCCTTTTCTCCTGTGTTGTCTTAGCCATAATACAGCATTTACCAGAAGGATCTGACACTTGGTAAACTTTTCACACGCTTGGAAAGGTTTACTGTAAAACATCGCAAAAGCCCGCTTGGGGTTCCCCGCTAATCCCCATTAGAGTATTAGGGGTTCCGCTTTGCCTTTCATTCTCCAAATATCTATTTATGTAAGGAATCATCCAGGGGTATCCCTGGCATTACCCTTTCCCCTTGAGATGCAATAGGTTTGTTAGTGGCTGAATCTTTGGGATTCTGGAGGGTGGGGGTTGATTGGGCGATCCCAGGGGGACGGGGCTTAGAGATTTTGTAAATGGATGAAAACTATGAAGAAAGATCTTTGCTTATGAGCATTTACTAAGCAGATAAAAATGTAGTATCTATAAGCATATTAAAGTTTTACATATTATAGGTAAGCAAGTATCTTATGATAAGAAATCGAAGTGCTTGTCAGTTCAGCTGTATTACTTCAGAAAATGTGGCCTCAAAGTCTAAGATACAGAAAGGAAGTAAGGGTTTAAGTTAGAAGCCCAGAAAATGATTTGAAGATTACACATACATTAATTTTTTTCACAGGCGCATCCCGATTCCTGCGAGACCGCCCCTTAAACATTTCTCACAGGGCAGAACAAAAGATGTCCCGTCCCTCCCAATTATTGATATCTCAGTGCTTTAAACATCCCCATTCAGAAGAAATTCTTTTACAGATATTTGATCAGGTAATTAGCATGGAACTTTCACGCTTCTCAGCAGTTGAAGATGGGGCTTGATTTTCTACTGCATGCACCTTTAAAGGCCGGAAGACCCTGGCTTCTTTGTCAGTACGTCCTCTGCGGCCCTGTAATTCCCATAATTACCAGGTTCCTTGATCCATCCTTTGATGTTCCCAACACACCGGCTGTGCCCACGTGGGATTGGGCTCACTCCCAGAAGCTGTCAAGCATCTTACAGTGCTAGATGTTTTATACAGAATATTACTGTTACGGTTTGAATAAGGCTTTGGGAAGTGTTTGTCACAATCGCACAATATCTCAAAGCTCTTAAGTGGAAATCGTTTTTCCTTCATGTGTGGTATTACCCGTCTTCTGGGAGACTCAGCCCTAATGGCAGGTGACTTGAGTCGGCTCAAATTGAGTTAAACAACGTTTTTGTGCTGGAACCAGTTTAAACCTGAAATTACCTGTGCCTTGAAGTTGAAATACCACATGGATCAGTAGACACATTTATTCAGAGTGTACAGGTGATCGCTGTTTGAGCAGGTTTTCAGTGTCCTTCGACGAGGAGGCCTCTTCTTTGATCTATAATCACTGCGGATTAAGGGGCTACCGACTAGTGTTTTGCCTGATACAAGTGTAAAGTTTAAATACTTCATGGATCAGCAGATGAAAGAATTTTTGCTGAACCCAGGATTTTTCCTAGTACGACGACAGTTGTTTTTGTACCTAACATGGGTTTTCCTTTGAAGTGGCCAACTTAAGCGTTCTTAAAGAGCACCAGCAGGCAGCCTGTTCCCTCCTTTTGCCAGCTATTTTGATTTCACGCTTGGACTAAACAAGTGTTTTCTTGGCACAAGATGATGTAAGCTGGGAAAAGCTTTTACATTCTACCAAATCTCTACACATTTGTGATAAAGTCACAGAATGACATGCATTACTACATTTTTTTCACTGACGGAGAAGTTAAGACTAAAATGTGACTCAATGTCCTAGCGTATTGTGTCAGTTGCCCCTTTTTCTGAAGGCCCTGCACATTTTCTGTTGAAAACACTCCACACGAAAAAGTGGAGTGAAATTCGGGTCAAGTATTTTGGAGGGCTGTTGTTAGGGAGCATTACCCTCTGTACACCATCAATCAGCTGGCCAGTAGTGCGGCTGCCTCTTTCAACCTCTCCTCCTGCCTAATCTGGTGGCTTCCTCTCCTCTGGGGCCCCCATACTGGACAGGCACCCAGTGCTAACAAGATTTGTTAGTATCCACTCGTGAAAATATCTCCTGCCAATGCATGGTACATATAAACAGTAAGATGTCACAGAAAAATGCACCAGCCAGCAGTCGGAGCACTTGTTTGACAACAGACAGAACGAACCTGTTTTCCCTCCCCAGGAAGGGATTTGTCGGGTCAAACTTTGAATTTCTGGAGAAGTTTGTTTGTTTGGTTTCAATGTTGTTTATTCCTCTTTCTCCCTCTTGACTAATGCAGATAAGACCAGAAGCCTTTGAGGTAAAAGCGGAAGGGATGTAAGGTTTTAGTCGGTTTCTTGTGGTGAAAACTTACGATGAACACAAACCACATGGCCTGTAGTGTTTCCCAGGTAATTCTGCCAGGGCAAATTGTTCCGTATCCAGATTTAGACTCTGTTGATGAAGGGGGGACTCTGGCATCGTCCTGTGTTCACATCTCACATCATTGTTGTATCTAACACAAGACTCCTGCCGGAAGTGTTTATCTACTTCAACCAATGTGTGAGCGCTGTAGTGTGCATCATTTGTTTATTTACACTGTCAAGTTCACAGCTCTAAGCAGCTTTCCATTCAAAGCGTGTCTTTGAAGAAAAGCACCAAGCTGGAGAGGTTGATTGGATCATTGAACTCCACCATAAGGACCACAGCTATTGTGATATATTTAGACACATCACCCTCTCTAACAGCTGCCTGTATAGCCAATTTACAATGTTACACACCACATTTGTAGCGTTTTTATGGCCACTTCATATCTGCAAAACTTGCTTTAACTCGTAACATTAACTGGTTCGGTTACAGTAAGGGTTAGGGAAAAGTTTCAAAACAGCACTGTATGCTATCTGTTTATGAGGAGTTCCTTTACTCAGTTTGGTAGCGATAAATCGCATGGTGCATAGTTGTTAGCTTATGGTAGTCGTGGATAGATATATTTGGGATGAAGACATCAGGATAATGTTGTGTATAGGAGCCCCAGACAGGCTCCCCTGCTGGGGGACAGGGCCAGGGCTTAGAAAAAGGCTGGACGGGGAGGTGAAAGGGGTTTTGTAGAAGCCAGAATTCTCATTTGAAACTTTCCTTGATGATGCATTGTTATGTACAGTTGTGTCGAGGTTGTACAGAATCCTAGCCAAAGTGTCTTGGCTGATTTTGAGAACAACAAGTTGACTTGAATGGCAAATTTGTCAAAGTTTTACAGGAACAGGATATTTGTTATCCTATCTGTACCACCATGTTGTACAGGTCTGGCCCCATGGGGGAGGGTATTCAGTAGCAGCGTCTGATTACAGCACAGATATCAGTTTAGATAGGGCTGTCTCAGCCTCAGCTTTCCTCTGTCTGGAACCTGCATTCTGCAACTGGAACACCAGAATGGACTGTTTCAGATCTGAACAATTTCACATAGGAATATCTTTGAAACCTGACCAAATGCAGGAAGACTAATAAATATAAAAATTTTTCTCCATCTGAACCCTGGCTCAACATTTCTTTAATTGGCAGAAGTGAGAAATGTTAAATCCTTGGCATTTCAGATTTTTAATGATGTGGAATAACAAATAGATCCTCAGATATTTAGTCCAGTTAGAGAATTGTGCTGACAAATTTAACATCTAAATTTCTATTCTGTGAAAGAGTGTTGCAAGTTGTCCCATTACAAAAGGCATGGGTGTGTTCCTTCCCTTCCAAATTCAAAGTCTGAAAGATCTGTTCTGACCAGAAGACAGGATATCATCTGGTACTGATGTGGTGATTCCTCTTCCTGTTTGTACACCATCAACACTTCCTTAATCCTTATCATGTCATAACATGGCTGTGCCCAGGAAAATGTACATGTATGATTAATTGCATCTGGTGCAGTGACAAGTGACATTTTAAAGTTTAATATTTTCCAGGTCATCTATCTTCTTATGGGTGTAAGAATGTTCCAACCAAAGAAAGAACTGAGATATCATATCAGGAATTATTCTAATATTATATTTCATCTATATGTTCTTCCAGGTTTTTTTTTTAAAACTAAGCTAATACCTGTGAAAAGATGTTGGTTGTTTGCACCCTTGAAGATGATCCAATTTGACCAGCCGGCTTCTATTTCTTGAGGAGATGCCTTGAGGTCAGAGTCCAGCTCTCAGGTCATCCCCAATTGACCTGGCTGTCTTCTACAATGTCCTGGTATGAAAGTAGTCCTGACTCTAATTAAAGTTGAGGTTTGGAGGCACAGGAGTGGACACTGGAGTGGGTGGGGTCATGACTCCAGAAAATCACAAAAATGGGGGAAATTGTGGCTGCTACAGAAATGCCAAAAACAGTAGTGATATTTTCTGTTCTATTTCCATAGAAGTATACTTTTGTGCTAGCCCTTCCCTGTAAAAAATAACAGGAACATTGATTTTGAAAAGGGGAATGTCAATGTCATGTGGAAAACACTGTCTCTAGCTTCCTTCTTTTCACTTATCTTGGGAAATGCTTGCGCTGAGAAAGTGACCATGAAGAAGGCCACACAGACACACCTTCTTGTGTAATTGCCCACAGCTGTGGTTGAACCTGCCCTTGAAGCTCATTACACCATGACAATTACAAACAGAACATCCCAGGCCATGAGAGTGACCACAGGATAGCTGTTGTCCACCCATGCATGCTCCTGGAGCAATAGGGGCCACACAGATTTCATGGTAGTTGACAGGACAGAATGAGATCTTCCTTGACCTTTGCTCTCAGGTGGTGGTGTCTCCTTTAAAACCTTGGCTTTGATGGTCATACAGATTTGTGGTTAAAGTAGGTCAAGGCGAAACACATGTCATGACAAGAGAGATGTTCCAAGACATCCTAACAAACTGCACATGTTCATCCTTATTTTGTGGATCGTAAAAATATAAGTATAATTTTGACCGAAAATGGATTGCTGGGTTATGATGTGCTCACCTTGATAGGCACACCCCCTATCAGGTGTGATGTGATCTGCCTTTTGTCAGCAATGGAATGGCCGGAATGTGCCATTGTTTGGTAAAGACAGGTGAAAAAACCATAGCAAATGGAAAAGGTCCTGTAGATAGACGAATACCTGAATGAAGCAATCAGTTTCTTCGGTGTTATTTGCTCTAGAGCAGGAAACATCTGTGTTGAATCCTTCTTTTGATGGTCGGTTTGAACTGTTTACATTTGTTTTGTACATTGCAATGCTATAAACAACAACAAGATTAATCAACAGAGCTTCCTTGGAGTTTTCTGATGTTCCGAATTATTCTGTGCCTAGCTTGTTCCCCAGTCTTTTCACATGCCCTACTGTTTAATGTTTACTATCCCGGCAGCACTCTTCACACAAGGGTGCTAGTCACAGGCTAATTTACTTGTCACCTACTCTGTAATTCTCTTCAAATTATTACCACAGCGATAATGTGCCAGTAATAACTCAAGCTCTTAGTGTGTATAGCATCAGCTAATTTTATAGCTTCAATTGGATGAGCACCTGACAATGCAGAGTAATTTGGGTGATTATCCTAATAGATCATGGTAGTTCCCTCATCAGTTTCCATGATATACAACAATTTGTAGTTTTGCTTGGTATTTCCAGCGTAGAAAGCTATCAATGAATGTTTGGAAATCCATATCAAAATATTGCACCAGGTGATAGGTATTGTTTTCAGTTGTAACTCATGCACATTCATTGGGGTGTAAAGTGATCAGAGGACAGGACATTGTTTTTATTCTAGTTGTACACAGGGTAGACTTGCTACGCTGGTAGCACTTTGGTTTGAGGTCAGTGCAAGAATGTAACCAGCCAGCTGTCTAGCTGCATTGTTATGTCTTGCTATAACACCATGTTGCACAGTAGGGCAGTCCTTTTAAATGGGGTGTTAGGCTGTTAAGGGCAGTAACTCCGTCCTGTAACGTCACAGCAGGCCACTCCCCAGGAATGGTTCCCCACCATTCTGGCGCCTGTGCTTGTACCTTTGGCGGTCTTGGTTCGGCTCTCGTGTGCGAGGGGTGAGGGATAGTCCGCTTCCCGCAGGCAGACATAGCAGACGGAGCAGCACCCAAATTGCTCCTAAATAGGGAAGGCTGCAAGCCTGGCATTCCCATTACAGGCATCAAAATAGTGGTTACATCAAAGGTGGGAGAAGAATTACTACAAGGCATGGTCACTCCCCTATATATGGTGCGGGTACATCCGCTAGGACACTCCCGGGTCCTGTGTTATCATCTACCATGTACAGTACAACAGTCACATCAAACAGGCAGAAAGAATTTTTGATTAAAAATTAAGGTTTCCTCTCTATGCATCCCTTCGGGGATGATAAAGCCTTATAAAACTAACAAGGTTGAAGTGATCCGCCTCTGAGAATGTATAACAAAAAAAATTGATATTGCTCCCCTGATGCCTCGGTCTCAGTTCTCCCCTTACAAACGAACATAAGTCATTATTTGAATTTCCTTTAATTAGTCTTAGCTGATGCGGGTGCACACAAAGACATGCACACTCATGCACACACACACACACACACACACACACACACACACTGACATATACACACACACATGCTCCTAACAAATACACCCTTCTGATGCCAAGACCTGACAGACACATAAAAAAAGACCAATTGCTGTTGGAAAGCAGCCAAGGCTTTAGTAACAATTTAGTACCTTGTGATATATCATATTTTGCGAAACTATGGGGTGCTGACAGTAATGTCTTTCAAGCATGTTCAGGAATTTCGGATGTAATATTTCTCCATGGTTTTAGATAAATTGGCTTCTCTGAAATACAGCTGCTGTACCTAGACTAGAGACAGAAGATCTTATCCCACTTGCAGTTATGGGTCATCAGTGTGAAAGATTAGAATAAAAGTTCCTTTCAGAGATACAGTAAATTGGATACATTACTACTGCAGGTATCATTGTAAATCAGTGCTGGAGGGCAGGGTGCTGCTGTGTGTGATACTTGAAATTTAAATGCTTCATTTGGTAGTAAAGTGGCCAGTGGTGTGAGAGCCTGCTGTCATAACCTGACCCTTGAACCCTCCACAGCCTGTGGGCCTTTCTTGGACAACTGGCCAAGAAACATGGACAATTTGCGGTCTTTTGGCCACTTCATTCCTGTTATGCACCTACCACCGCTTTGAATGAGAGAGGCCATTAATTTTTCTCTTGACCCATTAACAGTAGGGTAGGAAGGAGGTCTATTTTTCATCCTGACAGGAGGTTTTCCAAAAGAGTGTTATCAGTGACCTTGCCTGAAGGGAGGCCCTGTCACCCTCCCATTAGATGCCACTCTGGCAATCTTCCAGCCAACTTGTCTTTCTGTGGGGAAAAGCAAAGTGGTGGCCCAGCATCACAGACATGCCGATTTACAGACAGAAGACAAATGGACAAAATGGGAATTTTATACAAATGGACCAAAGCAACCGCTAATAAGGTGAAAGGGCTTTCCGTTGCACTTAAATCTCTCCCAACATTGCAAAACATTGAATTATGAGTCATCTCTTTTTGCCTCTGTGGCATAGAATTGGAATTAAAGTCTGCCTATTATGTGCTTCTGCCTCTTGGTCTCATTTTTCTTCATTTTTTTTCCAAATTCTCTTTGCCGCACCTTCCTTTGACCACGAAACTGGCAATTTGAAAACTCTCTACTGCTTGCCGACTGTAATATGAGCTAAGCCACTCAGCAAAAAATTTTGAAAGCAGAAATGAATTAAAATGGGAGAATGCTTTGATGAAAACGCAGTAGCCTTCTCTTTCAACAGTTCCTGTTTGGCAGGGCAAACATCAATGCACTTGACATTGACAAGTGTAAACTGTTAGCACATAGTTGGGATGGCCTGTGGACCTGTTGGCTTATTTGCATATGGCTGAGCAATCTTAATTGACATCATGCTCCTGTTGTCGTAACATGGATGATCTCCGCACCAACAGCCTAGGGCTACGACTTCTAGGCATGTTTCTATTTCCAGACATCAGAGTTAAGATATTTCCGTACTCGAATGCCAGTCTGTGTTAACCACAGGTTGTGCGTATGGAAAAGAGACGGCATTACGAAACAGCGAGGAAGGCTGACTGATTTACACATGGGATAACGATGAGTGAAGCGGTATGCATTCTTTTTGGATTGCGCTGTCCATTTCAGTACTGCTATTTTCTCCTTATGGGCAATGAAGGGGTCGTAAAACGGAAAATTGCGTGCCAGTCTTGCCTCAGCAGGAGGTACATGTATACCGCAGAAGTTGGAATAACATCTTTATAGCATGATCTCATCCCATGCATACATTACTGACCAGATTTGCATCGGCAAATGGGGTAGTATGGACGCACGAGTAACCATGGCGATACGGGTGAGAAGACCGCTCTGAACTAATCCGAACGTGATATTCTCTGCGACACTTTCCATCGCACCTCTCTGGAAAGGTCCGCTGCGGCTAAGCTCTCAGAATGACTCACAGGGCGGTTTAAATGTCTAAGAAGTGCTTTTCGAACTTATGGGTCTTTTTCTTTTAGAAAGGTCCAGTGGTCACATCTGCCCCCAGAGGTTGACCGGGGAGAGGTTGTGCCCCCGCGGTTGTAAATCACAGGTTTGGAGCATGGGGTAATGAGGACATCACCCCACCTTTCCCTATGTCCTCTACTTTATCATAATGTCATTTATGTGTCCACGGAGGGGCATAATATATACTAATGAGGCAGTAGAAAGGGCAGGCAGCTGAGTTCATGCCACCTAATGGCTTTTTGATGACACCAGTACACTGGCTTGATGTGTCCGAGTAGTTAGGAAACCATCTCTTGGCTGCGTAGAATCCAGCCCATTTCTCTTGCTCCTGATGCTGTAGTGTCCTAATGGTAATGGTGGGGGTATTGTATACTGATCAGGGGGGGTCAGTGTTGGACTGCAGGGTTACATGGCAGGTCAGGACCTCACAATTATGCCTGTCCACAAGCTTACCCCATGTTTGCCCTGTGTGATGCATGGGCAACTTTTCCTAGACAGTGGTCAGCTCTGCCCGAAACATGGCGTCTGCAGCACAATGCATGTTGGTTAGGGCCAGCGGGATGGAATAGGAGCGAGGGACATCATGGTGTCTGGTATGATTTGGAAATAGAATTACCGGAGATCCCGCTTTATGAAAGAGGTATTTGCGGGTTCACCGGTTTCAGGGGGAGGGGTTACGTGGGTCGGAACACTGCCACCCCTGGATGCAATTGTTCTGATGACAAGTTCAAATACAGACAATATGGCTGGAGTCCTCCTGTGGGTCGTTATCACCCCAGGACCATCGTAGCAGTTTAGCTGTCCCCTGGTCCTCTGAAATAGAATTGGCTCAATTGGCCGCCAGTGGGGCATGTGCTACCTGATGGTAGCACGCAGGGTCAGCCTGTACCATCAAAATGAAAAGCCACATGATTTAGGGCTCCCCTTTGGGTTGTAAAGTGAAGCTGGACCAAACCTACTGAATAACTGATTATTTATGAACGTTCCCTCCAGGTAACCAAGCCAACCACCACTACAAACTGCAAACCTCCCTTTGTAGGATAACATCTAGATACATTATAATATCATTATTCAACTGTATTCATTTGATGACATGTTGCTCATGCAGTTATAGTTATAATTAGTTAGAATGTAACTTTAGAAAGTCATCCTATCATGCATGCAGTCTATTGGACTCACTATAATGAGGAATGGGGCCTGGCATTCAGTGCTAGAAAATTTGTACATTGTCCGAGCCTTTCTGCTTGGCCACCCAAACAAGGAAATGAGGAAAAAGTGATGATATATGTCTCCCCTAAGTATCAGGAATCCTTTCAGTTAACCCGTGGCATAGTTTGAGCTAATTGCTGCTCTCCCTCTGGCTGCAGCCTCGCCATCTCGCTCTAGTAACCCGGAGATAAGGCATTGTACAAGAAACTACCTCATTATTGCTTCTGACAGGTTTCTGTGCTGTCCAGACAATGTGTGATAAAGGGGCGGAGTGGCGACAGTGACAGATGTGGATTGTCCACTCTCCACACCTTTTGGTGTTCTCCCGACCATATAATGAGAACAGCTAGGGTTTCGTGATTGAGTCATACTATATCCCTGACCAATATTCCTGCCTTTCCTTTGGTGTTGAAGTTTTCTGGTCACAGGAGACTGACTGTAGACTGTGTAATGTTACTGCAGCCTCTTGCTGTAGCCCAACCCGTGGCAAGCCCGGAAAATGTAAGTAGGAAGAATGGGCAGCTGTGGGGAGGCTAGGCCTTCACCAGGGAAGACGTCATGGCAGTGTTTTCCGCGCATACCCGTAGTTTTAATTGGAAATGTTCAGTTATTCATAGCCCTTTTTTGTCCTTGTCAGTTTTGGAGTGTGGAAATAAATGTTGTGGGCATTAATCATTGACAAATGCATATGCAGGCAGGCACTTGTGTATAATAAGCTTTTGGAGGGAGGCCAGTTTTATGTATTTTTAATCATAAAGCAATGGTGCAATAATTGCCTGAGTTATATCTCCCTGGCCTGTCATAAAATTCCGCTGAAGAAAAGCCTAATGGGTAGCCGACGATAGGTGGATGTGGGCTTGTAATAACAGTTGACATAATTTACCACTGCTTTCTTCACACTTTTGTTCGGCCTATTCATATTTGATGGTTCCACTCCAGCACAGTTCGGAGGCATGTGTGTTGTGTGGACGTTTGAATGATGCTAACAACCTGGTTAGAGACTAAGTGGCTGTATTTGATTCGCTGCTCAGTCCCAGCCAGTAGGGGGGAGTGTCCGCATACGTAATCACCCTCATTACCTATGCATAGATCTTAACTTGGGGTATACATTCTATTAGAAAATGTCCCAAATTTTATGCAGATGAGGCGGAGTGACAAATCACCCGTAAGGTGGGAATGAGTTTGCAAGTTATTAGTCCATCATCCGTGGTTCAAAGGCAGGCAGGAGGCTGCCTGTGTGTGTTGTTAGTGCGTAGCTCTGGCAAACAGGGTAGGGAATCTCAGGAGTGTAGACTAGACAGGACAGTTAGGTAGGGGAGGTAGTAGGTGCTCCCAGCACCAGGCTTTGTAAAGGATGGGGAATTACCTCTGCTCAGATCGCCCGGTAAGTTCATGTCATGATGTACTGTATAGGCTAGGCTTTTTTCTTCCTTGTGGAAATGTATTTTTCACGGGGCTTCCAGAAACATATGTATGTATTTGTGACGCATGAGAAATAAAGGTGTGAAAGTACTGAATATTATCAGGCTGCAAAGTTGATTTCCTTCATGGTGAACAGTTTTCTCATGATATTTTTTTTCTTCACAGGTGAACGGGAAGGACCTTAGTAAAGCGAGCCATGAGGAGTCCGTGGAGGCTTTCCGCACAGCCAAGGAACCGATCGTTGTGGAAGTTGTGCGGAGATCTAGCGTTGCGCGGCAAGGGACGGCCAAGCCGGATCGGCGAGAGCCATGTCTAGTGGATGCGGCCGTACAGACGGATATCGGTCCGGACCCGTACTACATGTTGGGGATGTACAGACCTCCCACCCCACCGCCCCTCGGCATGCAGGGTACAGCTCCCCAGTGAGTACCCATTCTTCTATTCACTCTTTCCTGTTCTTCTATTCATACCACAAATTTCCCATTGAAGGCTAATAATATGCTTGTGCGAGGTGATTGAATAGGTCTAATACAGCAGTAGATTTCAAATGACTTTTATTTGTCCATACTTACAAAACGATTTTGTATTTTTGACTTGCCAGAAATGGCCTAGAGCTCAGATAGATATTGTTTTAGAAAGATTAAAAAGCTTGAAGATGTACATTTATGTCTTGGTCATATGAAGTAGTAATAACTGAAAATACAATTCCTTAAGCGCAATTTGATAGACATATTTATTGCCAAAGCGTTTAAATATGACACCATCAGAGCCCTTGAAACTAACCATTCGTACATTTGCGGTTGGGAGTTGAGATTTTCCAGCTCACTTTTGCAAAGGATCCGTCTTATACAGATCTGTGAAATATTGATACAGTACAGATGTAATGCTTAATGCTATTACTTTGTATTAGCATTACCCAGCTCCTCTTAGCATAGATTTTCTCTGCTGTCCTCCAGCCTTCTCTTAGGCCCAATTTATACACAGCATTTCTAGATATCTGGACTGCAGATATCTGCCAGGCGACATGATGTCGGGATGCATTTATACACACGACAGGAAGTACAGCAGGACACCCATGGAGTTGGAATGCAGTAGTGATACATCGTGATAAATTTGTGTTTCAAGCTAGAAGTCTGCTTCCAAAAGTGCTTTCAATGACATCTGTCAACTTGTTAGAATCCCAAATATATGTTTGATGGCCTGATTTTACCGATTATTAATGTAAGAATTTGTTTCCTCTGGATTTACCTGTAAGGCACTGTAAAATTACTTAATACTCCATGGGAAGTTTTTATAAATCCCCTTACTAGTATAGATGATGGTACAGTTGCCATAGCTAACATCAAAATGGGTCACTTGATGTCCACAAGTCTGCTAATTAGCCTGAAACCTGTCCTTCAGATATCTGGGACCCGACACATTTTGTTTATACTTGGGCTGAAGCTGTCGGGGACTCCCGCTGAGTTGTCGGGCGAACGCTTCAGAGTGGTCGGCTGAAATTTTCCCGACATCTAAAAAAACCCTCATTAAGACCATAAAATTCCTGTTTAGACACAGAAAAAAGCTGTCGCCTGGCAGATATCTGCAGTCCAGATATCTAGAAAAGCTGTGTGTAAGTTGGGCCTTAGGGATGTGAAGAAATAGCAGAGAGGCGTGAAAAAGTCAGGGTTCTCTCTCCCCCCCTGGGTTGTGTTTAGGGTACAGCAGCTGATTGTGAAGTCTGTAATTCTAAATTCAGGACAAGTCTGTGAACCACAAATCCAATTTAGCGAATGAATGGGTCCTGCTTTAGATCAAGGGAAGGAGCCCCGAGGATCGCTACCCGAGCGTGAAAAAGACGTTTAACCTTCTAGCTACCGAAAGTACAGGGCTATTCTCTCAAACAAGGAGAAGGATTCCTTTGCAACACTACTTACTTTGACGGATTTGGGTTGTATGAAGACTTGTGAATAGAAGAGGATTGACACAGTTAACACTGACACAGTGTGTTAAAGCCGGGCATGTGCGAAAAGTCCAGCAGTTAGAAGTGTTCTTTTATCACCTACCTGTGCTGGCTTCCTTTGCATCCTTCAACCCCTAAACCTCATTACCACAAATATGAAGCTACAACTGCACTTTGTGCTGGAAGAATTAAGATCATCTGTTGAGTTGTAATCGATACTACTTCACTATGTGGGTCATTGCCAGTTCACTTTGAGGAGGAAACAGTAAGACCAAAAATACCTGTGTTCTTTTTTGTTTATATTAAATATTGCCGAAAAAATGATGCTGTAAACTGTCCCAATTTAGATTTCTTCATGTCAAAATGTATTCAAATTGCAAACGGCCAAACACAAGATTTTTTTTCAGCACAGGTAGCATTTATTGGTCCTTCATTGATATTTACCTCAGGTTACATTTTGTGATATATCAAGAACTTTGATCCTTTTTGCAGCATACCTTGATGACACAAGTGAACGAATGTCTAGTTTTGAGTGGATACAGACAGGGGAAGTTGTCAGTGCTGCATACTGTAGACTGGCTGGGAGCTTTGTTTCTGTGCAGCAGCAGCAAAGAAATTCAATCCAACATCAGAGCCGGGAAGAAAGGAGCGATCTCTAGACAGGAAACATAGTAATCATGATGCTGTACAAGTCTTGCACGTTCCAACCTTCTGACACAAAGGAAAGACTGTTTTGACCAAAGGCAGACAGGCTGTTTCCTCCAATGTGTGCTTGTCTGTCTGTCTGGGTTCAGATGTGGATGTTTCTATATACACAGAAAAATGTTTCTGTTCCACGGATTCTCATTTAGCACACTTGGGGGTTGTTTTCAAAACAAAATCACTGATCTCTGTAAAGCGTTCCCTCCTTCTTCCTCCTTGTGTTTTTCTTCCTCTTCAACCGCAACACAAGATGGCGTCTTTGTTGGCGCTAGTAATTTATTTCTCTGGTCGCTTGACAGTGAACTCTTGGACCAGGCTTCTATGAGAGCCACTCGTGCCTTTCTTCTGTCGTTACAGAAAGAGAGAAATCTCCTCTCAGTACAAAACTTCATCCTGTGCTGTCAGAGAGAAGAACCCCCCAGCCAATCACTGTAGTCCTCCTGTCAATATTGGCGAAGGAGATTTATAATTGTTTGCCCTGTTTAGTCAGCAAACAAGCAGAGAATAGAAGGTGTTGACACGCCAAACATGTTAAAAGAGTTTCTGTCCTGGGTGTGATGAACACCTCCTTGCACCAAGACTGTGGTCCTCACAGGTAGTGATGATAGAAAAGCGCTCCTGAGTTTTTCCTGGCACACCTTGTTCTTGTTTGGCTGCGGTAAATTAGAACAGACCATATGACCTCATCAGCTTCGCAGGTCACGACTTTGGCCACAACAAACCTTTCACAAAGTAAACCATTTCAGGTTAAACTGTCAACTAGCTGAGTGTTGGAATAACTTGGAGATAATCTAGGGGGACAAAGCATGCCTTGTTTTCGAACTCCAAGAATGAGGCTTTGTTGTATACCCATTCATTGCACAGTGCCTGAGGGCTAACTGTTATTCGTATCAATTCATTTCTAAGTTGTAATAATGTCTAATTGACTTATCTTCGTACAAGCATATTGCTACAGGCTGTTCTGACTTGATTACACCATGTTTCCCCACAGTAAGCAGTACATAGAGGAATAAAAAATTTAGGTTATCTGTGGGTGAAATGTAAAATGTATAAGGTGTAGGTAGTGGTCACTTTGCCTGGCAGATGCAGGGGCACATATGGATTCAAATTTCATTTGTCTTCATTGTAAAAGAGAGTGGTTCTGGCTCTTACTGACCAGCTAGTAGGATTTAGGGCTTGGCTAGCCCCTGGACATGATGGCCACCTAGTCATCGCTGACCATTAAAAAGCCATCAGCAGTGGTCCTAGTAGGGCCATTAGGCCAGCGGCTCCATTTGGCCAGTAGTGACTCATGTGTGCCGCTTCTGGCCATCTCGGACTCGCACGCCACAAAATTTGCTCATCTATAACAATTCCTATCTGGCGTCTTGTACTCCTGAATTTTTTACAAGTGTTTATTGCTGCTCTGAGAGTGACCCCAGTAGCAGTGGGGTGTGGTCTGCCAGGACAGTGATTGAAGAGCCCTTTCTATGACCTGTCTTGTCCAGTTGGAGGTAACATCGCCAAGGAGGACAGGGGTACATCATCTGTCAAACCTGATAGCATCAGAGAACATTATCCTGCAGGGTACTAATATCAGGCTACTGTGCTGGGTCTTCAGAAGCCATGCTGATTGTCCGTTATTACCGACGTTATCATCAGGACACAATGCCCTGATCACCCATGCACCATTATGTCGAAAAAAGGGAAGAAAAAAGAAGAATGGGACAAAGGGATGACACCATGCCAGTTCACAATGGCTGTCAAAATTGACCTCTCAATACCCTGTCAACTGACCGGCCATTTCACAAGTAGCTGTTGATTGGCCTCCAACACTTCAGATGGACTCTGGTAACAAAAGAGTGGGACTGAATAATCAGGTTCATAAAACACTTCAGAACAAAGGCCTAGGAAATGAGGCATCAGAAATGTATCGCCTTTTTAGCACTGCATAAAACATTTTGGTTTAATGGAGTGAAGTGTAGAAAGAGAGTTTGTAAAACAGTTACTTGCTAACGACCTCATGCTGTTGTGTTATTGTTGTTGTGGGAGGTGGTTTGACAGTGTGTTCTTGTGGTTTTGTTTGTACAGTCCCTATGGTGACCCCATGCTGTATGATGCTGCCGAAGACTTGGAGTTTGCAGATGACCTTCCACCATTGGATGACAACTACAACATTGAGTATGAGGTAAAAGTTGGTCAATAAACTTTGATATAAGTATTGCATCTCATTAAGTAATAGTGAGTAGAAAAGCAAATACAGACACATTTACGGGGAAGCTATCTCTATCTCTCGAGCTATCTCCAATTAGTTTCAGGGATACCAAGGGCCAGATCTAACCATGGTAATGTTAAAGTCATTGTCACCATGCGACCTTGTCCTAAGAGAGCCTTTGTTGGTGGGCTGCCAAATGTGGGCTTATAAAGCTGGCATTGTTGGAGGTAGCAGTTGACAGTCAACATGCCAGTGATGGGTCCATGGGGCAAAGCCAAGCTCTGCATTTCCACAGACCACCTTCAATGTTGCTTAGATCTATTCTCCAGAAAATGGAAGGGCAGAGCTGTTTGGGGACAGTTATGGATATAGTTCTGTCAAGAATATCTCCAGGGAGTCTGCACTTTTGTTTTGGCACACCAAGTCTTGAGTTAGGCTGATTTACTAATGTTGCAAGGAAGTCTTGAGTTTGACTTGATTCATTTCAACATCATCGTTATGTTGTAGATATTTGTTTCTCTGAAAGTACTGGACAGAAGCACAATTGGTAGGAATAGGTGAGGAGGGCATGGAAACAGAACTGCAGAAGGTCCTGTGAAGCTGGGGGGCACATGAGAAATTAGCAGTATTGTGTCATCAGCCCTTGCAGGGGACTCCCAGGATAGAATTGCAGGTTCAAGCCTATAAGCAAACTACACTGCTGAGCTGTTTTGACTCAGGAGGTGGGGGGTCCGACAGAAATGGACAGGGATGAATGCGACCTTCGGTTCAATGTCAACCGCAAAAAGTAAGGGACTAGGGGACTCATGCTATTTCAGGTAACCAGCAGATCAACGAAAGTTGTCTATTTATGAGTCATATTCAGAATGATTTTTTTGAAAGGATTAGAAATGTTGCCATTAAATATTTGGCAATGGCAAAAGTAAGCAAATGGTAGTGTGTATGCCACTCCTGAGGATTTGGTGTGAAATCTGAAGCCTATGTCTGAAAATTGACCATAAGTTGGGGTGCACTAATGTGTCCATCTGTCCCAGAAAGAGGTTTGTGTTTTGACCACTACTGATCCACACAGCTGTCTAGCCACATAATTCCAATTTCTTGCTGCCCAGTCCCTGAATGGACCCAACATTTGTTGACACATAACCCCATGGAAATGAGGTTAGCAGTGCCATCCATGTGTGCTGTTCCAGGCAGCAGCCCTAATCTAATCCCTGCCACCATGTAATTGTTTTAATAGGATGGTCAAAGCTTTTAATTAAAGCAGGTCCAGAATGTAGGTGTGGAACACTGGTACAGAGGCACAGGGCATGGGAATCTGACCCTAGGACAAGATAGCCTTGGCGGACGTCCCTCTCAAGTTTCCTGCCCCTCCTGCTACAAATTGGATTGAAAATTGACCAAATAACATCAAAGGGCATCAGATCGTAATTACAGACCACCTATGTTTAAATACAATACACCCAAGCTGAATTTTCAAGCAATCCCTCCCTAGAAAAAGTGATTACTGATTTGGTTACAATTCTCTCCCAAGCCATTTGTGCAGTGTGCACTTGTCTGCTGAGTGATGGATTGGGATGGGTTGTCCTAGTAACCAATGGGACAATAAGCATGTTGTTGTAGGTGTTATTGTTGGTAGATGAAGGATGAGGGACAAATTTCTTATTTGACTGACAGATCTGAAATGTTTCATCTTGGTGCCAGAGACAGACGGATGAATGATTTGTGATAAAACATGGAAAAAAGGAAATAGAAAAGACTGATAACTATCAGGACTTCCCTGATAAGGAATAAACCTCTGGGTACAGAGGAAGTATCACAAATCCCAAGTGATGAAAAATGAATTTAGAACAGTATATATTACACGTCTTAGCATAAATTTACTGTCTTTTGCTGTATGGCACTTGAGTTAAAGGGCTTGTAACTCCTAGTGGTCATATAAACAATGACTTTACCAGCCGGTCCTTCTCTAAGAATTGGACCAGTTTTTGATCATGTCATAACAGAGCTATCCTGCCCTTTCTATCTATGGTTATGATTCTATTTAGAATTTAAATCTGGCCAGAGTCAGTCTGGAATGACAATAAACCATTGGGGAGATGCATTCCTCAGATAGAAGATGGTACGATGACATGTAGGATGAAGATGCCAACTGCGGCCAGATCTTTGATCCTCACCCTAAAGCTGGTGTTTACTTGAGGAGGCATGTGGGCCACTGATAACTCTAGCAGAAGCTGAATGTCCTGAATATACCCCTCTGTCTATCTGTACCCAGCTACAGCTGTGGGAGGGGGCAGGTTACACTATGACGTGCTGTGGAGCCTGTGCTCACCAAGGCATCTGGCAGTTTATGGTAGCAACTTGCCCTGTATGACCACATCCGATCTTTCACACTGACCTTGTGTAGAAACTGATCCTTGCCTACACCTGTTTGGTCCTGCCTGAGTCAGCATGCTGCATATAGTGAGAGTGTAAAAGCTTTATACAGAGAAATAGGTGAGCATAGAGAATGGGAAATGGTAAAATGTTGAGAATTACGAAGTTCAAGCTGATAATGCCCATCAAAACCCTTATTCAACTGTAGAATCTAACGTTTAAAACTGTTTCCATTTTATGATTCAAAGGATACTGTAAGCTTTATGAATATATTTGATGTGAGGCGAGTAGCATTGAATCACACTGTAGAGCAAAAATTTTATCAGCATGTGCCATCTGTGAAGTTCTTCAGCTGAAAAGAGTTCAAAACTTTGCATAAATTATGACGGTACACAAATTTTACAAGTCAGTTTATTAGGTTGGTAATGCGTTTTTTCTTCATGGGGTTAAAAGCCCACCTCGTAAAACCATTTATAGGAAAAAACCTCTACTGAGCTTGGGCCAAGCCCCAACATAAAGCTTGACACTGTAAATATTGGGAGCAAAGGCAATCAAAATGCTGATGAAGGCTGGGGCTTGGTTCCCTCCCACAACATATCAGCACCCCGCTCTGCTGAACAAACAAAATGACTCACAAAATGTACTTTCATTCCTCTCTTCACTGTTGAAATTGGGTTTTATCTCATATTCGAGCTTAAAAGACATGGCTACTGCACGCTATTGCGATTAGCCTAAGTCGTGCTTTAGCTGGTTTTATCCATTATGCCCATTTCCACGGTCAGGTTCTATTTGTAACAGTTCATGTATACATAATCCCAAAAAGCTGCATGGAATACTGACAAGGGGGGATTGATCTCACCACAAAGCATTCGCATAACTCTGGAAAGAAAAGTTCTATTTCTGAAATGGTACAATTGGAAGAGGAAAATTAAGGTATGAAAATGACAGAATGACATTGTGGTCTCCGGGGTGTCATACTGTATGTGGGACACTTCTGTGAGTCCCTCACCACATGAGGCTGACCAAGCATGACAAGGTAGCACAACATCCCATATGGGCAGGAGTGGACTATCTCTAATTGAAATGATCAGCAAGAAAACCCATGTAAGAAAGATAGCTGGGGCTTGTAGTAGGAAGTCGGACAGGATGCAGGAA
Source organism: Branchiostoma lanceolatum (assembly GCF_035083965.1). Classification (NCBI taxonomy): domain Eukaryota; kingdom Metazoa; phylum Chordata; class Leptocardii; order Amphioxiformes; family Branchiostomatidae; genus Branchiostoma; species Branchiostoma lanceolatum. The sequence goes on along the minus strand of NC_089726.1, from coordinate 13,123,675 downwards.
TAGTGCGGCCAGGAAGTGGCTGATGATGTCAGAAGATAGACTGGCAGTTTGGTTTTTACAGGGGGTAAATCTTATCTGTAATCTCCATGAACCCAGAGCAATCATGAGCTGGGGGGTTTATATCCTCACTGGAAGCATCATTCCAAAGAGCAGGGGCCAGCGGAAATGTTAAGCACCACATAAAGGCAAATGTCAGGTGTCAGGGTTGGGGAGCACTCTATTCACGCCCAGGTTGGGGGCCGCTGTAGAGGTCAGGCACTTGGGGTGGGGGGAAAATGGATTAGGCCGTTTCAACATCAGTCATTTGGCAATGGTCAAGCTGGGTATTAGGTGTTAAAACATTGGGAAAACAAGGGAGCAACAGGGATATAGAACTACAAAGGGTGACATATTTCTTACAAAAAAACATCACAAAACATTTTTCTGATTTTGTTAAAAATGGATGTTGTGATTGTATAAAAAAAACTGCACATTACCAGTCTGTGAGCCTTTTATTACATGTATTTGAAAAAAAAGGTTCAACTTCCCATTGTTAAGAAACTTATCATGAATGTTGTTTCCATATAGGAGGTGACGCTGTCCCGAACAACCAGTGAGGACAAGCTTGGCCTGACCCTCTGCTATGGAACAGACGAGGAGGAGGATCTGGGTATCTATGTGAGCGAGGTGAGCTGCATATAATGGCGTTCAACCGTAAATCGAAAAAAAGATAGTGCTTTCCACAGTGTTGAGTGAAGCACCAAGCATGTAATACTATGCAGATGGAGGTTGTTCTGTAGGGAATTGTTTATTCCTAGTCATTCCTTCCCTTGCAACAGAGTATGTGACCTGTAGCTGGGGAATGTCATTCCTGCATGCAGATGGGCTGATGAGGAATGTGCACAAAACTGACATTTACCTACATAATCTACATCGGCATGTAGGAATTCCAGGAAAAGGGGCTTAGAAAATTCCATTGGTGAAGGTGGTTTTGCCACTCAAAGTGAGTTCAGTGCGTGAGCAGGAGTGATACTTGGTATCAGTGGCATCAGGACGAAGTGACGCCAGCCGATATTGGGAAATGGGCTGGAAGAATTGCTTAAACCACTGCTACTGATTCCCTTAGTCCCAGCCCTCAGCCCTGCCTAACAGGGCTTTCCTGACTACAAATGCGTGAGGTTTCGCTCCCTGACACTTTTCTCATTACTCACACGCAGTGAGACTCCACAGAGCTTTTCTAAAAACATTTCCACCTCAGAACTTTGCCATTCTGGAACGAGCTGGAGCGAATCCAAGGGTCTATCAATATTTGATGTCCCCCGGGTCCCTGATGTGCGTGTATTAATTTCATAAGCATGTCCAACTATTACTGCAGAAAGCTAGGCCTATTTGTGAACCCAAGCATGTAATGCCCTCACCTACGGTCAGGTACTTATGGACTCCTCTTTATGCAGTGCGCTACTTGGGGTGATGTTTTCCCAGCGTTCTTACCTGTTAGGGAGAGTTTCTGCAGGTGATAAGAATTAGGGCACCTGTCCTGTTGGCCTGACATTGTGTGGTGCAATGTTACACAGGAGACAGGCACATAAATCACAGGTGAAGATGGCATGGTGGCAGACAGTCCTGATAGAGGGAACCCAGCTGAGGGAGTATTGTGTGCACAGATGCATTAAATGCCACCTGAAAATGTACTGCCCTGGCATTCCTGGGTCCTAGCACCGGCCATCCGTCATGACTCCCCTCCTGCATTCATCACCGCCATTCACCCACATTCTCAAAGTCAACCTGTCCTCTGGAATTCACCTACCTGGGATTCCGTGATTTCCAGAACCACACATTCCCCAGGGTGGGGTCATGGGAGGGTCAGACAGACTCTGTACAAAAATTAGGATCACTTCCAATTATGATTGACAGCTAATACGCAGAATTTCCAACCAGCGAAAAAAAATCCTCCAAAAGTTTTCCTCCCCTGTAATCACAAAGTTGTGCACTTTGGCCAGTTGTGAAGTAATCATGATATATTGTATGGGACAAACCATCCGGGTGCATGCAAAATGAAGTAATGGACCTAAATGAACGGTATCCACATATTGGGATGAAAAAGAGGAGTTGAGCCAGCCACATATACAGTACATTATCTCATTTAGGAGGAGACTGTTCTACCTGCTAGAACAGACCAAGGTTAAAGTCATTTACTATGGAGGCTTTTACTTCCATTTCAGCCCAATTACTTACAACTAGGGTGTTTTATACAGATTAGGATCCTTCGCAATTGTATAATCCGACATTTTAGAAAATTAAGGCAACCCTATACTGTTTTCAAGTAAACAGATGTTTACCTAAAGTTATTGATGAGCTTTCATTCCAAACATATGTTTGTTTGTATCTGATGAAGGTAGTAATTCAATATGAAAAATTGTCTGTCAGTTTCCATATATTTTTCACTTACACTTGCAATTTCAGTCCTTTTTGAAATGTAACAATCTTAACAATATTTATAGTATTGCGCTGTATTGTAGGTTGGTGGTAAAAATGCTTGGATTATTGTCTTGTTTGCCATTTCTCTCATTGACTACACAGCAGTAACCAATTTCCCTTTCATTTCAGATTGATCCAAAAAGCGTTGCGGGGAAGAGCGGCAGAATAAGAGAGGGGGATCATATTGTTCAGGTAATCATCGATAATGCTCTTCCAAATCAGATTATATGATTTATATGATAATGTGTTTTATGTTCTCGGCAAAGTCCCGCAGATTTTGACATTGGCCTGCGATGATTAGAGGCTGAGTCCGAGGGGTCGCATCCAAAGCTTTTAAGAGGACTAAGCGTGTCACAATGGATCCAGGATGATTTACTGCCGCGGATTAAACTTCAGCCCTGGAAAAATTCTGCTTAATGGGAAAATGGGCAGCACCGCCCAAGCCCCAAGGCAAGATCAGTGCCTGAGCTTTGGAAATCGGTTTGGAAAAGTTCAGGAAAAGGCATTTTGCTTAAAGGGGATGTAGGGGTAATGGGGCTTGTTTTTCATCCGGGATTTCGCTGACACCTGGAGGTATTTGTGGTTTGTTTCGTGAGAAGAGCACGTTAAACAGGTGGTGGTTCTGTGTGCGTGATTTGTGCATGCGTGCGGAAATGGCTCAAGGCTGTATGCAAGGACTTTATTGGAACAGAAGGTGGGGACGTGGGCTGGAAGGGGCACCCGCTGGTCAAATGGCACAGATGTCCGACTTGTCATTATGTAGATCAGGCAAAAGAGGTCAAGTTGTGGCGGACCCAGCCTCCATTACCAGGGTGAACTGGGACTCATTTAGCAGCTGGACACCGTTGTTCCACTTGGCCTAGCATTTTAGCCCCACTCTCCCCTTACAAGTCAAATTGATCCCATTTGAATTTGGCTCATTTGCTGGTAAATCCTGGAGCTTGGCCCAACATTGGGATGTAATGTACTGATTTCTTTGTCCCATCCGGTGGGAGCCCACCTGGTCTAAATGGTTTTAAGTCACAACCCGAGGGTTAGTTGCCAATGTAAACTAAAGGGCAATAGGTTGGCATAAAAGAAACTAAAGGTTAAAGAGTGTCATACTGACATTAAAAATGAAAATTGCCACACCTTTTTAAAAAAGAAAGGTCATCAAGGTTATATTACAGTAGGGAATGGACGCACATTTTATGAGATGTCTCTATTTCGTGGAAGAGTTGCTAATAACATGTTTACTCCCACAGATCAATGGTGAGGAAGTTCTGAATAAGGACCATGCCGTGCGCCTCTTCTCTGAGGACAAGTCTGAGATTAAGCTCCTGGTGGCCAGACCTGACACACGGGTAAGTTCCTAAAGCTTTTAAAACAGCTGCATGTTTTCATAACCTTCATGGTTCCATTGGAGTTGGAGCATCTTTACAAAACAACTCTGAGCTGGGAAATGATTGTATGAAAATTGCAGTAGGATGCTTACATGTGTACTAAAAAAATGCACTTATACTACGATTGAAAATTTACTTACTCTGACATAACTGAAGCAAATAGAATTTTTCTGTGTCTACCAAATTTCACTGGTCATCCAAGGGAAAAAGAGTTATGGATAGGGCCTGATTTTTGAAGTACCGAATTTAGATACATATATCCATTTCATTCTCATTAGATGGATACAAAGGGAGAAATGAAGTGTGGCAAAAAGGGTTTGGACTGATGCTATAAATATGACTGTCAGGAAAGCTGAGGGAACAGATGAGGTACACAAGGTCTACACATGGAGGTGACAATGGCCATTAGTAGCACAATGAAATCCGAATCCTGGCACGCCATTCTCCGTGTTGTAAATTATTTCAGGCTTTTAGCCCAGCCCATACATTTGATGGGTGTTTGTGAGCCTAATACGTACCGTGTAAGCAGGGAACAAAACCTGAAAGGATCCTTTAAAAATTGTAGTTGTTGCAAATTTATGGCCCCCTCAGGTGCCATTTGCCCACACTTTCTGTTTAAATATTCATAGAGAAGGGCAGGCAGGTGAGCTGTTGTACCATCTGTACTGCACTGCTGCGTTTCCCCACCTAACTGGACTGAACAAGCTCATTTCTCTAAAAACCCCAGTGGTAACATTGAGCTTGCAGCAGCCTCCAAAGTGGCAGCTAATGTACATAACACATCGATGTACATACACGCCCCATTTCTCGCAAAGCCATAGAAATAACCTTTGGTACGAGATGCGGGGACCACAGCAAAGTTTGATGTGAGGTGATAACAGCATCTGACAGTGACACAGATTGTGGTAGAGTTTTTATGATCCCATCACGTGAGAGATGGTTGTAAAATCTCATAGATGGGAACAGGAACTTCCCAAAAGTGTCGTAATGAAAATTGTCTGGAGAAATATTTCATGAGACAGCCCCCAGATTGGTGGTATTTACCGACGGTGACCTTCAGAGCCCTAAATATACACCCTGCGGGGTGCTGATGGTGAGAACTATGTCATACCTGTCACAATGGCTATATTCTGCCACTGCCAGGCCGTTCCCCACTATGGCAACTTATGAAAAATTAGGGAAGGATGGGGTTTGTTTTCCCACTGACCAAAATAGAGGATCATCAGTGGTAATGCGAGAGCTTGACCTGTTCTGAACAGTTCGCCCCAGGGTCACTGTGTCTGTGGCGACCCCCCACCCTCAGAACCCACCCACAACTCAAAACTCTGAGAATTTTACTGCAACAAATAACGCTTCACTGTGAGAAACAGAACTTCAAAGGCATTCTTCATTTGCGGGACACAACATTCTGCCAGTTGACATTTTCAGTTGGAACAGGCAACCATTGATAAATGTGTAGGCATAGCAGACGCGTTGGTAACTACAAAAATACAGCATTGTGACCCAGGAATAGAGTTGGTATTGTGATCAGCAGTATGTGGAATATGTTTGCCTGTGTGTTAGTGCACAATGCATCCTAATGAAGACAAGAAAAAAACCTCACACATCTCAAAAAAGAAGCCGGAAGAAACAGTTGTGTATTCTGCACACTTCACACAAGCAGAAATTTGAACAAAACATTACTGCAGCATTCCAACTGTTATAATTGTGCCCCCTTCCCTCCCCAAAATGACCAGGACAAATAGAGGTAGATTTATGATACACAAAGGTCAAAGCCCACATCTTGGACTAGTTCCTTTTGGTGTCAGATTTATCACTGGTTTAGGAACTGTACATTCTTCTGTGCTCCCAATGTCAAGTGAGCCATATGTGACTAAGTCCAGACTCTCTAAAGGGTGAACCCTGGGTAGCAAAAGCGCTGTCAGTCTTTTATGTAGATGATGCGATAGGGCAAATCTGTATTGTACAACTCCAACAGCAATGTCACTGCTTTCTGCATGATGTCAGGGGAAAAATTATGGTGTGAGCTTGGGTGTAGTTGATGATATACTGCCCCCAGGTTAACAAAGTTACACACAACTACAATTACAGGCTTGTATTTATAATGGTATCATTAAATGGCTTGGTCAATTTATGGTTCGTAGTTGAGCTAGATTAGCGGTAGATGATGGTTTTAAAAATAGTTCACAACCTTAAATGATGTTGATAATGTACAATGATCTGCACTTAAAACCAACTGCTAACCTAGAAAGTTCTGTTCTAGAGTTCACACTAATGTTGCGGTGCTGTTTTTGTGTTGGTACAGTTTGATGAGAGCTGGCTGGAGGAGGAGAGGAACATGATTCTGGATGAGCTGAACATGCACATGCTGGAGCAGCACCACAGCGATGCCATGCGTTACACAGCAGCCATGCTGGACTACAACGTAAGCAGCCTTCCATTACTTATCATACTGAAGTACATAGATTTAACATGTTGCTGAGTGTCCATGTAATACTCTTGTAATCATGGTACAACAACATCACAGTGGGAATGAAATGACAGTGGCCTGGGAAAATGGACCCTGAATATGATAATAAACTGCTGTCTATATACAGCAGGGCTGGCACAAATCCGTTCCCAATGACTGTGAGCTGATAGTGGAGCGCTGTGTACAGATACAAATCTCTGTATAAATTCAACCCTATGAAATATAATCCCTTCTGTAGAGGAGCAAATCCTGGGCACTCCATCAGGATTAGAAGAGTGACTTCATCACTGCTGTGGGATCGTATTATTCTTGATTGCGCTTTAGTCAGAGTAATTAGCATGTTAATTAGCCCTCCTCCCCATCAATCGGAAACACTAGAACTAAACGAGGGGAAGAGCAAAAAATGGTAACCGGATGACCATCAAGTTGTTCGTTGAGTGGCTGCCCAAATTTAGCAGTAATGAGTTAATGGGTTTGTCTCACACACGACTCATTAACATGCTAATGTGATCAGAGGTGTGAAAGTCTAGAAGCATATCACCTGATGGACTGAGTAATGCAGTGATTCACGCTGCTATTATCTCAGGTTCTGGCCTGTTGATCACCATCTGTCATTTTTCGCTTTGCCCTTTTCAAGCCTGCTGTCTGCCATATCATTTTCCACTCTGCCCTTTTCAAGCCTTCTTATGTTCACATCTTTGTGCTTCAATCCTGTTTATTAGCCGGCCCAATGCCAGTACTAATTTTGCAATCATGACGTGTTCAGCAACCACCTTACATATATCAGTGCGCTGCGAAAGATTGTAAAGTGTTCAACTTGTCCCTATAGTAAATCAGGTTGTATTGATATGTGTTTGTTTAATGATCTAATGTTTTGTTATGATTTGCTTTACAGGAGTGCAGACACAGTAAGGAAGAGGAAGGCACAACAGACTCAGCCACAAGCACCTCCAACCAGCACGAGAAAGACAGCGGGGTTGGGCGCACAGACGAGAGCACAAAGAACGACGAGAGTTCGGAGCAGGACCTCGGGGAGGACCAGAGCTCACACCGTCTGGGCAGCGGCGAGCTCCGCAACAGCAACTCCAGCTTCACGTCCAACGAGCAGGAGTTCGGGCAGGAGATTTCTGCCGAGCAGTGTGCGCAGTTTCAGAAGGAGCTGGAAAGGAAGTGCAATGAGTCGTACGGCACCAGGGACACCGGCACCCTGTCGGATGTCAGCGAGCGCGAGCTGGAGGTGTTGAACAGACGGATGGAGGGGATGAACTTCCACACCATGCCTCACGTCTACCCGAGGGACATGACGCCCTACGACAACCTGTACGAAAACATCATGTACTACCACCAGAGAAACACGCCAGATGTCCTGAGTTCCTATGAAAACCTGGGACACGGCTTGAGGCACCCTGGACCTCATAGTGTAGGGCCCAAGCCAGACATTGTGCAGCCAGAAATGACCGAGATTGAGAAGGACAAACAAAGCGATAACTCGTCAAGTGCGTACAACACAGGTGAGAGCTGTCGCAGCACTCCCTTAACCTTGGAGTTTAGTGTTGATAGCTGCAAACGGTCCGACACTTCGTCAGAAAACGTGGTGACTGTGGTGTCATCGCAGCCCACTGCTTCAGTGACAATCACTGAAACATCAAAGGACATTAGACCAAGCCAGAGCCCTGTCAGAAAACTGGGCAAGCCGGACTCCGTTAAGGACTTGCGCTCTCGTAGCACCAGTAGAGAAAAGGAGGGCAAAGTTGAAAAGAAGCACAAGGATACAAAGGAGAGTCAGAAGAGCCTGCGTAGGGAAAAGCCACCGAGAAGAGATCGGCAGCAGGAGGAAAGTGTGTACTTTCAGCCTAGGCCACGTTTTGTGGAGAGAGACAGTGTGTACTTCCAGCCACGCAACAGACCGAGCATGTATGCCTCCCAGCAGAGCATACGCACCATGAGCAGTATGTGTACGTCACAGATGAGCATTCCGGTACACGCCCAGCACTACCGGAGCTACATGCACCTGCTGAAGGCACAGGAGAGAGAGATGTTCAGGAAGGCACGGCAGAAGGACGTGGAGAAGGAGCAGCCGAGGGAACAAGTTCGCGAGGAAGAGAAGCCAGAGGATGACGGGAACTTCGAGTGGAAGGTGAAGATTCGCAGCGACGGTTCACGGTACATCACGCGCAGACCGGTCCGGGACAGGTTACTGAAAGAACGTGCAATGAAGATTCAGGAAGAGAGAATGGGACTGACCACTGATGATGAGGCGATTAGCGAGATGAAGCTAGGACGTTACTGGACGAGGGAGGAGCGAAGGGAGCATCTGCAGCGGGCAAAGGATCAGAAGCAGCGGCGCGCGTTCATGGAGAGAGCAAGACTGGACATTCTTAAGGAGTCAACTAATGAGAATCCAATCTTAGAGATGAGTCAGAAGAAAATGTCAAAGAAGGGGAAGGGAAAGATAATGGATAATTTCATGACAGTTCAGGAACTGTTGGCCCAGAGAGTTACCGATGGGTCCAAGACACTGGGCCCTTTGGTAACGTTAACAACAGTGTGAGACAACATGTGCCTCAGCAGTTGTGTAGATATCCACAGAGCTTAGCTGTGTCCAGCATCTCAACCTATGGAGAAGGGATATGACATGTGGCAAGAATTCTTCTGTTTCTGGTTTTCCGACATCAAAGAAGCCAGTTCATTCTTAAGGAAAGCTGATAGTTTAGATCTATTAGTAGGAAGGGTTAGGTTGAGATGCTTGCTCAGTGAGCCATGTCACTTGTACAAACAGTTCTCCTTAATTCTATGTGGTATTGGTAACTTCAAACAGTCTTTGAGAAACAATGTCAAGCCAGTATGCACCTTTGTCTGTTTCAAAAGAGATGCCTTGCAGATTCTGTATTTTTATGTCTGATGGCATTTTTGGCACCTGTACAATTTGTAGTCCATTTTCTATGGAAAAGAAAGTCAGATACGAGGCTTATATTGCTGGGATGGCTTTTTCTCACTCTTGAATAAAACTGAAAGAGATTTTCCCTACAGGACAGTACCATACTGTAACTGCTGTGAACTGGCCATTCCATATCAATAAAGCTACCTCATAACTATGGCATACCATTAGGTACATGTATGTAATATACATAATAGAAAATTATATATGACATTCCCAAGTCGCAAACAACTAACAAAAACATGACAGGGAAACTCAGAAGAGTCTTTCTAACATGACATTTTAGCCAGATGTGGAAAATATACATTAAAAACATGTACACCTCAATGCATTAGCTATCTCCAATGCTCTGACGCTGGGCCAATAGTCCGAATCCTAAAAAAAATCTTTGTATCAGTATGTCTCTCACAGTTGGTGCTGTGCTTATATCCGAACTTTGTATTTATAGAATCTAGAGTCTACTTACCATGTAGGTAGCCCTTTTGTACAGAAGAAAATGAATGTGTACTTTGTAATGAGTTGGCGTGAGTTTTGTATCTATAGGGACGGGGAACTCTTAAGCAGGGCCAGGAGTGACGAACGTCAGGTTTTGTATAATGTTACCTTCCCCGTCGTATCTTAACCCCCATTGTTCATAAAGTGCCCATTGTTAATATTTATAAGTACATTTATATCATGTTGTCAGCAAACTGATAGAATTGGCACTTGTAGTATGTAGCCTAGTTCTTGTTTGTAAGTATCACAGAGGAATTATCATCCAAGGGACATGTTATTCCTCCCATAGCTGACAGAAATGTACACGACTACAGGCAAATATTATGATGATAATTATGAGGTCCTGTATATCTTCAGTGAATACAAAGTTCTGTAAGAAGCGGTTGTGACGTTGGGTTGTGGAAATGTCTTGTACAGTTACGTGGCAGGCAGTGGAGGGGAGAAGGCTCTAGCATGTCATGCATAGTGCGGAAAGTAAGACTTTTGTATGGTGAAAAATGGGCCTTTATCAAACAGAACTGTTCTTGTCACCTCTGGAAGAGGACAAATCTTGCTTCCTGTAACAAGAACATAGTTTACTAAGTTTTAATTATTGTATCAATGGATATGGCTAACATTCTGACCATTGTAAAAAGCTATGTTCATATTCTTTCTATTGATACGTATTGTGAATTTAAGATAGGGCACTGCCTACTGCAGTGCCATTAGAAATAATTCAAATCAGAGCAGTTGTGTTTCGTGAAGGCCTGTATTCAGAGAGGGCGGCCCATGGGGTCCACTGGGGAGATTTTGTCTTGCCAAATTGTGCATTTTATGATCAGAGGTTTTTAAAATAAATTATTGCCTTATATTTATGAATGTGATGACTTGACTGTGTCCAGTATTTACTAAAGTGTTCACTTAGTGATATATACAGTTAGAAGTTGAAATGATCTTCATAGTAGACATGATATATATATATATATATATGTATATATATATATATATAAATATATATATAGAGAGAGATAGATAATAGTGATATTTGAAATCATTTAGATATGGTATTTTCCAGAGCCCTTATCCTCAGCAGTAGACAAAAAACGTTACTGAAGGGCTACATCTTGTTACCCAAAGCCCTCTGCACCGTAAGTCTCTGTTCTCATAATATTATAAAAACAGAACCAAGGTAGAAGACTTAGAAAAAGAAAAAGCATACTGAATAGTTTGAATCAGTACAAATGAACACGTTCCTGATGTAAACAGTTGCAACACGAGAGAGGGGAAAGCTCTCAAATAAAATGCATTAAAACAAGGAAAAGTCAGACATTTCACAAAAAAAGCTTTCACATATTGCACAGAATGAGTCACATTTTCCGTCTTTGAATGTTTCAAGTGAACAGAAAAAGAAAACTGGCTTAAATGCATCTTGCGTCAATGGACATTAGAGAGTATTGGTCTCATTACTCCACCCAGGGCCAAATAATGACAAGCTCACACAATGCCGTAAAATCGATTATGAAAAACAAAAGATGAAAACCCCTTCCTCGTTTAATATCCTGATTCCAAAAAGGCGAAATCCGCGATTGGACGTCTCTCCGTTCTAGCCTGGTTATCATCCTCCTTAGTAACCACTGGCTCGATCAATAGAAAAGATTCAGCCAGCGGTTACTACGGAGGATGGTACCCAGGGTACCTCCGTTGGCGAAATACAGGCCTTTTTCTCACTTCCGGTTTTAGAGCACGTCAAATAGGCTCTCTTCGGGATTATGTTTTTTCCTTGATAAATGTAAATTTGTGCTTTCCGTAAATTTGCTTAACATTTTTGCAGGTCAGGATAAATTTGTCTTGTATGAAATACATCTAACGTTATTTGATAAAATATAGCATTATATAAGCATAACGCCGAATTCACATGGACAAATTATGATAATGACTAACATTATACTTTTCATCAGACTCATTTTTAATGGAAAGCAAGTTTCTGCCCAATAACATAATAAAAGATAATACAACATAACATAACGTAACATAACCTCCCAAAACAGAAGCGATCGGGAGCAAACAAAAGATCACGAAGGTTATGAAATAATTAACGTATGATAAACACTAAATCCGTTATTATTGTTCTCTCATAAGGAAGTAGGCTGTGCTGTTTCAGAAGATGGTCCACACTTCTACACTGTCTTGTTTTTCAGCCCAGAGTCGACCAAACGATTTCCCCGGCTCAGCAAGGTTATATATAACATGTTACATCCACATACCTTACAGCATTTTGAAATAGATTCTGTATCTATTGGTAAACAAACAGACAGAAACGCCGTCATAGTATTTGTTCAATGTCTTCTTGTTTCACAAATGAAATTTGGATGTTGGTTGGTTGTTACGTTCAGACGTGACATTTTTACAGGACACAAACACCTGGCCACGTTGTAAATTGTTAAGGAAACGTATGTGTCATTTATGAGCTATCATCCTATTGTTTTGTTTGTGAAATGGCTCCAATATTGTGATTTTTTTATTTCTAATGATTCCATTTCCAAAAGCAAGGTCATAAATTCAAAACCCTATGTGAGCCTTTCGCGATTTCCCCATTCCCGAAAACACGGAAATTTGCCAATTTGACGGTCGTTAAAAGCCACTTTTCTGGAAGCGGCTGGGAGCAGTACTGCAGATTAGGCTATGATAAGGTATCTAGTCCTGGCTTGTTAGATGTAAACATATACAGGAAAAGAGGCTTAAAGCCAGTGAAAACGTTTCCAAATAGGAACAGACATTTAACATACATGTAGAATGGCCTTTCAGACACTAATTGACATAAAAAGGATCGATTTGTTTTTACGCCATTTTACGTCATATCCACCCGTAAAGCGCCACCTACATTCATGTATACATCATATCTTGTACGAAATGAGTAGGCTAAGGATATAGGTGGACATCATCCTTTTACTCTTTAACAACTTTGGCCTTTTACTGAACTGTTCATCTGCTCATATGGGTAAGAGACTATCAGAGAAACCCGGGGGTCACTCAGAAAACATTCACCCCAACATCTGCTTGGAGGCCGATTTCCTATGATTGTGGTCTTTCACTTTACCGTTCCTTTGCTTATATAATATAAAAATCTAGAAATAAGATGACCTGCAGCTATACCCACAACGATGCACGTTTCATACTTTATCATTTGATAAACTGTTAGTGTTATGCGTGCTCAATTATTTCTACAACCTTCGTCATTTTTGTGCGTGCGCTTGCATACATTTTTGGGTGTCCACCGGGTGTCATACACAAAATCGAGTCAATTATCCTGTAAGACGGATGCATTGTTTCCCTTTCTTCTTTCCCTCAAGTTTCTCCCTTCCCTTCTGCCCCGGTACTGACGGCCTTACCTGAGCACCGTTCCGTCATCATAAATAATCACATCATAATTTTGGGCCGCTTGTATATAGATACATGGTGTTAGATATACTATAGGCGGGTATGCCATCTTTCAAAGGAGAAGTGGATGTTTATGATGAGGAATTGATACTGTATTCCGCTCAGAAATGATATTCGAAAGAGAGAAAAAGAAATAACGTACACTGCTGTCGCATTTGGCAGCTTAAAATGAATTGCTTGCCTTTCCATAGAGGGCTAACGTTATATCTCGCACACCACAGTTTATTTTAGGGTTCAGTTCGCGACTGCCCTCATCCAGTCTAGCGACCGACACTTCCTGGGAACAATTCTGAAGCAAAATGATTCTATATCCCTAAAGCTACAAGACCAACTGAGTTTTGTTTAATTCCTGTCAATCATTACACTTTTCAGCCATATTAGTATCTGTTATGTCACAGGCTGCATTTCGCAGCAAATCACGGAAATTAAAATGTGAACTCAAACCTGGTCCTCGAAACCCTTCCTTACCACACTTTTTCACCGTGCTGGCATGCACTACCCCGGATGCACGGCTCCTGTCGCGAAGGGACTGGGGTGTGTACCGTAAAGTAGCTACTTTCACTGTCAGATTTGCTCATAATGCGACGTACTGGCGAGACGACTTGGTGTTCGGCTCCTTTTCGTTCCTGCGGCCTTTCCTGGTTATCTAGCTATTACGGATTATTCATCAAGGCACAGGGTAGATCAATAAAATCATATCTTTGCTCTTTCTGCGACAAATATGTCTGAGACAGACGTCTTGGATTATATTTTCGACACTACGATTTTCCCTTTAAACGGTATTCAGCCTCTGAATCATCCGGTAGATAAATAACTGGTGGTATATAGTGTATAAACGCATTATGCAACTGAGGAAGGGGATAGTTCAGTTTATCAAGATATGGTGGATTGAGAAAGGGTCAATCTCTTGCACAGTCACCTAAAATTTCAAGGAGATTCCTCTGTATGTCGTTTGCAGTGTCCCTTACTTGTACATTGTGTTCTGGCTTGGCACTCACCCTTAACAACTAATTCACACCAAAAACACACAGATGCCCATAAAGTCTCTTCTTCATCCATTATTTATTGATATTTGTCTTCAGAATGAGCCAGACGATATAATATGCAGTGGCATTTTGGCTCCATTTACCTCAGCAGCAGCCTACAAGAACTGCCGCTCCCCAAAGAGCCATAACAACCCAAGTGCAACCCTTCACAGAATTGCACTCTAAATTGAAATTGCACTCTGTGGTATGATCACATAATAGCTTACCAATATCTTCTATAATATGCAACAATAATTTCATTCAAACTTCCACATAAACAATACAAGCCCATCCAAGTTGGAGAAATACAATTCAATTAATGCAAGGCACAGAGGTACTAAGCAGATTCCGTCTAAATTCCAAAATGCCAGTGGACCATTCTGTTGCATTCCGCTAGCAATTACTGTCTCGCCCCAATAAAGGGTGGATTAATTTATGGCCTGCCTAAATCAAATTTTGCTCCATCTCCAAACAGAACAAAGTTCATTTGCTGTCAGCCATAATTGTTTTGAAGGGCACACAGCCCATCTACATGTTGATTGCCCTAGGTGTGATGATAGTGGTTTATTGTGGCAAGATTGACAAGGCAATCACATTACGCTGCAGGTCACATACATACTACACTGAACAAAACAAGATGCTCCACTACTGAACAAAAGTCGAATTCTTAAGTTAGAAGTTCCCACAGTGTGTGTAGCCAACAAGTTTCCACACCGTGTGTATAGCCAACAAGTTAGAACACAATGGGGTTACAATGTTTTTCAGCAACAAATGTACACCAAGATTCTGTAAAACCCATTTTTACGATATTTGTTCCTGAAAAGATAATGACATCCGCGACAGTCATTAAAGGGTAATGCTAAGCTGCCTCTGGCACGATTCATCGCAGCCAATCAGCCGAGCCCGTCAATTCGCAGGGGTAGACTCTCGCAACAATCGTGCGATACCTCGTAAAACTATCTCGTAAAAGTTGAGCTATGAAAAGGTACAGTGCGCACAGCGTGCGAGGATGATGTAAGTGGAATTACTCATACATATAAAGCAGGCATGCAAGCCCTGAGTTAGGAAACACATCTGTCTGGCACCCTGTAGGCTCAGGAAAACGCCATACTGTGATTAAACAGTCATTGTTAATTACTTGAGACAAACACTATATGCAAGCAAGTGTTGGGAGAGCAGCATGTCCTTTCAGGCTTTTTTGGTTGGAATATAATTGGGTGTATCCACTACCTAAAGTTGTTAACCTATAGATATAAAATGCACAGAAGGCCTGAGTAGCAGCAAGTGTCCACAAGAAAAAGGAATAATGTTTCTTGAATCAGCCAATAGCAGCTAATGCATCTATCTAAACATGTACTGCATTCCAGGCAACTGTCTTTTAATTTGAAATATGAACCCAAAGGTCCATGAAAACTTCCAAAATGCTTGAAGTCTAAAAATGTTTTGTTATACTATACTAGCTATTGGAAAACGTGTTAGTACTGTGTTCACCAACACAATGCCTATAATCATGCTTCCGTGACCTCGTCTTGTTGTTTCATTAAAATTACATGTTTTTATCTCCTTTTACGACTCTCTAATGGTCAGATAGAAGGTTACATTACTTCAAGTGCTGTAGTTACAATTTGGGCAGCTGTTGTGTTTGCTTTCCAAAAGACATCAACATGAAATTCAATGACAGTGAGTTTTCTTAGCCTAGTGCCCTGAAGCAGTGACAGTTCTTTACTGGATAATGTACCCAGGGAATGTTGGACAACACTGCTCCCTTTCACACTTGTAGGTAGCTGTTGTCCCTTTTCTTTGAGCGATATAAGAGGGACAGGTTTACATTCGTTCTGTAAAAAGCTGAAGCCGTTTCCATGTACAGTATATCTCAAGCAGCTGCTGCAAGATTTTAGGACTCCCCAATGGGGCATGACGTCACCTTGGACAGTGGTGATGTGTTGATGGAACAATGGTCAATATAGTTAAAGTCATGTAGTTACATGTCTGACTTCAGATTTAATTTTGGGGAATTGCACATTTTTATCATTATCCCAATCCCCTCAAATACATGCTGCTCTGAAGTTCAGTCAGTCTTCCATGTTTACATCACCACTGCCCTGGTAATGTTCATCCATTGGATGGTCTCTTTTACAATGCTGGGCCAATGTGGCTCATAGATACATCAGCTAGTACAGTAGTACATGTCTGTGCTGAATATTAGTAGGACCATTTCAGAAACAGAGGGTTACTATCATTTCGTCTCTCTCCCAAGCTTTTCTCATTCAAAAAGATGTCTTTCCCTTCCTGAATACATTGACTCTATCCAGAGAAATGATAAGTCATTCTGTATAGATTTGGGATTTTGGTGCAGGGCCATGTCTGCCTTTTAAATCCTCAGTCCTGCACCTGTCAGTGCAATACAGTCGAAGACCCACAGGAGGCGCTTAAATGTGTCCCACCAATACAATGCCTTGGAAGACCACTTATGTACAATGCTCCAGACACTCCTGATAGCAAGGAGAATGTTACAAAGATCCCAGGAAATCTTATGCCAAAACGTTTGAGTAATCTCAAGGAAGACAGTTGTAACAGCCAACAGTTCCAACATACGAAAACAATACACTGAGAAGTTAAATCCATACAACTATTTGTGAATAGACATGCTGTTCAAATGTGAGAAGTCAAAAGCTCAACATTGAAGTATTTCTCCTCCAGGCCACCCACCCCCTCAGGGTTCTCACTGACAGGTGCAGGAAGTCTACACAGGACGTACTACCAGCTGGTAATGAAGTTATACATCACACCTCATTAGCAATGGCAGCCAGCAGTGGCATTATGCACTGATTGGATCATGGAGCACTTGGCAATGGTCCAAGTCTAGAGGGGGGAGCAATATCTATCTACAGTATATAGCAGTATTCTCTCATTTCTATCAAGTAATTGTAGGGTATAGCTTTGGTATGTTATTACGGTAGCCTGTCATGAATTCGGAAATGCAGATTTAGACACTGCTGTTTTCTATAACTGTATAACAAGTGGGTTTGAGAATGCATGAATCACATCACATTTGACAGAAAAAAAAAAAAAAATATGCAATTTCTGATTTCCCCTTTTGAATTTCTGGTAGATGAGCCTTAGGGACAACCAAGGGTCATACACAAGGATTGAGGCCATGAACAGGTGTTGGGTGCATGGATCATTTAACATAATAGGAAAAACCAGCCTGTAAAAATAAAGAAGAAAAAAAGATATCTGTGACCAATATATTCCATCAGGGATTTTGCTTTTCTAGAAAAATAGAGATGAGTAAAACAAATGAGCACCTTTGTTCTAAACATTCACTGAAAATATGGAGTGTGCAAACTAGATAACTAACAACATCTCAGACATGTATGATACCAAATATCTAGAAACATAGGCTTTGTAGATGAAAACAAAATCACCAAATTTACTGGCTATATATATATATCAACGATGTCATGTGACCATATCTACCAATGGCAGAACTAGAATGTAATCCTGAGAGGAGAGGGTGGACAATGATACTTGTGCTCATCATTAATTGTTGAGAAGAATGTGGTTCACTGACTTTTCATTTCCTATTCTGTAACAAAAGAACACTTAGTTGCCCACAAATATGAGCAAGGATTTTTGGTTGTACTTTTTTTAACTGGTCAGGAAAAGCATTATTTTCCAAAACAAAAAAGTCAATAAGTATGCGCCTATGTGGCTTGTCTCTTGCAGTACAAAATGGCTTGTTGTGCATTGGTGAGTATAGATATTTTCCAAGACATCAGTGGCAAGCAACAGACATGGTCCATGAAGCCACTACACCAGTCCTGCTGGATGGTTCCCGTAGTTCTTAGCTGTTGGCCTTGCCTTGGACGGGTGTGGTCACGCGGGTCATGGTGGGGGGACGGATTCCTCGGATCAGCACAGGACTCATCTTGGAGTCGGCATCTGGAGGAATAGCAGGAAAGAGGTACTGAGTTATAACCCTGTGGTACTGACAGTGACGGTTCATTGGTTACCTTGTTGCTTTTCTGGGAAGTTTTGGGTCATAATTGAATCATCTTAGATTTAAAACAATACCCTACAGACAGTATAGAATTCACTGTTATCTTGTTCACAGAATTCACAATGTCACTTCAAACAACACAACATTCAACACTGTACATACCTGACTGTTTGGTGTCTGACAGCTGCTGATGTTGATGAGGGCGGTTGTTGTTCATCCTCTCCTGCTGTCTGCGGCTGGGTATGGACGGGGAGGTACGGTCAGGGAGACACTTCATCTGTGCGGGGAAGTACCCTGCACCTAGAGCCTGTTTCATCATGCTGCGGGCCTCGCGCTTCTTCCTGGGGTGGGGACTCTTACTGCGGCTTCTCGGGCGGCTGGACTGCGCTAGTCTGTATGTGTCAGAGCCTGCTGGGAGAGCCTCCTGGCTACGGCTCTGTGGATACAAGAGTTAACATCAAAACACTTGTATGATGTCTTCATTTCAAAACAGAGTGTTCAGGAAAACTACAGATGTACTAAGGGAAGGAACAGGTCGACTGGTGTGACAGTTCTGGAAAAGTAGAGTTCGTTAACAGCAACAGTCATTGAAACCTTCACTCAAAAAGCTTTGGAACAGATATCAAAGGTAGATGTGAATTTTCTTTAGGCAAGACTACTGTAAATAAAAGGAATGAGTTTTCACACACATATTACACATTGTTAATCAAAGACAATACAGCTTATGTAAACTTTAGACTTTTTAATAATTAGCATTGATTTTTTTACATATGGCACAGTGCAGTCACCACACCACACCACACGCACACAAGTCCAACCTTTCCTGCTAATCTGTGAAAGCAACTAGAAAGATCTGTCAATGTAGAAGAGAAATGTTCTGTTGGAAAGGAGGAAGATGAGGCAAAGGGTGCAGCACACTGTGGAAAGCGGATGTGATTGGTAGTTAGTGTTTTCTGACTGAAAGAAGAGCACTGCAAACCATTTCAAAAGGCCACACTGATCCATCTCTATGTATATATATATGATTCAAATATCTTAATCATTGGAATTTTGAATCTTCAACTTGATTCAATACAAAGTAAAGTGCACAAGAGGTGTGGACGAAGGACTATAATGCACCCATTTTCCATCCTTACTGATCTGACTTCTAATCATGACTCTTTGTAGACCTATTTTATATCTTATAATCAGAAGATTTATTTGATCATTCTTTTAGATAATTTTTTGCAGACACTGAATTAGAAATCAGTTTGGCCTTGCTAGTGCAGCAGATTACCAGTATCAATGAAACATGACTGGTTCCCCTTCCTGTGTTTGAATGATTGCTGGTGTTTGTGTCCAGATCGGGGAGCTGTCTGGAGGTAAAGTTCTGATTCAGTCTGTAATGATGGTACCATGACGACGCTTCTTCATCAGAGTCCTTCATCAACGAAACAAAACAACACATACATTCATGCAAATTATTACCTCATTGGCATAGTATATGTTTTTGAAGGAAGACATGTAATACATTTCAGTTAAAGACATATATTTGTAGAAGCGACCTGATACTTGGGTGAACTTTGCTCAGGGAATACAGGAGAAATACAGTTTGAACATTTTGAATACAAACTATTAGTATCAAGTGTTCTTTCTGGGACATAGGAACCATAAAGGGAGAGATATTAAAGATATCTTTCAAAGGTCTCACCAAGTTATTGTTTTTCTTCTCTGCCAAGTTGCTGGTAGGTGCAGGCCTGCTGATGTTGTTGCCCAGTTTGACTGCATCTTGGTCCAGGTTGAAGGAATAGGTCCTGTTGGGGGTGTACCAGGCCATGGGTCTGGACAGGCTGCCACCTCGCTGGTTCCCTCTAGCAGATCTGACTGCAACTGCATGTCTCAATCTCGTGTAGGTATAATCCTCTCTGTTTAAATGACACAAACAAAATCATGAAAAGCACACCTCAAAGTCAGAAAGTATACTATTATGATGGCTATTCTTTTTTCATATAGATATGCTTAAAATGTTGGTTAACATTTGTAACTCTATTTGAAATCCTTTCACTTTATCATGCTTTCCTGAATCTATATGAATCTTGGTTGTTGCAGTACTTATCTCTGTCACTATGGGGCTCTTAAATCAGTGTTAGCCATGATACAGCAACGCCCCCTTTTGGCAATTTTAGATACTGCAGCTAGTGCAGACAACACTTCAATCAGTGCATCTATTCATTTTTATTTAGAATAGACGAGTATCAATGTACTGATTGCTTTATCATTGTTGCCATACTTCGTACAGTAGTAGTGCCATGTAAAACTGTTGAGCAATAAAGTCCATTCGTTCTACTGTTATTCTCAACATCGATAACTGCCCAAGTCTGCAAGTGCAGGGAAAACTTTTCGTTACTTAATAAACAAATAGTGGTAAATAAAATGGCAAAAAAGGCAAACAACAGGTAGGGAGGGAGGAATGTATTTTTGAAGAATAGCTAAGTATTTGAATCGCACCTGTACTGTTCCACATACTGTTGTGACTGCTGGTGATACCTGAAGTCATAGGGGATTGGGGAGGTTGTGTCCAGCACCAAGGCCTCCCTGGATGGAGGTCTTCTCTCACTGTGCACACAGGAACAGGACAATAGAGTAAAGCTTAAAGAAGTGAAATATCATAGCATTTTTTTCTGTTAATACACGTACATGTACCTTCAAATGGTAGGGTTCACCACACAGGGACAGTGGATACCAATTACACAGTTACACCAGTACTTTCACGGTCAGTTTCCACACCTGTTGCCAGTTAGACCCACCCGTGTGTTAGTAAAATCCCACATTGGCTTTTCCTATAATAACTTACATTATGATACATTTAGGCATAAGAATCATTGACACTGCCATTCACCACTTCCAAGCACCAATAGACGAAAATTTAGCTTCACCAGTTATAGTCAAGATTGTATATCACACCAGTTATACCAACACATGTACATTACAGTAATACATTCTAATATTCTAGACAACCATAGTCCTTCTCCCTTACTCTACGACACCTCTGCAGACATGGACAACATGTACGCACTTCCCCACCAACTGTGGACACCACAGAAACATAGTCATTACTTGTAATTACGACGTTGCAAAGGCGTTCCAGACCGTAGCGACAGAGCCACACTAGCAGACTGCACTCTTCTCCTACAAGCAGGAATAAAGCTAGTTTCTTTTCAACATCCACAATACGTCTTTGACTCAAGGGGAAGCTTGACACCAATAAGCAGGTGTTTCTATACTTATGTACCTTACCTTGATAGGTGACTTAATCATGTTAGCAATGCATTCATAACTAAAACTGTAAGTTCAGTTGGGTTCACTTCATGAAACTTAAAGATGTTTATGCATTATAAGCACAGGTTAGGCAATAGAGATAAGAAAATGCTTTAATGACAAAGGGCGCCCAACATGTGTTTTCAGTGCAGCTTTGTGAGTTTTGTACCCACAAATGAAGTCTACATAGATCCTCACAGCATGCCTGCAGAACGTAAGCGTTTAAGGTCGTTTTCGTGTATATAAGGTCAATATCTCGTATATAGGTTCATATAGTGTCCAAAGACATATGCAATGCCCGTCACTCTGTTGCAACGTTGACCAAAGAGAACAAAAGAGACTCGGCAGATACAATAGGTTTAAATAGCAGGCTAATTACCATATGTGCATTACGTTCTGAATATATGCTGATCATTGCATATGATCATTTCACAGAGAATCATCATGTTAGCCATGTCCCACCTGTCTCGTGTCCCTGCACTGCGTGGAGTCCTCTTATTGCTGCCATTGTCATCATTACTTCTGGAGTAGGGGGCACTGCTGCACCGTGATGGCTTTCCGGTGGGTTTGGGGTAGGTCTGGTAGAAGTGGATGCCCTCCTTGTGACCAGTCTTGCACATGTCCCAGCCTGGAATGTTCTGTGGTGGGGGAATAAAGCAGAGAACGACAGATAAACACATGAACTCTCACTGTAACAATCTTTGACTAGTCGTTTTTGAAGCAAGCACAAAGGGTCAAAGGATAGATTGCACAGTGTACACGTAACCACTTAAACTGCTTCAAACGCAAACATGTAAAGAGTGCACTTTGTGCCACATAAACTTTCACGATGTGAACACAAAAATAAGTCTTGTATGAAAGCATCACACTTATTAGTATTACACTTCTCAACAGAACTATGTTCTCTATAGGTTTAACTGCTATTGTACAATTACTGCCATCATCACTTTCACATAAACAAATATTCTTCTTATAAATGATGATAAAAATATGTTTCTTAATATTGGTTGCCTGAGAAAGAGTAAAAAATCCTATAACAATGAAGTATGGTACTACTCAGAATAGTACAATAAGGAGTAAAAGTGCATCCTGACCTTGTTATGCTTCCCCTCATCCCTCCCTAGGTACAGGTACTTGAAGACATCTGACATACACAGGTCTCTGTCTCGGTCTACCTGTAGTATTCTATCTTCTTTATGGCTACTGGAGGAGGGAAGGAAAAAAACAACCATGTTTGTGACAACTGCTTTTAATCCTTAATGATAGATTAAAATCATTCTTCATTTGTTATTGTCTATATAAGAATAACGGTTGGGAAAGTGGAATTAGAGAGTAAAGTTAAGTGGACACATTGATATTGCTGACTTTAGGCACTGCCACACCATATTCTGCATCAAGTGCTGTATCACATGAACTCATGATGAAGACTAAATTTTCATATAAATATTATGTATCAGGACATTTTTATGAAGCTGGTGTGTTACGATGAAGGGCGGTTATACGGGCTAAACAGATAGTGATACAGACAGACATCTTTTCATTTCATACACAATCCAGTGACTAGAGGGAGGCATGGTTCTTTGAACGTGAGGTCCAACAGGAATACAAATATATATCAGATCAGTTGGCTTGAATTATTGAGAGAAAATGTCTGACATACAGCCAAAAAGATACAGATAACTACTTGTTTGGTCTAGACAAAAAGACCAATTTGTTCCCAGATACAATCGTAGAGAGTCTAGACCTACTTTTTACCGATGGGACTGGTGACGGCACTCCCTGTCCATGTTAAACTTAAAGACAGATACAATCGTAGAGAGTCTAGACCTACTTTTTACCGATGGGACTGGTGACGGCACTCCCTGTCCATGTTAAACTTAAAGACAGATACAATCGTAGAGAGTCTGGACCTACTTTTTACTGATGGGACTGGTGGCTGCACTCCCTGTCCATGTTAAACTTAAAGACAGATACAATCGTAGAAAGTCTAGACCTACTTTTTACCGATGGGACTGGTGACGGCACTCCTTGTCCATGTTAAACTTAAAGACAGATACAATCGTAGAGAGTCTGGACCTACTTTTTACTGATGGGACTGGTGGCTGCACTCCCTGTCCATGTTAAACTTAAAGACAGATACAATCGTAGAAAGTCTAGACCTACTTTTTACTGATGGGACTGGTGGCTGCACTCCCTGTCCATGTTAAACTTAAAGACAGATACAATCGTAGAAAGTCTAGACCTACTTTTTACCGATGGGACTGGTGACGGCACTCCTTGTCCATGTTAAACTTAAAGACAGATACAATCGCAGAGAGTCTGGACCTACTTTTTACTGATGGGACTGGTGGCTGCACTCCCTGTCCATGTTAAACTTAAAGACAGATACAATCGCAGAGAGTCTGGACCTACTTTTTACTGATGGGACTGGTGGCTGCACTCCCTGTCCATGTTAAACTTAAAGACAGATACAATCGCAGAGAGTCTGGACCTACTTTTTACTGATGGGACTGGTGGCTGCACTCCCTGTCCATGTTAAACTTAAAGACAGATAACAGATACAATCGCAGAGAGTCTGGACCTACTTTTTACTGATGGGACTGGTGGCTGCACTCCCTGTCCATGCCTGCAACACAGCAGCATCCTCATTCTTCTGCTCCTCCTCGGCCAATAGCAGCAGCTGTGTCTGAGACATGGCCTCAAAGTTCTCTTTACAGTCACACGGTAAGTCATTGTGTTCCAGTCTGTAGCACATCGTGGATAGGACGGTCGGGCTGGAGACATCACTGTTATTCTCCATGATTTTGTCGTGTTTGTTGTTGTTGTTGGCATCGCCGACGTCCTTCTCCACGTCTGTCATGGTTCAAACTGTTGCAGCGGAGGATCATTCCATTCGCGGCAACCCTGTATCCCAGCAATCACACCAATACCTCCTATTTCAGAGACTTCAGCGTTGCCTCATGGCCTGAGGGAAACACAAAGAGAAGACATGAGTTAATCCTTGCCGTTGTTATGTACAATCATCATCTATCAATAATTCATCCATGGTATTTAGTTTTGTACAACGAGGAAAGAAATTCTGTTGAAAGAAAGAGCATGATGTGAAGTGCATTTTAATTTAGTAGTTACCACAAACCTCATTTGCCAAAGAGGAATAAAAATAAGGACCACAATGGCACGTTAGTCTAATTTCAAGCAAGAGTTCTCAAGGGAACAGTTAGCATGAACTTGAACCTATCCTTTGTTGTTCTCAGCCCCTATAGCAAGTACATGTACATGTGGGTATTACAAAGGGTACTTATGTTTATGCACATCCTAGGTCTACGTTTTACCTGGCTTGAATCATATACTGTAAAATTTGAAAAACAACTCTAGGATGGCCATTAATTCTTAACATTATTTTGAACATTGTAGCCTTCTTGTATTATACTTACGAGAGTTTTTGATAGCATCAATATGCATAGCCTGAACTCAATCAAGCTCCTGTAACGGCTTGCCGCCCTGTAACTGCATAGCCGCCCAAGGGAGGGGACAGAAATCCCCGGACAGCTGGAGTTTGCGTTATACAGACTACAATATGCAGTAATACTATTTTCCTTCATGCTACAAAAAGTGGAAACCTTTGTATATCATTACTAATATCTACTACTGTATAGTCAAACATTTGACATCATACTGTTTCTTGACCACACCACATTATGATATATCCCACCAAGGAGGTTAAAACCTCCTTGATCCTACAAAAAACATTTGAAGGTATCACAATGACTTTTCTACATCATGAAGGACAGTTCAAAGCACCACACCACACATCACATACAATCCCTCTTTAGAAAACAGAAGGTCAGTTACCAATATGCCACAACATGCCATTGTCTGGTTTCTACACAAGTCTTTATTCTACAATAAAATTCAAAAGCTCATGGCGTGGAGAGGTTTTCTTAGGCGAGTTAGGAATGAATCAAACCCAATCCAAGGGGCCAAGTCCTACACAATAAAGTTCACCTGACCACATCTCCCCACATGAAATATTAGATCTACTCTACACTACGTAGGAAAAATATCACAGGATACAGAATTATAGACCTGGAAAAGAAGCTGACTGAAGCATTGAGAATGTGAATATAAATCAACATACATAGCACAGATCAATACAAATCATACATATGTATGTCCCTTTTTATGAGCCTATCCATTGTATCCATGCCAAAATAATACCCTTGATTCTACTAGCTCACATGTAGATTTGCTCAGAGTCAGACTGTAAGTGCACAGCAAGTAAGGCCAATCCACTTTCTGAAATCTTGAATCTAGCAATGTCCTCACATGGCTGGAGTTTCGTAAGGAAAGCCCTGGCGTCATGATGATTACTGAATTATATATGGCACATTAATAGCTTTCAGGTCCCCTGTCCTGACAGATGTCATCATTTTACAATGTACCAAGTCAGCCATATAATCCACGACAGGTTCCGCCTCCTTAAGGTGGAAATAATGGACACATTTGTGAAATCACCTTAGGTACTTTTGTTGGTGTCAAATCTCTGCACCATAGTAACCACAATAACACTGCTTTGCAGAAGAATAGAAGATACAGTAAAAAAGGTACAGTAAAAAAGGTACAGTAAAATTGCTGTTGTTGATGGCCTTAGGCAGGTCATTAAAATTTTCATCACACACTTATAATCTTCGGAATGTTAAAGTTGACATTTGCCAGACATGTGACACTTACTACCATAATCCTTTAAAGAAAAGAGAGGGTTCTGACTGTGTGTGTGGCTGGAACCCCTTGTAACGTGTAAAGCACTCTAGGACCAGGTGAGCAGCAGATCCCTCACACTGGTGAAATCCCCAAGGATTCTGCCTCAGTGCAATATCATACAGCTACATTTTACAGTTATAGAATGTGGTGCTCGTAAAGATGAATTGCAAAATATCCTGGCAAAATTAATTTTGAATTCCGATTATCTAGTACCTGATAAAGACACTTTGATAACATTGCAGCAAAATAATACATTTCCATACTTTGGAAGTTTACAATGGAATTCAACAATGACACACTCTTCTCCCTCCAGTGTGATTTGTGCTATCCAGGCACAAATCAGATATTATGTTGATAAGACACTGCCTGGAGGGATGAACAGATTCGGGGGCTTCTGAGAAACAAAACACACAGCTCATCTGGGACTCAAGACTATCTACATGTAGATAAACCTGTTTTTAAAAAACCCAAATTTGATTATGCCATCTCTTCAAAACCAAAACATGCAACCTGACAGTTACACTTACAGTAACCAATCAGTGTAAGAGCACACACATGTACATCTATTCTATGTGTTGCACTCTTCAACCAGCTACATTTAATTTAACATACATTAAAAAGAGGAAAATGATCACAAACTATGTCAACCAAGTAAGACCCCCCTCTTCTTTTCCTCTTTTTCTTTCCTCTTTTTCTAACTTAACATCAGTGTTCTCGCCAGCCTGAAATTTTTACCCGTCATTTCAATTTTGCTTCAGG
Organism: Branchiostoma lanceolatum; assembly: GCF_035083965.1. Lineage (NCBI taxonomy): Eukaryota > Metazoa > Chordata > Leptocardii > Amphioxiformes > Branchiostomatidae > Branchiostoma > Branchiostoma lanceolatum. Next base: position 13,096,671 of record NC_089726.1, on the reverse strand, counting down.
GAAGAACATATCGAGCGCCGAAGGCGCGAGGCGTCGCGCCGGAGGCGTGACCATTCTAGGGGGTCCGGGGGTATTCCCCCCCCGGGAAATTTTGAAATCTAGACCCTCTGAAACGCTATTTCCTGCATTTTGAGGGGCAAATTTCCTAGTAGAATAAGCATAGTTTAATGACATCTCTTTCGGTGAAAAATTACACAAGGGTTTCAGGCTTGATTTTTTTGGGAGGCGTGCCGTCATCGTGGTAATATCGAATGTTCACACCCAAGCTGCACTTCTATGTTGTATACAATCGGCAAAGAAAATAGAATTTAGCTCAACAAAACTTTACTACGTATCAGATACGTCCTACAAAAAATACACACAGAATAAGTCGGTAAAAATAAAACACAACTTTTCAACACTTGTTCCATATGCGCCCTGTAATTATTGAACATAATGAGGAATTTGACACCCTACTTTAAGAAAGAACGCAATAAAGACGTCCATTTTTTTTGTCCCATATTTTTCACGGTTAATTTCTCCGGTAACTGCACTGAATGTGTTCAAAAGTTGTCGATTCAAGCCTTCCAACAGCCGCTTCGTCGTGCGATCCTTGCGATCCCCGCCATTCCCCTAACATCTCGCAAATTCACGATTAGCTGAAATCTGGCGAGTAGCGAGACTCGCATGTCATTGGTTGTTTTTTCTTGACGCGACGGAGACGTGCGCTGTGATTGGTGAATTACAATATCTGACGCCTGTTTACCATTTCTGGCGGGAAGAAAGCGTATAACTCAGCCGCCGCGGCTTAAAACTTTAATACTGTTTACACAGATTACAGAAAGCCTGATAGCTATAGGAGTATTTCTGAATTTTAAGGCTTCTTTGATGACATTAACTGACGGTGAACCGAGAGGGACAAAACAGAATTAAACGTCAGCCTGATGCGACCGGCCAAAACTGTAGTGGTGAGGGCGGCGCATGACGCCGAGTTTTCGGCGGCCACCAAATATTACTAGCAACCACCACGCCGCTCTCTGTGTGTTGCTGGGGTTGTCGCCGGCGGGCATTAGAAATGATCTAGATTGCCCTCGTCACAAACTTCCGCTGATCCTTTTGACTTTTTGAAAATTCTAAGCTTTGTTTAAATATCTTTATTTTTGTCCATTAAAAATGACGGGTTGGGCAAAAATTTTGTCCGTCATGAGCGACAAAAACCCTTCAAATGACGGGAGGACGGGCGCTGGCGAGAACACTGCTTAACATACTGTACCTTTGTTACTTAAAATGGTTACTTTAACTTACTGTAATGAAAAACTACCAACCTGATCTGCTGTTTAAATTTTTTGTGAAGAGCTCTAACACAACCAAAGGGGAAATCAATGGTAACATGTAAGAAAGAAAGACCATAACTGTATGTTGAACCTGCCTTCCTGTTTTACATTTTCTACAATACAAAGGGTACCAAAGCCTTAAGGAATTTCAAGCACAAAGATTGTACCTGCTGTGCACATGGTATATTGTAGCTCTGAACAAAACGAGCGACCCATGTGTACATTGTAGACACGCTAGTACGTGCTGAGCTAAAAGGCTGTATGTAGCAAACATGCCCAATGTGGCATAACCATACACTTTCACCTGGGGACAGACCACAAATGGTCAATGGGGAGACAATGAATTGATATGTCAAATTAGAGGCTAGGAAGCAAAATGAAGGTTAAAGATCATAGCTGAGGGAGAACGTGGTTTGTTGCTAGGGTGGACTTCTAAGTTCTACACTTTCTTTGGTGAAAGTTTACTTACTTTAGAATTAGATGACAACCACATGGACATAGGCAAAAAAAAGACAATCCACCTAACTGAAATGATTTACAAATCTTCCAAAATGTTTCTCAACATTGTTACCAACAAAATATGACATGTCACAAACCACTTCAAGACTATTGCAACCCTTACAATTGCATGTGTCTCATCCCCAAACAAACTCAGGCAGTGTGACTTCGAATGCTGAAAGTGAATGTACAGGTACACTGTTTCTGTTGCTGTGTCTGTCTAGGACGCGGGTTCGAACGTGATCCTCACAAAGCACCCCCCAACAAACATACGGCACCCTTCTTTCATAACCAATGTACCTTAACACGCACAAAAGCCTTAAGTTAATATTATACGCACAAACATTACTCGCCGTCCACGGCGTAGGGTGTCCACCTGCTTTGAAAGAGTGGATTCGCTTGGTTGACGACCAGACTCCAACACAATGCATGACCCGATTGGTGTACAACAAGTGACATGGAACTCGATAAACTATTCCCAAGTTTACATTCCCCCTCATAAACCTGGTAAACGATCACATGCATCCCGTGTTACGATGGTTGCTGTGCGTGCGTCAGGACACCGAAGGAATGGGTACACAAGATTTGTATTGTTAAAATGTTGCAAATGACCTCCCTACTGCATGTTGGAGGAATCAATAATCATTGAAGTGACAACACACATGGAAAACTATTTAGGTTGGTCAGGTATTGCCTGAAGGAAGCTATGCAAAGACAAAATGCCTCAACAGGAGGTCTATGATATGCAGATTGTTTTATGGACTTCTCACACTACATTAGAATACAATAGACTGCAGTAAATCACTGAGATGCAATTAGTATACAAGTGTAAATTTACACTACCCAATACATGTTTGCTCAGTTTGCCCTTATAACCCTCAATAAAATCATACTCTGGCACTATATCTGGTCAACATTTCATGATATATGGCAAAAATGATCAAATAACCTCAATTTTCCCACTACAACACACATTAAGTATAGGGACTTGAGGCCAAGTCAAACAAATGTACTACTAGTATGATTTCATATAACTTTTTTTTCATGCCTGGCTTATAAGGATAGTGCCAAGGATAGTGCTAAGCCAAGGATAGTGCTAAGTATGATATCTTGGGACTGAGTCTGCACTTGTAAGTTCTACGTAAGTATGATGGGAATAGATTTATCAAATATTTATTTCCCAAAACACCTTCATTGGTACAGTACACAAAGTATTTGGTATGACCTACATCATGTACTACTACTACTAGCGTATATAAAACCTCTGAACTACTAGTACTACCTCTGGGAATGATTTACAAATGATAATAGGTCCAAAACACCCTATCCTATCAAATGGCAGGCATAATATATTGTGGCAAAGTTTGATAAAACCCTATACTGTATGACTACCTCTAATAGCAACACAGCTATCTTCCAGTTATGCTTAATTGGTTTTCCTGCGTGCATAGCAACGGTTTGTATCACCAACAGCTGTTCATGTGATGTGTGTATTTTAGAGAACTTCAATCCCACTTGGCCCAGTCAAAAATTCTTGTCTATATTTGTGCAACAAAAAATGCTCCTAGCTTTGGTATGCTCATGCCAGGTGAAAGAACTCTCATACCATTCAATAGCACAACTCTCACAACAAAAAATCATGGTCATTATTGATATGATAGTCTAAACAGAGTAATGACAGCATGTTATCAAAATTGCTTTGTAGATACAAAAGATTCTAGATCATTCACATGTGCTGTTAGATATTACACAGAACACAACTTTAAAAACATATTTCACATGACTACCTGCATACTAGTATTACATCATTGTGCCAAAATAAGTTAGCGCAACTAATTGAAGATTTCTACCTTGAATTAGTCAACCTTACTCAAATCTAATTGTCAGCCACACCTATGACTGAATGTCGAGAAAAACACTGAGAGCTTGCCTCCAAATTGTCAAAAAAATCGAAGAAGCCAGCAAACACTCTAGAAAGAATGTTAAACAGAGCTACATTCTTTGAATTACTCCTACTCCATCATTGAATAGAATCTACTTAGTACTTAGTATGAGTGGTCTTCTTTAGTCTACATGTTGTATTGAATTCTAGGTTGTTAAGTTGAACCATAACATTTTTTCTTTGATTGGATATCACACAATTTAGCAAACTGCGTAACCCTGCTGTGCCAAGCATTTGTTTTGAACAATGAAATACTTCTTAACCCTCTGGACAAGAGTCACAGAACTTTTAAAGCCTAGTTTAAACCAACCCAATCACAGAAAGGTTTTGCTGATCAATCTATTGTTGACTAAAAGCCAGTATGTGCAGTGTTAGTTCGTTCCATACCTGCGTTTACTTAGCATACCAGCACCTTGACCCACGTTGAATATCCTCTAGTCCCCAGAACTAGGGTTGTTTCCTATACAAACACACTTACATACTCCAACATGGAACCTTCAAACATGGTCGTGGGTGACCCTGTCTCCATGGAAGACAAACAAGTCACCGATATGGGTCTATGGTGACAATGTCAATACCGTTTCTGTATCAGAGCATATTACAATGACTAACAAAATACTTTTAGAAGATTATATTACAATAGAGAAGCTGTAAACAACTAAAACTTGATGAATGAACTCCAAAGAGGTGCCTCATTGTGTTAGTGGCAAAGTTTGTCTTGGAAGAAAAGAACTTAGAATTTTTAACATTCATGATTTCATGCAAAAGATATTTCAAAGCATTAGAGTAAAATCATTACCTGCCATTCAACAAGCATCTTCTTTGATTAGCCACCAGGAAGAGTTAGTTGGTATTCAGGCAAAACGTCTTATACCATAATCTGTTTGTTAAGGCTTGGACTGAGATTCAACCACACCAAAACAACGTCATGGTTGGTCTGTACACATTGAGTTTTGTGAGCAGCGGTTGTCACAAACTGTCGGAACGTGTACACGTCTGCCAACGTACTGGTCAACATATAGACCACATGGAGAGTGTATGCTGAAGCGACAGAGTCTGTGTCAACATGCTATATCTTGTGAGAGTTTGAATTTGTGCAAATTTCAATTTCTTTCACAGACCATACTATTGATGAGTCACCAATTTGTTTAGGAACAATGAACTCTTGCTGATTAGTAACAAAACAGGGCAAAAAGTTTTGAAAAACATCCACTTGGCTGCTAAAAAGTGAAATCTGTAAGATATCTAGAAATCTTAGTTAAAGCTTGCCAGCTGAAGAAACTTTCATGTCACATGATATGTCAAATACAGAAGCACTAATGCACCACAAGAGTTATTGAACTGACCGTTTTTGTCCAGAGAAAGTTGGGTCAAGCTGTCCAAATAAAGGGAGCGTAAAGAGGGTATTTATGTGAGTTGTATCCTCTTTTGCAGCAAGCCTACTTGGATTGACCCACATACCTTTCAGGGATTCACTCCCTTTATAAGACATTTTACCAGATGAAAGGATTAAAGCCCAGGCTTAGAACCCCCTGAGATGAAAAAAAGACTGGACCCTCTCCCAATGAAAGCGAATATAAACACAGCTTTTCTGAAGAGTAAACAAACAATAGCCACTGTAACACACTGGCCCCTTTGATGGCAACCATAACAAAATAGTGGTGCTTTCTTTTCATAATCATAATGCCATGTATAACCATAACATTCTGAAAAGGATTTCCTACACAATCCAACCGTAACTGTGTTTTATACAAGTAGCACTACAGTGAGAACCACAGAGGAAGGTGAATGACTGGGTTTTCGTAAGGCACTGATCCGTAGCATGTTACCTCTTTACAGGCTACCAACAACAGGGTACCAGGTTACCGAAGTTTCCGCTATAAACAACTCCAACAATGAACCCAGATATGGCACTGATAATTTGGTTACAAAATATGGCTTTGGATTCCAAGTAAGACAGTCGCTTGATTTGCTTTAATTGTCATTAATACAACATGTATTGATTCACGATAAAGGAGGCGCAACGGAAGGACTAATCAAATTAACTGTGATATGGCAACAAAGCAAAAAACGTCTGTTTCTATAATCTCCTGTCAATGAGTCATCGTGACATACTCTAAAAAAATCTGTTGATTTATATCACAAACAAAATTGGTAGTCTGGAGGGTTGGTTGTTAAATTTACGCTCAGCCAAAAAGAGGGGAGGTTTTGCATAGCAACAGGGGCACCAAACAATGACTTGTACATAGTACTGAAACTAGTAGTCTCTTTTAACGCTATCGTCTGGGAGTATACTTCAATACCACTGAGCATTTACCTTAGAAAATGAAAAATCACAAATACATGTTTAATGCATTATCATGAGGACCCCTACAATCAATCATAAACAATGTTTATAATTGCTTGTAGGGGTCCTCATAGCATAATGCAAGGAATAACCTTGGATCATGCTGACTTTGCAGAAGTGACTGATTAAACTAGCACTGGAATAGGGTCGATATATTATGTAAAAAGAAAACCAATACAGTAGATGAGTGTTGGACTGAATCCCAGATATGTAGTATCCCTGAATAATTGATTGGTACCTCTACCTAGCCAAATTATCAAACAGACAGACAGCATTAGATTGTTTTCATTGGTGGTGTCTGGAGGAAAGGGAACTAGGGGATACAATGACATCATGTCTGTCCTTAGTTTGCATTTACCAGCCAGGAAATTATCTCTTTTGCAATCAAAGAAATGTAATTATTCTTTCATTTCCGCTCTTAATATTTTCCACCAACATTATGTTGATGTCATCCTATAGTCTGTGGCAACAGATCATCATGATATTGGATTTTAATCAAATGACAAGGTCTTTGCATGCAATCCTGTTGATTGTCTTTCACCCTTCCGACCTCTGACGTCTTCTCCAGCCTGCCCAACACACAACACCACTCAGATCTAATTGTGAAATGCAGTATAATCTATTCCATGGCCATCACTGTTGCTAGCTGTTGGGATCTACCACTATTCACAGTAGGAGAAAGGGGAGAGAGAAAAATCAATGTTTTTAGCACATATGAGTGATTAAAATGTAGAAGTTAAACAGTAAACAGAAGACAATTTACACCAATTGATAATGAGGACAACTGATTTCCATATGTATTGAAACTCCCCCTGCAGCCATAATGCACATCTTTTATTGATGATGAGCAACAATGAGGACAAGGTGGGAGGGGCGTGATGCTCCATCGTATGTTGTAGCTATATAGACAGAGTCATCACTCCTGAAGAGCAACAAGAGGTCTACAAACATCGTTTGGCAGATTGACAAATAACGGTTCATTGTACAAATCCGGAGTGCAAGAGTGGAGGAAATGTTATATTTATAGTCGCGCTGTCGTACCATCATGGAATATTTTCTGTCGGTCAGGCAGCGAAGTCAGGAAACGTTGGCCCACCTTCATGACGCTAGATATTATAATTCTGATAGCCATTTTTGCTGAGCGGAAATCCAGGTCTTGTGTTTTGATCCTCAAGACCACAAAAACGAGCAAAGATCAAACCGTCAAATGCAATTATCTGTATCCTCGGCAGTTCAATTGATTTTCCCCAGCGCTCCTCTGAGATGGACTGAGCTAGACGTCTTTACCGGTCAACTACGATGTACGTGATCGAACTGAGGCGGAAATACAACAGGCTTCTTATTTTAGCAGCAGCATGTTCGTAAATGTTGCCCGCTGAATAATCTCAGAGGGCAAAATGAACGGAATCGATCTGAAAAGGCCGCCAGTCCGCGGCCTTGTTGACTTTTTAAACACACTCATTCATAAACAAAGATTCTACAAACCTTTTTCTGTCAGCTTTCTTCTGAAGAATGGTATTTCTACAACAGGGAAACGTTAAATTCGTTCTGCTTGTTGTCTTTGGGTGAAGAAAATGGCACAAAGCCATGAAAATGTGGTAAAAACTGCGCCCAAATCTGACCGGCTCCTGTTTCTGCGGAAACTTATCGTCTGCATTGTGCGCATGCGTCCTGGTAAATCAGCCACAAAGGATCATGGGTAATGTTATTGATATGACAGTTGGTGACATTTATCATCGTACCGTTATATCTATACGTCATTCTTCGCAGGGGGTATGATATTGAGAGTATCCACGTCTGTAGATTCTACAATAAGTATTACGCGTTCTTTGTACTTTCCTTTGTCATTTCTTCCATCCAATTTAATGAGATTTAAACCTCACTGGCGTTTTATCAACTTTTAATAACCTCCTTTCTTGGTCTATTCACCTTGGTCTATTTTCGTCATTTTTGTCATTTACAGGCTCTCCATGTGACGTCATCCTCCATGGATTTACTTATAGTTAACGTTTATGTCGTTACACCACCTTGCAGAAGTTTTTCTGTGATTGAAATTTTTTGTACAAATTTCTTTTTTTTTCGTTGATGATGCATTCATATGGACGTAACGTTAAAGCTCTGGACGTAAAGGGGAACGAAACATGATGAGCAAGGCGTGGTTAGAAACGGCTTAAAAATCTTTTGAGGGGAAAAAGTCTCATCGCCTGGACACTTGTTGCCATTTGAATTTGGAGATAATGTTAAAGTTTTACAGCAAGAAGGTTCTCATCTTAACTCCGGACATGGCAAAAGCAAGTTTTGAAAAATGATGTTCAAGGAAACACTAACGTTAGTGCTTATCTAAATTACAATGTAGCCGTCGGATAAGACACTCATGGAACACAGAGTCTAATGAACATATCAAATAAATCAGACACGCATATATGAAGCAGTAACGTTAGAAATCAAAGGAATATGACCTGTTTTTGTTTTGCTCAACCAGGTCAAATGAAAGTTTATCCCCGTTTGTTTACTGTCGCTGACGAGGCTAACTTGAATAGTTAAACATCAAAAAGCCTGCGAAGTCCAAGCCTACGTGCTGTTCAACATGGACATGTAATTTTCCACGGCTCGATTGTGCGTACGTCAGTTTCCTATATACCTTTTGCTTCTTTGGTTTCACTTGTACGCACTTGCTTTTGTAATGTCCACTCAAGTTAAACCGGAGTGAGGCCGGATTTTGTTTTGTAAACAATGCCAACAATAGAAACAAAAGATTAAAGACTGAAGTCCGCGGATAATGTTGAATAGCTATACAGAGGTCAAATGTTCGTCTTAAGTTCTGGGCAGTGCAGTGAAGTGCGATGGTGCCATCATGGACCATTATTTGCAGTTCTGTACAATCCGCCAGGAGGGGCACCTGTGGGAACTGCTAAAGTATAGTGGCCTCACACTGACGGTTTGACAAAGAAGCTTCTTGGAATGGCGGACCACAATCTAATCCATGTATGTTTTTCCTTCTTTGGTTACAAATACTAGTAGGTTGAATTATAGCAATCGTTAAGTGAAAGAAAATCTTGGAAATGTCAAGGAAATTCTACCTTTGCTCACAAATTTCGTCTGCCAAGTTACCAAAATGATTTTTTTCTGGAACAGCATATTTTCATTCAGAAATTGATGGACTATTTACTGACAATGCAATTGAACTTATTCATCGATCATATTTATTGATATCTATTGATCATATTGATCTTTCATAATATTTCAGATATCCACATTACATAATGTAACTGATGATGCAACAAATAAGCAGAGAAAATTAGTATTTTCTGCAAGGGTTTCAGCATATATTTGCTGACATCTCAATCTTTATTGTTGTTCAAATGGACAGGCAAAACTGGCTGCATTATGCCAGAATAGGCAAGGAAATCACTTTGCACACTTCTGCCCTTGACGGTGGTGGAGCAGCACTGGCGGCAGGGTCTTCCTCAGAATCTGGTCTTGAAGCTGCAAGTTCTGGAGAGGAGTAGTACCCTTGACACACTTTACATCTGTGCCCCCTTTTGTGGACACCACATCTCACTTTAGCCGCTGGTTTGGCACTTAGGTCTACCTCCGAAAGCTCAAGCTTCCTGAGAGTGCTGTTCAGGTTCCTTGCAGGTGGGAGGGGGGTAGACCAACTGTAAGTGGTACTAGAGGGGTAAGACCTACTGAAGGTCTTTTTGAAACTTTTCTCCTTCAACAGGCCGCTTTCCTGGATGGCCTGCACCCGTGTTAACATCTCAAGAGATGGCAATGGAACATGGAATGGCTTTTTACGCTGTCTTTGACCGTATGCGCCATCTTTTGTGGGTGCAAAGGTTGAGTTGTGTGGATACAGGACTGGTATCTCTGGTCGTTGTGGTGCCATTGTGGTCCACAGCATGTTTAGTGTCCCGAAGTTTGAACAACCGTAGCTCTCCACATCTGTGTGTGAGCCCAGCTTATGCGGAAGGCTAGTGATCCTATGTCGATCCCTTCCCTCCAGCTTCTGTCTTGCCTCTGGTGCAAAATGTGTTGCTACGCTGAGGAGGAGCCGTTGCCCCAGGTCACCTTTTGTCAATCGTTTCATGTCATTCACATAGACAATTGGTGGGAGGGCACTCTGCTTTGCTGAGGCACCTTGTCCGCTTAACTTCTGGGCACGTTCCTCATACAGTTGTTTGCGTCTTTGCGCTGCTGGTCTGTTGAACAGCCGTCGCCATTTTTCTGTGGTCTCATCATCTTCCTCCTCTTTGTATGAAGAAAACGATTTGTCGCTGTCACTCCTCAGTTCAAACGGGATGCCAGATTTAATAGGTGGGAAGTAATGTGTCTGCATAGGCTTCCGAACCCTGAAACCTGTAAAAGATAAAACACAAGAATTGTTTAATCCAGCTCACAGTGAAGTTATATTGACATCATAAATTCATCTGAAGCACATCACAAGCTATGCCTGAATCTATTGAAAACCAAAATACATACCATCCATGTAACTGGAGGTATCAGACATCTGGCCTAATCCAGAGTCATCATAGCTGGATTCAGTTGCAGCATAATCATCCGTGAAAGTCCTTCTAAGTCTTAGTTCCAGTTCCTCCACTGTTGGGGCTGTAGATGCAACATCGTCAGTTGGAGCTGTTGACGTTGCATCATCAGTACCTAATACAGTATCGTCATCATGGCATACAGATTTGTCATCAATAACCTCCTTTCTGTGGGATATGGAGGCTGTATCTGCATCTGACAATTCTCTGTGCCCTGCTTTGGTTGCCGAGTTTGTGACCTTGGCTACATGCCTAGTGCAGTCTGCTGGACTCTCACTTCTGCTGCTGCGTGGAACTTCAGGCAAATATCTGCTTTGGTCTTGTGCTGTCACTGTCTCCTTTACCATCCCAACTGGGCTGCTGCTTTCTTCAAGATCCTTGGCTATCAACATTTTTCTGATGGCCTGATTATGGTGCAACATTGTCCACTTCTTACCACTGGCCAGATCTCCCTTGACACGTGATGAGGGATGTTTGACAGTGGTCTTTGGTTGGGGGCGTTTTGGACGTGATTTGGCATGCCTTTTAAAGGACATGGTAGTTTTGCGACCGGCCTTTGAACTAGGAAGACCCCTTTCTTTCTGTTTTCTTGAAAGCTGAGGAGCCCCTTTAGATGGTCCTCCACTTTTCTTGTCAAGCTGGTCTTCCTTATTCATGAAGTCCAAGAAATCCATGTCAAGTGGTGGGGATGCATGTCTCTGGTCAATCCTTTCATTCCACATGGCTATTCTTGCATTCATCTCAGACAAGCTATCCTGCAGGGCTTGACCATGAGCCTTTTTCCCAACCCTTTCCTCCAATTCCTTCAAATTCTGTCTATCCTTGTTTTTGACCGGCTCCTTGAGAACCCCAACCTGCTGCAGCATTTGTGCCAGGTCGTGTTTGGTCTTGACTCCAGCGACTGTTACTATGGCATTGAGAGCTTCCTTTTGCACAACCTTGTCATTGTCTGCAAGAGCAGATATCAGAGCCAATAGGATGACCTTTCTGTCAAGCCCAAGTTCACCAAGTGTTCTCACTGCATTCCTTCTGATGATGGCATTCCTCTTGCCGAGTTGGCCAAGCAGAATCTTGACAACCGTGTCCAGCAATTCTTCGCCAAGTCCGAGCTCTTTATGTATATCTGTGATTGCCTGGCAGACTTTCTTGTGCCTATCTATATCACTTGTATCTTGCAACAAAGTCAAAAGAATGGCCATGACATTCTCCACAGTCAACTTCTGGTCAGTTAGCTTGTCACGAGGAAACCAACTGCAGTTGATGATGTTTCGAAGTAAAGTAGGGCCTTCCCACTCTTTCTTCTCCTTTGCTGGCTTTGCCTTTTTACTGCTGGGTGACTCAAGCTCATCTCTTGAAGGAGGTCCAAAGTTAACTTTCCTGAATGTGTAGTCCAATTTTGGGCCTGGCTTCTGCTCCCGAGGCTTCTCTTTCTTTTCCCCAAACCGGACAGGAGATGGAAGCTTCCACCTCTCATCATCCTCTTTGAGGTCTAACTCTGGCGAGCTGCTCCAATCTATCACTAGCCCTTCTTCATCCTCAGCTTCCTCCTCCTCCTCCTCCTCTTCCACATCTGGTAATGCACCTGATGGAGCAGCCTTCAGCTTCCACTCCTGCTGAATAAATCTCTCTGGAGGCGGTTTGTAACCAATGATAAACCGGATGACAGAGTTGGGGATGTATCCATCAGGAGCGATGATAGGTTTGCGCTTCAAGAGTGGGTCCTCCTCCTCTTCTTTCTCCAACCCTTTCTTTCTATCCTTTTCTGTGAATTGGTTTGATTTACTTTCAACTGGCATTGTATCTGTTGGCACTACTTCTTTTTCCTTGGCAACGTCTTCTTCTTCCTCCTGTACACGTGAAGGGATTGTTTCCATTGTCTCCAGTGGAGGAGAAAGTCTGATTGGTGATGCTGCCACTTGTGTAGTTTGAGAAGCCAGTGTCCGTGCACTGGTACTTTGCCTGAGATGGGAGGAAGGCTGGATTGAGAGGAATGATGAGGTTTTTGTAGACAATGGTATTATCGGCAAGTCCCGTTCTGACACTTGGGTTGCAGGTACAGAAAGGGAGGCTTCCAACTCCATCTCCCTCCTTGCCTTCAAGTCTAAAGGGAAAACAGGGATAGAATCCATAGTGAACAGTAGTTGCAGGGAAGGGTCATATGGAACAGGCTCCTCCAACTGTTCATCCAAGACATCGGTTTCAACAAGTTCCTCCAGGTACAGCTTTGGAAGGTAGTTCAATAACGGCACATAGCTAACATGGCTTTGGTAACCAATCAGTAGGTCTCCTCTGTCATTTGCAAAGCACACCCCTTGTAGAGTGTTATCCAAGACAAGTTCTTTGACCAACTTGTTTTCTGTGTTCCAGATTTTGACACAAGCATCCTTCCCAGTAGTTGCAAACAGGTCCAGAGTCCTTGAGCAGCAGAGTGCAGTAACCCCTTTCTTATGGTCATCTTCTATGTGGTGTGTGAGTTGGACTGCACAGGAAGATGCTGAAACAAAAAACACATGTTTTACACATAATTTCTCTTCTTGTAATTTGGAAGGTAGGCTCATAAAATCTACCTGAAAAGGAAATCAAACTCTGAGGATAGAATTATTTCCAGGCCTTTAATGGTTGAAAAGCAACTTACCTGACATGTAGGTTGTCTTCTCCAATGCCATTTCTTCCTTTGTGTATGTTTTGTACATGGAGAGTACACCATCTGTGGTCACCAAGGCCAGGATGTTTCCTACCATAGAGATCAGCATGGGTCTGACTTTGCACTGCACAGTTGACAGGCACACCAGCCTGATGGTGTCCTCCTCCACACCTATCCCCCAGATGTGCACACATTTGTCTGTCCCACAGGACACCAGGCGGGAAACAGAGCCAAGGATGCCATGGTCTGGCTTCCCATGTGACGAGTACAGAAATGAGACCTGGCCTGTGGTGAAAGCAAATCAGGAGTTATAGAGAAAAGCTGGTCCCTGGTGGCCGGTCCCTCATACACAATAGAAACTGGTGATTAAAAACAATCTTAACATTTTGAAACTTAAGAACTGATGAAAAGCTAACTCTGAGTTGTCCATACATCCTAACATTAATCTTCAAAGCAAATAGATAGCTGCAACACTAATTTCAGCACCATGGAGTACATTCAGCACCATGGACAGTACTACAAGACAGTGCTGTAAGAACATCTTTTATCATATCATCATAACCATCAGAGAGAATAGAATTGAAACTGAATAAACTGGAGTATAAAGGAAGGTTATAGAAGCAAATGGACTTAACAGGTAAGTAAAAAGGTCTATACCACCAAGCAATTCTAGACTGGGGTCAGTCGTCTTATGTTAAATGCAAATACAAATGTATCATTGCTATCAATTGGTTTTTATTTATTGGTTTTGTGGTTACCCATGCATGTCCTTTGTATTGTCTTTTTCTTGAAACTGACAATAAATGATGCATTAATTAATAAAAAAAGCATTTCTAGATGCCACCATTGTTAAAACCTGATGGACACTCACCACTGTGTGCTTGGATGTTGTGCATCTTGAGTTGGTCGGGAGAGTGGAGCAGGGAGAGCTGTCCATTCTTGTGGCCTGCAAATACAACTGCCTTTCCTGCTGTGGTGTCATCCTGCCCAAGTGCTAGCTCCATCTTCACCAGGGCAGCACTCAGAACCTGGGACAGAGATGCGGTTGTAATGTTGATAGAAAATGTGGCAACTGCAACAAGTTCTATACACATGGTAAAAAAAGTGGAAAGAATAGCAAAGAAGGGAAATGAAGACTGTACAAAAATGTACCTAGATGGAGGCAACACAAGGAGCTAATACAGTCTGTGACTATGTTTTCCCAAACAATATTATGCAAGCTGTACTCAGATTTACCTACCTGCTCATCATCACTCCCTGGACAGAGCAGCTGTCGAGGCATGCAGGGGTTGGTGGAGCTGTCATACACCAGAACTGTGAAAAGGGAAAAAAGACAGCTCATACATTGTCTACAATGGTGTTGTATGAAAAATATTCAGTCTATACTTTAATCTTGTTGGTATCAATTAAACAAGAAGCCAATGATAGGTTGAGGAAACACTTATGAAGGAAATTGTGTCCTTTGATACCCCTTGGATTATTCTAGTTGATGACAGATGCTTTCTGATAATGGAAATCAACGTTGTATATCCATATTTTAATGGATTACGTGACCTACCCTCTCCATCTTTTAGCACAGCAAAGATTTTGTTGGCACTGGGGTCATACACTAGGTTATCCAGGACCTGGTAGGTGGCCATGGGATAGATGATGTTCAACACTACCCCAGAAACAGCTGACAGGATACGCACACTGCCATCCTTAAGAGAAACAAACAAATAACAAACATTACTGTAACAGTAATATATGTGTCACATAGTGAATGAGGTATTGGTATGGCCAGTGTGACTACAGACAGCAAAAGCTGAATAGAGTTGAAGTGAAGTGAGTAGAAAAATCATGATAGTTTTGTCAATATAACGTTACATTTGTGTATTTTTTAGTTTTCTCTGACCTTTATTGATTGTACTTTTCTCTGACATTAAGCTGAAATAAAAATGACAATCCCATGTTATGACGTTAAACAGGACGTCAGTCATTACCTCTCCTGTCACTAGGACCCGTGATGGCAGTCCCACCCAGTTGATGCGTACAAGTTTGTTGACGCTGCAGTACACATGGCTGAAGGTAGAGTGGAACTGGTTCAGGTACCACACCTAGGGAACAGAAAAAAAGTTTCAACAAGACTTTTCTCACTACATAATGCTACAACAAATGCCAGTATGAAACGTAATGATTACCTTTTTTTCATTCATCTATGCTAAATTCTGCATGTAGATTGAACACACATTGCTTGATAAGTCTGTCACATACCTTGATCTGATGTTTGGTCCTGTAGAAGATAGTGCCTGACCCTAACATGCTCATCTCTAAGATGTCATCCCCTATGTCCAGGCGGTAGGTCTGAAAACAAAGGAAAGTTAGCAATGCGTCTTTTCCGTCTTATTCTTTGTATCAGAAGAGTTGCTAGAATAACGACTCACTACAATTGTCAATACTTAAAAATAGCTTTTTGTTTGATTCCAAGAATGGTTATCTAAAGCACAAGTTGGAGGTTATAGTATTAATCTGACCTATGGTGTAATGGCCATCTTTCTACCATGCAACAGAAATGATCTTACCTGTTCTAGAGTGTCCAGCCTCCAGACCCTAATGGACCCGTCCCTGGACCCAGACACCAGCAGGGGGTAGCGGGGGTGCAGCGCCAGCCCCGTGATGTGGTTATAGTGGCCCATGAACTCATGCACCTGGCTGAACACAATGGAGTTCCACACCTGAGGAGGGAAAAAGCACCAGTCCTGTATTGTTCAATCTCGCCTCACACTATAGATGACAGTCCATATTGGTTGCATTATGATAACAGAACTCCATGCCCCTCTCTGATCAGTGTGTTTTATCTTTGCCATTTTACAAATCACAATTTCAGATCATTTACAACATTCCAACATCTATTTGCTTTAACCTTCTCCCTGCTGTCTAACTGTAACTAATAGAGAATGGGGTGCCAAATGGCTACTTCAGTCTGCTAAAGGTTAAAGAAATAGGCATTGCTTGTCATACTGCCTATTTTCAGACGTCACAAGTCAAAATACAAAATGCAATAAACAGTCAGCTGTATATGCATGGTACAATTTGTGGTGTACAATGTTTGCTTCTACCTTCATGGTCCCATCTGTAGCGGCTGTGATGAAGTACTCCTTGGGTCTGTAGGCGATGCAGCAGCTGAGGTCGGCCTGGTGCCAGTTGGGCAGGAACCGCTCCTGCATGCGGCTGCTGTAGTTGATGAAGAAAACCCCGTCATCGCACATCGCTATCAGCTGCCGTGTCCTCCTGTCCACCTGTAGGTTCAGAACCCACTGCAAAATGGAAGAAGAAAATTATGCATTCATCAGAGGAACAAAGCAACTTAGAACCAGATTTTTGCTTCAAAAATTGCCTGTACAAAAAGGCAAATCACTCGGAAATTGAACAACCATGAAAACCTAGGTGAACTGTTAAATAATCTACCTGTTCTCTCGTCAGATCTGTGATAAAGGGCCTGGATGGTACCAGTTTGGCCCGGATGTCAAACATGCCAAGTCTGAAGGTCAGCAATGATCCAACTGTCCCCAACACCAGCTCATCAGTGTCATCAAGGAAGGCCATTGACAACACAGTAGTCGGCATGGGGCTCATGGACAGCTGTGGAAAATCAGAAATATATAGTTGCTGATCCACAGGACAGAGGCACCTGGCAAGCGGCCACCAAGCTCCCCCATCAGCATGCAAGTACGTCAAACCCCCAGATGATGGGGAAAAGAAGACGATAAACCAGATAGTGAGTGAGTGAGTGAGCGAGTGAGTGATTGTGAGAGAAACAAAAAAATCACCTTTGATTTAATCAGTATAACAGTTTTCACAAGGTCATTTTCAGACTCAATCCTGAGTTAATGTATCATTGTATAAACACTTTATTTCCTTCAAAGGTTTCCAGGTCCCTTCACACAATGAACAACTGATCTGATACTCAATAGACTTTGGTTTTGGGAGGTGACATCCGAAATCAGATCCTGTATTTTCTGACCAAACTGCATAGTCCTCAAAAATCAAAATTCAGTGTATCTGACCATTGGCAAAAAACAGACATGAATTGATAGAAAAGTCCTAACCTGTTTGAAGCCATGCAGCATGTCAGTGAAGATGTTGATGGTCATGTCACTGGAACAGTAGCCCACCAGGGCATGGACTTTAGGGATGCACTTCATCAGGGTCATGGCCGGGGTCACAGGATATCTGTGGTCAGAAAAGTCAACATCAGTAAGGTCACAATGAAAGAAGGAAGTGAAGTTAAAAAAAAAGGGTCAGATCACAAATAAACCGGCTTTCATAATTTTCTGTACTATTCTTTATTCTTAGTTTGATTTTTTTACCCTCTCAACTCAACCTAATGTACTTATATCAGTTCTGGTCTTTGCTTTAATAAAGCACACTCACCTCATACACACAATTGTTGGCATATTTTCACATCAGCCATTGAATTAACTTGTTAAAAGGGCACCTGTAACATAAACATGTATAAAACACACTTAACCTGCATTTCACTCTTACTTTTGACTTGAACTAATGGTCTAGTATATATGAAATGTTCACAACACAGTCACATACTTCTTGAGTTCAGCACCATTGGTGTCTGCGTCAATGTTCCACAAGTACAGCTGGTTTGTGACTCCCACTCCCTGATTGGCCACAAAGATGTCCCCCGTCAGGATTCGCTGGGAGCTCATACATCGCACAGGGTTGGGGTGGGATAGGTTGTGCTCCAGCTAAATGGACGAAATAGAGAGCAGGTGTAATATGCAAAGCATTTTTCAGGCCCCCATATGCAATCATTCCTTATGCTTACTCACTTGTACATGTATTTGTTGAAGTCTCTTTTACCCTTTTCAATATAAGATACCACAGACACTCAGTCCACAGTAATGTGAGATGCAGATTAACATGCATGCTCTTCCAAGTTGAGGAGTGGTTGTAGAGTTTGGTTAGGTTTTAAGATTGCAAGTTGTAATGAAGAGATCAGAGGGACCCATTGTGCAAACTCTGACATTAAGCAGCCACTTGTCTTTTCCAGTCTTGTAATATTAAGGCACACATCAGGCAAACAGCTACCAGCATTTCAATGTCAGGTTGCAGTCAAAGGCAGCAACAGTCTCGGATCTCTTTTCAGCTATATGTTATGCTCCAAATGTTATGTATTGGGAGTGTACTATAGCTGAAAAAGGGATGGATTTCAGGCTGAGGTATCAACATTTTCAGGATTGAATTTTTCTAATAGTACAATGGACCTATGACCTTTGGCGCTGCACTTGATCCATGGGTGCCATACTGTGGCAGTCAAGGTCACAAAGAGAGTTTGACCTTATCATGTCATGGGCCAATAGGACCAACTTAGTGTCTGTGTCACAGTAGATTGATTCTGACTTAGGGAGGATTAAACTTGATAGTATGCGAAAAAAGGTCACATATTTGAGTCCCCTCTAAGCATTGAAAAAGGTAAGCGGTTGAACCAGACTGAGGACATTTAAGCATGACACTTTTTCATCCCTTTAATGCATTAAACATTGTTGCCATCCTGCTGCAGATAAAACTCTCACTGACAAATTTTCTGATCTATAAAAAAAAACTTCTTTTAAAACTTTCATCCAACTTCGAACAACTTTAAAGTTCTTATATATCTTGATAGGTTCTTAAGAAGAACAAAAGACAACTCTCTGTTACATCTGAAGTCTGGACTTCAGCTGACTGTTTGACCACAAATTTAGGTTCACTTGAGTAGCTCAAGGGAAACACAATAAAGAGCTAAAAATATAATTTCAAAGCAAACAGAGACAAAGCCAGAGAAAACTGAGAAGCTGAAACTCGGACGGCCTCTTCCAATGTCTCAGCTATCATCAACACATAACTGCTTACACAAAAACATGAGCTATGTCAGCTTTAGATTTACAGTCAACAAACTAGGAACATCGACTCCTTCGACCTTGTGCTTGAATTGTGTCTTTAAACTAACCTCCTGGCACTTAAGATCACATTTGGCAATACCATAAAAGCACAATCTGATTCTCACAGTAGATAATGTGGCTCCTAAAGTCAAAAGTTACATTCTTCTTACTAAAACATATTCAATTATAATAATTGTTTATGTTGACACAAAGCAATTGAAAATCCAGCTGATCGTTTGATTCTTCATATTTTGGAACTCAAACTATTCTCAAACTATATCTTTCACGATTGCCTTGAGCAAGCTAATATTTGTGCACTGCGTAGCCTTACCTCTATCAAAGGCCTATATTAAACATTAACCATATCAATTTTCCGTTAACGACACCTCCCTTTATAAGCCCCTTCACAAATGGTTTACCCAAGCCTCATAAGTGTTGAAAATATGGACTACCCACTTTGGAAACTTGATATGTAATCACCTCTGTCCAGTCATTGATAACCGCTAAATGTCAAGTACCGCAAGGCCAGGAAAGAGCAAACAGTATCATTAGAGTAATTTTCTCTCCTTTATGTTAATGTTTGTTGTTGGCAAAGAAAACTACTAGCCGATCCTGTATAAGCTATTGTGGTCATGGCATCAAAGATTTTGCTATTTCACGGTTCTTGGAGGCTAAAATGTTCAGACATTCCAGGCTGCTAACACTTCACTGCAGAAACTTTTTGCATTTTAGACTTTGATAACTTTTACAACTTACTGTCATGGCTTGTAGAATAAGATGGAATAACGTTAACTCAAATCTTTAGTCATGTGTACTCAAAAATTTGAGGAGACTTGACATATGCAAACGAGTCAGACTATCCAGTAATGTTATACAGCTAGAAAAAACACAGCAGGAATACCCTACATGGCTTTCAAAGAAAATATTTTGAGATTCTGAGAAGGCTTCACATTCCCATTTAGTCTGGCCAGGGAACTTGCCTCCCTGATTGTTCCATTAGCGTTCCCCTCAAACCTGTTGCTAATAGCAACCATGTAAACAGAGGCATTATTTGTCAAGCTCTATGTCAGAACAATTATAAAGTGCAATAGGTTTTACACCCTTGATCATGCTATTAAACATGTGACCCCAGAAAATCTGCACGTTAGTTACACTGAGAATAGAATTCCATGTCATCAGTATTTTTTTTCAAAGTCATTTTTCATATTTAAGCCCCACATTCATGCAGTTGCAGTAATCTTTGACAATGTCAGCTGAAAAGACATGGCATGCCAAGCTAACACTCATGAAAGGGATTTGGTATGTGTATAAACTTGCTGTGCATGGTGTCTACAAATTCTACAATAAGAAATCTGTTTCTATGGTTTATTTTCATTGTCCTTTTCATTTATGATAATGCTAGTGTGGAGAAATTTTGTGTATGTCTTTAGAACACACCCATACACTGGGTATTCGTGACATAAGTTTTGCCATACACTTGATACTGCTTAGAAATCAGGAAACAAAAAAAGACTTTACTGTTTACAAATATATTAAGCTGATGTTAATGGTACTACTGACACAGGCCAACTGGATGGGTTAGTAGAATTTTTTCACAAAACAAATTCAAAAGACCAACAAAACGATCACTGGATTCGTGCCATGTTTAGACCTGAACTTTTGTCAAGCAACCAAAGTTCATGAGGCACATGATTTACAATACAGGAATGTGCTGAACATTTATAGATCTGTTGCTATGGACAAAACAATGTTCCATGACATCATAACTTGTTCCTCAATTATGTCACAGGCCCTTACACATAGTTTGTTGTGCTAAACAATTTGTATCCATGGATACAATCTAACAATAATAATTTACCTGCAATTTTGGCTAAGGAAGTATGCTGTAAAGCTAAATTAGTCGCCAATTCTGTACAAATCTTCTGATCAAAAACAGATGTTGTTTGTTTCATTGTTTCAAGCACTGATGACCTCTGATAAAACTGCACATATTTGAGTGGACTTTGTGCCAGTAGGGCCACTTATAGTGTCATATTGAAGTAGGTTTTCTTGACAAAATACAGACCATTTCAAAAACAACTCTGTATCCAGTTGAGCTAAATATGTCACTTTTGAAAATTGCAAAAAGACTGGAAAAGATTGTGACAAATGGAAAGGACTGGTAAAAGTAAAGGTAGTCATTAATTTTTCAAGTGAAACATAAAACCTTTTCTATTTGATTGATAACATTATAACAAAAAGCAAGGAAATATAATGTTGAAGACAACCTTTCTTTGGTTGATATCACTAATGAGTCAATGACGTCTAAACCAACTATCTTAGTACAAAGACAGCAATGCATTATTGATACTACCTTGCACACAAGCATATTCTTGTCCCCACAACTTATCTGAATAGCAGCTGTTCTTATCAAAATGTCAGTCAATTACTCATATACAGACTGATTATTTTATAGCTCAAGAACTATCAAAGGGTGGAACTGAGCTTTCCCAACCAATTTATAACAGTGTTTGTCATGCCTGTAACATGAGAACATGGTTTCTATGGCAAGATTAGTGCTAGGTACCATGAAATCATTCTCAGAGTGTCCTAAAGTGAGAACACCTTATCTTAACAAAGCATAGTATGACAAAGGTGGTTTATCTGGTGTGGGCACAAATGATAGTGATCAGTTCAAATCATTAAGTGACCTATCATAGCAAGAAAAGTATGTTTTTTCTCAGGCATTTTGTTACCAAAATAGTTTTATAACTGGCTGTAGGGAATGTTGTCACACATTTTTCAATCCTAAGGCAAAGAAGAATCAGATCTTTGTAGCGTATTTTGATGACTAATTTTTCCTTCAGTATCAGAAGTATGTTTTTGTAGTTGAGTATATAATACTCAAATCTTTAGATAATGCCAACAGAAGGGACTGTTAGAGATTTTATAGACTACATGACTATTTACTTCTATTTATTGTTGAAATGGTTGTTTCCTTCACATGACTGGCATGAGTAAACTGTACCAAAAAGTTTTATTTCACAAACAGATCCATGGTAACGAAGAGGCAACAGTGACAAATGGTTGAGAGAGGAAGGGCAATATTAGGGGGGGGGGGGAGATTTTTAAACATTTGATTGAGGTGCAAAAGCTTGAAATTGTATTGAATCTCGAAGGAAAAAAAGATATGTGAAAGGATCGTTAAGATGCTTACCTGTAGTCCATAAGGAATGGTGACATTGTCGGCGTTTCGTTGGGAGTTCCAGTTCTTCAGTTTCTTCTGAATGTCCAGTTGGACGTCTTTCCAAGGCCGGAGTTTGCGCGTGGTCAATGCCATTGGCCCTTCCGCTGGGCACTCCTTCCTTTGATGCCTTTAAGATTCTATCGGACTCAGGGTCAGATATAGTTTTTTCGACCATCACATCGTGAGAGTTCTAGAACAGACAGTTGTTGCATCACAATTACAAACCCATACACGCCCCATCGTTAGTTTTCATGAGCCGAATTGTATGAAGCCCGCTCTTTCAGAGCCCCTGACACTCAGTCTGTGCTGTAAGACGATGAAAATTGAGAACTCTTTCGGCAGCCGCAGTAAGAACGAGTAAACGAAACTGCAAAAGGCAAATGTTCTGTAGTGTAGTAAGCAGTGAATCCGTACAGTAGGCGGCAACCGTACCTCCGTATTAAAGCTCCCTTGGCGACCGCGTCCCTAACTTTGCCCACCCCTTCACAAGAAGCAGTTCAATGGGCGGGGCTGTTTTCTTTTTACACAGCAGTAACAGTTGCTATGTCGCAAAGTCTGACCTGAAAATATCTTTTCACCGCATGTCAATGCTGTAATCTTCATAACCCCGCCCGAAGGTCCCGGTACGGGACACGGTTGTCACCGACTGCACGTGCCAGGCGGGAGTGTTGGGAACGAGCTGTGGTCACCTGGGAAAGTTTGACCTGACGTCATAGCTATCGGACGATTCTAATCGGGAGGGTGGTTGAAACTTCATTCGATTTTATTGTAAACGAGACTATGCCATATCAATAGATTTGAATACCTTTAGTCTCGTTTTTGATATCAATACTAGTAGTTTTTTGTGTTTGATATTGATTTCCCCCTGAGTTAAGGTTCATATAAAACATAGTACCCCTTCACAAATGTGCGTGCTAGCCAAATTAATCACGTGATTATATTGAGCTATTCCAAACACTAGAGGGGAATCAACGACGCTATTTATTAGTAGCCATCGCCAAAAGTAACCTCTCAGATGTCAGCTGAAATTTCATATAAAAATTTTCCATCAAACTTATGCGAAAAGCCTTAGTAAAGGTGAGTTGGGATGTACCATTGCTAAACTACGAGTTGTAATATGTAATTTAAAAAGTGTCTCCCACTTTCGAATGGGGACAGCTCAATTGCAAGACTCATTGGACATTGCTCGAAGTGGTACTACGTTGCCTAGAGTTTGTGTACGAAGCGTGAAATAAGACGTCTCTAAAGAGGGTCGTGGCGGCTGCCTGGGTGCTCGAGCGATCTTCTGGACTGTAGAGGGCTCACAAGACGTCTGGAAGAAAGAGTCGGTCCTTCGTGCCACAGCTAGTTTGGTCCCGATCGTACGTAACCCAGGTAACGTTTACAGAAGTCAGTTTCAACAACAAAGCCATGTTGATCTTCGTGGAAAAATTAAGCGCCTATTTACATTCATATGTGTAGTTAGACACGGAGCGTACTGTTTTACTGCCTACAAGTGGACTGTCAACAATCACGAACTGTACATTAGAGCGAGATTGATGCTTGTTTTTAGCGTTGGGGTGATATCAAATTCTTAAGAAAACAAAACGTGATGGTTTAAATAGGACAGGGAGGGGCACCTGGTAATGATTTGTTACTTTCCTCTCGTGTTCTAATCATGCGTCTGTACTATATAACGTTATACATACATATCTATATACGTAAGACGATACAGGTATTAGTGATGAAACATCTATTTTTACATGCAATAGATATTAAAAGTCAAAACACAAAGTATCGTTGTAACTGATTTAAAGAATAGCCTGAGGGGAACCAATTGAAAAGCAAATGTTTTGAAAGAAAATATCACAGTGCAATGCACTGTGGTCTGTAACTGATTTTTGGTGCTTTGTTTTCACCTTAATTAGAATATCATTAAAACGATGTTGTCTGGGTGGATTAATGCTTGGCTTCATGAACCATGGCACATACGGATACAGGGTTAAATTACGTACATTAATGTTACACCTTGCGCACTAACAAGACAAATATGGGGGTATGAAAATAAAGAGCAAAGTAATAGTTTGTTCTTTCCTTGTTGGGCTAACGTTAAGTTAAAAGGGACAAAAGAACAAATATATCATGCCTTTCTACCTGTGACGTTCATTGTTATTAATACGTGCCCTTTGCCTTTTCAGCATACCTACCCTTGACAGAATGTAGCCTGTGGTTAAAATTTTACCCGCTCTAATTGTAATGTCCAGTGTAGTAATGACCCTACAGAATAAGGGCTTAACTGTTAAACCTACTAGCTCTTTGTACACTAACAATAGGGCCAGCGATTATATCAGGCTTTGTAGTCATAGGAACGAGGACAAAGTTTTATGACCTCTTGGATGTTGCGTGGCAGAAGTTAGACCTCCATTTTCGTGCACTAAAATGGGGCGATGGCGTGGAAAGAGAAGTTTATGTGATGTGTTCTAACTGTTTATGTATTACTACTGCAGCTGGCACTTTGGAAGCGAGGTCATCAGAGTTCGTTGGACACCTGGTTATGCGCAAACACTAGATGAGACCAACAAGCCTGCAGTGACAGCGTAATCAACAACAGCATGCCGCCTCCGCTAGTACGCAGCATCAGCAACGTCAAGCGCCAGTTCTCGTACCGGCAGCCAATCAAGCCCTTTGTCAGCTCAACTTTCGTGGACTTCCAGGAGGAGCGAGACTACCTTGTGAAGCGTATATTTCCCACCCTCGACGCAATCTGCAGAGACAGGGGCACCAACTTCACCCCTATCGATCTCAGATGGGGGATAAACAACAACCAGGCAAACTCAGGACAGGTCGTCAAGCTGTGTCTGGATTACATAAACAGGTGCACGCCGTTCTTCATATGTTTGCTAGGGGACCGGTATGGCTCGCATCGCCCCGAGACTGCAGACCCGCTACCCAAGGCGTTGGAAGATCTATCAGCAGACGCATCCTGGATGGACAAGAACTTTGTGGTGGCAGCACAGGGTGGTCACGGATGGGTGCTACAAGAAGCACACCAAACATGCAGTATTACTGAGCTGGAAATCATACAAGCGTCTTCCCTTAACGACAACGAACACTGCTACTTCTACTTCAGGGACTCTACAAAACTTGACAAAAGGCTGGCAGATTTACCCAAAGACAAGCAAGAAGAGAAACTACAGGAATATGCTCCCGAGACTGAATATGCAGAGATTCGCGTGCGAGATCTGAAGGAGAGATTGATTAACAAGGGCCTTCCTGTGAGGTACTTCAGTACAGTGGAAGAGCTTGGAAGGATGCTTCTGGAGGACTGGACGAAGGTCATTGACAGTCTCTACCCACCTGTTGATGACTTCTTGGATGTTGGTGAGTAGCACAAGTGTTTTGCAGATTAATATCTTGTTGTAATCAAAGCATTATAATGAAGTGCATCAGTGTTGTGTTGTACTCAACATGTAGTCACTCCAATGTCTGTCTTTAGCACTTTGAAAGTTCTGCAATCGCTACATGTCAGGTAATTTTCACTTAAGAAACAACAATATTGGGAGACAAATCTTGTCTACAGTATTCTATAGATGTTACATGGAAGATTTCACCACCCCAGAGATACATTGGAAGACTTGTCACAGTCAGACTGCATTTTATTCCTTTTAACCAGACATACGTTTGTTAAGTGGCCAATGGTGTTACCTGTATTTGTGCTTTTGACAACAATGTTATTTGGCTTGAATGGCTAATAGAGTGCACAGGTGGTGTTTTGTGTGTCACACCATTCACTCAATGTTGTATCCTTGTCTGCACTTTCTTTCTCAGCTCAGCTTATGGTTCATTGACTCTTTCCAAGGCTGGTACAGGGAGTTGGTCATGCAAGGCACTGCCCAAATAACACATTTCTGTTTGTCCTTGCTTGATAACTGATTTTGGAAACTGTATTTTCATGTATTTGTTGGGGCATTGAAACAATAGAGGGAAGTGTGTTGTACTTGTAGATTTTGAAACATGAAACTGCTTTTCTCCACTCACAAGAGATAGACTTTACATTTGTAGGAGAAAGAAAGTATTTCATGAGGGACCTGGAGGTATTTAGGTCAAGGCCCACTGTCTTGGAGATAGCCCAAATTCCATTATGCACTCTACTGTTTTTGAACAGGTGGTCACTTCAGACAGAATTCTTGATGCTTGTGTCAATGGAGAAAAATATCTAAGAGACCACCAAAAAGTGGCCACATTGGTCAAGTGGTCACTTGGACATGTTTACGCGTAACTGCCTGTTGTTCAACATCATCTTCATTCTACACAGAGCAACATGAAAAACGACACATTTAAAACACCTCGGTCGGCCCCTTAATGACATCAACAATCCATAGGGCGCATGGTTTAAAAAAAGTGCTTTGCATTGGCCATCAATATTTCTATATTTTATCATTATAAGTTATATACAAGTCTACTTCTCTTAATATTGCACAATTGTCATAACACATCATCTGGCTTTCTGAAGACCTCATTTGTATTATCAATGAGAAAATACTATAATTCCATAGTGGTGAATGATGGGAATTTCTACTAAATGATTCCTACAGGTGGGGAATCGTTCAGACAGTGGGCAGCTCACGAGTCCTTTGCTGAGACCCGCCGGCGTATCTTCGTGTCGACACCAGAGTTAGAGCGCCTCAACAACCAGCTGGACGAGCACGCCCTCTCAGGAGCCACTCAACCGTTGGCAGAAGACTTCCTGACTCGGACCAGGTGTCTTGACAACTCCTTCAGATCCAGGTGAGTTCTTAATCTTATTGAATTCCCTGTATACTTTGATGTATTGGAAATAAGGAGCTGTCAACTTGAATGTGAAGGTTTCACATGAGCTTTTCCCTTACTACATTTACTCCTGGCTTCCGAACTACTCATATTCATCTTTGCAGGTTTTACATAAAATCTGATCTATTTGCCTACCTTTTATAATATATTACCCCCAACTGACTAGTTGTTACAAAAAAAACTCTAAATCAGAAATCACCTAACAGTCTAGCATTTCTTTCTTCCTTCTTATTCTTCAAGGACATTAATTTTTTCATTCTCTCTCTCTTTCTGCCCTTTGTGTGACTTCAACATGGCATGTCAGTGAAAGGAAACATACTGAGGTACATGTACAATCTATGGATACATCTGTTGTCACTGTTCCTGTCCTGAGGCAAACATTTGCTTAGTACCGGTAGTCACAAAGTCTTGTCTTTCTTCCATAGTTGTAGAACTGCTCTACTGTCACTTCAGTTTTGTGAAATTTCTTTGTGCTAATTAGAGGTAGCATTTGATGTGGTTTGCTTTGTCTAACCTTTTTATGTCATATGCACCTGTACAATTAAAAAAACTATTTGCAGCTAGCTTGTAGATTTACAATATTTTGTTGTTGTGATAAAAGCAAACCATCAACAATTTGACATTTTGTGGTGTACCGTGCAAACTTAATTATAGTAGAAAATATATTCTCTGTACAGCATATGCTACTGGCTACATTCAGCAGTTTAACAAATATTGAACTCTGACCTGTTCTCCAGGCCACCCTCGGAGCCAGGTTACAAGTCCATCATGATGTTGGTAGGTGAGCGAGGCTGTGGGAAGACTGCTATGGTCGCCAACTGGGTGAAGAATTTTGCCTCCAGCACTGCTGACATAGTTGTGGTGTCACACTATGTGGGAGCAAGTGCAGAAAGTACTGATGTTGGAAGCTTTCTGCGCCGCTGTACCCAGGAACTTAGGAATGAATTTGCAGGTATACATGATATTATACACTTAAAAAAAGAATTGTTACTTCTGCAATATCCATTGTACCAGTCAGAGTGTTTGGATTTTAAAGGAGAAATTCTTATACACTACAAAACAGGTACTCAAGCAACTGGATAAGATTTTGAAACAGTCAGATTTTCATCACTTTAGGTAGTCTTCAATGCCTTTTATAACAACAGGGCTAATGTAAGGATACTGGCACAGATTTTGGCATAGTTACAAGTTTAATCTTGGGAACTGCACAGAAATTGTTCTGCGAATTTTGAATGTGTTGGAGGTCTAGTCTGACAATTATTCCTGAATTCATGATGCAGGAGCCCCCAGTGATATGGCGTCAACGACACAAGATCTATCGGATTTCCACCGCACATGTGAGGCCTTCCTGGCAGCGCTGACCCTTGGGCCGTCTGTACTGGTGCTTGATGGGATAGATGAGTTAAACAGCACATATGGCATGACCACCCAGCAGGTGAGAGAGCCTGGGGGGAACAAATGATGAGGAATAAATAAAATCTAATTTTTCTTAAGAGCTGCAAGTCGAGAACTGAATGGTTATAAAGGTCATGTGGACAGATTGAGAGAGAGTGACTAGATTTACTACTGAAAAATACAAACAGAAAATAAATAAAAGTTAACAGTCAAGTTTCTTGTTTATTTTGGCGATAATCAGTGATGATAATTGTTGACATGCCTTTGTGTTTTTGTTTACTGCAGGTGAAGGAGTTTACGTGGCTGCCCTACCCTCTCCCACCCCAATGTCGCATCATCGTCACCACCACAGGGTCAGACCTGACTTACAAGGCACTGGTCAATAGGCCAGATGTTAGTGACCTAGCAGTCCCTCTCCTGGCAGGTATGTAATGGAACAAATCTACAGGTCATATGTTGCTGCACACTCTTATCAAGCTATAATCTACAAGGTAAACTCACTGTAATTGAATAAACATGTTGACTAATATGATAGCAGGCTATTAGCAGCAATGCAGTTAGCTAAGCTGTCATCTTCAAGTTAAGCTTTCCTGCTTAGCTGTAATCTTCAAGATGGGTTCAGTTTCATAAACTGTGATCTTTAAGCTGGGCTCACTTTTGTGAGCTGTTATCTTGAAAATGAGCCCACTTCTTAAGCTATAATCTTTCAGATAAGCCATTTTTCTCATCTAAAATCCTCAAGATGAGCTCAGTTTCATAAGCTTATCTTCAAGAAGAGCTGACTTGCTTAGCTGTAATCTTCAAGATGAGCTCAGTTTTGTATTATAAAGCTATAATTTTCAAGATGAGCTTACGTCCTAAGGTGAAATATTAAAGCTGAGCTTACTTCCTAAGTTCTTCAAGATTAATGCACTTTGTAAGATGATTCAAAATGCAGGCTTATAATGCACCCCGTGTATATCATTGACTTTCCAAAAGTATCAGTCTTTTAAACTATTCTGCTGAGCTGAAACCAAAGCCTTGTACTAATCAGTAATGCACATATTGCATAATCTTCCTCATTTGCTGTTTTTGTAAGATTGTAACTCTAGGCATCATGACATTGACCTTTGAGAATGGATATTTTTCAGGTTCACCTTCCAAGAGTTCAGTAATTGAGGAACACCTGGCTGAACACTGTAAGTGTCTGGACCCGACCCAGCTACAGCGTATTGTGGAGTGCAAGCTGAGCAACCGCCCGCTCTTCCTCTTCATACTGGCCAACGAGCTGTGTGTGATTGGTCAACAGCAGAGGCTGGACGCCCAGCTGGAGGTGTATCTCGAGGCGACGAGTATCCGCGACCTCTGGGTCAGCATCATCCACCGCTGGGCAAAGGATTATGGGTGGCTCAGCAGGAAGGAGCAGACGATAGAGAGAGGTCCGGCAATGTTCTTTGGTGCTTTTTTTGGTGTTTTTGTTGTTTCCGTTTGGTTTTTGTTAGGTCGCTCTATACCAAGCTCAGTTTGCATCTGGAATTTTGACCAGAAAGTTCCTTAATCTACAATGTTTTCTCTATTGTTGCAGGAAGTAGAGGCTGGGTCGCTGACGCTCTCCGGCTCATCGCGGTGTCACGTAACGGCCTGCAGGAGTCTGAAATCCTGGGAGCACTAGAACTGCTGGGCTACAAGGACGACTACAAGGTGGCGGCGTTCGACTGGGCGCTGTTCCGATCCTGTGCACAGGACGCCCTGTTTGAGAGGCCGGGGGGACTGCTCAACTTCTTTCACCAGGACATTCGAGAGGCTGTGGAGTGTTCTTTGTTAGGTAAGCCTGTTTGTTAAGTGCTAATGACATTATCTGTGGTCTAATAATGTGTGTGTTTGGTTGATTTTGATGACATATTTTGTATGCATTACTGCACTCTGTTTGTGTATCTGTGTTGGTATATGTATATGTCATTTTGTTCCAGAGCCCTGGAAAATTGCCCTGTAAGGTATCACAATTAACTGACCTAAATAAGATTTACTTAACAAATTAATGTATAATCAGATTCTATTGTATACAAAACTCTGCAGCAGGCTTTGTTTTATTTTTACTTTACAGGAACTGTTACCAGCACTGCCTCCAAGTCCTCCTTCTCCTTTCCCACCATGCACGAACATGTACGCAACAAGTACCACGCTGTGCTGGCGGAGTACTTCAGCCGCCAGCCGCACTCCGACCGCCGCGTGGACGAGCTGCCCTGGCACCTAGAAATGAGCGGGGAGGTGGGGCGACTTTGCAAGGTTCTGTCTGAACCAGGGTACGCAGAGGGCAATGCATGTGTCATGACTGCATGTGTCTAACCTTTATTGCCATTTGTTAACATGCTGTAGTTTGATGCCTTCTTTTTGAATTTCAATACGTCTAAGTAATAATGTTAGATGTTTTGCTACTAACATAATTGTAATACAAAATATATCAACTTAAAGATATGTCATGCTGTTTACAACTCCCACTATTGTTCCAAATTTCTGTAGATATGATCATGAATATTTTTTCTCCATTTCCAGCATCTATTGTTTGGCTTGGTGTCTTGCTTTTCAAATATCTACTATCTTCTGTTGTTCCATATCTAGATAAAGATGTCATGGATCCAAAGCAATTTCCTTCTTTATGAAAGATTTCTTCTGGTATCTTGTCAAGTTCATTGAAGTTGTTTATGATATTTATTTGTGATTGCTGCTTAAAATGACATTGCAAGTCTATAGTATAGTCTGATAATTCAGTGTAGCCTTATGATTTCCTTCATTATTAACAACAACGCTCTGCAGGATGTTCCTGGCTATGTGGGGGGACAGCAGACAGAGTAGCACACTCCGCCTGGACCTGGTGCGGTACTGGAAGTTCCTGACGCAGGCGGGGTACGATCCAGGCGAGGTGTACGGGCGCATGGTCAGGAAAATCACAGGAGACAACGAGTCTACAGCGGAAGCAGATGTAAGTGTGCATTTGTTATACAGTCTAACCTGGTTGGGCACTACCTGGCACAAGCCACAAGGAAACAGTCCCATCCATTTTTTCATAGTTAAACTCACCCTGTCCTCAGCAACCACCTCTCCCTAGTAACCTTTTAATGAGTCTACGGCAGAAGCAGATGTAAGTTCACATTTGTTGCTATATTGTACAGTCAAACCTGGTCGCGCAAATACCTGGCACACGCCACATTGAAACAGTCCCATCCATTTTTACATAGTTAACCCCACCCTGTCCTGAGCAACCACCTCTCCTCTGCAACCATTATTCCTCCACCCCTGCAGTGGTTGCTGAATCCAGGTTTTAATGTATCATGAAATTAGATTCAGTTTCATCCGAAGAAATAACACTTTTTGACAATATATTCATATCCTGTTGGGCTAAGTGTAGGCTGCATTTTAAGCTTGTACCCTTTATACTGTGACAGGCAAACCCTGTATTATTTGGAATCAGAAGGGCTCTTGCCTTAATCCCAGTTTTTATCCTGTGTACATTATGAAACAAAGATAAAGATGACATGTTGTGTTCTGCAAAGAAAATAAGACCTCTTTTATTTGTATTAAAGGAGAAATGAAGTACCTCTTAAGAGCTTAAGGAAGCTTTGTGACTTGGTGCAATTGACAAACTTGAAGGAATAGATACTTTAAGGATCCCTTTTTTTTGTTTCTGTAAAGCTTGATTGCTGAGGATATGGGAAAGTTTGAATTACTTGTGTACTGATAAAGTTACTGTCTAATGTTTCAGGGCCGCCTGTCCCGTACCGTGAGTGTAGTGATATCAGAGCCCCCCGTTTGGCAGGACCCAAGTGATAGTGATATAGGTAGGCACAGCTGTACATGATAGTTTACAGTCAAATAGTGATTTAGTGGTTGTCGTCCTATCGTTTTTACTGGGTGTTAATGATAGACCCAAGGGGAGAATATGAGGAGAGGAAAACATTTGAATTTTCGGGTGCTGTTTTATTCATACTGTAAATGGAAGTAAGACAGACTATAATCTCACTTAATCAGACAGACAGGCAAATGTGGCAGGGATTTAGAAGAAATTCTAGATATACTGTGATATTGTGATTTCAATGAGTTACATGTACCTTCGTTTGATCTCAAAGTAGAATATATAACCATGGTCAAAACACTAATCAAATTAGTCTGCAATATTCAGATCTGAATCTCATTACAGGAGCATTTCATACATGCTTTGAAATCAATTATAGCATTCAGTTCCACAAGATTTTCCATCTAGTAATACAAAAATCAAATCTTATTACATGTATCTCTTTACAGACCCAAGATCTCTGAGCCCTACTGGTAAACTCCACTCCTGTCTCACTACCATTAAGGAAGGTTCAGACCAGGCCTCAGTCAGCAACGCCAGCCAGAGCAGCATGGGCGCGGCTCTCAGCATCGCCACCAGCTTTGGCAGTCTGGCTGGCGGTAGAAGCGACGACGACGGCTTTGACCCGACTCCCGAAGAGCGAGCCATGGACATCGAGTCTACGTTCTTGACGGAAAGCCGTGTGGCTCACCTCGACATGGAGGAGGAACGTGAGGAAATCAAGGAAATGTCGCAGTACGAAGTCGCCGCCTTGGCGTGTCATGCAGGACAGTTTCTAAATGAGATCGGAAAGTTCCAGAATGCAGAAGAGATGCTGCACAAGGCACATGACCAGCTGCAGAATGCGGACTCTCCTGGCCTGGTGGAGCAGCAGCTGCTGTGTAAGGTGGAGGAGAACATCGGGAACCTGTACCTGTTCCAGCTGAAGACGGAGGAGGCAGAGGACTGGTACTGGAAGGCACTGGGTACCATCAACTCCATACAGGAGGAGGATGCTGAGCACATGGCTAAAATGGTAACTAGCACATACACGTACATGTGCTAATCACAACATATTTCTCATCTCAACAATGTGTCCTCGTGTTTCATTGGCAAGAAATCATATTTTACTTGGTGAAAAGTGATTAGTTGCTATCACATAGAAATGTATGAAAATATGACAATGATAAAAGTAAACTTAGGAACAGTGCTAACCAATTTATGTCTTTTTTATCTAAGATGTGTATTGAACATTTATACATGATTAAATACATGTAGATTAATTTCACTATTAAAGCCACAATAAGGAAAACATTAGCAATGCTTACCATTTCAAAGACATCAAACTTTCTTTCTTTTACTTTTGTTCTTTTTCCTCCAAGATTGAGACCAAAGGCAGGCTGTTGGACCAGCTAGGGAACATGAAGACCTACTCCAGCTGTTTTGCGGAGTCGGACCAGCTTCTACAGGAGGCCAGGGACCACATGGAGTCGGCCTGCAGCATCCCTGGTCTGGCCTCCGTACAGCATCACATGGGGGTGCTGAAGATGAGGAGACGCCAGTACCACCTGGCTGAGGAGTGTCTGAGGGAGGCACTCACTACAAGGGAGAGGTTAGAAGGAAATAAATACTTGGTGCACTCTTGGAACATTGTACTTTGTACTCAATCCTCAATAGCATTGCGAAAAAGTGTCATCATGGTTGCAGCTTTCATATTTATTAATCATTTTCTCAAATTTGGTGGCATTACATGAAAACAGAGTCGATATACATTGTATATACAGCTTGTGGCTAATCACACCACTTTCTGTATTTTACCTGTAAACTTGTAACCTGTTCTTTTTCCCTCACAGATGGTATGGTACATTCCACCCCATGGTTGCAGATGTGCTAAATGATCTTGCTGGGCTACTGGCAGACAGGTATGGCAGACAGACATTATACTAGTACTCAATTATATCAGCTGTACATTATCTTAACTATCTCTTTCAACAAGAGATACTTGTATTCATAAACAGCCTTCACTCTACTTACTTGCCATATTCGAGTTGGGGATCTCCAGCTCAAAAGAAAATTTTTTAGTCTAATAGTAGAATCATTACATGATATTCTACTGTCATCAGGAACAACAAGAAGGGGTTCAACCGACGTGAGGCTGAGATGCTGTACCGACGAGCGTTACGGATCAGGGAACAGTGTCTCGGGTCCAACCATCTGCTGGTGGCCACTACCCTGTTCCACTTAGGTAGGGGAAGATGATACAAAGTCAGAAATTTTTGATGGACTTGCCTTTTGTGCCCTATGGGTGACAAATGAAGCAGCAAGAATTCAATGTCCAGATTTGAAAAATAATGCAGGATCTTGAATTTTGCTCCATGTCTAGTAAATACTAGATGTTGTAGGTATAGAATATAGATGAAGGGTATTCTAAAAATGTGACATTCCAATTTTTTTCTTATGAATAATCAAATAGCTGAAAGTAAATTTTGTTTATGGATCAAGAGATATTCTGCTATTGGAGCTTGCAAATGACTT
This sequence comes from Branchiostoma lanceolatum, assembly GCF_035083965.1. NCBI lineage: Eukaryota > Metazoa > Chordata > Leptocardii > Amphioxiformes > Branchiostomatidae > Branchiostoma > Branchiostoma lanceolatum. The sequence continues at coordinate 13,061,695 of NC_089726.1, read as the reverse complement.
TTTAAAAATGCTTTTGAAAGTTTATTAACGGCTTGAGGAACTTAGACACTCACAATTTAAACCAAACAGTGATGAGATACTCAAACTGCCTTGTTTCTACAGGAAAACTACTGAAGGTTGATGGTGCCCAGCATGTGAAGAGAGAAGCGGTGAAGTGCCTCCGGCAGTCCCTGGACATCCGTACCAAACTGTTAGGCCCCGAACACCCAATCACACGGGCCGTACGGAACAGTCTCCGTGATGTAGAGTCACAGATCAGCACGGGGCTGTACGACTTCAGTACCAAGAAACAACCTGACGCAAGGTTAGTATGTTTTTATCTCAATAAATGTTGATTTTCCTTTTATTGATGTATAGTTTGAATTACATAAAAGCAAATTATGGGTACAGACAAATCGTAAGCTTTTCTTTGTATGGGTACTGCTTGTTTTCATAATGTTGGTACAAAACTATAAAGCAGCCATTGCAAACTTTTGTGTATAGAGAAAGTACCTTTTGGCAAGTTGCTGTCACAGTGGGGCTAAAATGTTTAGCCAAAGTTTTTTTTGTATTGCTAATTTTCTTGTCCACATCATCTTCTCCAGGTCTCGAGACCGGCCCTACAGCCACATGAGCTGGCATGAGCAGGACATTGTACAGTTTGAACAGAAGCAGCAAGGGAAGAAAAACAGAAGGCAGGAGCAGTATGGAGGGTCTCGTCGGCCTAGCAGCAACCCCAGTGGGATCTGGAGAACCCAGTCCGCCATGTCGTGCCCCAACGGGAGGGACACCCTTATGAGTAGAGCTACGCGGGAGATACCCAGAGTACACTCTGCTGGGAGTGAGCGCAACAGAATGGACGTCCCACCACAAGGTTTCGAACGAGAAGAAGCTCCATGGAGAGAATTCCAGGAGAGCCCACCCCGAGAACCACAGTGGGAAGAAAGTGTCAGACAGGAAGACTTTAAAGGTGACCAGAGTCTCTTCAGAGAAGGAAGTGTGTCCATTCATTACTTCAACACTAAGAGTTCAGTGTCGGAGTTCGCTAGTAGGATGACGGTTGTTTCACGGAACACGAACTTGTCGCGTTTGAGCAGGAGCTCTCACGTGTCACACAAATCATCGTGTCACATCCCCAGTGCACACAGTGTAGACGAAAGTAATGTAAAATCGGTCCACGGACCTCATAGTACACTACAGACCTTGTTAGATGAGCCACCAAAACCACGGGAAAATGTGAAGAAATCTGGAGTACAACACAAGTCCGCATGGTACCATGTCCCAGGAAGATACCCTACCTACAAGGAGCCACTGCCAAGAAAAAGAAGTCAAAAGCGAGTAAAGAAGCTAAACCGTGGGACGGACACAACGTTAGACCAGCAGCTTCATCCAATCGACGAATCACCAAGCAGCGAGGGAGGGAGCTCAGCTGAGTCGGAGAAGTGGGGGTCAGATGGAGTAGAAGCGGCGGAGGCAGGGATTCAGGAGCTACAGGTTGTAGGGGAAGGAAAGGAAAGTCACGCTGAGGCAAACATGCAGTCAGGATCTGCCAAATTTGCCGAACAGTGTCAAGAAACCTCACCAGAAGCAGACAATGAGACAGTGTTGACAGGTGATCCAACAACTGTGGAAACAGGAAAGAAGGGAACAGCAAAAACCTCAAGGAACTTAAGAATTGTGGAACCAGAGAGGGTTGCTAAAGAAGCCATCGCTTCTAGACATTATCAGTTCCCTGCTGTACATTAATTATCAGGTAGTAATGACAGAATTATTATGATGTGAGAATTTTTATCATTGATGACCCAAAGATGAGTTTGTGCCAGATAGAGATTAAGCGTATTTGGACAGAAGCATGTGCTGAAGTAATGTGGAACTTTGGAGCTGCTTGTTCATTTCACACTTTAATCCTGCCTCTTTGTAAAAGGGTAGGAAAGGAACATTGTCTAGTACTGGCAGTTACTAGTGTTACAGTATTCCTTGCTTGTTAATTGTATTGATAGCTATATATGATGCATTATGATGCATGATCCTTTCTTTTTATATCTTAGTGATGCTGCTATGCTAATCAAGATTTTATGATTATGGCTTATCTTCAGTTTTTGAAGGAAAAAATGTCCACTATGCCTTAAGAGTTAAATAGCTTTATATCAAAGCATTCCATCTAGCCTTGTGTATATAACTATGCTCTTATTTGTGTGCTCAATGTACTTTGAGGAGGTGTCATTTACATTGTGTATTTTGAGATTACACACTTTGATACAGCAACATGTCAGTTATGAAGTAAGCTTGTGGAATAGATCAGTTTTGTAAGTCTGTGGAATATGAAGATTGTCCATGTAGATTGTTGCCCTTTGTATTGTATACATCAGCTGTATTTGAAATTTTTCTGAAGAAGAGCTTTACTTTTAAAGAACAACATGTACTGAATACATTCAATTTGCTAAAACTAAGACTGGACGTAGCTTTGTCTGTAGGTCAATACAATCATACGAATATGAATATGAATTAGTTTGCCTTTATGACATTCCTTGTCCATCCTGTCATTTAGCACAATTGAAGTGTAAATCCTCATTGATTATGCAAATCAATCAATCAAATCAATCAATAAATCAAGTCCTATTTTGCATAATCAACATACCATTACATTGGTCTTCATCAAAGTTTCCTACATGTGAATGAAGGTTCATCCCTTATTGACTTATACTGTTTCAAAATCTGAAGCTTAAACGCCCCTGTAGTTCCAAAGAAAGCTGCTAGAGGGCCCAAACTTATGTCACTTCTTCCCGCTCATAAGAGCTATCTACCACCCAAAAACAATGACCATGCATGGCTTGAACAAAACACAAGATATCAAAACCGACCGTTCTTCTGCATTACCAAGGAGAGTCGCCAGGAGGCCCAATATCTAATCATTTCTTCACTTCTTGGATGGGACAAAACATAACTACATGTACTTTAAGTCTTACCACAGTTTCATGACAAGCCATCCATAGCTTAATTTTTTGAGTCATGCTGTTCAACTACATACATACATACAAACAAACAATGCTACTAAAACATAACCAAGGTAATAAATGCACTTGGATCTTTAACCTTTACTATCAATTTGTCTTTTTCGAAATAGGACAAATTATGATAGTCATATAATATTCTTACTGTTCAGAGATCATCTGTAAATTACACAAAGAAACCCAAGATCGCAGGTGGAAATACAAAGATTATTTGCAAACTTGTTTGTTTGATTCTGAGAAAAAAGTGCTAATGTACATTTGGCAGCATCCAAAAGTCTGTGTTAGTATCAGAGGCTTACGTATATTTGCAGTAACCGGTGCGCCTGTTTGTGTTTCCGTATTTCCATATGCTATATCTGTGTACATAAATACGTCTCATCGCAGAGTGACTAGTAGTGAATGGCAATAATTAAGACTTTCTCTAGCCAAATCTAAATTTTCATACAGTCATATGTAGAAACTGGCTTCGGATTGTAGTTTGTTTAAACAGCCAAAATACAAAAAGTGCCAGTTCACATATCAACACCAAGAGTAGTTTACATTACTACCTTATTTACAAGTGTTTCTATAACAAGCACTGTAATTTGCCCCTATGGTTCGAGATATCTATGGACATTTTTTTTTTCTGCCGAAAGCTAAGACGCTCTCCTTTTAGTAAGTTTGACATGAAATGTGAATGCATATGGGAGAAATGAAAGTTTGCAATGAAAATGAAGCTTTATAATTTTGTGACTTTTCTGTGTCTGTAATATTCCTTTTCACAGTAAAACCTTTCGAAAGTTTGTGTTTGTAGACACACCAGGTATGGGGCACAGATAGCTGTGTCTGTCCTCGCGTATCAACACATTCCATCTTGGGATTCTTCTCCTTCTGTCAGGTCAAGATCCTGAAATTCTGTCAACACGCCGTCTTCAAATCCTGTTGACCCGACATCTTGCAATTCTGTCGATCCTCCATCCGAGTGAAAGTCGGTCGATCCGCCGTCTTCAGTGTCCGTCAGTCCGCCGACTTGAAGCTCTGTCAGTCCGCTCTCTTCAAAATCCGTTAGTCCCGCGTCATTGAGTTCATAGGCGGTAGAAGGGCCTTGTCTGAAAGTTTAGATGTTGTTCACATCATAATTGCATTCGTGCAAGTTACACTCACCTTTTTAACGTTAGAATCAGTTGCTTACCAAACGATTACATTGCACATTTTCACAAAGGATACCGTGATTGCAGATAATAACCGTTCAGCTATGATATGGTGCCTGTGTTTAGAACTGTTTACAATTGGAGGAAGGACCACAGGAAATACTGATTTTTTTTTTACACCTACCCTTCGTAAATGGGGTTCGTGACCTTGCGTTGACGGCTTTCCCTGGAAATGTCAAAATATAAAAATGTACTGGCGTATATATACTAGTAGTACACAGCCTTCTTAAATACTATCTAGCGCATCTAGCGTATCTGATTGTGTAAGGCATATGAAACAATCTATTGGTGAAGAACCCACAACAAATTGTCAGTCCTGGGTGTTAAATCGTCCGTTAGAAACAAGGTGTACGATGTTCAAGTGTTAGACATGCGGGAGTACTGGTTTGGTATGGACCAAATGAGGTACATCAGACTCACATGCTGCTGCGTCTGCTGCCGTAGGGGTCAAACTGGTCATATTCCTTCTTCAATCGCCAGGACCATTGTCTGCTGTAATACACAAACAAGGAAAAGAATGTCATTCAAATAAGACATGATTAACATTTACTCAACTAGAACTGTAGATTATGAAAAAAGCACTGGTACCAATGTGTAAGGCCTCAACGACACATGAGGCCACTCGGAAGAAATAGCTAAATATATTGCTATCATCTAGATATGATTCAGTTAAAGAGAACTCGAGATGAAAAAGGTTTGGACTGACGACAGGCAACAGCGGATATCATTGAACTTCGTCAAAACATTACGTTTTTAGATGTCTGTAATGGGTAGTAGATATTGAAAAAACAAACAGTGTGTTGACCAGAAGGTGAGAATGCACTTGGCACGACTTACTTCCTTTGACTTCTCACCACAACAAAGAGACAGCACACGAGAAGGAGGACTGCAGCCACGCAACCCACGATGGTGTAGGTGATCCAGGATTGCCACTGCTGGGGCGGAGTGGGGACACATGTGCTGCTCCCGTTACCAATCATACATCTGTAACACACGTCTTCGTTACAAAAATATCATTACGACTCCAAAATGTGCTAGTTATTTCTTCGATGCACCTAACCACATACCAAATGTTAGGTTACAATCTACCCATAGATTATTGAGTTGTGCTGCTTAATCACAAACAAACAAAGAAACAACAAAGAAACAACAAAGAAGCAAACATCCATATGCAAATACCCCTACAAAAAAAGCTAACGTTACCGAAATCGTCGTAACCCTCGAACTTAGAGAAGGTAATGACTTAAAGATGATTTAGAGCTCAGCAACCAAAGAAATCACGTGTTCATATAATTCGTCTATGTTGTGAAAATTGCGGCGTTTCATACGATCGCGAGTTGTTTTAAGAATTTGATTTTTCGTTTTTGTTTGATCTTGAGATCACTTCAGTCTCGGACTGTGGTTCAATCAACAAGCCCCTTGTCTGGTGTAGGGCGTGTTTTTCTGTCAGGAAACCCGAAGAAGCGGACATCATGCCTGGACGGCAGCAGCAGGGTCCAGCCGGTAACACTAGTGAATGTAGATGTTTCTATTCTATTGTACTTAGCTTTCAGACGTATTTACTCCAGTAAAGTCTATGTCTAGCTTTAAACAATATGTTTTTGACAATCTCCCAGGCACCGCACCCATGCAGCAGTCTCAGACTGAGTCGGAGACCGATGATGGGCAAACCATCAGCCCTGCGTACGGCTCCGGTGCAGGTAGATCAGTTTCCAGTTTATTTACTGTCTTTCTTGGTCTGACTCTCGTTAATCATGTTTGAAAAGCCAACTTTCTAAGCATAAGATACCGCTCTGTGCTCGTGTGGACTGAATGTACATATGGTTTATACACCATGCCAAACAACAACAACAACACCATTAACTATGTTAGTGCAAACGTCAACGTGGACTTATAATTCTATTGTAATTCTTCATTCCACTCAACGTTGTTAGAGCCGTTGAAGTTCAATGATTGTTTCTTCAAACCAGCCGCCTACCATGCAGCCGCTGACAACAAGGCTGACGGTGATGGACCGAGCATGTCCAGTCAAGTGAAGAAGCTGTGGATGGCGTTTACAGCAGTCCTTGTGTTTGTCGTGACAAACGCCATACTGCTGCCATACTTCGCAGGTCAGTTTCGTTATTGCTTCCAAGTTAGTGATTGTGATGTTTGCAAACCAGTTGGACTTTCGTGACAATATTACAGAAAATGACAGCTGTGTTTATTTTATTTCTTATAATGTACAGCTACCCTTTCTGACGACATGGTCAACCTTGCATCAAGGGACTGGGTGACTGAGCTACTACGCACGGAGCTTGGGCGTAAGTAGCAAATACTTAAAAAGTATGATTTTAATTCTGTACATTCTGATCTTGTACCTACTGAAATACACGATAATGCCATATTAGGTTTCATGAGTCTGTCTGTCGTACTATGTTGACTTGAATATTAACGCCAAAGCCATCGTCTTTCAGAAATGGGTGTGTCATCTGCCTCTTTGGGAAGTATGGGACCACCTGGGCCCCCGGGTCTCCCTGGACCTCCAGGGGAAAGAGGACCCATGGAGCCGGCTGGACCTGTGTCTGCTGGGCCCCCTGGACCTCCCGGAGAAAAGGGGCTCATGGGGCCTGCTGGACCCAAGGGAATGGATGGACCACCAGGAAAAGCTGGGCCTCGAGGGTTGATGGGTCCCGTTGGGCCTCCAGGCACGCCAGAGTCGAATGAAGGTAAGGCGTCCAATCTACACCATGAGCACAACTGAAACGTTTTGGAATTTAATCAAATTAACATTCAGTTGTGTATTGATTTATTTGCTTGCCTTTGTGGTTGCGCAATTGCCCTTTCATCACTTTGATCACGTGGTTTCAAAGACAAAATTAATAATGTTCAGACAAAAGACGCACATACATCAGAAAATGCCTCTGTTCAAGAGAAAAAAGGTATCACATAAAAGGGGATATTGCACACAATGAAAAGTATAGAATGGCACATGTACTGAAATGTAGGGGTTGGGGTTTCTTTTCCAATATCGATCGCTTTTGCTATTTCTATAATTGTAAAACTGTTTTCCAGCATCTTGTCCCCTAGGTTATAGAGAGTGGCATGGGACCTGCTACAAGGCGTTCAACACCCCAGTAAACTTCGAGCTCTCGGCCCTACTTTGCCGTGTTGACGGCGGCACCCTTGCCATGCCCCGAGACGCTGCTACAGATGATTTCCTCATCTCCCTCAAGAACTCCGTCGACTCCAATTCCGGATTCTGGTTTGGCCTGCACGACCAGCACAAGGAAGGAAGCTTTGAGTGGATCGATGGTACTGCACTTGGAAGCTACCACCCGTGGGCTCCCGGACAACCGGACAACGGTTGGGACAGGGAAGATTGCGCTCAATACTGGTACTATTCAAAAACCAGGTGGAATGACGACGTTTGCAACAACCTGCATCCCTTCATATGCCAGGTGGCTCCAGGTACTTCACATAACCATAGCATTTCTTGACATCGTTCCAAACGGTCGACATCAATCTTACCAGATATTATCATATGACAATAAAGTGGTCAAGATACCTTATGAACTGTGACTTCGTTTGTTCCTTCACAGGACGTACCTAAGCGACAGACAGAGTTCTCGCCACCGATGTTGACAAGTGCTGCGATCATCATCGGTAAAAGCTTGAGAAATTAATTTAGTGAATAAGAATCTTTTTCTAGATTTCCGAATAGAATTTGTCTAGTGAAAGTATACTAGTAAGAAGAATTATTGTTAATGGCTGACTACATAGCTCTATAAAAGCATTGATAAAAGTACGTCACATTGTAGGTCAACAGTTTCTAGCCGTTAAAACGGACTCGTAGAGTTTTTTTGCATGCCTTTTAAAAAGAACAAAGATGTGATACTCTGAATGTGGCTTCCAGGGGAAAAGAACTGTGTGTATCTGATGACAGAGATGTACAAGGGAAATTCAATTACACGCTATGCTTTCAATTTTTACACACCTAAAAGTAAATATATTCAGCAAGCAAAAGAGTTGTATTAGTCACATGGTGTGGTAAGCGAAATGACATTCTGTTTGTAAGTCTTGTAGACCTTAAAATGGATGACAATCCTTTGCTTCGGAGACATATTGTGGGGAGACGTGTCAAGAGTACATTTACAGAGTGAATCTGCTTTTCTTAAGTAAGAGAAAATGAACACAAAAGTAGCAAAATGATGTTAGAAACATTTCAATTAAGGAGATCCGAGACTTGTGGTGTTTTTACAGCATGTAGCCAACATAATATTTGTATGGCGTCTAGTAATGGGTGATGCTAGTGGACAATATGCAATATTCCAAATATTCTTTATTCTCTATTCTAAAAAATTGCAACAAGACAATACATAGTAGAGCACCAGGCAGCCAAGCTGATCATTCTGAATATGCTTCTATCTTAAGTAAGCCCCAACTGACCTAAGTATCAAAATGGCCCAAAATTAGATTTACAATTACTGCTCACGAAACTTATAAACAGTTTGTGTTTTGATGTAGCCTCGTTGCGTCTCGGCCATGCATGTTATGCATGTGAACTATAAAGAGCTGTCAGCGCTTTCCTCGTGTTATCTTCTCAATTTTGTGGGCTGTTAGTGGAAATACCAATAATACTCAATGGTGATGATGATGAGTGGAAAAGGCTCTGATGGCAGCATTTAGACAACGTATCACCAGGTGCCAATAACATATCATATCTACAAGTGAACAAGTTGTTTTCATTACGCTGAAGAAACGGGAACTTTAATACACTAGGTTGAAATTAGTTTTAATTCATGGTCGCGGAGGCTTTGATATAGGTGGAATTGAATGAATATGGATAAAGGCATTGAAGTTTGTTGTGATTTGTCTCGGCTGTGAACAGTACGATGATGGTATTTTACCCAATACCACTTGCTTTGTCTTAATTTTGTTGAGTACTAGTAAGTTCTGTACTGTAAACAAAATGATGCGATTGTGACATGTAGAGACAGAGACAACAGGACAGAGAAAACATAATTTTTCGTAGACAGTTTGTTTTTTGGAAAGCTTTCGAACATCTGCAATCTATAGATTAACGTATCAGCTCTTATAAGACACGTTAAAAGATCAAGAGATATTTGATACGTTAAATACAAACTTTAGACTTCTTAGTGCTTTGTAGCTGTGGCGTTCAGTAAATGTCAGACTTGATTAGAAAATAAGCCTAATCTGAATCACATTCTTGAAAGGAACTTAGGCAGGTAGAGAAAGGTAGACAGGTAGACTTATCAAAGATGCTTAAAAACGATCAAAAAATCCGTTCAAAAATGTGACAATAGACTTTCCTCACTAAACATAAAAATTAGATCCTGATTTGCAAAACTATCAAATAAAATCATCACCTAAACTACCTGCACACCAAATACCACGACGATCCGTCAACCCTTCTTGAGTTATCCTCTTTCAAACATTTTAACAAAACACCCCTGCACTGCAGTGCCAGAACAAACTGCTGGGGGGCCAAACCTACACCACTTTTTCCTAACATCAAAAGCCACAACAGGTGAGCCAGATATCACGAGATATCAAAACCGGAAGTTCCGCTGCAGTACCGTAGAAGCCGCTAGCAGACCGATTCACGCACACACACACACACACACACACAGACACACACTTGACACACACACACACACACACTCAAACACAAACACACACAAACAAACACACAAACACACACACAAAAACACACACACACACACACACACACGAGCCAGGTCAAAGGTGAACTCACATCGACTCAACTTGGATCCCTAAAGCGTCGCCAAAGCCTGTGTTGTTCCTTAAGAAAGAGACGAATGCTTCTTGTACTTCCGCACCTACCACAGACGCGTTCTGACGGAAGTGGACGTCATAATCTACAATAACACTTCCGGGACGGAAGCTGCTTATCACCACGTTGATGACGTCTGAGCCGACAGAGGTTTGGTTCAGGCATACCCATATCTGTAGGGGCAAAAAAAAATTTGAAGAAAAAAATCATGTCTTTTTCCTTTAAGCAAGAAAATTCCGTATCTGGAGTTAGTTCTATTTCTTTGGTTCAGTGAGTTAAGAAATTCTTCAAGCTTGAAGACAGTTTGGAATCGATGAATTCTTAAATATCGTTTGAAAGCATAGACCATCGTTGATTCTATACATGAGAGTTTGCAATATTTTGCACATGAGGCCGAGTGACTTACTGTTCTTGAAACTTCCGATGCTAGAGAAGTGAAAGTCTCAGAAGTCGGATCACTCAGCTGATCAGTGAACTCTCGATTATCCATTGTCAGCTGGAAGGAGTATGTCGGTGGACCTAATACGGGTGACATATGGTATACAAAAGTACATGTTAAGTATTAGAAAACAATACACGTTTATTTAGCCTCACAAAGAGTCAGATGAGAGTGAGCTCCATGACAAAGGTGGCCAAATGTTGGCCACTAGACGACATTTAAGTGGTGAATCGAAGTAGAGTCATTGCTGTACCTTTTTCACAGTTGATACCAGTCCATCCTTTTTCACATGTGCAGGTGTAAGTACCGAGACCGTCGGTACAGGTTCCGTGTAAGCCACAGGGGTCGGAGGCACAGTCGTTAAATATTTCTGTGGAAGAGAAAAGAATGTGAAGTGGTTTAAAAATTGCAACTGGAATAAGGACGTCTTAACGGAACACAGAAACGCTATTTCTGAAAAGGAATTAATGAAGATATTGTCTTTTATATCTTGATTCATGACACACGTGTTGTATTGCACTTTATCTTCCGTTAAGTGTGACCGCAGCTGGCGCAATGATGGGAGTTGGAAAATAATACTAGTAGATACCTTTATCACAGTTTTCTCCTTCCCAGCCGGCTTCACAACTGCAGACATATCTGGCCAAAGCGTCTGTACAGGTACCATGCTGACAGGGGTTGGAGCTACACTCGTCGATTTCTAAAGATAAGAGGGAATATCATCTTTAAGTCAAGAACAGTGACATTTTCTGAGGATGTTGTACTAAACAAAGGACCCATTGGAGATGCCATAGGGTCAGATGTATTTTTCCTAGCTAGATAACTCGATAACTAAAAGTAATGGATTTATTCAAGCTAGAAATAAAAGCAAAGTAACTATGAATACCTAAACTACAGTAGGTCCTGTTCCAGCCCCCATCACAAGTACAGGTGTAGTTGTTCTCAACGGCAGTAGAGTTGACAGACACGGTTGTGTTGCATTCACAGTCAATGTCTGTTAAACAGCGTTGGAGTAAGGAACAGTTTATGGTCAATTTTTTTGTTTGTTATACACATCTTTAGCGACTTTGTGCGCTGCAGATGCTACATATCATTTAGATTTATGCAGTTACTGAGTTACGTATTCTAATATTAGAATGATATTTTACCTTCATAGTGGATGATTAAGTCTGTCCATCCCGGGTCGCACATACAAGTGTAATTCTTGTGGAGATCTATGCAGGCACCATGGTTACAGCGGCTGGAGCCACAGTCGTCAACACCTGTGTAACGATATATGTTAGAATAACAAAGGAACATACAATCGTTACCCAACAATTTTTCAAAATGGAAACAGAGAATACGACTGATATATTAAAACTATTGATTACTTTCGTTGCAGGTCCGATTGTTGGTCCATCCCTCCTCGCAGACACAGGAGTAGCTTCCGTTATAGTTAGTACAGTTGCCGTTTGTACATGGGTCGAACTCACACTCGTCAATATCTGTGCAAAATTAAAGATGTTAAAGAAAGCTTTAAAGGATTTATATCGCACTGTATGATAATTATATAAAACAAATCAAGCGGGTCACAAAGTACTTTATGGTTTCATCCGCGAAAGTTTCTGTTCACTTGCAAGTTGCAAACATCTTCTTTTTTTTACTCAAGGTTATACACAGGAACTTAGTAGTATAGCATAGTATAGTATAGGACATTGTATTTGACGATGGATAATTACTAGCTGGGAGTCTGTAAGGTTTCTAACGTACCTTTATCGCAGGTAGGGTCGGTCCATCCCAAGTCACACTCGCAGGTGAAGCCGTTTACTCTATCAACACACGTTCCATGCTGGCAGGGCTTGGATTCACATTCATTGATATCTGTGCAAAAGATAATATCTGATCATGCTCGTATTGCCATGTTACTAGGTGTTTCTTGACAATATCAAAGTTTACTCCCTTCAGATACTATTTGCCACTATTGATCAGTATCTGCAGTACCTTGATGGCAGGTGTCATTGGTCCATCCCGGCTCGCAGCTGCAGGTGTATCCGTTCACCAGGTCATGGCAGGTGCCGTGTTGGCAGGGGTTGGAGGCACACTCGTCGACACCTGTAAAACATTGTGTGAGAGGGGTCGTTAGCAGAGCTTGTGCGTGTTAAGAAATTACTGAGCAACGAACCTGATGCCACGCGTACGCCTAAATAATCTAAGACTGTAACATCGACCACTTCAAAATAGAGTTGGCTCAATTATGATGATGTTTGACAGAATAATTTGATAGTACGCAAAGAAACGTTGTACTGTACAATCGCATAATTATATATATATAAATGAACGTATGTACCTATATTGCATTCAGTTCCATCCCATCCTGGATCGCACTCACAGGTGTAGCCGTTAAATATATCGGTGCAAGTACCGTGAGCACATGGGCTGGATTCACATTCATCATAGTCTGTCAGTATGAAAAATAAATGTCTGTAAATGGATAATCGTTGAAAATAGAAACCCTTGATAAAAAGAACAAGGCGATTATTTTCCAACTATTAAGAATTTCTCAAATCTACGACTATACGAGGCCCTATTTACCTTCCAACCATGATCAAAAGTTAGAACATATCGCGTGCGTATACAATCGAAATACAATCACATCGAAAAGGTGAATCTCACGGTGTAAGAGAGTGTCCCTACCTGCGTTACATGTGAGTCCAGACCACCCCTCTTCACAGTCACAAGTGAACTGTCCCACCCCGTCAGCACAGGTGCCGTGCATACACGGACTGGACGTGCACTCGTCAATATCTGTGGATCACATTAACAAAACAACTCAACCTAATCTATTTACACCACAAAGAGACAAGAAGAAGCCAAACCTATGTATTAGACAGAGTAGTGTTAGAACCCATATTTTAGATTATTATCAAAAGCCCTATCACTATATGTACTTTATTACGACGTTTGTATTTGTATGCCTGTACTTAGCCCGATAGGGCATGGATGTACAACAAAGGCTATCAAAAGGCTATCATTCATTCAAGTAACGTTACCACTCATTATTATATTGTTGGCTAGAATTCTAAAACTAGCTTGAAGTTAGATTCAGAACACCAATTCTTTGGGACATGTTGTATCACTTCTACCTTCCCCGTTCACAAGTGGCAGATCATAAGAAGTTCTTGAGTCATCCTGTTTCCAACCAGTCTACCGACCGACCGACCGACCGACCGACCGACCGACCGACCGACCGACCAAACAAACAAGACCGTAGCATGTCATGGCAAAAAAATACCAGAACAGGACTTCTTATTCAGCACCAAGGTCACACCACACTAAGGGGGCTAAAATCGACCTTAATCTTCGTATTCCCATATACCAAATATCCTTACAATCCATCCAGAAGTTCTTAAGTTATACTGACCACAAATATCTGGAAACACACACACAGACATAGACAAATGGACAGACAAACAGACAGACAGACAGACAGGCAAGCCAAAACAATACCTCAAGTTTTTCACGGAGGTAACAAACGCGTTTGTAAATTACGACTGCCTTACTAGGATGTTTGGCGTGAGTATGTCCCACTGATCACAGCTAGGATCACTTTACCGTACCCATTCAGGTATAGACTCCACCTAAGGGTCTGTTTAGAGGCTACCGTAGACTCCTTACGTAACGGACACGGTTGTGTGGTGTAAAAACATCTAAGCCAAGCATGAGTCAGCCAGACAACGCCTGGCGGAAACGGATGTCCCTTCAAACAAAAACAGAACGCCCAATCCTGCCATGATCTGGTCTAAAGCTGAACTTCCTCTGTCTAATTGGAGACCACAACTTGTACAAACTGTTAGCCAAGAGGCTATGTTAGGGATTTGGTCTGTGTTGTATTTGTGAGGTGCCAGCTGTGATCTTGCCGATTTGGATGACTACACGTATTTGAAAGGAAAATCATGTCTCACAATGACGGTATCTGAACAGAAACAATTTGAACAGAAAGCTTCGAATTCAACAATTTTACTTTGCTTCCCGGGCTCTCCTGACCCCTAAACCAGCCTCAGGGCTGTCTGTCTCTCTGAGAAACACAGGGGATGTCCCTGATCGCAGCCTTGCGGTAAATGCTGAGAAGTGCAAGTGACATTCCTGAGCGTAGATGTAGAACTTATTGTTGGCGCTTGCTGGTGCCCAATTATCGGTTTGCGATACTGAAGGTTTCCTGTTCAGGAGTGGTGACAGCCCAAGCTCTATGATTTCAGTCCTATAATGGTTCCGAGCAGGAAACGTAGTCCATAATATATCTTCGCCGTGTTGGCACTCGCCTTGACGAGACTTTATGGGTTACTGCATGCAAAGTTAAACCAGGCCACCTAAAGCTACGCAGTCAACTGGCACTGATACAAGAACGGTGAGTTCATGTTTTGGCGTCCTGTCTAGCTTGAAATACAACATTGACAATTTCTTTGGGAGACTAGTAACTCCAGCGCGACGGTTTCCCGTGAAGGTCTGGTCCTACTGGAGAAAACCCGGAGACGTCTTGGCAGGAAGAAGTGTGGCTACAGGTTCTCGACTCCACTGGACTTTTACAAGCTGAAGACGAAAGAAACACAGTCCGTTTTGAGGTAAGAAAAACAGCTAGTAAATCGCCTTTTTCTAAGCGTAAATAACGTGTTTCGGGACGGACCCGGATCAAATGTTCAAATCTGACCACTTGGGAAGCATTGTTGAAGTTAAAAAGAGGACCGAATGGTGAGAGATAACAGGGGAGGTGCGGATTTAAGGCGTCAAAGAGGTCAAAGGTATTTTGTGTTACTTGCTTTGCTAAAAAAAATACTGTGTGGTGATACACTCTTACTTTGATACAAAAATGCTGTTTTGTTGGCGCTAATTACCACTCGTCTTGAGAAGGAACTAAACTTATTCCGCTTTTCAGTGTGAAAGGCCCCTACTTAAAATTTCTGAATTAATTGAGACCAACGGTGCATAGTCAAAACACAGAAAGGCAGGCCATCATAGGTCAAATCTTTGATGTGTTTTTGCTAAGATGGGGAACTAAGCATAACACCCGGACTGTTATGCAAGTTCGCCTAAGGAGAAGTAATTTTGATTTAACGGATGAGCAGCGATCAGGAACAAGTTCCCACGCACGATATGTAATTTAGCTGTTCTTCATCTGTGATCCTATCGTAAAACTACAGTTCCGCGTAAAACTAGTAAGAGTTCCGCGATCTCATACCAAATGATTTTAATCTCTATAGCTGATGTTTCATGAGTGTTATCCACTTAAAGGAGCATTCCACTCCAGAGGTGGGTATCATAATTCATCAAAGACTAAATGTTATGCTTGAATCCAGTTTTGTCATATTTACCATAAGTTGAAGCCTGAAAGAAGTGGGCGAACGTTATAGCGATCGAGTTCTTGAATTTCCCGAGGACCCTTCCAACAATGCCAGAGTTTCTTACAAAAGTACCAGAATCTCTGTATCCCAATACGGGTTAGTCTTCAAACGTTTTTGTGTACATAATATTGTACCTTCCTAAATGTGTGATAGTCACTCGACTGCTTTTGTTAAGCTTATTCCGTCTACCGTTAGAGAGAAAATGATACTTTAATTGTGTCAACATTGAATCGTATGTCGAAACCGAACCAACTTTTTTCCGCCCTCTTGCACAGGACTCGGGTTTTTTAAGGGTGCTCTTCAGAAAATCAGAATTGTCAACCGTTTCCGTACTCGTCATTGACATTAGGTTTTTTATCGTTGCTACAGCGCCGCAACGGGAGAAACCTGGAGTCAACATGGAGACAAAAGTCACTCTCCTTGCGGTCTGCTTAACGTCGATTTTGGCGTTTATGACGCAAGTATGGGCAGGACAGCTGCCCCCTGTCTGTCAGGTCTGGAACTCCGCAGCCGTGGTGTGTACAGGACAGGGCGGCCCATGGGAGTACCCAACCCGCGCAACTCTAACCCAAGTACCGCCCGGCATTCCCAAGTCCGTCATCACCTTGGACCTCAGCGGAAACAACATCACCGAACTGCACAAGGACTCTTTCGCAAGGTTGGCTACTCTAAGGTACTTAGCTCTGCGCGAAAACAATATAGCAAAAATACACAACGGCTCTTTTCGTGGATTAAGAAATCTGAGGCACTTAGATCTGTCGGACACATATATTCAGGCAATCGAGGTCGGCGCATTCGCTGGGCTAGAGAACTTAGAACGTCTGGACATGTGTTGTCCAACTTTGCAATCTACGTTTGCTCTTCAAACTGGGCTGTTCATAGATCTGCGAAACCTGAATCATCTGACAGTTGAGACCGCTGCCGAGAGGGTAGATGTAGACGTATTCAAAGATTTATATAGACTGAGGTATCTATATCTCGGTTTGATTAATATAAGAAGTTTACCTGATCACATTTTTGATTCCTTGACTTTGCTGGAAAACCTGACGATGGCAGAACTGGACATCCAAAGCGGAAGTGAATTCTTACAACGACCCTTGCTGTGGTCACCTCTCCGCAATCTTAAAACATTTCAACTCTTCGTCCAAAGAGCCGACGATTTGAATTTCGGGCCTGTATTTGGGAACCTGTCGAACTTGGAAGAAATACAACTAGGTTCTGTAGGCCCAGTTAACTACAATGTTCAAATGTTCCTGCCGCTGTTGTCAACTCTAAAACGGTTAGACATGTGTGTTAGCGCTCACGTCTACACACCAGCTGACTATCTCACCATAGCGCCCGGCCTGCTGACGTCACTGACGCATCTACAGGCGCTGGACATTCCCTGGACTTCAAGTTTCTCCTCTATCGCAGATGTTCTGCCTGAACTTCGACACACACATGTACAGGAGTTGTCATTTGCCATGGGCGGGATTAACACAATAACAGCTGATACACTGGCGACGATGAAAGGCTTCGACGACTTGAAAACCTTGTCCATAATTCTACCTGACACCACAGCCATTCAAGCTAACTCATTCACAACTTTTCCAAATTTGCAAAGGTTGAATCTGGATGTAGGGATTCTAAACACGGTAGAAAACAATGCGTTCAGTGGTTTGCCCTCCCTCCGTCATCTTGACTTAAGTAATCATCTAATTTCTACTTTACCACAAGACGTGTTTGAAGGACTGTCATCTCTTATCTATCTTGATCTGAGCTATAACAACTTGGAAACATCCCAAGCTCGGCTTCCAGAGACCTTGGACTATCTTGACTTGAGTCATAACAATTTAAACAGCTACTTTCAAATGGAATCAGGATACATCGCCTTATCGTTCAACTTCACAGATTTGAAAAGCGTCAATCATCTGAACTTGAGCCATAACAGACTGCAAGGTGTTGAAATGTTGCCAGCGAACGTGACCATGCTCGACTTGCAGCATAACCAAATAGGTTATTACTTGCCCGATGCTGTATTCTCCATCGCAGGTCTGAAATTTCTTGATCTTTCTCACAATGACATCAGAACTACGTCCTACACAACAGTGCAGTCACCAACGTTAGAAACACTCAGACTGGATAGCAATGGTTTAGTAGGTATAGACGGAACGTTTATGAAGGGACTGACGAACCTCACAACTTTGACTCTTTCGCACAACCACATCCGTGTCATAGAGGTAGGGAACTTCCAGTGGTTGGTCCAACTGGTTCAACTCGATCTCAGTCATAACGAAATCAGCACTCTAAAGGTGTTCGCCTTTCGCGGACTATCACGGCTAAGATCGCTGGATCTTAGTAACAATCAAATACAGAACATGACAGCAAAGACATTTGAAGGTTTGGGGGACCTAAGAATCTTAAACCTTGCAGCCAACAGAATAGCAGTGATTTGGAACGCCTTCGATCGTTTATACGGACTGAGGGATTTGATTCTAAGCAACAACAGGTTGAGTGTTATAAACCAAACCTCACTGGGACCTGTTGTCAACCGCCTGGAGAGACTTGACGTTGCAAACAATCCATTTCTGTGTGATTGTGACTTACGGTGGTTTGTTGAGTGGGCACAGGACAAATACGACACGGTGTCGAACTGGAATAACCCCTATCCTCTCTCTTATCGAAGCTACAAATGTTTCCGTCCAGCTAAACTGTATGGGCAACGTTTGACTGACGGGATCACACAGCAACAGAACTATAACGAAGGAAAAGCACAATCACAGAACATGTTCTTTAAGATGGATTGTAGTAATGAATTCCGGCCCAACCGTCTCCTTGCTTGTGTGCTCGCTTCTTCGGGAATCTTCGTCGCCATGATGACTGTTTTTCTTGTCGACTACAACATCCGGCATGTTAACTACTTCCTGTGGCTGTGGGCCAAGTGGAGAAAACCGAGGATCGGAGAAGAAGAAATCAATGAACAGCACGCCTACACACACGATGCCTTCATTGCATACAACAATGAAGACATCAGATGGGTTATAAAGGAAGCAATAGAGAACCTGGAACCTGACTACAGTCTAGTCATACATGAGAGGGACTTTGCAGTCGGCGCCCCCATCGTGGAGAACATCGCCGACGCCGTGGAAAACAGCCGGAGAACCGTCTGCCTCGTCACCAGGAACTTCCTGAAGAGTAAGTGGTGCGAGTACGAGTTCCAGCTGGCCCAGTACCACATGTTCGAGCAAGGGGGAGGGGTGCGTCTCATCCTGGTCTTTTTGGAAGAAATTCCCAACAGAATGTTGAAACGATTCCGCCACCTGAACGCTGTAATGAAGCGGGACACGTACCTGATGTGGCCGGATGACGTGAAACACAGACCGCTGTTCTGGAAGCGGCTGCGACACGCTCTGGGCGAACCTTTGCCTCGGGACCCAGAGTCAGACCAGGTACCAACGCTGGAACCTCACATTCCGGAACAGATGGAACAAGCTACCGTCGGAAATATTCCGGAACGGCAGGACCAATTTCCGGGACAAAATGTTCCTGAACAGAAGGGACAAGTTCCAGTAAAGAATATCCCAGAACCCCAGGCGCAAGCTCCGACAAGCAGCATTCCGGAACAGCAGTCACTGCATCCGTTCAGGCATATTCCGGAACAACAACAAAAAATAGCTCCGGAATGTATGATACACGATCCGGAAGATAGAATTGTAGAGTCAAACTCAGAGGATGATTGGTGTGGACCTAGAAATGATGACATCATTCTTCTGCCACTGTGACCAAATGTACTTCGCAAATGCCAGTACAGTCAATGTCCATTACTGTTTCGCCAGATTTGCGCCAAGAAGCTCATAATTTCACCGACTATCACTGTTCAATGCTTTGTTTGTTAGTTTGCTGGTAAACATGATATCTGCAAACATTATAATTAGGCTTTGATGATAAGGTAAGGATGGGCTTGTTTGTAGGCCTTGGTAGGCAAAAGTTAAGAAATTGAAAAAAAAGGATTATGATCCGTACTTTTTGTTTGATGCAACGCCTCTTAAGATAGGAAAATCTTAATACAATTTATATCAAGATTGTCCTAGTGTTTACATGTGTAATGCAAGTTCACACTTTGAAATACAACTTTCGACTGTTACATGTATATAAAGTACACTACTATAGATAGATGTGTTCTATGCTAGTGACAATTTTAACACTGAGAATGAAAAGATCATAAAAAGTACTGTAAGTTCCAAAGCAAACCTGTGTCGCAGTGTGTTCCTGTATACCCGGGCTGGCATGTACAGGAGTAGCTGTTGACACTGTCACTGCAGCTGCCATGCTCGCACGGGCTGGACTCACACTCGTCAATGTCTGTGTGGGGTCATGGGGGATAACATAGTCATAGTTAATGTCGATCCTGTCAAGACAACTCGATCTATCAGTCAAACCTAGAGGCAGAAAACTTGCTACTCCCCAAAAACTACCGGTGTACTGTTAGAATACTAAGCGCAAAATATGACTGTGTTTAGCCTGTAACAAAGTGTAAACAATGCGCAGACCTTACTATGAAATACAATTGCAGAGGTCACAAAATAATATGTGTTGACACATACCGATGACGACATCCAATATTGGACGATATTTCTTGAGTATTTGTACACACAAACGATGCAACTATACCTACACCTAAGTATATGTAATGTCATTTTGGCAATGGAACGAACCTATTTGGCAGTTGTCCCCTCGCCATCCAACCTGGCATGTACAACTGTACTTGTTGACATGATCAGCACAGGTGCCGTGACGACAGGGGCTGGACGCACATTCATCAACATCTGTGTACAGTTATTTAAAAAATGTGGATTAGTATTGGCAATAACATCTATTCTTAACCCAAAAGATAGTTTTGGAATAGGATCAAACTGTCAGCATTGGTTTTGATTCGTAATCGTAAAATGAACGGGCGTGTTAAACGTGAGACAAACCTATGTGGCAGTTCGGTCCTGTCCATCCAGCATAACAGGTGCAGGTGAAGCCGTTTACAGTGTCGGCACACACGCCGTAATCGCAGGGGTCTGGTGTACAGTCATCAATATCTGCGCAGTGATAACGATGATCATTGATCTATCAATGAAATAATGCCATTCCATCCAAATAATTTGAATGCCCCATGTCTACACTGTTGGGTTAAAGTTTGCTTGTGTGCCTGGTAAGATCAGTGAAATATTTGAGAGTCAGAAACGTAAACTATTATATCCTTTACAAATAGATGTTAAAGAATTATAGATACTGCAATAGTCCAGTGATAACAATCTTACGTTAGGGGATATACAGAAAAGCTCCTCTATTTGAATGAAAGCAGCAATAAAGGACACAATCGATATCAGGAACGAAGCCAACCTTCTGCGCAGTCGCGTCCTCTCCATCCAGGGTCACAGATGCAGGTGTAGTTGTTCACCCCGTTAGCACAAGTACCGTGGACACAGGGGCTGGGCGCACAGTCGTCAATATCTGCTCAAAGTCAAATAAATAATCACATCGTGTTAATAACAGATTAGCCGGCAGTATGAAGCAGAAAGAGCGAAAAAAAGTATTGCCTGATGTACAAGATGCAAAGGTCATGTGGATAAGGAGCCACACCTTGGTTGCACACAGCCCCTGTCCATCCAGGTTCACAGGTGCAGGTGTAGCCGTCGTTACCGTCGACACAGGTGCCGTAGTCACATGGGTTAGACGCACATTCGTTATTACCTGCGTGGCAAGGGAATATGAAATTACAGCCTAAAGCAATGAATAATGGTGTACAATGTTTTCTGTTTACGAAAATATAAGGCTGCATTTTTCACAACTGTCGACAAAGGTCGCTTGCGATCAATGAATCGATCTGTAGACGGTTGCAGTAATTTTATCATGTAATTAGAGCTTTAAGTAACGCACTACAGCTTATATCATTTTAGTCCATGATGCCTATTGTGATATTACAGCCCCCCCTCCCCAAGCAGCAGCAGCAACAACAACAACAACAACGCTAACAAAACAACGCTATTCCTCTATAGAAGTGATAGAAGTTTCAGTCATTTCAGGAACTATTTTAATAGTTTCCTACCCCCCCCCCCTACTGCCTATTGTAGTTTGTCCCTGTCCTGTTTTCCTTTTCATGACTAATATTAGAATGAATCTGCATCTAATGCACAACTATCTCAAATCATGTCTAAAAGCAATCTGTTCCCTAAAAAGTTCAGTTGGCTTTGGAAGGTATAATCCGCTATATTATCGATCATGACTGATAGTAGAAACTTTGTTACTTGATCTACGAGTGCAGACGTCATCAAACGTCTTCACCTACCGTCTTGGGCCATGACGACAACACACAGCATCAGTAGAAGCATCGCTCGAGCCATGACTATCGTAAAGTTAAAGAGAGGACAGGATTTAGGCACTAATTGCTAAACACGGATTGTACCCGGTACAGTTTCGCACAGTCAGACCCAAAGGTCTTGTGACGTGTACTACACACAGAGTTGGTCGATACTTTCTGATAAGAACAGTACAGACTTTTGCCCCAGTCAGAACCATTTTCTACCAAGGTCAATGTTTGAAGGTTTGCGATGTGACTCGCATTATTCTAACAGTGTTGCTGATCGAAATGTGGACATCGAGTAAATCATAGATAGCATGGCAAAAAAGTTGATGTTGTGTCCGCCATATCTCCTATTCCAGGTGAAACTGGTCGAGCTATATACAATAGGGATCTTCGGTATCATTGGCAAGAGGTATCCATTGTTATCAAGCCACTTGTCAAGAACAACTAGACCATATCAGACTCTATCTTTCGTAGCATCAAATGTCGTGCTGTGGATATATCAGTGCTCAGGTCGTCAACATGTTGAATTTTGTGATCATTGATTAGCACAATTGGATGACCTCACCACCCTTAATAGCAGGCAGTCGTTGTGCACTGATACGATCTAATGTAAACTATGATCAAATATCACCGACGGCCATATCACAGGCGAAGTGTAAATTTACACAAGGCTCGGCGCTTCTAGCAAGCTGCCGTGGTAAATCAATGGAGATCACTCTCTGAATCAACTACGTCTATGACACCTGTAAACCTGCCTGCCAATTAGGCTGCGAACATCTTTAGAACCTTACGTACGCGATTATATGGCTAACTTTCTGGTCATGTACAGTGTCAATGACAATCACCGAACACCAGACAACAAATGTACTATGAGAAACATCGACCTAATAAATCACATATGCATAGACTTCTGTCAGATAAAATGTCCTATTTTCCCATTGGGTGGGGCGAACAGCAAGATAACAAAAACACAAACAAACAAAAACACAAACAGACAAATACAAAGTACGAGCGACTCATGTGTTGCCCTTTTTATTGAACTACAAGATAAACACCGTTTATGAAGCATCTAAAGGAAAGCTATATATAACGTTACATATGTCATAGAGCACTGCTGTAGTTTATGTTGCCCCGTCTGTGACACCATTATCTTCAAGTTCGTATGCCGTGGAACTGCTAGGTCTGAAAATAAAGATATGTTTGATAAATCATTGCTGTAGAGTTTCGTCGTATTCAAAACGAATTGTGACTGGGAGTTGTGGCATAAATCGGCTTATCAGGTTTCAAAGATCCTTCAATGAAAATATGTCTTCTCGCTGGGCCTATAATAATTATTGCGATATGACTTCCTTACATTGTATATGAAAATTTGCATACTTACACGTTATAAAGGGGGTTCATGTGATGGTTAGTTTCCCTGAAAAAAAAAAGCGAAGCGTTAGAATCACTGCAGCATTGGCCTGTGTCATTTAATGCTGAAAGGAGCCCAAACTGAAATAGAAATAGTGGAAGTGGGACGTATGATCATTGAAAAGTGATAGTTTGAATAAACTTACAGCCTGTTGGATATATCGCCAGGGTCAGGATCATCGTTCTGCTGCTCTAGTTCCCATGAGAATCTACCGCTATCAAAAGAACAGACACTGTCAGAAGATGACCGCGTGCAGGAACTTACCATACATTAACACAGCACATACACGAGCTTGCCATTGCTCTCTAGGCCTCAAGATAAAGAAAAAATAAAACAACAGCTGCTGTTTAATGAGACCTCGGGACACACAATAATCTATGTATCAGGAAAGATGAAATCCTCTATTGTTTTGTTCAAAGGCATGGTCACACATAGAAAATTAGTAACTTCTTATAAGAATTGTTCCGCATACAGCAGCAGTCAGTATTTATTACCTTCTTTGGACTCTCCCGACTATCAAGGCCAAGATAGCCAAGACAGCCAGACCTGCACAGCCTGCGATGGCGTATGTTGCCCACGGTGGCCACTGTGGAGACCCGTCTGCTTTACATGTGCTGATCCCGTCCACCTTCGCACATCTGGAAGATTCGGTTCCATTATAGAATAGTTGTGGTTTTGTTACGTTCTACCAAGGAGGCTCTACTACGAAGTCTGTACAGTCCAGCAAACACGATGGCATGACATTCCCTGATTTCTAATGATGTGCACTCGTTACGTTGTTACCCTCAGCACTATTTGTATCGTGTAGTTTCGAAAATGGACAGGATATAGCAAAAAAAATTCAGTCATTGCGCGCCTTGTTTACTTGTATTTGAAACAGAAAATTGGTTAAACTCACATTGACTCGAGTTTGATGTTTAAAGTGTGGTTTGGGTCCGTGCTGTTCCTCAATGCAGATCTGAGTGTTTCTTGTATCTCCATGTCAGTGACGGCTGTGCCATGACGTAACTGAATGTAGTAGTCTGCTATGACACTTCCCTGACGGAAACTGGTGATGACTACGTTTATGATGTCAGCTCCAACATGGCTTTTATTTAGCGAAGACGAGATCTGAAGAAAAGAAAGATAGATGTTGTGTGGACAATATAATATATTTATGACAATTAGGTAATTGTAGCTTTCCCTTTCTATCAAAATTGTTTACAAAATGTTGTTTGTTATCTGTAGTGACCAATAACTAGCTGAGACTGAAGTGATTTCTTTATTTAGTACAACATGGAAACATATTTTAGAAAAGCATGTAAACATTGTGTGCAGATAACAGACGTGAAATGATGTAATAAGTGGAGATTTTATAGGGGTTTCAAACGGACTTACTGTTTCTGATAACTCCGACGCAAGAGAGGTGAAAGTCTGAGAGGTAGGATCGCTGAGTTCCTCCGTGAATTCCACATTGGAGATGGTCAGTTCGAATGAAAACGTGGGGGGACCTGTAGGGTTGGGACATTGATCTTTAGTTTGGGAGAACCCTTTCTCTGTCTTCTTGAATTTAGCTCATTGAATGTCCGAGCTGAATTAATGGATCTGCACTAATGTTGTATGACAAACTGTAAACCATTCATTGGACTAGATTTATAGAAAACTAACAACACTTTGACAATGTTTACTGAGTGTGTTTTTGAATGGCTTCACCTTCTTCACAGTTGATTCCAGCCCACCCCTCATCACACATGCAGTAGTAGCTGTTGCCAGCATCAGTACATATCCCGTTCAGACAGGGGTTGGATGCACA
Source organism: Branchiostoma lanceolatum (assembly GCF_035083965.1). Lineage (NCBI taxonomy): Eukaryota > Metazoa > Chordata > Leptocardii > Amphioxiformes > Branchiostomatidae > Branchiostoma > Branchiostoma lanceolatum. The sequence continues at coordinate 13,036,367 of NC_089726.1, read as the reverse complement.
GTCGTTGACGATGTCTGCACAATGTTGGATGTATCAGAAAAACATACAATGCTTTCTTTGCACATGCAGTGAATGCAACAAAAATGCATCTTAACTGAAGGAATTGATAGATGTCGGGTATTTGGTTCAAAATAGATTTATTGTCAACAAGCTCCTAGCTCGTATCATGTAACATGAATGTGTCACTGAATTGCTGATCTCCATAGCAAAAGTTAAGAGAACAGATTTACCTTGATCACAGTTGTCTCCTCCCCACCCGGATTCACAGCTACAGTTATAGCTGGCCACAAGGTCTGTGCATGTACCATGCTGGCAGGGATTAGAACTGCATTCGTCAATTTCTACATGAAGAAAATATATAAGTTAGAAGACCAACATTTGCACTGTATTTGTCGTCAGCTTCTCCGGATACGTCATGCTAATTGAAACGCTTCTGTTCATGCTAAAGGGTACCATGACGGAAGAGAGGAATTACACGTCATGAGGTATAAGTGGACTGTAAGTAGTAACTTTGAACACCTAGGTTGCAGTTGGTCTTGTTCCAGCCCTCCTTGCACGTGAGGTTGTCACCATCAGAATAGTTGCCATGCACGGAAGAGTTGAAAACACAGGATGTATCTGTGTTAGAATAGAAACAGAGTGTTATTGTTGTTATGATATTTTAGCTTTTCGTATACCATGTTACATGTAAGCGTTTGCTATATCAATCATGATATCTAACTTAGGTAACGGTGTGATTAAACGTACCATTATCGTGGATGGCGTCAGTCCATCCCGGCTCACATTGACAACTGTAGCCGTTGAGGAAATCTGTGCAGTTGCCGTGAACGCAGGGGTTTGATGCGCACTCATCAACTTCTGAAACATCAGAAGAGCAAAAGGTGTGAATGTGTCATATTTCTTCTCTTTCACGTATCACGTTTGTAAGAGAGACTACCCAGATATATTTCATTTAGGTGAACGAAAGATGTTGTAAGAGTCAGTACCTTCATCACAGGTGACATTAGTCCACCCCGGTTCACATTCACACCTGAAGCTGTTGACGAGATCAGTGCAGTTGCCGTTCATACAGGGGTTGGAGGCACATTCATCTATATCTGAGGATAGATAAAAGTTGATTTCAGAGGACTATAGATATCATTGTGTACATCTCATTTATTCAATTAAATGTTAATTTGCTTCAGGGAAAATGTGCACGCTGCTTCTGAAATAGAAGCAGATGGGAGTTACCTTTATTGCAAGTAACACCTGTCCATCCCGACTCACAGACGCACCAGTAGCCGTCAACAAGATCAGTGCAGTTTCCGTGCAGACAGGGGTTCGATTCACATTCGTTTATATCTGTGGAATAGATTGAAAGAGCAACAATGACTTCAAATAAATTTGCATTTTGTTTGAAATTCTTTTCCTTTTTTACTAACATTAACTGGACAAAATGACACAGAAGAAGACAGAAACAGTGCAAATACTGTGTTATGAAAAGTTGGTAAGTAAATTCAAATTTATGTACCTATATTGCAGTTGGTCCCATTCCACCCTGCCGCACATGCGCACGTGAACCCATTTACAGCGTCAGTACAGTTGCCTTGTGCACAGGGGTTGGAGGCACACTCATCGACATCTGCAAACGACGTCACAAGAACAATTATTCTTGACCCGAAGAAAAGGAAAACACATTGAGGCTAGTGCTATAAGAAAACAACGACTGACGAGTGGCAATGTGATCATGTAAGCTAATTGTGTCCAGTGGACAAATGTAGGTGTTTATGCTAAGGAAATCTGAACATTAGTAAAGATAAATCCAGGCTATTCAGATTCTATTGCGCATGTAGCTTGCTGATGTTTGTAAAATACTGATATGAATAAAGGATATGTTGATGACGTCACCTATACTGCAGTTCTTTCCCGCCCATCCATCCTGACATGCGCAGTTGTAGCTGTTCACTCCATCAGTACAGGAGCCGTGTATGCAGGGGTCAGGCGAACATTCATCAATATCTGGGAATAATTCAAGACACATTAACAACATCGCTATGTGCAAGTTTCCTGTTTTGGATAAAAGTATTCGGATGTTGTGAAAACAACACCGTCTTTAGTAGTGTTACTCGAACACAATTGTTACTCTAACACAATCGCCAGAAAAATGACATGCAGTGACCTCTCTAACGTTTACGTATACTGTGTGACAATGTAACAAGGTCTGACATACCGAAGTTGCAGTATTGTCCAGTGTAGCCAGCCTGACATCTGCACGAGAAGCTGTCCTCACTATCCATACAGCTGCCGTGATAACAGGGGTTCGACTTACACTCATCAACATCTGTGTATGTTAACAAAAGGCCATCGTGAGCAAGTAAATTCTGTAATGTTAGATGACATCCGCTTGAGTTCTTGTTAGAACGTTAATGATCTCTATTTTGTGTTCTTTCGTTCTCCCTCATTAGAGAAAAAAAATGATATTCGTGAATGTGGCAATTGGCTTACCTTCAACTTGCTGTTATCGAAGATAGAGAATTCAAAACGTCCTTGTCGACCCGGTAAATATGGATACTAGGTTATTATAAATGGAGGACGCGGACGGTAAGAAGTAGAAAATTGTGAACTCACTTTTCCTTACTGAAGGTTCTGCTTACACTGTTCTTTTCATAACTCATCTGCATAGTTGTAATTGTTCTTGATCTTTGATAAAGATCAAATATACAGATGATCGCGAAACAGTTTATGAATTATACGCTAGCACAATATGATGCAAGAGGCGTTCTAAAAGCGATTAGGAGGCCTTAATTCTTCCTGGCAAAATAAATGTTGAAGCGCCCGAAGAAACAGGAAGTAAAAGCGAGGTACAGTAAGGAGGTACAGAGCTGCTACAGAAAACAGGTATACGGGTCATACAAACACTACACAATGTGGCTAATATATGAAATTTGTAATATCCAAAAAAACACATTCCTATACATCCTACGTACCATCCAATGTGGTCAGTAGTATTGTTTGATAGATCTACACAGTATATTGACATAACCATGATGTCTTGAAGTATTTTAGAAATGCAAGTTACCAATGCAAGTATGACGTTTGATCTTTAATTTGGGCAAATCTATATTGATGGTTTCGGAACCATGGAACAATGCTTCTAGTAATGGTATGGTCCCGATGTCTACACCAGGTTCATGGCAGATACTCAGTTTTGGCTATTTCCATCATACAAAGACCACGATTAAAGTTGACAAACCTATGTGACAGGTTTCTCCTGTCCATCCAGGCTGACATGTGCAGGAGTAGAGGTTCAGACTATCAGCACAGCTTCCATGGTCACAAGGGTTGGACGCACAGTCGTCAATATCTGTTTAAGATATGATAAACAATATGATCTAATCAACGTGGGCAACGTTTTTCCAATGTTAGATTATGCGTTCAAATATCAGCGTTTGCTGTTACTTAAAGAGCAGTTAAAGAATAAGCCTGCTGTAGAAACTTGAAGTAAATTAGTAGCTTGAAAATCACAATTTCTGTTCAATGGCAAAAACTCCACAAAGATTCATTTTTCGGGGTTTAAGAAAGGAAAGCAGACCTATGTGACAGTCTTGTCCTGTCCATCCAGGTTGACAGGTGCAACTGTAGCTGTTCACACCGTCTGCGCATGTTCCGTGATCGCATGGGTCGAGCATACAGTCATCAACGTCTGTGGATAGACAAAATTTCTTGTGCATTGTCAACAGAGGGAATGATTAGACGTGTGGACATCGCGATCGTATGAGGGCTTGGGAGACGTGATGACAATTTTCCAACCTTCATATATAGTGGCCTTTCCTCTCTGAAAATCTATTAAAATGCTAAAAAATGTATCTTCGTCATATTGATAATATAACAAACCTATATTGCAGTTGGTTCCTTTCCATCCAGCATCACATGTGCAGGTATAACTGTTTATACTGTCAGCACAGGCACCGTGGTCACAGGGGCCAGGCGTGCAGTCATCGATATCTGTACAGAAAGACATAGCAGAAAATTGTCAGAAATCTACATATATATCTATATATACAGTAGAATATTGTCACAAATCTACATATACACTTTGATCTGTTATTAGCATGAGCAGAGTATCTACAGAAAATGAAAATGATGTAGTAAGTTTCAAAAAACGAAAACGTAATATGAAATAAGAAGGTATTGGTCTAGGGTAATGTATGCTGATCTATAAAGACCAGACATTGAGTTTAGACAAATTACAGTACAATATAGAATTACAATAGGCAGAATCCTGTACACTGAAGACGGTACAGGGCACATGAAATGGTAAAAAATCAATTCACTGTAGGTCAACTACTTGGAAATGAATACTTACACGACTGCAGTCATCATATTTGTGACACAAACCTTGTCCACAAAACGTTCCTGTCCATCCGAATTCACATACACAAGAGTAGCTGTTCACACTGTCTGCACAGGTGCCGTGATGACAGGGATTGGATGCGCACTCGTCAGTATCTGTGCATCGTTATGAAGAAAACAATACAGTACAGACTGTGAATACAACTGAGAAGAGCATCCGCCAGCTGAAGGAATTTCCACGTAGAAATGTTGAAATATCAAGATTACCACATAAAGATGTTGTTCTGTCATAAAGGTAATAGTATCATAGCGATTTGATTGCGTCAATTGACAGACATGTACGTACACTCAGGCTAGGGCATATGGTGTCAGCCTAGAGAATTACAAGGTTGACGGTACAAGTAAATGGTAATGAATCCCACCGATATGACATTCTTTTCCTTCCCATCCATCTTCACAGGCGCAGGTGTAACTGTTGGTGCCGGTATCGGTACAGGTGCCGTGGCGGCAGGGATCGGGCGTGCAGTCATTGATATCTGTGTCATAATGAAGGAAATGATGGTTTTTATTTGGAATTTGGACACCAACCTTGTTTTCCGATGTCAAGAAGAGGGAGAACAACAAGTATAATATGTTATACATATGAATGGAGACCATAAAGACATCATCATATTAACAGGACAGACCTGCATCACAGTCTATTCCCATCCATCCAAATTGACATGTACAAGAGTAGCTGTTTACGCCATCAGCACAGGTGCCATGACTGCAGGGGTTGGGCGCACAATCGTTGATATCTGTGTGTGAATATAATATCCTTACTGAATTGTTTTAAGGCTGGAGTTCGAGTATCATTTTTCACAACGAAGTGCGAAATGTATTACAAGGGAAGCACTTTCCAAGACGAATTTGAGTAGTATTTTTTCCTTCAAAGTTACATTGGATATCTGATTCTTCTATAAAATGTAGCAATGTTAAGCACACACTCATAGTTTCCATAAAGCCCGTTACTCTTTTTATAGAATGATGTAGATAGCAGCAAGCTTGACGGTAGGTTTATGTAGAATATTGTTGGAAACAAACGTCGGTTTATGAAGCAGACCTGTGTGGCAGTCCTTCCCTGTCCATCCAGGTTGACAGCGGCAGGTGTAATTGTTGGTGCCGGTATCGGTACAGATACCGTGGTCGCAGGGGTCGGGCGTGCAGTCATCAATATCTGAGTCATGAAATAATGAAGTAAATGAAATAGCGACTACATTGTCAATGGATTTGGACACCAACCTGGTTTTCTGTGCATATGTTACAAAGAATAAGCACAGCAAAAACAATATTTTATTCATAAAAAAGGCAACTATAAAGACGTTTTATGCCATGCTAAAAGGACAAACCTCTATCACAGTCTGTTCCCATCCATCCAAATTGACACGTACAAGAGTAGCTGTTCACGCCATCAGCACAGGTGCCGTGACTACAGGGGTTGGGCGAGCAGTCATTGATATCTGTATGTCAACAACAAAAAAATGAGGTTTGTTTTTGACAACTGAATTAGGACCGAAGTATCCTTTTCCCGCAACGAGGTGTGAACAATATCACAAGGTGTTTGGTACTTTTCCTTCAAAGTAACACTGGGAGTCTGATTCCGCTACGAAATGAAGCAATATAAATCACATCGTTACAGTGGCCCCCAAGGCGCGTCATTTTTCATATCAGACGACGTAGATAGCAACAATGCTGACGGTAGATCTATGTTGAATATTGTCCGATGATAAACAAACGTCGGTTTTATGAAGCAGACCTGTGTGGCAATCTTTTCCTGTCCATCCAGGTTGACAGCGGCAGGTGTAACTGTTGGTGCCGGTATCTGTACAGATACCGTGGTCGCAGGGGTCGGGTGCACAGTCATTGATATCTGTGTGTGTGTAAAAAAAAATAACGACATATTACTGAATCTGTCTTATTTCTTAGGACAAAAGACAGATGACTGATATGTAGCAAATTCAATGTGATATCTATATGAACAGAGACTATAGATAGATCGAAATGTCATGTTGATAGGACAAACCTCTATCACAGTTTGTTCCCATCCATCCAAAATCACATGTACAAGAGTAGCTGTTTACGCCATCCGTACAGGTGCCGTAAGTACACGGGTTGGACACGCACTCATCAATATCTGTGTATCATCATGAACAATGTAGGAAGTTTCAATTGCTGGACCCTTGACTTAGTTGATAACTAAACTACAATGCTTTTTAGCAAAGAATGACCTTTTAACGAGAAATAGCTACGGGCTAGTGGTTCTATAATAGTTCGGAGCAACGTTTGAGGTCAGCTAATGAAGCCATCCATATACTGATGCACGACAGCACAAATTATACTGCAACGAGGCTATTGCTGATAACATTAACTCGCGTGTAGGTTAAAGGAAGAATAACGCCACAGATTATCTGACGTTGATGTTATATTGATGAGGCAAACCTCTGCTGCAGTATGTTCCTGTCCATCCAGCTTCACAGGTGCAGGAGTACCTGTTCTCATCATTGGAGCAGGTGCCATGGTTACAGGGGTTGGACAAACACTCATCGATATCTGTTGTAATAGAGCAAGTATGAAGTAACGACTTGTAATCGGACATAAACAAATGTCTTGCTTTCTACTGTCCATATGAAGGTGACAGGGTCATTTTCATCGGTAGCGTTGTAATGTCCGTCTCGCTCGTCAATGCTACGATTAGTGTTGATCAATCAATCGATCAATCGATCATTCAATCAAGTGATTGTTTTATATCTATCTATCTATATATCAATTAATGTTAATTCAGTTACTATGGATGAGCGAAGCTATCCACAGAATAAGGCGCGTCCTGGCCTCACGTTTGCTACGAGTCGATCGGTTTTAGAATGAAATCAAATTGATACAAATTGACTCTGCAAGGGAAAAGTTAAATAAGAAGAGCATGCAGTCGTATAAATGTGAAGTTAACCTGAGCCGCAGTGTGCCCCTGTCCATCCAGGCTGACATGTACAGGTATAGCTGTCAACACCGTCCACACAGGTGCCGTGGTTGCAGAGGTTGGGACTACAGTCATTGATATCTGTGTATAGATGTAAACAAAACGGCTAGTCATTACTGAACCTTTGGCAAAATCTTTTATCTTTGATGAAGGCTTCGAGTCGGAATTGTGAGATTTTAAAAGAGTAACTTAATGATTGTTACAAACGGAACGAGGTAGGATGATGTCATGATAAAATCCTAGTACAATGATAATAATAAACCAATGCAAAAAGTCATACAGGTTCGAGCTCAAGGTTGGGTATCGGTTCATAGTGCATTAAACCAAGATACAAATCGCTTAGAACATGGCCACTACCCCTCAGCCAATGAGAGCCCTTAGATTACTGTGACTTTATCTCGGTAGTGCGGAAAAGTGTGGTACTATAAAAAAAGTGTGGTACTATGAAGTCATTTGCATAAATAGTGCCACACATTTTTCATAGTACAACACTTTTTCCGCACCACTGCTCAGGTCTGCCCACATGAGACCTGGGTCATAGTGTCAGCTAACTGCCAAGGGGATAGGGAGGGTTCATTGTTTGATTCACATAAGGATATGGTTATCTTACAGCCACACAAGAACAACTTCTCGGCTTCGCCTCGGGAGTCAAGAAAGCCCCTTGTGGGAGGAGCCTCACTATTTTCCCATAGAGAGACCTCGGCTATGTTCTAACTATTACATAATAATGTTACTAACTTGTTTGGCAAGTCCTGCCCGTCCATCCTGCAGCACATTGGCAGACGTACCTGTTGTTGCGATCTTCACAAGTGGCGCCGTTACGACAAGGATTGGAAGCACATTCGTTCACATCTAAGGTTAATTGCAAGAAAACGTGTGACACATCACAGGCGAGAAAACACTCTCTAATCGATCAGAATATACCAGAACATCACATATTGTCTACTCTTGCCTGTGGATTTGTGTAGAGCAATACAACATGTAGCTTCGTACCTCATCTTTACTATCGTTTTGGTATTGGTGTATTGATAAAGTTGACAATAAAGTTTATAAGTTAACAGCAATTTCTTTCCAGAATGTATAAGAACTAAACACTACACTTACTGTGTGTGTGCGAACCTGAGCAAATAAGACATACAAGACTGTTTGGCTGCACATTCATGGCACATTGAATTACAAAGATACAAATCAAACATTGACAATGGGACAAACTTGTGCTACAGGCGAGGCCTGTCCACCCATCATTACAGCTGCAGGTGTAGCTGCCGTCATCATGACTGTTGCAGGTGCCATGATTGTTACACGGGTTGGATGAACAGGGATCACTAGCAGTTGGAGGATCTGGAGAAGATACAAGTTGTTCGAAAATGGTATTTTTAAGATATCAGGATAATCGATTAACAAATGCACCGACGCTGTGTACAACAGCTTCGTTCTAATAGAGATAAACTTACTGAGGTATGCACTAGTACCAAATAAAATCAGATTACTTGTTTTCTCGTTTACTATATTGTAACGATGTTAACTACGGTATTGTTTCATCACTTCTTGTTTTCTACAAGAATGCCTCCATCGTAGGTTAGGCACGTAGTTTGTTAAATCAATCAAGTTCAAGACGTCTATGAAGTGAATACAAACGGTAGCAGAACTCAACAAAAATGCCGATATTCTTGGTCATGTACACTGGCGAGTCGATATATCATAGACTGGCTTTGAATTAGTATTTTAGTTTATAGAATATGTGTAGTCACGATCTCCAAATGTGTTTATTATTTATTTGAAGGCAAAGGTCTCTGAAGTGTTTGTTCGCTGATAACATAATCGATGCAAAGTCTTCTTGGAAGGCAGCATTTGACGCAGTCGTTCCGACAGTGCATTGCGATCGTATTAAGGGAACGCCCACATTTATCTTTTTGCAGAGGAGATTACCAAATTTTTCCATTTGTGAAGTGTAGTCTACGGCTTTTTGTCTTTTCAATCTACTTGTCTGCTTTCTTTCTAGCTTATCAAAATATATTTTTATATGGACAAATAAAAAGCAATTCAACATTCTCTACAAAGTCCGTATTTTATACACCTACACAAATCTAAAAAGAACGCACCGAAAGGACAACAGAACATCACTCAGATCATGGTGTAATACGTGCCGCCACTGTTGCATAATTATAACTGACATGTTTGTTAGAGGGTAGAGAACATTTTCCGCATTTTGAAAAACATCCACTCTGCAGTCGCCTTGTAGCTATTGGACTTGTAATGGTATAATACGTTTTCACTTACCATCCTGAGACGCGACGGCAACGCACAAAAGTAACAGGAGTCCGATTCTTATCATATTGTTGGACGTTTCGAGGAGAAGACAGAGTCAAGACCTACTAGACTGTGAGGCTGAAAAGTTTGGAGGTTGGCACTTAACGCACGTGGCCTTTAGGGCACCTCAAATAGTTGGGCCAGGTTATGTCATCGCGTTGACGTAGACTTTTACCCTTGGGACGATTGGTGTGCGCAATTGTTCAGGACAAAGACGAAAACAAGAGTGGAAAATTAAGTCAAGCAAATGAATAAAGTTTTTATGTTTTTGCCGTGATTTCATAGTTGGGTACAGTTTAAACACCACAAAAGGCTGACTCATGATTTGAATACATATTCAATTTCTGAACTGAACCAAGAGTAAGAGGTATTATTTGAATTGTTGGTATTTGAAAATCGCGTGGAAAAGTCATTCAGTAGTGCTTCATGCATGTGGTAACGCACAATCGAAAAATTTTGTTTCGATGTATTTGGAGCATAGTTTGAATTTTCAACCGCTTGTGAAAGTGGTTCATGTCTCGGCCTTTAGTTTCCCAACCAATCAGTCAGACCAATCAATGAAAAACAAGAAAACATTTTATGGGTTCATACATTTATCAACGCTGTACGTCATTGCAGCACCGTGAGAAAGTGCCCGGAAAGTCGGCATATCAAGTACAAAGGGTTGGGTTATCTCAACCACGCAAACCTCGGGGCAGTCAAACATTATGTGTGATGTATGTGGCTGATAAAGTCTTAGGTAAACTGTGATCAAATGCCACTTTGGTCTGAGGACGTGCAGTTTGGACCGCCCATAGTGACTGTTGTCAGCGTAAACAAGTGCGTCCTCGAGACCTTCGAAAATCGACATGAAAGTTTTCAAGATCTTTGAAGGAGAAGTACTCTGAGTCTCTCGCCCTGTAAGAATTTAAGAGCGGACACACGTGCAGAGTGTTTCACAGCCACTCGCAATTATTTTCACATGAGTCACAGCGCTATTATGTCTATCAGACAAGAAACAACCAAAGTATGATTTGTAAAATGATTTAGATGCGCCTAAAATAAGGTTATCTGTCTCAAAATAATCGTGTATTTATTACTTTGTAACGTTATACTTTTTCTTTTACTACTTTGTGTTCACCCAAATTGTTTGTCCAGAGTTAGCTTAGATTGGACCAGGTGATAAATCATAATGTTAACCCTATCGTGAAATGTAGTTTTATGCAAACGCAAAGTTTTAAGTTGCAAACATTTTTTGAAGTATCTTATTATTGAGGAAAAAAACAGAAACATTGATTCTAATCTATCATTCATGAGTTACTGAACCACATCATCATCATCATCGGGTCAGGGGTCATTCCCAGAGGCACGGATCTCAGCTCTGCCCGTCCTGTTACGTTTAAAGCAGTTTAATGTGGACGCCGGTTTCTAGGGGTAAACGTTACGATACAAATGGTACAGTTTGAAAACCAAAGAATTTCTTAGCACTCTGAAATAGTTGATCACTAGCCGTTCAGTGACAGTGAGTTCATGATCAGCCTTACCTACCTCAGAATTCTGTTTCGCGGTTCGCGGACCAACATTCTTGTCATACAAAGTTCAGATCACCTCTCATCGGTTGGTAGACACTTTAGCTTTGGGAAAACACAATATTCCTCTAACAGAATGCAGAGTGGAGCTGCTAGCGCTGCCTCAGGTGAGACAATGATTGCCCCCGGGGATAGCCGCCGAGGGAGGGGGCGACATTTTATAAATCTTACCATGTTACTATTTTCCACTATAGTGGATGTCGACAGGAACTAATGCGTTTTTAGAGTCAGTTAAAACTCTGTGCCAAGGAGGTTATTGCCCTATGACCTCCTTGGTGATCAATATTTAGACAAGATCAAGAGTAGAGAAAGACGAATGACCAGGGGTCAGAGGTCACACCACTGTCACCAATGCATAAATGGCCAAAATGCACTTGAAGTGATTAGCAGATAACAGTTGTAACCTTTTTAATGAATTGTTCCATTGTGATGTATTAATGAATGAAATATTTGAATGATCGCATGCTCATATGGATTATTTCACGTTTGCCTGTCATCCTAGAATTGAAAGTTTATTATAGTGACTGTCAGAGTGTCTTAACATGAACCAAATTGAATGACACATAGCCGTGGCGACTAACGTAGGGTGTTTTTGCTTGATATTACATAGGGATAGTATATGTAATATCAAGCAAAAACACCCTTCGTTAGTCGCCACGGCTAAATGGCACAATACCGTTGACATTATGGATTTAGTTAAAAGTTGTGTTGTTTTGTATCCCCCACTTAGTTACATCAGCTATTGGGTTGTCTTTCTCAATATAACAGGAACATTACGTAGTTTTACCGTTTTACCATTTGTTGTGTGCATCCCAGGGCTTTACACCCCTCCTGCTGTCCGCACACCTTCATTACAACAACTGTCCCAGTCAGCAGCCAGGTTCAACCTGGACATAGATGAAGCAGAGCTAAAGCAATATCAAGGTTGGTTAGTAAGGCCGCTTTGCAGTTTATACAATGATGTATAATTCTTATGTTATCTCTGAGTAGATTATGAGTGTTGAGTTATGAACTATAACATTCTGCTTGAATGTGTGATTTTATAGTTTATCTGTCATAATACAACATTATCTGCTCTGTTGATAAAGATGTCATAAAGGAAGCAATGGCGTCTTACCAGCGAGTGGACCAGATGAGGGAGCCGATTCCAGTGGTCAAGTGGCCGAGAACACCAGGCTGGCGCCCTGAGCCCGAAGACAACCCGCACAATGCATGGTCAGCAGTTACACACTAGAGGGGTTGGTTGTAAAAATCTGTAATTTTTTGTTTTTCTTAGTATGTTGTTTTCTTAAACAAGTAATGAAGTCAACAATACGTGCATTGAAATCATCAATACACATTGTTTTGGATGTATCAATGTTCCAGGCTGTGTACCAGTAAACACTGTGCCTGTCTTCCATGTTATATCAATGGATTCTTAAGATAATACATTGTATACTGTAGTCAGAGATGAAATTTTTAGATTGGCCAACACCTGCACTCATGAAAGATTGTTAGGTGTTACCATGTAGCATGCAATTTTGTACATTCGTCTATAACTGCTCATAGCTGCTGCTTGTTCTGAAGGTACTGGAGGACTGAGATAACAGGTGCATCTACAGGGAAGCTGCATGGGAAGACTGTGGCCATGAAGGACACTGTGGCCGTGGCAGGCGTGCCTATGATGTGTGGCAGCCGTATAATGGAGGGATACGTCCCTGAATATGATGCTACCATTGTCACCAGGATCTTAGATGCAGGCAAGAACTTTATACTGTACATGTACATAGCCACAGGGTACCCCATCCCCTAAGTTACCCCTGGCTCAATCTATTCACTTGCGTACCACGGTAAGCAAACAAAAAGATTGAGTCTGCGGTAACTACAGAGGATGGTGCCCACTGTTGCAAAAAATAATTTGCCTTTAATTTTAGAAAGCATTATCTTAACCCCAACAAAGGATTTTTTGAAATGGTCTTAACAGAGATAAGTTCATACAGACAAGTTATGTTTAACCATTGAAAATGCTATGCCATCTCCTATAGACTTTCCTACTTACTCAAGATGAAGAGAACACATGATATGTACTCTCCCCCTAGGTGGAACCATCAAGGGGAAGTCAGTGTGTGAGGACCTGTGCATGTCAGGTGACAGTTTCACATCAGTGACTGGCCCTGTGCTGAACGCTCATGACAGGACCAGGTCTGCCGGCGGCTCAAGCAGTGGCAGTGCCACTCTGGTACATGTGAACATACTTTTCAACTTATGATAAGAAGCATCAGTACAATATCTAAATCTAGAAACAGATTCTATATCCCTACAATGCATGTACACTATCACCATTTCTTCATACTTCAATCAACTTACATTACAGTATAATTACTATTCAGTGAAAGATCATTCAGTGCTTCAAACGTTAAACTTAAGATGATAAACGCGTCAGAAAAAATAACATCAACTGTGTATTCATTGTCTAGTTGGCCCTGGAACAAGTAGACATGGCGACAGGAGGGGACCAGGGCGGGTCCATCCGGATTCCTGCCGCCTGGTCCGGGGTGGTTGGACTGAAGCCGACCTATGGACTGGTGCCGTACACAGGCTGTGTACCATTAGAGATTACCCTGGACCATGTGGGACCCATGGCTAGGACTGTACATGATGTCGCTCTCATGTTGGAGGTCAGTACAAATGTTTCTCTGATGTTTCCTTTTGATTAAACTACAGTAACTGTACTTGATACTATGATGATTAAACTCAATGTCAAGATGAGATGATATCTTGAGATTTTTTCATGCACCATTTCAGCTTTTTTCTGTTTAGAAATCATTACATCATGATAGTATTTTATACATAGTTTGACTTTCCTTGTAGGTAATTGCCGGGTATGACAACGGTTTGGATCCACGACAACCTGCAAACCTAATTGTGCCAGAATACACAACTCAGGTTAGTTGGTCTATACATTAACTATGCCAAGTGATAACAGGGAAAGATTGAATGAAATTTCAGGCTGACCAAAATCACATGCTGAATAAACCTAACTGTAATATTAGGATTTCAGACCTGTAGCAAGCCAATCATGACACACTAGCTATGCTATCCAAAAATCAACCAAAAAATAGGTGATGATATAACAAGTCATTCTACTCTACATTTCTACAGCTGACAGGAAACCTGAGTGGCATAAGAGTTGGCCTGCTGAAGGAAGGGTTTGGAAATGAGTGGGCAGAGGCTGATGTTGATGAACTGGTTCGTGCACAGGCCCACAGGCTGACGTCGGCAGGCGCTGTGGTGGAAGACATGTCTCTTCCTTTACATTACCCAGATGGTACTTTCTTCTCATTCATACTTTTGATATTTATATGTAGAAGTGTTTCTATTGTATCATTTTATAGAATCCCACTTGCAAAGATGATAGCAAGCAACAGGGAATTTGTGATCTCTTCAGATCCCTCCATGTAGACTTAGATTTGTCATAGATCTAATAGTATATTGTTTTTCAGCCTCCCACATATATAATGTGATAAATGAGGGTTCTTTGGAGACTGGGATAAAAGGAAATGGTGAGTTAAACTTCAAACTTTTGAAATGTTTGTAGATTCTGTACTTATGCATGAAAAAGTTTTCAAATTACATGTACTAAATTCAGCACAGCCTTTGTTTTTCACTTCTGGATGGATGTCAAATGATGTTAACATCATTCTTTATCAAAAGTCTCAATGAAAGTTTCTTCAACTAAGATTTCGAATATTTGCTAGATTTATTGGGTTGACAATATGGAGAAAAGGTGAAAACCGGTCATGTCAGTAAGATACAGACAGATCAAGTAAAACTGTGATTGCTGCTATTATGAATAATGTTTAATTTTCAGGACTAGGAGTAGGCTGGAAAGGCTTCTACCCAACAAGCATGCTGGATGCCATAGCTAAAGGATACGGAACACGGGCAAATGATATGCCACCAACTGGAAAATTTACCTTTTTGCTGTATGATTGTATTACAACAAACTATGGAACCAGGTAATGCTCTAAACTCCAAATCCATATCTCTTCCATTTTAAGCTCCTCCTTGCTGCCTAACCCGCAACCAACAGAGAATTGGTAGCTGGAAGGCTACTTCAATGTGCTAAAGGTTAAGTGTTGCTTGATAAAGGCAGGGACTGTAGATATATGTACATAGCTTGTAGTTCACACTATACTATACACTATACTGGCCATTCACATGTTGATGTTGCTTGTTACATTTGAAAAATACATACTTTGCAGTCTAACAACAATTATCATTGTTGAAAAGTGCTAGACTTAAGCAAGAGAGATGCTCACTACCAATTTATTCGATAATCTTGTTCAAAGACAAAAAGAAAATTTAACTTCACTGTCTTTACTTAAAGGTTCTATGCTAAAGGACAGAACTTGAGTCGTATGCTGACACAGGCATACAACCAGGCCCTCAGCAGCCATGACGTCATTATCATGCCCACAATTCCATTCAAGGCAACTAAGCTCCCAAATAAGGACATATCCATCAGTGGTGAGTGTTTTGGCTCTCGTTTTGGTGTTGCCAAATTTTCTTCAAATTTTAGGACTTATATGTGTGAATTATCAGCTTGCTTCACTATTTTTGAAATGTTACTTGTATGCTGCTTGTATAATCAGCTTTTCTTGCATGATGAACTTTTTCAGAAATCTGCAGAACAGCACTGTCCTTTGGACAGATGTCCAACGTCTGCCCGACCAACCTGACTGGACACCCCGCCATCAGTATCAATGCCGGGTTCTCACACGGGCTCCCTGTCGGCATGATGATCGTCGGACGCCATTTTGATGATGCCACTGTGCTGAAAGTGGCACATGCCTTTGAGAAAATCAGGGATTCTAAGACATAAAGTCACCTGTTCTCATCTTCTTAACCCTGTAGAGTTAGGTTAAACAAGGATGTTTCTCTATGAATAGAGGGATATCATCATCATCACATAGAGGGATAAAACACTTGATAATTTATAAACACTTGATAAAATTTAATGTTACCTCATTAAGTTGCTCTCTTGAAAAATGGATTATTCACACCAATGATTTTTCAGAGTGGGGACTATCTACTTGGTGAATTTCTTTGGGAAGCCTAAACTATATGTGGTTGGTATTTTCTGGTCTAATTAATGGATTGAAGAAAACCTTAAATATTTACTGTATATATATATGTAGCTTTGTATAGTACAAGTAACATGCCTAAGTACAGGTGGTATAGCAAGAGTTATAGATTAGGCTTCTTCCCACTTTTTTGTGCATGTGAATAAAAAATGAAACGGGTAGTGTGGAAGGTTTGTCTGTAAGTCGCACGGGGAAAACAAATTGGTCCCTGTTACTTAAAGTGTTGCCCTCTTGCGAGGATTAATTGCACTGCAGTCTGTACACCCGGAACTACAGCGTTACCGCAATAACACAAAACGTCATGAAAAATGCCAGCTCATGAAACGAGATATCTACTTAGATTGGAAGTCACGGCTCCACTCTTAAGTTGAATATGCGCCATATATATGTTGAATATGCGCCATTTAGATAATGCTATGGGTTTTCGTAAGAACCCTTATCATCCGTACAAATTACTACAATGTTTTTTTATTTTATCCATACGTTTTGCCAACAAACAAACATGATGCAGAGGTTCAGACCTGACCTCAAGTTCAGAGTTCAAACAGAGTTCAGACTGGTAGATAGGGCTACGATATTTCCTACCACAGTATAACCTGTACAAGTATAACCCCGACGGAACTATGCTGTGGGCAGCTGCAGGGATGTTCAGACGACTGGGTGGTTGTGGCAGGGTGGTGGTGCAAAGGAGAGGGAAAGGTGAGGACGGTGGTGGAGGGGAAAAGGGGGCGGTGGTGGGGAGGACGTGGCACAGCGACAAAAATATTTACATTTAGTGTACCAAAACACTACATAACGTTAAGAGCATCGAGCCACGTCATGCATGTTGGAATGGCGTTAATTATAAGCCCCGGTCACACATAACCAACCATAGCCTCACGATCACCCCCAACCTTCCCCAGACCACTTTCGTGCTGACGGCTGTTACAGACCGCTTCAGTGTTGACATATCAAATCGTTTACCCTAAGGGTTTACACTGCGACGTTTCAGGATAATCATTGCCTCTAGTTACATAATGCCACCACATATGTGTGGAGTGTGTTTGTACTTTTGTTCTGTTTGTCAAGCCGCCAGAATAAACATACGTAGGTGTCCCAGGTCTTGAAGCGTTCAGAACGTCTGGAATGGCTGCATGTAACGTTACGCCAGAGCCGCCTACGACTACGCCGGAACTACAGTTCTGCTGAAACTTGTCATGGAGAACATTTCTGACATCTTATAGTTGTTTCATAGCACTAAAGTTGTATGTATTTGACATGTAACGTTATGACAAGAGCCAAACACAAGGAATTAAAGCAATGCAGCACATCTGGCTGTAAACGTGAATAACTGCATTAAGTATGGTACTTCAACTCCGGTAAAAATGACAAATGTGGTAGGCTATATGTTCTTATGCAGCTCTTTAGTCTCTAGCTGACCTTGGTGCTTAGTATAGTGTGTTATCATAGATGAAGGGTTGTTAGATAGCAACAGAGCAATGGAACAAGAGAGAATTGATACATGGCCGGGTAAATGTCCTAGGGAGACAATTTTGTCAGTGACATTCATGTAAGACGAGCGCTTAATGCTGCTCCGACCACAACCATCCTGAATTACTAGATGTTATTCGCCTGAACATGTGTATTTCATAGTTTACTCCGTTAAAGTTTTCCAACCAAGATTAGTACACATACGGCATTCCTGATGTTAGTTGTTATCCTACAGGGCGATACTCTGCCCCGGCTGTCCGCACACCGTCCCTCCAGCAGCTGTCCCGGGCAGCAGCCAGGTTCAACCTCGAGCTGGACCAAGCAGAACTGCAGGAATTTCAAAGTACGTTTGGAACTAAAACCGCAAACATACCAGCAAACACACATGCTCATCTTAGTGCGTCGTACAGTTGTGAAGTAGCCTGGGTGCCTTCCTATTTCTACCGGGTCTCCTACATTCGCTACCCTAAAAAGGAGCCCCGGTAGAAATTAGGCTAGCGAACGTAGGAGCCCCGGTAGAAATAGGAAGGCACCCAGGCTAGTTGTGAAGTGCATGATTCTAAAATTCGACGGGATGAAAGAAAGGATAAACTCTGCAATTTTTCTAAATTTTCAAGCAACACTTGATAATAATATCAATAATAGCAAACCCTTCAAAATCAAAAGTAGCCAACAACATTGATATTTTCTTGTGCTGTAGATGTTATGAAGGGTACATTGGCGTCCTACCAGCGGGTGGACCAGCTAGTGGAACCGCTGCCTCCCGTCAAGTGGCCGCGGACGCCGGGCTGGCGGCCGGAACCTAAGGATAACCCGCACAACGCATGGTGAGTATGCCGTCGTACTAGTTCATACATTGAAGAAAACTTTGATAAAAAGTTATCATGATTCAAATACAACATCCTACAAACACATGACACCCCACATACCTATATTGCATGCTGACACCACTAAATTCACCAATTGTTCAAGACACTTCCATCCGTGCACTGCCCATTGCACGGTCATAGTTTTTACCGGTGTAATATACAAAATCCACCAAGTTCTATAAAGTTGGTCTTTTCAATTCATGCTTCAGGTACTGGCGAACAGAGATCACGGGTGCTCCTTCGGGGAAGCTGCAAGGGAAGACCGTGGCCATCAAAGATAACGTGGCCGTGGCAGGTGTCCCTTTGATGGACGGCAGTAGAGTGCTGGAGGGGTACATCCCTGAGTTTGATGCCACCATTGTAACCAGGATTCTTGATGCCGGTAAGAATTGGCCATTCAGAATTCAGAACATGTTGATCTTTATCCCACGAATAAAAGATAGTTGACATTGGCGTCTAGGCGTTCTATAATTTATTTGTTTATTTGTTTATTTCACTTCTCCAAAACTGGAAGGCATTTTAAATATATAAAACGATATATTTTGCATTGATTTCATGTCCGTGCCTCTTCAGGTGGAGTCATCAAGGGGAAGTCTGTATGTGAGGATCTGTGCTTGTCAGGTAATAGTTTCACCTCAGCCACTGGTCCCGTTCTGAACGCGCACGACAACACACGGTCGTCTGCGGGATCCAGCACAGGAAGCGCCACTTTGGTACGGCTTACTTTCCAAAATTTGGACATTTCCACAATCTCCCTACGTACTTAGTAGTTTTTCAAGCTTCTGTTGAAAGGATCATGCACGGTGACCATAAGCAAGTACGCCCTATCTTAT
Organism: Branchiostoma lanceolatum; assembly: GCF_035083965.1. Lineage (NCBI taxonomy): Eukaryota > Metazoa > Chordata > Leptocardii > Amphioxiformes > Branchiostomatidae > Branchiostoma > Branchiostoma lanceolatum. The sequence continues at coordinate 13,016,846 of NC_089726.1, read as the reverse complement.
TGTTCATTCATCTTCAAGGCCGAATATCTACATGTATCTGTGCTATCCTCTAAAAGCTGTACAGGAAGGGTTCCCTTTACACGTCGATGGTGTAGTCTTCTTTGTATATATACTAACACGGGTGTGTTTGTACCGACCAGCTCGCACTGAAAGAAGTAGACCTCGCGATAGGTGGAGACCAGGGCGGGTCCATCCGCCTGCCTGCCGCCTGGTCCGGGGTGGTGGGACACAAGCCGACCCACGGGCTGGTGCCGTACACGGGGTGTGTTCCCATGGAAACCACTATCGACCATATCGGACCGATGGCCCGGACAGTGGCAGACACCGCGCTCATGCTGGAGGTGAGGCTGATGATACTAGTAACCAATGGGTCCGTCGAGATCGAAAGCCGACCAATTTCTCTAGGTTATGGTTTGAGAAGAGAGACGAATGTTAACTTACAAACCATTGTTTGAGGGATAATTAGAATATATAACAATGTCTAAGAATTATGTATAAGGTATCAAAAGGTATGAAAGAATGATTTTTTGACAATTGATTTGCAGGTCCTTGCTGGGTATGACGGTGGCCTGGACCCTCGACAGCCACCAAATCTCACTGTACCGGAGTACACTAGCCAGGTCTCAGACAACGTCACTATCTTGCTAACATTCACCTTTGTTATAACTTTGGTAGCATCAGGGCTGTCATAGATAAAAGTGTAAGGGCCAAAGTATGTGTAAACAACGAACATCCTCCACAAGAGGAATCGAATCATTGCAGATTCACAATCAAGAAAAATTTAAACAGCAAATTTCTTCCTGTCCTGTTTTCTTGTGTACCCGCGTGGTCCGTTAAAACAGTCTCGGGCCCATATGCATTAGTAAATTGTGCACTTGATTGGATTGTTATCCCTTTGGAACTACTGAACAGTTATCATCATTGTTATAGTTAACCGGAGACCTGAGCGGCACGAGGGTTGGGCTGCTGAAGGAAGGGTTCGGCCAAGAGCTGTCAGAAGCTGACGTGGACGACTTGGTGCGTGAGGCGGCGCACAGGCTGACGTCAGCGGGCGCTACAGTGGAGGAAGCGTCCGTCCCACTCCACTATCCCGATGGTATGTGTGTTGTTTTTATTCCATTGAAGCTTCTAAGCTTTAAGCAATAACTGCTCTACTTACCTGTGTGATTGAATGCAATCTTGTTATCGGTTCAAAGTTCGACTTGCAACAAAAAGGTACTGCACAAAAATATACACTAGGATATTTGCGACCATGTTTTCAGTTCACTATAACTGTTCCCACAAACTGAGGAAACTTAGCTCAATCCCTTATGTATTTTAGTCAGTATTCTATTGGTTAAGATTAATCCTACTTGTAGCTCATCTCTTTAATTTCTCTTTCAGGCACACACATTTGGAATACAATTGCACTTCAAGGAGTTATGCAGATCATGATGAAGGCAGATGGTGGGTCAAATCAAGAACACCTTTCTGAATATTTTTCAGCTTTTGAAGAAATTCGAAATTTACGATATAACTGCATTGTTATTGGTGTCAAGGCAACTTTCTCATGATTTTCAGGAGTTGGAGTAGGATGGAAAGGTTTCTACCCGACGAGTATGATGGATGCTTTCGCGAGAGGATACAAATCTCGCGCGAACGACATGTCAGCGACAGTGAAGCTTCTGGCTTTGCTCGGTGAATACCTTAACGAGAACTATGGAAACAGGTAATTTCGTAGTTTCTGTAGAAAACAAATCTAATCGCCGACCATCATTGATGGCTCCTCATTCCAGTGTTTTTGATGGAAATAAAACGTAACACAATGTACGGTTTAGTACGTACAGAAAACCCTTTTTATCAATATTGATACCTTTTAACACCCGACCATACCATAACAAATCAGAATTAAGAAAATTGCTCACACCACTAGAAGTTTGGTTTTGCTGTGTTGTGCTGTGTTGTGTTGAAGAACGTCATTAAAGGATAACGAGCCTGTTCTATCTGCAGATACTATGGGAAGGGGCAGAACTTGGGCCTAACGCTAACAAAAGCGTACAACGAGGCCCTGGATAAGTTTGACGTCCTTATCATGCCTACTATTCCATACAAACAGCTGAAGCTTCCGGATGAGGATGTGTCCATCAGTGGTAAGTTTCCTCTATCCGTGCGTACGTCATGGCAGCAAAATTTGTCTTATCCTATATTACCAATTCTGGCGCATCTTTCTTAGATCTTTTCGTAATTGGAGATTTGAAGCAGACTTGAAGCTATTGCACACAGCGCCATTGATAGGTTCCTTGGTGTAACAAAACAAGAGTTATCAAATAATTGTCGGTGGATGCAAATGCCAAACAGTTTCAATTCTAAAGAACGTAACGCTAACCTTTTACTACCTGGTCCTGTTACAGAGATGTGTCGTATGGCACTGACTCAGATCCACAACACCTGTCCGTTCAACGTCACCGGACATCCGGGTCTCAGCATCAATGCCGGATTCTCACAGGGACTTCCGGTCGGCATGATGATCATGGGCCGCCATTTTGATGACGCCACTGTACTGAAAGTGGCTCATGCGTTCGAAAATATTCGAGATTCGAATTCGTAAATTTGTTCCACATACTTGATAATGTGCAAATGGGCAAATAGGCCTCATATATGACATCCTATAAACGCGTATGCCTACTATCTGTCAACTTAGTCTTTCAAGTTTTTGAATCATCTTATGTTAAGTAAAACGTTAAACACAATGCTGGGACCTAAAAACACACATACACAAGAGGTGTCTACATTTATGTATAGTCTATATAACGTTAGCCCTTCAATAAGAAGAACCGTGAGTTCAGTCATGAGTTTGATATTGACCTTTAAAATGAACACCTGTTTTACCTGCTGCCTCATTACTCAAGTCATCACTATATGTATAAAGTCTCACACTGAACAGGTAACTGTACACCATTGCAAAATACAGTGTATCACACAGTGGCTCTATAACAATGATAGACGATAAGTTAAATCGTTTAGTCACAGCGCTCATAGTTATCGATTGGTAGCTCGATATCTGTGTTCGTCTTCCAAGTATGTCATTCAAGTTTCCTGATAGAATGCTTCGACGCAGTGATGCCTACGGAGACAAAGGTGATGATAAACATGGTGACCAGAAGGAGTCTTGTTGGCGCCTGGGAGGCTCGAACCTGTTCTGTCCAGGTGATAATATTCTGTCTCCTGGGCTGCTGTAATGACAGATGACCAGATGGAAGCCAGTAGGTCTGTCGCAGTAGGTCTGTTAGTAGATCGATGTTATGTCGGACAGTAAAGTTCACCAACAACTGCTTTAGCTTCTTTTATCTTTCGTTTTCTTAATATTGAAAAATATCATCTAAACCAGTGTTATCCAAGCTTATCCAGGTAAAATTGAGCCCCACCCGTGTCAAGTGAACGTTTCAAAATCTTTATGCGTCCAAGGACGACATAGACTTGGGATTACGAATAAACTTTTTAGACGAAAATATGACGGAAGATTCAGAGTATATACGTATATAACTATATATAGGTCATGTCACCAATAAAGAAAATATGTCATAGAAAAATGCAATGCACCTGCTTGTTTTTTTTTTTTTCCATTTATTCACTGGCAGGCGTGTTGCTCTTACCAAGGGGTATGAATCAGGAATTATGTACCATATGTAGTGCGTGAAGTGTTATTTCAACTGCTAACCCTGTCAATCATGATCGGTACGCTGAGATTGTACCTTTAAAACACGTAAAATTGAACCCTCCGGATAGGACGCTGCTGCCCGACGTCGTGGCATAGAAATTGTTCTTGATCAAGTTGTTCATCACGGAATGTTGCTCTACCCGCCTCCTGGATGATAAGTATTTTTCAAAGGCGATTTGAAAACTCCCGATTATCAACATGATTGTATATGATATATTAATGGAATGTTCACATTTTGCTTTGCTAATGATATACTGGAATTCTTGTGGTACATTCTATTCATGATCTGCTGTCTCTAATCTTTTCGTACGCATGCGCCACTCTGAGTACGGTGGCGTCCTCAAAATGGCGTCCGACGATCATCATGCCGACCGGGAGGCCGTGTGAGAACTCGGCATTGATGCTGATGGCAGGGTGTCCGGTCAGGTTGAACGGACAGGTGTTGGCTACCACTTTACCTCCTGGCTGACAGAAGTCTGAAATACAAAATGATGCACAGTTACTAAAAATATCGCGGTTTGGAAGAAACAAACTATTTTCCTACGAAGCAATGTACATTGTATTTCGAGTTTGAAATATGCAAATCTGTGGATAGCTGTAACGTCGGTAGTGATCTTATACTCATCTTTTTATGAGTCTCTTTTAGGTAACTTGAGGGTTACTCTCAGCTCACATCAACACCATATTTGATGGAGAAGTATCGCATGTCTAGTAAAATCACGTGCACGTGCTACAAGAAAAAAATGTTTTTGGTCACCCTTGATAGAAACGTCCTGGTTTGGAATCTCTGTCGCCTTGAATGGAACTGTGGGTAGAACAAGTACGTCATACTTCTGGAGAGCGTTGTTGTACGCATGCGTCAACACGCGAGACAGGTTCTGTCCTTTGGCATAATACCTGCGGCAAATACAAACTTATTAAAGCACAACATCATGCGTGTACCCCACAAACATTTTATCTTACAAGGTTCTATTTTGCTCTTTGTCCTGAAAATTAAACATGATCTTGGTGTTCGTTTACAGTCAGAGGCGTACAAAATAATTCGCACACGTGGATGACTTAAGCTATCATGCCAAAGTTTACCTAGTATCTGAACAAGATACACTAAATTCTCCTGCTATGGTCAGGCCTGTCTTCCAAGCAACTCACCTCCCACCATAAGTCTCCCTCATGTACTCGCCAAACAACATTAGCAGCTTCAGAGTGTGGGACGTGTCGTTCGCGCGAGACTTGAAACCTCTCGCGAGAGCCTCCAGCATGCTTGTTGGATAGAAACCTTTCCATCCAACTCCTAGTCCTGAAACGATGTAATGCGTGAGGTTACGTCGCATACATGTAATAACCACTTTCAGTGATCTGACATTGTGGATAAAAAGCATTTGAGCGGCCTGTGAAAGAGCAAAACCGTTAGTTGAATTGAATTGCAAGTCGATGAGTAAAAAGCGTCTTACCGTGTCCCTTAATCATGGTCTGCAGCGTACCCTCAATGGCCACTGTGTTCCAGAGGTGGCACCCTGAGGAACGCAAAAACGCTTCTATGATGTTCTTATAGTTCATTACCCTCACTATTCTGCATCTGCTACTTACGTAATGACCTACGCTGACAACACTGTTTACAGTTGAAATTGGACACAATAGAGCATATAACACTAGCCTGGAATCCATCCTATTTAGCTTCCGGCCGCTACCCAAGCAGCTTGGGTAGCGGCCGGAAGCTAAATAGGATGGATTCCAGGCTATATAACACAGCATACAACATACCGTCGCAGTGCATGGGAACGGACACTTCCTCTACTGTAGCGCCCGCTGACGTCAGTTCGTGAGCCGCCTCATGCACTAAGTCGTCCACGTCAGCTTCTGACGTCACCAGTCCGAACCCTTCCTTCAGTAGCCCCACCCTGATCCCGCTTATATCTCCCGTCAACTGGAAGGAAACATACATCTCAGTTTAGTTTATGATAGGGCCTCGGTGCGTCTAATGCATATAGCATCTTACGGCATAAATAAGATCAAATCTTCACCTGTCCCGTGACCATCGTCTTATGAAGCAAAAGAACATCAAAGTCTACCGGGTCCTTTAAGGAGGTACGGTGACACCTCTTATACGCGACGAAATATAAAATGCAGACTGCACTTGCGGTACGTACACGATAAGTAGTCTTGTGACGTCATTCCCTCACCTGACTAACGTAGTTCTGACCAGAGATGTTGGGGGCCTGTCGGGGGTCTAGTCCGTCATCGTACCCAGACAGCACCTGAGGAAAATGACCCAAGTAGACGCGATCTTAAAGCCACAATACTTGTCTGAAATGTTAAGAAAAGAAGAGTTGACGATTTGAACGGAACCATGGTAATAAACATCTAAACCAAATCTTAAAAGGGTTAGTGCTAGCTAACCTCTAGCATCATTGCAACGTCCTCCACAGTCCTGGCCATCGGCCCGACGTGGTCAAGTGTGGTTTCCGCAGAGACACATCCCGTGTAGGGTACCAGCCCGTAGGTCGGCTTCAGTCCCACCACCCCGGACCAGGCGGCAGGAATCCGGATGGACCCGCCCTGGTCCCCGCCTATGGCTAGGTCTACCTCCCCTAGAGCAAGCTGGGCGATGTGCATGTAAGAATACATCGTGTAAGAATGAGCAGAAATGTAAGCAGGACTGAAAACAACATAAAAATAAAATTAAAAGTTGCTTACCTGGGTGATGTGTCTATGACCATGTTATGTCATATACTAGCGCACGTATATACGTAGTTCGAGATGAAGGGAAAGGGGTGCAAGTAGTATTCTAAGTCTGGAGCGTCTGAGATCAGTTCTCCTTGGCGACAAACATATGGCATTTGTTTTGGCGTGTTGAATTCTTCCAAGCATCTTCGGTGGGAAAAAGAATTCAGAACGCTCATGGCATAAAACATTCGTTAACTTACATTTAGTAGTAGTAGTAGAACAAGAAACACATACCAAAGCTGCACTTCCACTACTGGAGCCCCCAGACGAACGGCCGGTCACGTGAGCGTTCTCTACAGGACCTGTAGCTGCGGTGTAGCTGCTGGGAGACTTGCACATGTCCTCACACACCGCTTTACCTTTAATAACGCCACCTGGCGGAACAGCAAGAGTTATGAAACCGGTATTACTATACCTACAAGTACAATGTACTTGTATCGCGTTCGAAGGAAAGTCATCTCATTATACTAAGAATGACTGAATTGGACATCATTGAATTTTGCCAATCGTATATTGTCATAAACACACGTCGCAGATTCAGTTTTCTTCAGATCCAGTTGTTAACATTTGTATGTTAGATTAAAAAGAAAGTTTCTTAAATGGAGTAATGAATGACTTCAAAACCTGCATCTAAGATCCTTGTTATGATGGTGGCGTCATACTCGGGGACATATCCCTCCAAAACCCTACTGCCGCACATCATGGGCACTCCCGCCACGGCCACGTTGTCCTTGATGGCCACGGTCTTCCCATGCAGCTTGCCTGAAGGAGCACCCGTGATCTCTGTCCGCCAGTACCTTGGTGGTGGGAAGGACAAAATATGTACATGACGGAACCGTACCGACTTATAAGTGACTTCTTTTCCGGTGGAATACTTGTCAAGTTCAATATGGTCGAATATAGACATTTGAAGGTGAATGGGAGAGTCGAAAAGCTAAAAACTGCAAATTAGCTACAACTTGTTGAAGTTGACCACTGATGAAGGAAATTTCATCTCAGACTCACCATGCATTGTGCGGGTTATCCCTAGGTTCCGGCCGCCAGCCGGGCGTCCTCGGCCACTTGACGGGAGGCAGCGGTTCCACTAGCTGGTCCGCCCGCTGGTAAGACGTCACCGTGCCCTTCATTACATCTGAAAGTCACGTTCACGGGGAGCAAGATATTCATGAGCTGTGAGAACTTCCATAAAAGGTACTGGCACTTCTATTGATGTTATAATACCATCTAGCTTACTGTGTCGGTTAGACTTATGCGTACTATTTCTTATGACATTATCTATTGAATCATCAGTATTGCTTATAGATGATATGCAAACTTTGTTTTTGCAGTATCCGTCATATGATGCATTCCTTTGCCTTCACGCATGTAATTCGATTGAAAGACTTGACTTTATTTGAAGATCATGGGACCAAAATGTCGTACACGGAAATAACGGAAGCAAGAGCAAATGCAAACATCGAAAATACGTTGCTTCTTTTCTGTATTATACTACTAAATATACCGTGTCATAAATTGATTTGTGTTGCTCTTACACACCTCTGAACTGCTTTAGTTCCTCGTCATCCAACTGGAGGTTCAGCTTGGCTGCTGCCCGGGACAGCTGCTGTACAGACGGCGTGCGGACAGCTGGGGCCGCGTACAGCTCTACTGAAAATGGAACACGGACGGTGAGGTCAGCTTTTGGGTCAATGCTTTCAAGCAGCACTCAAACGTACTACACGTACATTACACCGTGTTCAAAACAACAGCATTTCACTTCACTTATGACAACACCGCATCATCGGTACGTAAACAATGTGGACCATAGTCCTATTTACAATACTTCAACCCGAGGCCAGGCCCAAGGGCCCCAGGGGAGTGAAGTTGTTTTTCTACAATTCCTAACATGCGAACCAGGATGAAGTGTTCCCATACAACCTCAGTGCTGCTATTCTTTCTATGACACTAGAAGGATCACAATGCAGTTTACGTATGGGGTATAAAGTCTGCCATCTCTGTTTGCGTTCTCTCTACTTTCACTGAGCATACAAATGTCAGACACTGCCTTGATCACATAATTTTGTGCCTCTTGTCGTGTGTGATTAGCGCACGTAAACTGTGAAATACGTCTTACCTTGTCCTTTCTCTGTCTTCTCGAGCTTCTGTCCAACACTTGTACCACCGGTAGAATCTTCATGCCCAAATGACATCATGTCACATGTAAAGTCGCTCCTAATGTAGATTTTTCGCTAACCGGGGACACCTTCTGACTGTGTGTATCTAAGGAGTATCCTGTATAACCCGATATTAGCATATCCGTGACCTCGCGACCCCACAGCAGGGCAGGGAGCCGTGGATTCATCAGGTATCACTACGCGTACGTTTTCCCAAGGAGGTGATGACTTTCTCTGTGGTGCCCCACTCTTCTCAATCTACCGCAGCTGCAACCAGTTGATTGCAGCCTTTTGTGCGCTTCGAAATGAAGCTTGATTTTTATTCACAGCGCTCTCAAGCGGTTTAGTGAGGAATTGGTATGGATTTGTCAAGTAAAAACCTTTAGACGACACCTGTTTCCACATCATTATCTGCTGTGTTATTTTGTCAGATAGCCAGGACAACAACCTTACAACCTCTGTAATAGCCCTAGTAATGCAATATCAAGTAGCTCAACCTTTAAAGTAACACGAGAGTAATTATAAACTTCCACCCTTTCTTTCTTCTTTTTGGGCCTGAGTTCTTTCTTCTTTTTGGGCCTGAGATGAGAGCACCTCCGTATCCAGCCGTCCACTAAACCCTAAAGATTAAACCAGTAAAACCTCCATCATCTTGCCTCAGTTTGCTTCTCTACAAGAGGACCAAGAAACGTAACACTTTTATCTTCATGCTTCAAGAATATATTTCCAGCTGCAGGGCTGACTAGATAGTAGAAAGTGCCCACTGATTAATAAATATTGGTCCGAAATTACCCATGCAATGGCAGCCAATGCTGAATTGCTGCAGGATTTACAATCACATCATACACAACAAGAGTTATACGACCTCATACCTTCGCCAAATGATTTTGACCTTTATGACTGACGTATTAGGAGTGTTTTTCATCAATCATCAATCATACCAGTTGATCCTCTTCACCCAAATAACATAAGTTGTCCAAACCTCCTTGTTATGACTATGAGCTTAACAAAGAAGGTTATGCTAACATTTATCATCAATTATGCAAATAAGCTCCCTCCTTATTAGCATAATTTGATTCAATGGTGTTCACATTCACACAACTTCCTAATGCCACAAGTATGAAATTGCCGTCATTTACTAGTATGGATTTATAGTAGTTTCTCATTAATTATGCAAATTAGGCCCACATTTGCATATTTCCTACCTATCAACATTCCTCTCTTCCTCAGTTACAAATGTCACATATTTGAATAGTCATATCATGGAACACAGCAGACTTTTTAAAATTGCCTCATTAATTATGCGAGTTAGAATTTGATTTGCATAATTATCATCCAATCATACAAAGCATCAAGTAAGCTATCTACATACCAAAAATCATGACCATCCATCAAGACCATCTCGAGTTATAGTTTTTCTCATTTATTATGTAAATGAGGTTCTCATTTGCAAAGCTGATATCTATTGATATTTCTCTCTTCCTCAGTTACATATGTCACATGTTTGAGAGTCCTATCATGGAAATTGATGGATGTATAAACTGTCCTCATTAATTATGCAAATTAGATACTGATTTGCATAATAAGTATCTAATCATGTACATCAGCACTCAAGCTATGTACTTACAAAAATTTATGACCATCCACCAAGCCCTTCTTGAGTAATTCCCTTTCAAAGTCTGAAGCAAAACCTGCCCCTGCAGTTCAAAAAAAGTTGCTAGGGGGCCCAAACCTATACCACTTACTCTCTGAGCTATCTACCACTCAAAAATCAGTTCCATAGCATGTCCACAACACGAGATATCATAACAGGAAGTTCCGCTGCAGTACCGTAACAAGCCGCTAAGGGGCCCAAAATCTAATCATTTTCAGGTTTTATCAAGACCTACCAACATACCAAATACCAAGGCAATCCATCCAAGAATTCTTGACTTATCGTGTTCACTAACAGACACACAGACATAACCTTCTCAGCGAAGGTAATAACTTTCAGACTACATCCTGTAATCCATATTGCATCCACCCTTCATCAAATACTTCTTCAGCAATACGTATCCATACTCTTAGTGCACACTTCCACTCAACCCCCCAGTACACCATACAGTATGACGTATACTAATACATCACCTCTTCCTTCCCAGATATAACATTATTAACTCACCTACCCTGGACAACGTCCTATTCCCATGCTGTGGCACTGCATTAATGACTGTTCTTACTCATATAAGGCCGTGTATATCCAACTTTTGTCTCCCTCCACCACATTCCACACCACTTTCTGCTGCTTATACCTTACCAATGCCTACAGCTGGCTGACAGCCAATTTGTCCCAGTAACTGACATTTCCTGCCTCCCACATGACCCCTCAGGACCTCTACCCCTATCCATGACGCATTGAAACAACACAGCCAACACGTACACATACTTCAGCATACAATATAAAACATTTTTACACTTTTCTCGTTAATTATGCAAAACACTTCGCCCAAAATCTAATCATCTTGAGATTTCCCACATACACACCGACACACCAACTACGACAACAAACCATCCAGGCGTTCTCGACTTATTCTGTGTGTCTGTTCACTAACAGACACACAGACAAGCATCAACGAATAACCTTCTCGACGAAACTTCGTCGACGAAGGTAATAATACACAAGATACATATTTGCACACTTGCACTTTATGAAACTGTCGCAAGGGTCTGGCGGCTGCCATTCGGCTCCAGCAGATGACCTCAATACGACCTTCCCCAACCGAAGTCAGGTACCCATTCACACCTGGGTGGAGTGAGGAAATTCGTGTTAAGTGCCTTTCCAAAGGGCACAACATCGGGGCATACCTGTGGTCTCGAACCCGGGACCTCTCGGTTCTGGGCGAAACGCCCTACCGGTTGCGCCATACGATGCCATACGATTAGGCCCAGGGTGTCTGACACTGTATCGTATTCACACTCACAATAGTTTCTAAATGACTTCTACGTATTTCTGGGTCAATCCTTCTGACCCAGCAAACGCCATTTACGTGTGTCTGCCAGCTCGGCCACTCCATCTCAAAAATCTTTCTTCAACCGGCAATATATCAACAACAAAGCACTATCGTATCCATGAAAATCAATGTGATGAATATACACAGAGCTCTGCAATGACAAATGTGTCCCCGTGACCTTCTTTTCTCTCATACATTTGTATCTCATTTGGAGAATAAATCAGACAGGGTGAATTGGTCCCGGCGGTGCAGCGCGCTGCCCTCTGCGGATGATTTTGTAATTCGACGAATCGCCGCGATAGCATTTTCCTTTGTAGAAGTAGGTACGTAGTGGAACTGGTATAGAGCCTGGTACACACTATCACTGTCATGATACTGGGTAAGGACGTAGGTTTTCATGGTAAGGATACGGTTGAGCTCAAGACTGAGACTGTGTAGCTTACCATTTAGTCAAAGTAAACGGTTGTACTCAGGTGTAATACTATGACCCGAGTGTAAAAAAAAAAATTCAGTAATTTTTGCTAATTTTCAGTATCTTTTAGTGTTTTCATAGTATGTTGATATAGAGGACATGGTATGTTAAATGGCTTGGAATAGATGTACCGCCCGCAGAACGGATTACACATACAATCATTCATGTCCTAGGCCTTTGTCCATATGCCGCTGTGTGTGCCGACATTGTCTCAAGACAGGTCCAGAACTAGGTCACTTGTAATAAATAAAGTACGTCGTGTGGGAATGCCATGTTCGGATTTGTTGCGTGACTCTCATTATTACCTAAAAATATCACAGGGAGTCTGCTTTATGTACGTACGGCTATCAGAAAGGACGGAAAATAGTAAGGCGGGGATTTCTCGTCTCCCAAAACCTGTCACCATGCACGCCAAATATAAGATGGGGAATTTATGACAAGGTGTCTCGGTACACACACTTCTCATCGATTCAGTGTCCGCTGAGGTTTGCATTATTACTTGTGACAAGTTTGATGTACGGGAGGTGCACGTACGGGGATTGTAGTTTGTGCCAGAGGCGTGTGGAAAATCCCACCTAAGCGTGAGTGAGTCCTGACAAATGACGCACGCGACACATCTAGACTGTTGTAGTCATATCAGCACATGAAAACATGGACGGACAAGGGGAAACTTACTTAAGAAAGATTTGGCATTTGCTCTGTTATCCACTGGAACAAGTCACGTTCGAAACGGGGCTGAACCGGATTTGCTGGTTCTTATATTTTCCATGATTAGTATTCTACATAACAACTTTTGATTTGAATGTCCGAATGTTAGTTAGAATAACAGTAATGTCAATTGAAATGTATGGAAAATAAGAATGAAAACTTGTACAAATGACGAAATCAATTTACTTCAGTACACTCCTATTTCAGACAAGCGCAACCGTGTTTCTGACAACACACGCACACCGCCTTATGACACGGCTTCAGATCACCAAGTTTCTAGACCTTAAAGGTGTAATACAAAAAGCTGAAAATGCTGTCGAGTTTGCAAAATGACACCATTTTTTTACCAGTCTTTCAATTGTTGCAGACGATTTCTGCTGCGCACCGCATGTCGTGTTTTTAGCGCCTCTGGCTAAAACTTGTTGTCAGCGTGTGGAATGAAAGTCTTTTGTCTCCGCCGATACAAATGTGTTGGTGACGTATTTGTGCCGCTGGCTACCGACTCTTACGTCTGTGATCACGGCTGGCGACTTGAGACTCGGGTTCTCAGGGGGATGGCCCCCTTCTGAACGTGAATTCTGAGCAGCTATCTGGCTGAGCCAGTCCTACAGCTTGTCTTGTTAACCACACCTTTTGCCAGGGTTGTGACATTAGAAATGTCCCTCGAGCATTTTGCATTGATGTGTATGTTGCTTTGACAGGACGTAATATTTCATATTTTAAAACATCTTATATTTGGTTGGTTGGTGTGTGTGTGTGTGTGAGTGTGTGTGTGTGTGTGTGTGTGTGTGTATGTGTGTGTGTGTGTGTGTGTGTGTGTGTGAACATAATATGTTTATCAATACATTTTTCATGTTGGAATTTTTTCTGCGCGGGTACCCATGGCCTCGAAAAGAAGTGATGAAGCCCCCTAGCAGGTTCCCCTCAATCTGCAGGGAAGACGCATGCGAATCATTTGGAGTATTGTATAGGACGTAGTTTGCTCCCTTGGCGGACTTTTGACGTATTTTTCTTCTCACTGATACAGCTATATATCATAAGTGTTACATTTTGCAGCTGAAGACAACAACTCAAACTTACTGACAAATGCCTTTTGTCAGATTCGATTACTTAAAATCGATGAGAGCAAAATCCCACAGAACTCGTTTTATTGCTTACTATCCAAACACCACTGAAAGTTAAAACATTAATCGACCTGTACCCTAGATATGCCACCTTCATGGGCAATTAACATTTATTGACGACGTTAACCCACATGTTTGATTGGTCGGGGTCATAAACAGTAAACCACTTCTTTTAGATGTCAGTTCGAACGTTCACCTTTTGAAGCTATCAGCGGAAAATTGGCAATTACTTTTTCACTTTCACCCAATTCTAGGCTCGATTGGGCATATAATTCCATAAGACAATACTTCTTGTTCAGGTAAGAGTTGATAGGTACTCACCAATTTTCTTTGTAATTATTGTTAAAGAATACAAAATAATGCCCGCGTATCACACGTAATTGTCGTATAAAGCATCCAATACCCCTGAAGAAGCATTCGACATGTTTTCCATTGCAAGTGCATATGAATCCTTGAATCATTAAAATTAATGTATATTTACTGTTCAAATATGTACAGAGACCCATTGGTATACCTGGAAGTGGTTTCTAGGTCAGCTCTCTGCAGATACCGTAGCTAGCATGCAAAACTGGGTTAGTAGGTATATGTTCAATTGGTATCCAATATTTCTCCATTTACGAAGTTACTTTTTATCTGTATTAGTTTCTCGTTGTAACAGTCATTTAGCGTAGCTGCCCGGTTATGTGGTTAGTGTCTGTTACAGTATGTCCGTATCTCTTCTGAGAGGATGAAACTGTTTGAGGCTTTCGGATACACGCCAAAGGTTCAGCCTTCCTCTATGGAATTAAGACAAGAAAGGTGTGCATCGAACTATATCGAACCGTCATCAAGTACTTCTCTCATTGGTACGCCTCCCCGCTCGTACAATTAAGTCAGCTGCACAGATATTGACAGAAACTAGAGAATCAATGCTCGTGATCGCACACCGTCCCGCGGACGTCTTTGTTCTGCATGATTAATGAATAGAGGTCATGAAGCCAATGTTCAATCAAAGATTGAAGGAATGGCTGCACCGGTGAAAATTAACATTCGGATTTTGCCGATAAAGTCTTCCAAGTCCTTTGAGTTGACAATTTAGTTTTTCCTAACGGTCATTTCGGGGCACTTAAGTGTAGTTGGGCTATAGGTTTGTGGATTTTATTATATCCGCAAAATGTAGCACTATCCCCGGTGTGCCATAGATTCGAGATTTTATTCTACAACTGAGACAACCGAGTGTCCACAACGGCATTTATAGGGCTTTGTCGATCAAAATGATGTGCGTGAGAGGCTTAGAACTTGAAAAGTTGAAGAAAGAAGACATAACTGATGGATCCATTGTAGTTTAAACAGACTTCACCTCACCTATGCCTTGCACCTCATTAGATTTACTCCATATCTTGATTAACTTATGCCTTACTCTGTCTTTCCGAAATAAGAAAACTCCAAGCCCTCCAGAGTTGAGAGACACACTTTTACTCCATGTTGGTCGTTATCAGATCTGGCCGTCGCCAGGACTAATCTAGAACTTCCAACCGCAATGTCCGGTCATCTATCTACCTCTACTTAAGAGGACTGGAGACAATCGCTTCCTGTTAATTTGATTGTAATCAACAAGGTCCTGTCATTCCCTAGTTCGTTTCCTAGTCCATTTCCGCTTCTTGAAATGCCCCTAACAAACAGGGACTACGCTTTTGTAGCCCACGATAATATCTGAAGCTCAGCAGTTTTTTGTACTTAACGATACACAACCTGCCACAGACTACACGTTTAGTTGCACCACCAGACTGAAAATGCTGTGAAATAGTTTTTCCTTCACCAGGACCACGGAAACCATCCGATGTGCAGTTTTTTGACGCCGTGAACAAGAACTTACGTCGATATGATCGCAACCAAAGGGATGTAGACGTTCAACTGACACTGTGATGGATATCCCGTCTCCTCAGCAGACATCCCTGCCGACCGGGGTAGACAAGACAGGCCGGGGTTCGCTTTGTTAACGCTTCGATCAGCGCATGGATCGAAAAGAAACCGTCCATACCACACAGACCAACGCCTGCGGGCCCGGCGCGGAAGTCTGAGTCTGAAAATCTTTTTTCTCTTCTTTTATTACTTCAAAGGAAAAGTACCGCATACTTTAAAGCTATGCTCCATTGAGTTTCCGTCGGTGGAATCGATCCAAATAGTCTCGTGAAAAGACAAATAGGATTAGTATTTTTAGTTATCCAATCTTTGGATATCCCTGCTTGTTCCGTCAGGATTGATACCTTCCCGACACCAACATTGGTCCCCAAGGACAGGCTTTGTAATTCAGCGTCTGCGCATTCGATCAATTCGACCGTGTAATAAGAGGTTTTCAATCGTGATAGCCGCGATGGCTCTTCCTCCAACCACCCGATAATTTCTTACGTCCCCCTCTATAATCTATCTTTTGCCGCTCAATAATAAACACCCAACTTGTATCAGGCTGTGGTGGCCAGGCTGGACATAGAGGTTTAATCTAATTCTTGAAAGGATTTACTTTCTCGACGATAGACTCATTAATGAACTCTCAGATAGAATATAGTTAATCCTGTCATAAGGTTTTGAAATGTCCCTGTTCTCATTTTGTGGATGAAAATTTCCACATGTAGATGAAACACCGTCGGTCCATAGAAATGATATACATTGTTGTTTTAAGTAAAGTTTCTCTGGTTGTAGTTGTAATTATTCCCAATTTGTATTAATGACCGAGTGGCGGTATAAGAGCGTATGTTGACAAAATTAACAGGCGCCCTTTCGGTCCTCTGGGAAAGTCCCTAGTTAATTGGGGTTCAGACAGATGGCAAAGGTCGCACTCATTGATGACAGAAGCAGTTGAACGCCCCCTTAGAGAATGCAATACCCAATTACTAATGCTATACTTCGTATTTGATTACTGAAAGAATTTAATTTGTATGGAAATTCTCCAATTTGACGAAAATATAACATATAAGAATATACAATAGACATGATTTGTATACAAGGCACCATCGAGAATTCATTTAACTAAAAAATAAGTATTTCAAGGCTACCATGTAAACGCTGAACATGGTCCCTTGTTTCTTATCAGAAATTTCATGTTTATCGTTTTAAGTTCAATAATCTGCAGAAAACCGGCTATGAAACGACGAAGGAACATGAAAACATCAAAACAGCTTTAATGATGCGAGACGCAGGATAAAACTTCCTTAAGGACATTCTCACACCATGAGATCAATAAGTCTACGAAGTTGCCACCGCCAAGTAATGGCCATTTCTTGAAACAGCCCCTCAGAACACACGTTATCACACCTTTTAGTTCTCGGTGATCCGTCAGACGGCACAAGTACGGGGAACACGGCAACGTGAGGACATCACCGGTGCGGCTGTCGGTGGGAGAGTCAAACCTAAATGTGTACGGTAATGCTTCCCTGGGGCCAGTAGGTGTTTGTCAAATGTGGGGATTGGATCAAGTCAATGTGGGTCACGGTGTGCGGGTTTGGTGAGAGCCCGCTCCAGGCAGTGGGACACGGAGAGTGCTACAACAGCTGAAGTACATATAGTCGCGCGGCTTCAGGCTGCAGATGGGGACGTGCCAATTTGAGGAGGCCGGATTCCTCCCCTTAAAGAAGATAAATTGCAGTACTTTAGCACCCTATTAGGCCTTCCAGGTAGAAGCTAGCTGGAGAAGCGTTGTGTGATACTCATGTGAGACACCACAGTCCTCTTAGCCTGGGTATCAAACCCCCAAACTCTGAAATATCTATCGAGCCATCTGACCAGACCCCCAAACGATAGATATGTTAGAGTTTGGGGATATGTTAGAATCTGGGGGTCTGGCATCCTGGCTACAGTCCTCTATGTTTAAAGCCATCCTTGTTCCAGATGAAACTGTACACAAGGAGTCTGTGCAACATAACAATGGGACTTTCAGTTCAGTCTATAAACCGACTACATACACACCATAGTAAGCAGGAAGTTGCACGAAGGCAGTCAAGAAAGAGAAAGACATGGTTCATCTATTGTCTACACACATAGACTTGAGAATGTAGCAGTGAAAATTGCCGTCTGTGTCCAGTGTGTGTAGAAATGACTTATTACAACTTGAGTGGGACGTCGTGACAAAGATTGCGGACAATCACAGGCTACTGGTCATAGCCAAGAGAGTCTACGTCCATTTATTTCATCGATTTAGAATGATTCATGTTACTTTTATGTAGTTTAGGCGCCACTGACCCTAAACGCCCATTTGTTGTCGTCCAATAGCCGTATTTATGAACGAGACGCATCCAGATTTGTAGCTCAATATGTAACACTACTGTCCAGACAAGTGGTACCCATTAATATACCACATGGTGGCTGTGTGTACAAATGCTGAGGCAGTCTCGAGAGCTTAGGGGCAGTTTGGTCATGATTTGTCGGCCCAGACAGAAAATGCAAATGTCCGCTCCACCGAAACAAATCTATTCGTGTGCAGAAAGTTTGGAGTGGGCCCCAAACGATCTATGGTTTCCGCATCCCCTGAATAGCTATTCTATCACAACAAAGTGTCCAATATATATATGTCTAGGACTACAGAAGAAACCGAACAGTTCGTCTCGGTTTATTCTTGTCTGTCCCCACCCAGCGTATGGCCGCCAGGTTCCAACAAGATGAAATGCTCAGGAAAGATCAGGAAAGGTCAACTTGTATAGAATAAAAAGTGCACGTGGGCCTGAATAAGAGGTAATTGAATGAGAAGTCCTCCGCTTGTTATTCATGCGGGTATGTCCGCCTTGATTGGCAATTTTTCCCGCCATTTTAGGGCACAGCTGAGGTCCCCACAATGGCAATCTCCAGAGTAGTGAACTGGTCCCAGATAATCCATTTTATGTCTTGTTTATGGTTCTGTCATAACGTTAAGGTATCAACAGTTCATCTAGATCTATCAGATTGATACACAGTTCAATTCGGCTATCGCCAGGAGACAAAAATAATGAACAGGAACAGACCTGAAGGAGTCTTTATTGTGAATTCCTCTTGTTAAAGTTAATCGCCAAAAGGCAAAGATGCCATTGTTGATATTCCACAACAAATTTCTGTCTAGTCTGTCCCCTTAAGAGGGAAGTTTGACAGTATTTACAATCTAGGAAAATTTGTTTCACTCTGATTAAGATGTATCAAGATGTATCTATGTCCACGAATGTCTATATCGACCCAATACTTCACATTTCGTACTTGCCCATGACTGACTTCATGACTGTTTATCGGGGGCCTCAATTTCAGACTGCGCAGATCTATCTGGGGAATGTCCACTCACAAATGAGACAGGGATCTGTTTTCTATCTATCTCCCATTTTGCACAACGTGTAACGTTATGTATTACATAAAAGGCTTTTCTATCATGAATGCCCTGAAGAGCTTAGCGTTATTACGTTATTAGTATATTCCACCTAAATGGAGTTTGCTCAGAAATAATTGATATTGCCGGAAAGCTAGAAAACTTATATGCAGTTTAGCCAATGATATAAGAAATAAACGTCCCTTTACTCCATTTGTACGGCCAACCTCGGGACAAAATAATGTAACTCTACTAATAAAGTACCATTAGTCTTGATGTCAAAGGATACCCGGAAGCGAAGTAGAGGCGCTAGGCCGAAAATGAATCTGCAAGAACATACACAACTTCTACAGTGTTTGAGACGTGTTTTCAATGTATATAATTAGCAAGAAAAGCTCAAAACATTCTTCAGAACATGTCGAAGCCAGCCCAGAAAATTTTGATTAGTCTATGTTGTCAATATGACAAAGTGTTGTTAAACATGGAGAAAATTTTAGCTGATGCGTTGCTACTTCTAAGTATCCGAAATGTTAAACCAAAAAGAGGCTTTCAAACTGGAAATCCCCGTCGCCCCGCCAAAGAAGCTGAGAAGCCGCTGTAACGGTTCTGTAAGATTGAAAGTAATGTTGAAACGCGGAACGGTAACGCTTGTCGTGACAATCTCCACAACGCTGCCTGACAGATTCTCCTATCATTCCTCAAGAACGGTGACATTTCCGTCGTTGGAGGTGACATTCACGGAGGCGGGACTGCATTAGTTGAGATAGCAGGATTGAATGAAACGCCGGTCCGTTCTGGACAATAAATGTGTTATCGTTTCTGCTCGGTGGAACGCTGCCGTTCTGCGCCATGCGTCAGTGCGCAGTTCTGATGGTGGCGTTTTGAGAAAGCCCTGACGCAGCTGGCCCCGGGGCACGTATCCCTCACCATGCGGAATAGTACCGCGTCCTTCGCACATCAGCGCCGCTCCATCAACTCCAAGGCTAAACTATCTTCCGTTATCTGGAAACGTTTTAACAGACGAGGATCGCAATAGTATCGCGCTTTTTTTATAATGTATTCCCTTTAAGCATCAAGTATGGGCACCAGAAGAGCCCATCAATAACTAAACTCTACATATCTGGACATCGACCGGTGAACTTCCATCTACTTTGGCGTCAAGCGGGCGACCACTTTCCTACGCGATGGCGCCGAGGTTCCTGCATAACTAGACTTATCACGTCCCCGGAAAATTGTCTCTTTGATGTGCCTTAGCCTTCCGGGACTTCAACTTTCATGTACTTGAACTTTCATGTGCTAACATCTCGAAAGTGCAGTTCATGATGTGACATTGTTAGTACTAGTCCTCGTTAGACATTGATTCTTGGTGATTGGGTCCTAAGGCGGGTGTGTTTTGCACTGATGCCAAAGAAAAAAAGGAACTTTTCTTTTCAAAGATGCTGGCCTTTTTCTCTGATTTCAAGTCCATTAGAAACTAACCATCTCGTTTGAAAGGTACGGTTTAGAAAGTTACAATGAATTGTTAAGTTGGTGAATGAAATATCTAATCCCATAAATAAATCATGACATTAGGTGTTACATTAGCCTGCGACCAGAACGTAATTAGTAAGGCTCCACGGGTGAAAACGTCAAATTGGAATATTGCTTAGAAATAATAGGATGTTCCCATGGTATAGAACATGCACCCTTTAACGCGAGAAGTTATTGGTTCTGCTCATTAGCGAACAGCACGCCATTTCCTCTCACAAATTGGGCAGAGATATTTATTGACATACACATTACAACGGATTGAATGCAACGTTATATATCGTAGTTTGTTTCCGATCGCCAAGTTGAATACTATCTATCATAAGAGGATAACTGTCTCTGGGTTGATATATAGATATGCCAGAGTCAGATTCGGTAAAATGGTGAAAAACTGTACCTGTCCTTGTTTCTGAAGGAATTTCTCATGCGTTACGCGCGCTTTTAACTTCCGTTTTATCGTTGGTTTTCTTGATAAATTGTCGGCAATTGAAAGATACGCCCTTTGGTGGTCTTATTTGTGTGATATTAACACGCATGCAATGTTCTGATTGATCGGTTTGATATTTCAATCGTTGTGGCGGAACCGCAAATGATGCATAAATCAGCATTAATGCAGTCTATCATCTCTATACAACTTCGTGAATTATAAATGAGCTCTGTTACGGTATACAGCAAGGGTCAGGTTCTATATAATTGTTTTAAAATGTTCTGTTTTCCTAATCCTAAAGAAACTCCCTGTATTGTCATATAAGCTTTCAACATGTCCATGGCAATCTTTTTGACCATCTTAAGTTTTCAATGGTACAAAATAAAGTGTGTCCCACCGATTTTAGCAACGTGTTTCGTCGTAATCGAGAATGGTCTCTACGGAGAGTTCTTGGAAGGAGGCGGGCGTTGACGAGGACGCGTCCGAGCGATGTAGGTCCCGGCTGCCCTGGTGGAGTCGCGTCAGGTAAAACCCGGGTCTGGCAGTGTTCCTCAGGCAGTCTATAAGGTGTTGGTGTTGGCTCTGGAACCGCTCTCTCTCCGGGCTCTCCACCCCGCCCGTCAGCAGGGCCTTGTCGCCTTTGGAGACTTTCTCCGGGCGGTAGATGGCGTTGAAGTTGGAGACGATGACGGTGACGGGCAGCGTGAGGAGGACCACGCTGCTGAGGCAGCAGAACGCCGTCACCAGCATGCCCACGATGGTGTTGGGCACCATGTCGCCGTACCCGAGCGTCGTCATGGTGACCACGATGTACCAGAAGCCGGCGGGGATGCTGGTGAAGTTGGACTCGGGCCGGCCCCGCTCACAGTAGTACATCATGGTGGCGAAGATGACCACGGTCATGGCCAGCGCGAAGAGCAGGAAGCCCAGGTCGCGCATGCACGCCTTCAGCGTCTGTCCCAGCATCTGCATGCCGGAGGACGAGCGCGACAGTTTGAAAATGCGGAACACGCGGAACACGCGGAGGGTCACAAACACACCGTTCAGCTCCTTGTTCTCAGGGATGCATAAAGCGATATAGAACGGTACAATTGACACCAGGTCGATCACGCTCAAAGGACTCTTCACAAACTCTCGTCTGTTTGGCGCTGCGAACAGTCGCAGGGAATACTCGATTGTAAAATACGTGACGCAGGTTATTTCCACGACAGAGAAGGTGACTCTGTACCTGTCCCCGCACCGCAGCCATTCGTCCTGCCCGCCAAAGTTGCGGCACCAAATTGTCTCCACAACGTTCGCTACGATGGAGGCGACGATCATGGTTCCTGTCACGTAAAACGATGCCTGAGCGACTGCTCCCGACAGCGGGTCGTCCAGAATGCTCCACAGTCTCGCGCGGAGTGTGGAGATCGCTGACGCGTCCTTGTCATCTGCACCCGCTGCCGTTTCAGACTCGATTTGCTCTAGGGCTTCCTTTTTCTCCATGTACGTTTCCCGACAACACACTCCGACGATATCCTCGGCCATGAGGCGAAAAAAGATGAGCTCGTTGTCGTAGTCCTTGACGGACTCGTTCTCGGGGTAGTGTAGATGGCCGGTGCGGTAGTACGTCAGGATGTACCTGAATATATCCGGGTCCCGGTCGAACACGTACTCGTCGGTCTCCGCGTTGTAGAAGTAGTCTTTCTCATCGCTTCCGAGCAGACTGTCCGGGAAACGGTCAAAGATTTTACGGGACGTCACAAACAGCGTTCCGCCCACTTGAAGCTTTACCCTGTCGTCTTTCCGCACAAACTTCATCCTCGTCGCGGTAAAATGTTCAGGCTGTATGGCAGGATGCTGTACAGAGCAAGATGCTTCTGCAGCGCCGTCCATGGTGCAGGAGAACCACACGGTGCTCTGAGTTGTGCACTCCGCTCAAGCTCCGACCTGTTATGAGAGACTTTCAGTTCGCATTGGGTGCACCGGCGGAGTCATGTGACGCAACTGCCAAAGTTGCTCAGTTCAAACCATATGAATGTGATTGAGCACGCTGATCAGGCGTAACTCCGCTGGGAGCCTTCAATGCGGCGTCGATAATGAGTCCCGGCGCATCAAATCTGTCCGCAAATATCGTTAGCAATGCTTGCTGTCCGCCCGCAGCCGTGATATTTCTAATCGTGCTGGTATATAGGGCAATATGTATGATAGCGTCTTTTTCACGCGTTCTGATTCATATTTACAGTCCACGGTTCATGCACAGGTTCATTGGAATTCACGGTAAAGGATTCCGTAGAATCTTCTGCTTATAAGCTTTCAATATGCCTTTTCCCAAGCCTCTATAGCAAAATGTGTTCTGGCAGAAGTGAATTAGGGAGCCTAGAGTACGGCGTTTTCACTAACGTATCCCGGCGCCTATCCAAAAGGGGACGGCTGCACATGCATGCTTTTCTTTAGGAGGGGCTAGATTCACAGCCATCATGCATTGATGTTATCAACCGCAAAAGGGTAAAAAATACGCGAAACAATCGACGCTCTTGTAACTGTGCATGTAAGATTGACTTGTTTGAATACAGAACTAGAATCGCCTGAAGCGTGACCATTTGTCTGCTGAGTGACTAGTTGCTTTATTGATTGTTTCGGCGCGCTATTCCCGCTCGTTTAGAGCAGACCACTGCATATCATGTAACATTACACGTACGCCTGCAGGGTCCACATGTACATACTGGTATTTACGTGCTCTGGAAAACTAAAATGGTATCTAAAAGGAATACAACCACAACAACGAGCGCCTAAAAAGTTGTTCTTGCGGAAACGCTCCGGCGATCATTGATGAGCGCTTGTTCATCGAAAAATTCAAATATCAGCAAATCTTATATGGAGATCTACGGGAGACTGGCCAATCTTAGGTCTCACAGCGGTCGCAGTGCGGTCGCCGCCCTAGTGACAAGGAGGTATATCATAAAGAAAATTGTCTGTTGCACTTTGAAGGAAACGACCTGTGACGGTCCATCATCTTGTCACAATGCGCTGTCCCGTGAGAGCAGTGGAGAGGCACTCAGACATAATTCAATCAACCACGGAAGGTTCCCAAGAAGAGATAAGAAACCATAATGGAGAAATGGCGGCCTTTGTAAGATATGATATGAGATATGAGAAATTCAACGACTACGCAAAAAGTAGTTTCATTGCACATTCATTCCAATGAAGGTTCAGGCTTACTTCAAAGCTCAGTGTACCATTATCTCATATTTCATCGCGGTAACACTGTAATACCAAATGTATCACACACACCACTGAGATATTATCTTTATATCAGCCATGAGAACAGCATTTTTTCATGACTGCCGCACCCATGTATTTTCTTGACACGTACTGAGCACTTAATATCCCTGAATTTGAATAGTACTCATTAGAATCTTCAACGAGGACTGAAATAGCTTAGTTTGTAACATCCTAAATTGTTACGGCGCTTTGTGCTAATTTAAGCAAGGAAGTTTAAAATCATTGGTTTAAGCACCTTAGCATCTTTCTTAGTCATCGCTATGTCTATGTTGTTTTTTGTCTGTCTGTCTGTCTGCCTGCCTGCCTGCCTGTCTGCCTGTCTGTCTGTCGGTCTGTCTGTTTGTTTGTTTGTTTGTTTGTTTGTTTGTTTGTTTGCATAGATGATCGGATCAAAATGAGATAGGGGTATTGTATGAGACCTGCTAGTTGTTTTGAGGGGTACTTTCCTTTTCGACTCAGACGAGATTTTCTGAAAATTGAACCGGCGCTTTGACCCAGTCGATCATTACATCAACCTC
The DNA here is from genome assembly GCF_035083965.1 of Branchiostoma lanceolatum. Taxonomy (NCBI): domain Eukaryota; kingdom Metazoa; phylum Chordata; class Leptocardii; order Amphioxiformes; family Branchiostomatidae; genus Branchiostoma; species Branchiostoma lanceolatum. The sequence continues at coordinate 12,991,943 of NC_089726.1, read as the reverse complement.
CCGCTACAGTGACGTCATGAGATTGCAGGCGAGGTTTATAGGGCAGAGATACCGTCCTTTATACGGTCGTTAACACAGTCAGCCCTGCCCGATATGAGATTCAAATCAGGTTAATCCGGAAACACAAAGTACTCACTTATTTTATCGTTTCCTTTGACCTACTTCGGCCACGTGCAGTGATTCAGTTCCCTTGTTTTTCAATCAGGCCAGAAAGTTACGACCTCCTAATGGAAAAAAGTTGGCGGGCCCAATTCTATACCCTTGTGCGACCATTAAGTGTCCATTCTTTCCACTATTCAATTTGCGTTATTGTCACGATTCGTCTGACCCATTTAAAACAAAAGTTGTACACATGGGCTGCATGTCAATGCGTCAATACTGACCTAGACTGATAAAAATGTTCCAATTTTCAAAGCCAGCCCCCAGAGGAAAACTATTATTGAATTTGACGGCATAGCAGCACGTACCATACTTACTTACAATCTGTTCAAATAGGTTTTATTTTAGTCATGGCGAAAGTCTCCACTCCTAGAAATAGTTATCTAGTTTCACAAATCAAATGACAAATTGCTAATCAACTTTACAGTCAGCCGAAGGCTTCAAGCAATTTGATGACATCCGTATTTCATCCTGCAAAACAAATACAGTAAAGCGGCTAAATCATCTAATGCCTAAAAGTCAATACATTATAGACATGGATTAACCTGCCAAGAAAGACATATTTTACTAGGGTTTAGTGTTATCATCGCTATAAACAAAGGTGTATATGAGAGTTATTCAAAGATCTCATTTCAATATTTCCACGGCTGCCAACGTAATCATAAGATTTTTTTCCAGGCAACAAGATGTTGAGACACGCATTACAATATGCCCGTCCGTCCCTATTCTATTAGCATTAGCACGCTGTAAAAACGTCCAACAATTCACAGTGATATACGACGGGTCGAACCACAAAGGCAAGCCTGAAGCTTAATATACACATCTAGGGCGTGACCTAACAGGCGAATATAAGCTTGGAGAGAAGTTGTGAGTACTTGACAGAATGAGACCATGTCATTACGGTCGGATGACTGATTATCGACAGAAACATGACAGGTTTGGGGATGTCGTGGTTTGAGGGATAGAGACGTATCGGCCTGAGTACCGCCAAGCGCAAATTGAAACCCCCGTCATGTGGTTTGGCTTCATTCATCCATAACTTTGGCTAAGTACTAGCCTTAAGAAGTGCCGAAAGTCATATTACACCTCAGTATATTCGCCAACTTCTTTTCCCATCGGTTAAATGGAATTCTGAAGCGGTTGTCCTTGACTTCATTATGTGGTACCGGTATGGGACAGAGAAGGGTCGGCATTCTTGGCAAAGCGCATATGCGCATGTGTTTATAGTAGAATAATACCGGGGCAAGGAATACACAAACTTGCGCACAGAAAAAATCGCCTATATTTATCTTAACAGCGCGATGCCTAGTGCTGCAATTATCTCCGAGCCGCACTGTGGACAATAAGCCTCCGTCGCCACGTGAAACGCAGCAGTTTCGTAAGGTTAAAATCCAAATTCAGTCGAACGGAAAGAAAATAAGCTGTGTGATGGATAGCCAAGGATAAAGCCGGCTTATCAAAGTATTCACCAGACGGCGATAAACCGTTACACATCAGGAGATCTAACCGCAGGAAGACGTATTTCCAGAAATTCCCAGTAGAGCCGCTTCCTCATGCATGTCCTTCGGCTGGGATTAAACCACGGCGACGCTCTGATCTATCTTATAGGTTTGTGCAATATTAGTGCAGTGAAGGACGTTTGGCATACAAGGTAATACAGTAATCTACTTACAAGACGTGTCCTGACTATTTGGAAAATCAATAAAAATTTGTTTGGTTTCTTTCTTTACAGACGTGGAACTTATTTCATCTTATATTTTGCTTTACTGCATAGTTTTCTTCTACCGTTTCAAATGACGCCATTGTTCCTTAAGTTCATTATGGACAGTTGTTTAGAGAAATGATTGCACAGTACTAAATCGTGAGATTCAGGAGGAAACAGACAGAATGAAAAAGATATGACGAAGCAGTTTGGCGGTTCTTTATACAGAGCACAGGGGGTTATATCCACACACACACAATGCATTGTGGGAGCCCTTTTTTTTTGCTCGACCTCCCCTGTGGCAGTTATTAGTGACGAAAGAGAACCGTCACGTGATCAGCATGAATAGAAACATTTCATCAAGGAGGTTGCAATAAAGATCCTTAACTCAATGAACTCGACCTATAGCTTAGCTACAAGTAGAAGAATGTCAATGTCATTGCTGTCAGTGATTGGTTATAATCCACACATGACTGCGACTTAAACTTCAACCTTAAAGACTTTGATGTCGCCTCAGCCTTTGTGTGGTCTAGTAGACATGAATCTCTATGATTTATGAAGGATTATAACAAGAAAATGTAATAGTTGTAACTCAGAACAAAATTCAGATCAACCATTGTGCCCACTCATGTAATGCGATTTCTTATGAAATGTTATCATAAGCTACACATCCTTTCTCACGGGAAAGTTGCTTGAAGACTGTATAAAAGGAGGATCACGACAGAGAAAAGTTCACAGAAGCATATGTTGTATCGGAGACGAAGTGCAGAACACGAATTCTGTGTCTAGCGGGAAACTTTGCGGTAAGATAAGTCTTATCTGATTCCTCCAGAGTTTTTTTTCTTTACACTGTATTTCTAAAGTCCGTAGTGATCATTTGATCTTCTAGTAGGTTGTTGTAATGCCGAAATAGTATTTACCTTGATATTGAAGACAAGTTATTTTTCCATCACTACAAAAATATTTATACTCTATCTGTACATGAAGTAGTATATAGTGGTGTTAGAAAACTCGTGAAAAAAATCATTACTCACATTGTAGATAATTACCCTGTTGCATTCGTTGTACGATAGGTTTGGTTTACGACGGCAAATTGCGACCATTTATGGAATATTGTGAATGTGTCCTACAAGATGCAGCTGGCTTGAAACGGTAAAGGGTCTTCTCGACGGTCACTTCTTTCATGGCCTTAGGCTGGCTAAAATCATGCGACAAAGTTGACTGCGCCCTAGTACCTAGTACAACAAAGTAAACACTTTACCGGCTATGCAAAGTTTCTTTCAGTTTGATCAGGAACATAATTATTGCCACTTGAAGTCACAAAGAGTACCCTGTATAGCCAATATTGCTGCCTTGTGTTTTATTTTGTTCGTATTGCATACACGGTAAACCGCCTCATGGCGTAACACATCAGGTTTGTACTGAAGAGTACAAGCTGCATATCCGGGCAGATTTATTTGATCCACCGACACAGGAAAGGACTCTTACTCTTTTCGATAAATGTGGTGGGTTCTTTTATGTGCTCGAGGTGTGGTTCTCCTCGAACACGAGTTCTATTTAACGTACTATCCGAGGGACGTCCCTAACCGAAGCTAGGTACTCATTTTCACCCGAGTGAAGTGTGGAAAGTCGAGTAAAGTACCTTTCCCAATGGCACAACGTCAAGGGGACAAATAAGGGGACCCCAGATTCGAACAAATCTGTGCCAATAAATAAAGCTGTCTGTTATCTATCGCCCTCCCTCACGAGTACGCCATTTTCCGGCATCTATATTAGACTTGGTACGAAATAAATCTGTTTGATCACCAACAGAGGAAGGTATGGTGTTTTGTTGACACAATCCTAACCAGTCTGTTAAACACAATACTTATTCTCTTTCTCTAAACAGTGAAAGAAATCTCTAGCCATGCGTCCACTCCTGCTCCTTGCTGGCGTTGCCATCGTTTTTGGTGTCAACTCGGATGCCTGGTTTTTCTCTTCCGACAAAGCTGCCAACAAAAAGGTAACGGTCCCAAACAACAGCGGAGCCAATGCCAAAACATCCAGGTATGTCATCTGAATAAAGTCAGCGTTTACAAAATGTATTAGGTACAGCCCTATAAAAGAAAACCACCAAGTCGTCGAATCCTACGTACTTTTAATGTTTTATCTATTTCATGATTGACGTAAAACCATGTATTGTGTCACATGACAGCACTGCTTTTTTTTTCTATTTTAGTACACTTATTTTTAGGGCAAGATCTTTATATCTTACTCTAAGAACACCATTTCAAACTATATGATCATAATTGCCACCTTTACGGATACTCCCATTGATTGCTTTGATTAATGTGTATGGTTCGATCTTTAACCTGAGCATAACTCTCCTTTAACACCGGGAGACGGCTGAACGTACGTTCCGTAAGACTGCAATCCTTTCAGTTTCAACATTTAAGTCGGGATTCGAGCTCTGAACTCTTGGTCCAGAAGCGGAACAGCTAAGTACTAGACCACAGCATACATATTCAGTTGTGAGGCAGCTGGTTTTATCAGAACTACTGTTCACGTTTCTTTTTTTGTCTTTTTTGTTCTTTATCATTTAGGAACATCGAAAGGGTAAACAAACCTGCGGTATCGAACTTCCCGTTCTGGCCATGGGATTCTATCCAACCACCGGCAGCGAAACACCCGGCCAGGCATCCCGCCCAACCCTCGGCACCGAACCACCCGGCCAGGCGTCCCGCCCAACCCCCGGCACCGAAGTACCCGACCGTGCATCCTGTCCAACCCCCGGCACTGAACTACCCGGCCAAACCGGCTAGACGCCCTACCCAACCTTTCGGACACCAGCTACCGGCTGGGCGCCCTATCCAGCCTCCGGCACCGCATCTCCCGGCTGGGCCTCCTACCTCTGGCAAGTTACACACCCCCGCCACTAAAGACAAGAAGACGAAGCCCTATCGCTATCTCTACTGCCCAGAGAAGTGTACCGAGATCAGCGGGAACATCGACGACTGACCGGCGTGATCTGCCAGTAACGTACTTGCCCAAAGATAACATGACCTCCAATTCAACAAGCACGATATTTGCGCTATGTACTAAACTACTTATGATCATTAACCGAAATAGTAATATTTTCCACGTACCCATTGTTAACAAAATAATTAACCCACACACAACATTTACTGTATACTAAAGGCGCAAAACATATAAAGAATTTAACAGTCATCACAGATTTAAAGAAAAGAACGAATCTGCAATACTACAAACTGGTAAAACATTGTAGTGATGATTTAACTACATTCTGTTTTATACAATGATGTCAAGAATTGTTTTACTGACGAAAGGGCACTGGTAGTCGAGACTTTGTCTTTGTCTCATACCTTAATGACGTACTGTAATATTGATATTTCTTGGCCACATGTTAACCATTAGACATGACAGCGAACCACAAAGGAATGGTACTAATAAAAGCTTTGATTAAACTCATTCTGACATTCAGTAGTATACATAAGACAAACATAATCACTCACTCATGTACATATAGCTCTCCACAATATCAAGCAAAATGTCAACCCTTTGCAGTTCGTTTTGTTTCAAGGAAACCTGCTTCATATGTCGTATATCTGAATGGTTGATATTGATATGACATTGAACATTTCTAAATCTTTAGAAGGATTTTCACCTCGACAAGGCGTAAAGGCACCACACTACAGCTGCCAAACAGTTATGAATGCGTCGTTGACAGTGAAGATGCTAACATTAACACACTGAAAAATAATAGTCTCTGAAAGACGCTTGCTCACATGCCAATGGGTGTTGCACCTGGGAACCGTCTGCTGTACAATAGAGACGTCTTACGTTCAAAACGTTCCGTAGTTCGTAAGCTTCTAGTGAATCAAGTGCCAAATGGGATTGGAGGAACCTAGTTAGCGGTGATAAACTGGATGAGTGCTTGAATACCCAGTAAGTGAGGATAGATGTACTCTTTCTTACCATTAGCGGTATGAAGTGTAACAGAAGTGTGCTTCACCGGGGAGATAATCATATAAATGTGCCGCAGACGTGACCTGACTGTACAAGTACAGTACAGCAGGGCTTTACCGGGGATTCCACTAAAGCCGTGCTGTGGAGTTCCCAGGTGGAAACCTTCCACTAGCTGATGACAAAATAATTAGAAATACATTTAATAACTGTTCAAGGTGGAAGACATGGAATCCCACCGTTAAGCCAGGCTATAGGGATGAAACCGCGGCATCTGTCATTTTTGTCACGGCTCATTAATCTTCAGAAAGTTATAACGTCAGTTTTTTGCAAATAAACATGATGAATGATCTTGTGCACTGCGTACGGGGAGACAGCAATCATCAGAGAGGTGGGTGATTCCATGCGGAATCCAAGCCTGAGTACTCCAAACCAACCGGGAAACGCTTCAACAGGTCATCAAGCAAAAGCAATATGGAACTCACGCACTGTTGTGGCTCCAGGGTATCTAAACGTCAGATAGACATGAAAGCTCCAAGAAACAACATTACTACAAATGCCTCTTGGTAAGAAAATGCATTATCATTATCGGCTGGTGGCGGTGTTTGAAGGTATCCGTCCACACAGAGATGGCAGATAAAGTATAAATGGGGGATTCGTAACTATCTAGATAAGAAGGATCAGAAGTGGTGATAATTCCTGACCATACACGGTCCTTCGGGGGCATAAATCACACTGGTAAAAGCGAATCTTTTTTTCGTCAGAAATGCTTTTCACAGGTTTGTATCACCTCTGACGTGTTTCCATAGTTTATATAAACTATTTTGGAAGTAAGGAAGAGGCGTCAGGCAAAGTTTGCCCCATGTCTATGCTCATACACAGAAACAGCTGAATAATTCAGCTATGGTGGGTAAATAATTCAACAAGGGCAGACCTTTGAGCCCTTTTTGCAGAGTTCCTTCACATTGAATCCTGACCGAGTCAGACAGTTAAGTACCAGATCGCGTGTCGGCAGACCTCGTGCCTGTCCGGGAGTCGTAAGTAGAGCCAGCATCAAACTGGTCCATGTATGCATCATTAAGAAGGGCAAGGCGTCCACTCATATATTTCAAATCCGTAAGGATTATGTTCACAGCAGGCATACGAAATCATTAGGTTTGCTGGACATCTACCTTTATGAGCAAATCCATCAATCAATTGCAGTATGACAGCCATAAGAATGACACTTCTGCATTGAGGGAATGTCGAAGTACTTTTTGTTTCAGACAGACGTGTTTCTTTGTCTTTGACCTCTCCCGAACTGTCACCTTTTCAGCAGCGTGAGGAACAACTCTGACATTTGTTACCAGACATGCAAATAGACTGTCTGTCAGGAGTGATTATGATGACAGTCAGCAAGCTAATAACAACGGTTCTCTGTACATTGGTATAGTTCACTAACAATTTTCATAGTACCCTGGAATCCAAACCTATTATAGCTTCCAATCTTCATTGCGGGACTGACACGTCCGGAGAGCGATGTGGAGAGAAGAGTTAGGAGATCGCCTAAGGACGTACTTTAGAATAGAAGAAAAGTGACACACTGAAAAGTGAATCTATCTGCATAATGTGATGTTAACCATTCAAAGGTACCAGAGAAAAGGTTCAAATATATTTTCAATGACAAAACACAACATCGATTTTGTTACCGTTATTTGTTACTGTTATCATGCCAAACGTTCAATAGATACACAACAGGTAGCGGAGAGCCATTGCAGCCGACCACAGACGACAAAACCGAGCTTACACAACAAACGCTTGAAGGGGTGTTTCCTAATAACTGAGATGCGGTTTCCTTTGTATAACGTACCAAATAGTGACGCGCATATCTGATCCAATTAACGTTAGACACTGTCGAGGTCTCTCAAGGGATCATGTGGTATGCTGAGATAGAGATGGACTCTTTTGTTTGTTAGGGAATGAGAATATTCATTGCAACATTTTCCATTCTCCTGAATACACCTAGTAGCATCGTATTTAAAAACAGTATCCTCAGATAATGATTCTGTAATTGGATTATGGCATATTCCGGTAGATATCACTGTAGTCATATATCACGAGAAGGGCTTATGCCTTTTTAAACTCTTCACTGCCAGGCATACTATGTGCGACTAATGGGTGCTTGCAATGTCATTTGCCAAGAAGGTTATGTTTTTGGTAGCGTTTATATGTATCTGGATGAACTGGATGGATTTATTTTCTTGATATCTGGCATGTGGGTAGGTCTTGGTACATCTTTAATTAGCGCTAGCAGGAGCGTGATACCACAATTTGAGCAAAAAAAATCATCAAGTGTGATGGAGAAGGACCCCCTCTACCAAAATATCAGGTCAAACCTTTTCTGTATGATGGGTTGAACGAAATCATTTCTTTCAGGCCCTGGCTCCTGTACTATAAGACCTCAATTACAAATCATGAGACTTTGGGCCCCCTAGCGGCTCGTTACGGAACTGTAACGGAACGTCCGGTTTTGATATCTCGTACATGCTATGGTCAAAATTTCTGAGTGGTAGATACCTCTTGTTGGTACACTGCAATTCCGACTGTGTTTGTGTCCTCCAAACTTGTACTGTTCAGTAATATTTTTAAACCTTTGCTGTAAGAAGCAACAGAAAAACTGATATCTAAGAGATGCTGTGGTCCCAGACATGCCTTCCATGTGATCCAGCTACTTCGGAGTAATTGGTAGATGATATGCTACAAAATCCAACTTGGTACAAACGGGCTGTAATACAAATATGTTGGCCGAATTAAGTCACAGTGATTTTACCTTGTCTTACAGTTGTAACAGCCGGTGCATTCATTCTAGTTAACAATTCAAGAATCATAATTACGCTGTCAATAGAACGTATTGGAAATCACTGCAGCTAGGGTGAAACTGGGTCAGCAAATCCATCGTACTTATTGAACTATTTAGTATCCCCTGCTGTATTTGTTGGAAGTGGGATGGACGTCGGGTTGGTATTGAAGACAGTACTGCACGATCAAATCTGAGATGCTTTCACTGCACTGATGATAAATAATGGTGAAATAAGTAGTTGTAATTCTGATACAGGACCAGGGATGAAGGTATAAAACTTTTGATATATCACAAAGGTCAAATGGACGTACTGCAACAAAATATCCGGGAGGGCAGATGTCACCGTCATGCAAGAAATCTCGTAGATCAAGGCGACCGGGGAGAAACTGCATCTGGAGAACTGTCCGATATGTCGCTGCTCGTTGTAAAGATTCGGACCCTTCAGAGGTTTTTCCTAACGCGTGAAGGTCACTGGGTCATCTTATCGGCACTGTCCATGTAGGAGGCATATCGAGCAACAGACTCGCCCGTCAGCAGTGACATTTCTGACACAACAAGACGAACTGCATCCCAACTCCTGTGAACTTTCTTCTGTGAGGGAATCCAACGTCTATTCCCCCACCATTATTTGCCTTTGTTCAGTTACATTGTGACGTGGAATTTTCCTCATAGACAGCGGTACACAAAGTACAAAAATAAAAACACATTGATAAACACTCCAGTGCCTGTTGATGTACTGTACATGTTGTCAAGGTACTGGTAGCCATTCGCTCATTTCCAATGATACTTCTTACGTAGTCGGACTGCCTGAATGATTTTATCTTCCTCTATGATAGGAGATTACGATAGAGACTGCCTGGCATTGATGTAAATGGTTCTCCTGTTGTGATAGCTAAACTTGTGATCAACCATAGCACACATGATAGCACGTAAATGCGTAACGCCAGATGCCGTCAACTTTGCCAACGTGCTGCGTGTTGTTGTTCACCTTGTACTTGTAGTGCCTAGTGGCACATAGGGCAGCAAAGTTTCCTTGCTGTTTCTGTAGCAAGGTATATTTTTACAGGAAGGGGTTGCTAGCCCTTCTCATTTAACGTGCTCGAGGCACCTCCTCAAACACGGAACCCCATTCTACGTCCATTCCGAAAGACGAGTGCAGCCTTAACCGAGATGCCCTTCCCAGGATTGAACCTGGGTCACCCAGTTAACATCTAATCGGAACCAGGAGCTCAACTTTGAGGCTGCCAGTTGAGCTACAGATACATCCCCAACGCGCTGCTTAGTCACATTATTAATGTGCAAACGTTAAGCCCCTGTCACACTTGTGCGTATAAACCATTCCGTGTGAGTTCCGTGTTAAATTTTAACAATACGCAGTTGTACGCTCAAAATATCAATTTTTTTCCAGTTATGCGCGGCGCACATATAGCGTGTGAATAACGAATTCAACGCATCCAATGCGTTTGAGACACGTGTAATTTGCATATGAAGTGCGCAATACTCTTATCGTTGCAGCGAATAGCTGCGCATCAGGTGCGTGTGCTGAGCGCATTCCGAATGCCCACAACGACTGCCGGCCGCATGCCTGGCGCATGCCTGGCGCACTTCCGACGACTTTTCCTTTTATTACAAGTTCAGATTCGACTACAAGAACAACATGGGGCGCCGGCCGAAACGTGGCTCTTCCACCCGCGCTAGCCGTGGCCGTGGCCGTGGCTCGTCTAATTCTGGACCACCCGTTGAGGCGTGTAGCACCCCTGATGCTGTAGTTGACCGTGATGGCTGTGTTGGCCATGGTACTGAAGACAGTCCCCCGGCCCCATCAGGCGAAGCTGTCCAGTCTCACTCCCCTGGTCACGAACCTGCAAACGAGGGTGGTGAGAAGGAGCAGACCTCCGGGTCACCATCACCTCAGATCTCGTCTGCTGCCCTCCAAAAGCCACGAGCAAAGAAGACCAGCTACTCCCTAACGTTAGATGCTGAGGTAGAAAAGGCTTTGGTGGAATGGGTCAAGTATAAAGTGTTGTGTGGTATTCGCCAAGCAAACTTCATGGATGCGTACGTGTTTCCAGAAGATGATATGGTGAAGAGTCAACGCCAGCTTCAAGCCTGGTTCCAGGGGGTAGTCTCATGAAGGTATCTTCCTTAGAGAGTCTCCTTCCCACTCTCGCCAGCAACTCATCATACATGGCAGGGGGCATCTCATGAAGTTTTGGAAGGCCCTCGTGTCTTCGTTTCGTAGCTCCACCATTAATTGGTGATAGATCCCAAACTGTTGTCTTCTCTCTATCCACGGCCGGACCCAGACGGTCCTTTGGCGTGCTCTTCTCCTTCTCTTTCTTTGACGAAGGAGATGGAGTTGTAGGTTGACGATTTCAAACTGGTGTTGGATGACAGCAAGCATGAGGTGTCGCCGGTTATGGCCTGGATCTGCGCTGCCATGTTCGGAAGGTCTATCAACCCTGGAGTCAGAGGTGCCCTCGTATTTATACCAAATCTGGAATATGCCCTGGATGTTCGTCGAGCACGCTATGTGAACGATATCCGTTAGCTATCTGTGCGTTTGTCATACGCTACTGGTACGTGCAATGCGCTGCCCGATCGCAGGACGAACGACACCAATTCGTGACGTATATTCTTATTCGCTATACGGTCGATCATCATGCGTTGTATCTGCGCTGCAAGTGCGCGATGTGGTCGCTGCGCAGAGATCGTGCCGCAAGAGAAGCGTATTACGGCGATCGGAGCGCAAACACAAAGCGCGCTCGTACCTTACTCGACCGATGTCGGACGTGTGAACTGCGTTCTTATAACGTCTGAGCTGCGTCCCAGCGTTCGCACGAAAGTTTTGGGTAGTTTCAAAAATATCAGGCGTACTGGGCCGTGCCTTGCGTGTGCCTGCGTGCCTAAAACTATCACAAAACGATTGAGAAACGCATTAGGTGCGTATTGGGCGCACGCCGGCGTATGACAAAAATGTTAACACGCAACTCACACGCCCATGTTATACGCACAAGTGTGACAACGCCGCGACGGTAATGGACAGAGAATGGGATCGGAGCACGTCAGTTTATTAATCTTCATTTTATGGTCCATAAAAAGTCATGAAACATTGAAGGGATTTATATGATAGATCAAAACGGTACATCAGTATCCTGATTTCGTTATTGCCTAGTAGATATTGCATCTTAGCATTATGAGGTAACATTATGAAATGATGAACAGTCTCTCAAGGCCTCGATTTGTCATTTAACAAAACAGCTCAATCGGTTGATTTTTGTAGGAATTCAGTTTGGCAGTATTGGAAGCTGGGAGGGTCATATATGGTAGTTATTTCTTTTGTTTTTACTTTACCCGAAGGAGAGAGATTGGAAGTTCTACGTGCCAACTACTAAGTATCTAATACTAGCTGAGAAAATAACAAGATTTAGCCTTCAAGTACCAGAGTTATCTTCTCAGGATTGATGTGTTAAAAAATGTGTTCTATCACAGGGTGGAACTCGTTGCCACCAAGAACATTAGGGGCATACTCGTGAGATAGTTTAGACAATGCTTGCAGCTAGCTGTGTACAGGTTAGGTGTGACAGGTCGTTCAGTGTAACATAACAAGCTGCCTCCACGCCGCGTGCTGGCGAAGTTGGTGTGTTACATCGAATGGCTATACAGATACAAATGCAGTAGCCATGTCTGTTCCATTAAGAGCAAATGTCTGTAAGGATCAAACAATGGTGGCAGGGGTCAAAAAATCGATTCGGCTCATATTTTGCACAGTGATAGTACTTGGCCCACTATCCCTCAAAATAGCTTTCTTTTTGCTCATCACCGATTGTTGCCATGGCAACGGGCCAAACAAGTTTTGGGGCCATTTTCCCTGATTTGGGTATGTCAAAAACATGAAAATTGGCTCAATTTAGGACATGATTACGAGCAGATGCTTGAATTTAACGGGAAAACAAAAACTGGGCTAACAAGAGCAACTATTCAGCTTTATAAGAATAGCTTTGAAGTTTTCAGAAATTCAAGTTGAAGTGCTTGGGCAACCTCAAAACAATACAGTGTTTGTGGCTTGTGAAAAAAGGTAATTTTGTCCCAACTTTGAAACGCTGTAAGTCCAAAAGTGGTGTTTTGTTTTGCTTCAAATTTACATCATATATACATCCAAGTTGTAGCTACCATGTATCTGTTTTCAAATTTTGGTATCTTTTTTGGTTGTCACGTAACTGTCCTCAGAAGTAGGTCATTTTTTAGGTTTGACGAAAAATATGATATTTGGCCATATTTCAAGCCCAATATATGGCAAAGAAAAGAAGTGATCTGGTTTAAATTCATGTCAAAGGTAACCCTATGCGCGTTCTATCAAATGAATGGTTGCAAAGGTTGGTGTCTTGTATCGTTGCTGTGTACTTGTCCCTAAAAGTAGGCCATATTTTCGACATATGCGGAAATCAACATTTTTGGCTAACTTTGAAGCCCTGAAGATGTCAAAGTAGGATGTTTTTTCGATTCAATCTTTAATCAGAGGTACCCCTATGTATTGCCTATCAAATGAATGGTTGCAAAGGTTGGTGTCTTGTATCGTTGCCGTGTACTTGTCCCTAAAAGTAGACCATATTTTTGGCATGTGTGGAAATTGATATTTTGGGCTATGTTTGAAGCTCTGAAAATGTCAAAGTGGGATGTTTTTTTCAACTCAATCTTTTTCAGAAGTATCAGAAGTACCCCTGTGTATTGTCTTTCAAATGAATGGTTTCAAAGGTTGGTGTCTTGTTTTGTTGCCATGGACTTGTCCCTAAAAGTAGGCCATATTTTGGGCATGTGTGGAAATTGATATTTTGGGCTATGATTGAAGCTCTGAAGATGTCAAAGTGGGATGTTTTTTTCAATTAAATCTTTTATCAGAAGTACCCCTGTGTATTGTCTACCAAATGAATGCCTGCAAAGGTTGGTGTCTTGTTTTGTTGCCGTGTACTTGTCCCTAAAAGTAGGCCATATTTTCGACATATGCGTAAATCAACATTTTTGGCTAACTTTGAAGCCCTGAAGATGTCAAAGTAGGATGTTTTTTTCAATTCAATCTTTTATCAGAAGTACCCCTGTGTATTGTCTATCAAATGAATGGTTGCAAAGGTTGGTGTCTTGCTTCGTTGTAGTGTACTTGTCCTTAAAAGGAGGCCATCTTTTGGGCATGTGTGGAAATTGATATTTTGGGCTATGTTTGAAGCTCTATAATGTCAAAGTAGGATGTTTTTTTTTTCAATTCAATCCTTTATCAGAAGTACCCCTGTGTATTTTCTATAAAATTAATGCCTGCAAAGGTTGGTGTTATGTTTTGTTGTCGTAGAATTGTCCCTTAGAGTAGGCCATACTTGGCATATATACAGAAACTAGCACTTTTTGGCTAACTTTGTAGCCCTGTCAAAATAAGATATGTTTTCAATTCCATCACCAGAAGTACCCCTGTGTATTGTCTATCATATGAATAGTTTCAAAAGGTTGGTATATTGTCTCGTTGCAGTGTACTTGTCCCTGAACGCACATTTAGGTCATATTTCGGAAATAAGCGATTCAAAGGAAGCAAAATCAAAACATATATATGTACACACATATATATATATTCCTTGAATGTGTAAACAATGTCCATATCTTTTAATGCAGTAGCATGTTTTTGTTACAAGTTTCTCCCTCTGCACACAAAGATGAGGGAAGATCCACTACACTCTGCGAGCTGGGTAAAATACTTATGTGATCCTCACTAGGAGAGAAATGATAAATATTTTTCACTGTCGAATTTTGTAATGGTTAGTAAAATTCACTGCATCAACGTTACATGTTGTGTCTCTTACGAGCACAGACAGACAGAACCAAACTTCGCCTCTTCTGACCTACATACTGGAGTTCTCAAGTTTCTCAGCCTAGGGCACGATGATAAGGGGAGATCCGCTATACTCTAGTAGGTATGGGGTAAAATCAGTAAAACTCTTAGGTAATACTTTTTGAAAGACAATACATAGTATAACTTCTCCAAGAACTTGGGTTTAGAAATTACTGCATGTTAATTTCCAAATATGTCGAAAATATGACCTACTTTTAGGGACAAGTACACAGCAACGAAACAAGACACCAACATTTGCAGGCATTCATTTGATGGACAATACACAGGGGTACATTTGATAAAAGATTGAATTGAAAAAAAAAACATCCTACTTTGACATCTTCAGGGCTTCAAAGTTAGCCAAAAATGTTGATTTACGCATATGTCGAAAATATGGCCTACTTTTAGGGACAAGTACACGGCAACAAAACAAGACACCAACCTTTGCAGGCATTCATTTGGTAGACAATACACAGGGGTACTTCTGATAAAAGATTTAATTGAAAAAACATCCCACTTTGACATCTTCAGAGCTTCAATCATAGCCCAAAATATCAATTTCCACACATGCCCAAAATATGGCCTACTTTTAGGGACAAGTCCATGGCAACAAAACAAGACACCAACCTTTGAAACCATTCATTTGAAAGACAATACACAGGGGTACTTCTGATACTTCTGAAAAAGATTGAGTTGAAAAAAACATCCCACTTTGACATTTTCAGAGCTTCAAACATAGCCCAAAATATCAATTTCCACACATGCCAAAAATATGGTCTACTTTTAGGGACAAGTACACGGCAACGATACAAGACACCAACCTTTGCAACCATTCATTTGATAGGCATTACATAGGGGTACCTCTGATTAAAGATTGAATCGAAAAAACATCCTACTTTGACATCTTCAGGGCTTCAAAGTTAGCCAAAAATGTTGATTTCCGCATATGTCGAAAATATGGCCTACTTTTAGGGACAAGTACACAGCAACGATACAAGACACCAACCTTTGTAACCATTCATTTGATAGAACACGCATAGGGTTACCTTTGACATGAATTTAAACCAGATCACTTCTTTTCTTTGCCATATATTGGGCTTGAAATATGGCCAAATATCATATTTTTCGTCAAACCTAAAAAATGACCTACTTCTGAGGACAGTTACGTGACAACCAAAAAAGATACCAAAATTTGAAAACAGATACATGGTAGCTACAACTTGGATGTATATATGATGTAAATTTGAAGCAAAACAAAACACCACTTTTGGACTTACAGCGTTTCAAAGTTGGGACAAAATTACCTTTTTTCACAAGCCACAAACACTGTATTGTTTTGAGGTTGCCCAAGCACTTCAACTTGAATTTCTGAAAACTTCAAAGCTATTCTTATAAAGCTGAATAGTTGCTCTTGTTAGCCCAGTTTTTGTTTTCCCGTTAAATTCAAGCATCTGCTCGTAATCATGTCCTAAATTGAGCCAATTTTCATGTTTTTGACATACCCAAATCAGTGAAAATGGCCCCAAAACTTGTTTGGCCCGTTGCCATGGCAACAATCGGTGTTGAGCAAAAAGAAAGCTATTTTGAGGGATAGTGGGCCAAGTACTATCACTGTGCAAAATATGAGCCGAATCGATATTTTGACCCCTGCCACCATTGTTTGATCCTTACAGACATTTGCTCTTAAGTCTTCCCGCGCAGAAAATGAATAATTTGTATTTGTCAGCGCAGAAATTGAAGATCAGTAACCAACATCCACAGGCAGCTGTCTAGCGCAACGTTCTGTCAATGTTTTATTTATCTTGCGGCTTTCGTGATGGGCTTCGCACGTGCTTGGGAAAGGTGCCTCCCGGCCCCGTCAACAGGTACATGCTTCATCGGTAATGAGCAACACGCTATCACCTATTAGCTATCGCACTCAAGGCAATGGTCATAGTAAGCTTTACTCGGTAAATGACGTTCTATGTGTCCGTAAGCGACTTGCTGCAGGTAATAGAGGGAGACGGTATCAGTACATCACTTTGTAAAGCGCTGAGTTGGAAATCTGCCAAAGCTATTAGGCTTGTCTGTACATACGCGGCGATTTCGTCCGGGACGAATGATAGACTGTCCATGACGTCACCTGTGGAACCACCATGATGGAAACGTTAACTTGATAAACTTGACGCCGAAGTGAGCCCAGGCGCCTGGTACTCATCTGGGAAGATTTGCTATCAAATAAAACACGTCAAATGCTTAGAACATTTATTTTGATTGAAACAGACTCTACTAAGGTACAAGAATAGGGATTTACAGGTCCGATGTGTGAAATTTGACAAACCCAGAATAGAGTTGCACATCTAGCTGCGATAGAAATGCTGCTAACGGATGGAAATAAGTTTTTGGCACTTTTCTCCTTGCAACGGAAGTTAATTTACTTAAATTCTGTTTTGGTCTATTCTATCGACATGTTTTCAATATTTCCCTACTTACCTCCCCCGTGTGGCCAATCACTACAGCGGAATCGCATCAGAACGCCAAAATACGCAGTGATAAAAGCCCGCCTTGGGTAACCAGATTGGACACAGGTGACTTATCCATCACGCCTATTGTTCTTAATAGAACAGAACGCAAATCTTACAGGTGAATTTTGAAAGCTGATGATTAGTTTTGTTCAGGAACCAAAAGACTCGTAAGCATCGCTAACTACTACTATCAATAGAGATTTAAGTGGGCGATTGTCCCCTGGAGAAAAGGCATTAGTGATTTTAGTGGGCGATTGTTCCGCCCAATGTATTGTTCCCTTGGCAAACTCTTCGTAAGGTTAAAAGACGTCTGGCTACTTTTCTGGAACGGTCCTGCATTTTGTAGGAGTATACGTAGTTAGAATAATCAACATCATTTGCTCGCACGACGACGGTGAAATATTGTCTTTTCTGTGGATCTAGCATCCACCATTGGTATGTCTATGTTTCGCGCTTGGCAATGTTGCCCCTGTGAGTTATCATCCCAACGACTTGTGGGTTATTAAAACTTTTATATCAGCTGATAGATATGATCGGTAATAACACCACATCAACAGAATATAGTCGGGTTTTGTAGTTCAATTGATATTGAAGCGCATAATTCTGTTATCAGTCTTAGTGCTCGCCCAAGTGTAATGTGGGCATATATTCATAAACGAGGCAGGTTGATAGGCCACTGGGTAGGTCAATGAACCCCCTGCAGCTTCATTGTATCATGATTTTATCTCCTAGGGTAAAAAGAAACACCTGGGATGCCCCTGTAGCTCAAATGGTAGCGGCCTCACAGTTGAGCTAACTGGTTACAGTTATTTGAGACCCCGTTTCAATCCTGAGAAGGGCATCTCGGTTGGGGCTGCACCCGTCTTTCGGAAGGGACGTAAAATGGGGATCTCGTGTTCGAAGTGGTACTTGGAGCACGTTTAAGTAGAAGGGCTAGGGCTAGCAACCCCTTTCTGTAAAACTGTATCCTAAACTTGCTGCCCTATGTGCCATTAGGTACTACAAGGGTCTAAACGAACGAACAAAAACAGAAGTATATCTGACTGTGACTCATGATGTACTACTCTAGTGCGAGTCATAGTCCCCCCCCCCCCGTCTCCTTATCTTATTTTCAGATACACATCCCGCGGTTGAACAGCCAGATCCTTGTATTGACAAAATCAACATCTTCATCCAAGAGCCAGAATCAATGACCCAAATACATGTTTGCATCACTGATGGCATCTCCGAGATACGAAAAATCAAACAGGATCCGATGGCAACGATTTCAAAAGAACGCCAGTAAAACTTCTGAGTCTGGACGAGTGTCTCTCCGCAATCGTACTATTTGTGCGATCGCATTGTAACAGTGCACTCGGTTGAACCATCTTTACGTTTACGGACCGATGTCGATTGCCCTTCAGCGAATTCCAATGCAGGCGTAAGACCAAAACCGAATTCTCGTTTTGCTGTCTTATCATTGAAGATATCCTTCAGCGCAGCATTATGGGAAGATTTTCGCCCAAAGGCAAGATATGAATGATTACGCTATGTGTGCGTTCCACACAAACAACATTTTCCATTACAGACATATCTAGAGATATTGATCCACCAATATGACATTCTAATATCAGCCTTCAGACGTTCGAGAGATGCATTTATTAAATTCTATATAGCCGGAAATGTCTTTGGATTATAGGAATTTTTGGAAGTTTTTGCAGATTCATGTCTACAACCCAGTTTGCCTTAGTGGAGCGTACTACCAGGTAAACGGATTTGGAACATGATGGAAGCGGTAAAATTGCTTTCCAGCATAAACTTGATCAACGTTAGTTCATGCAGCTGGAATGTTTAAGATACAATAGTCGCTGTCACAGTGTAAACGACCTCACTGTTAACAGCAATCGTACCGTAGACACCAGTAGTATTCTGTCGTGGGAATTTAACCTTAATCATGAGTACAATATGCGTTCACTGCAAAAATAGCAAGTAGAAAACCTCTATTTTAGTGTGTTTTATAGAAATGTATTTTCTTCTTGGCATCATGTCTAACGGTATGTTTTCTGTGTGTGTATCTAAGCACTTGGTTTGATCTTCATTTCGGTCCGCTTGATCCTATAGGCCACGGTAGCCCAGTAGATCCTGTTGTTGAAGTTCCCGTCGCTCCTAAAAAAGCAACAAGAAAAATCAATAGATGACGAAACAATAACCAATAGCGCGATTGCCAATTTTGTTGAATCAGGTGTTAAAATTGATAAAAATAATTGTGAGAAGCCTGTGTGAATTACACAACTGTACCACACAAGTACTGTACTTCGAGAGATAGCTTAGACTAGCTATAGCCTATACATTAAGACTAGCCTTGTTGCATCAACGAAGCCGATGCACTACAAAGCCCGCGGGTTACATAAATTACTCCAGAAAAATTTCTAGCTTTATCATGTTGCAACCATTACCCTGACAAGTCGTCAATCTTTCCTGAATTGAAATTACACTGGAAGTAATTTCTCTCACCCGAACGAAAGGAAATTTAGTCCAATTTGTTTTCGTGTTCATTAAGCTATTTCTTACCTTTCCTTTCCATAATCTACCGAAATGTATTATCATCGCTGTCGGGATTTGGGTCTCATTTCCTGTGGATCATTTCCCCTGGGTCTTAACGTTAAAGAGTATACCGTTTCCTGTTCATTTTCCGACGGAAGAAGCAATTACGGGAAGACTTCGTCATTATCATCATATCGCATGTTTCACGTCATTTCGGTGATACCATCTCTTCCAGCAATCTTTTTATGTCCGGTTTGAAGATACGATGACTAGATAAAAATAAACATTCCCAAGTAATATAGCAGGACTTCAAAGAATTGCCTGCATTTTTGCATGTTATACATTATACGTGGTGAAATGACGTGGCTCTTTTCCCCACATTATATCCTTACTTTAACGTTCCTTCATCCAATATCTTTTTCTGAAAACACGAGGCATTTTGAAATTGCTGTCGTTGTTGTTAGTGTTGTTGGAAACGGCATCGCCGTGGCCTTTACCTTTCGTAGTAGATGCCATTGAGGTTGGAGTATCCGCACATCTGGTTAAACCACCAGCCCCCGCCCCGGTAGTTGGCGCAGCTCGCCGCGTTGTCGTAGTTCCTGGTGCTGAACGGCTGGTTGTTACTGTTGTATCTATAAATCAGAGCAATACTCCGGATAAATTCATGAGAATAATCCGGATAAATTCAAATTAATGATCCGACTACTTCGCGCAATGGAATGACAGCCAAGGTACTCTGTAATGTCTCCAATTGAAAAATTAATCGTTTACGATTAAAACTGATTAAGCACCGACAATCTTTGACATACAGTTGTTGCCATGCCTCGCGGCAGCTGACTCACAATGGCGTCTGAAGAGTTGAAACTGAAAGAATAGCTGCTGCCGGGGCAAAGGGAAGCTCGCAAGGAAAGCACCTCAACAAAATGACTTTAACTTGCACCAGTAGACTTGCCTTACTCTAGGGAGTGACTGTCAACTACTGTTATATCTACTCGGGCGTACAAAAAGCAGCAAAAAATCTTAAGATGAGAGGTCTTTTAGTAACACACAGATGATTATATAGGCCTGTGTAACATATGCCAACACATTGGCAGAAACGATCGTACAATATATCGTTCACTTTCCTTTAATTGGATAACCACCACGTCACAGGGGAAATGCTATTCTCTAATGTACTGATAATTCTGTTAATGTAGATCCAGAGAGAAAGGTTTTCGTCGTAAGCTCAAAGCAATATTGACGTGATGATCTCACTCAGGACAACGGGGTAATTGCTCGCAGAGGTAAACGCCATTAGATCATGAAACAAGTGTCAAAAGTAGTTTATTTGCATTATTTAGCGAGACAAAATGGCGGCACCAACCTGTCGCCGGAAATGACGTCACCGACAGTGCCCTTGTACCCTTCCACCTGTAGTTTGTACCTCTGCATGTCGGAGCCGACCTTGAACGAGCTGTACTCGGCGTACGCCATGTTGTCGTCCCAGTCGTATAGTTCGATCCGTAACGCATACCTGTTAAAAGTTTTTGTTGTTGTCAGGTTTCTTTTTTATGCGACTACAAATCCACCGTGTTTGAATTGATCTAGCTATTGAATGTATTGATATATTGTACAGTTGAATTGTCAGGAAGAGACTACTAAAGCAAGTGAACCAATGCTTCTTTGTACTGAATCAAAAATAATTCTATATCTTTATACTTGTGATGGACACGTTGATGACCATTTCACAAGTTATTCATACTCAAGGGTGTTGGCACATCTTATTCGAACAAGGCAACTATGAAGTAAACTACTTGATCATGAGTGCGACTATCCGGATAAAGATTACCTGTTAGCTGTGGTGAAGGAGTGAAGGTGCTTCAGACCCAGCCAGAACTCCGTGTCGACGTACCCAAACCCCTGCACGTACTCCGTCCAGTTCCGGTTAAAGTTCACCTCTCCGTTCAACCTGCACAAAACAGGATATTTTTTTACCAGGTAATCAATGTTTTGTCCGTGCAGGGACATAGAATAAGAAACAAACAAATTGATCGATCAACTAACTCACCAACATGACCACGAAGAAACAAACACAAGAAAATAAACAAACTGACAACCAATCAGCTGAAGGGCATCCAACCATCTACCAGACAAATAAACTATCCAACTGATATTCGGTCTACCAATTGGTCTCTCTATCTATAGCATATCTACCATATGCCCACCTCCTAATAACGAAACTCTTTATACACAACCAATCAAGTGTTTTATTCACACCAACCTTCGCGACCGTCTGTCACCTTCCTCAGGGCGACCACATCTATGAGCAACGACGCCTAACGTTAGCTGCAGTGCAAACTGAACCAGTCAGAATTGCCCTGGGGAAGGTGACAAATTGTCATCGAAACGTTGGTGTTAATAAAACACTTGGTTGTGTACAAACCTCCTCTGCACGACAGTCCACCCGCCGCCCTCCGTCTCCTGATCACACCACACCATCGTCTGTGTGGTTTCCCCCGGAGGGTTGATAATGTACGGTCCCGACTTTCTGCGGCCGCTCTTATACACTTGTAAACAGTCTGGACGTGGGCGGGATGGAAAAAAATGGATGTTAGATAGATGACCAGACGTTTGATGATATAACGTTTTAATCATTTCATATGACTTTTCCTTTTATGTTTTCTCTTCTATTCAACGTGCTAGCAATCTAGTCATTCAAATACAAACTTGTATACGCGAATGGGCCCTTTTAAAGGAACAATACCAACCTTTATTTCGAGTTTGGGCAATGGCATCTGGAGGAGGCCGTGATCTGGGTTTAGGTTTCGCCTGAAGTTGGTTGGACTCTTCTCCCTCCTCAGTGGGGGAGGCGATCACCCCAGGGTTACACTTCTCCTGCAGCTGCTTCTCCAACGTCTCCATGCGCGCCGCCTGGCGAGCTATCACCTAAGTACAGGAGAACACCTGATTCTGACTTTATAACCCATCGTTTGCCACAGCACATTTCAGCTGTATACATCAAGAAGTTTCCGTAGAGTACATGCAATTGGAAAAATCTTGATTCATCAGTTAACAGCTTCATTATGAAAAGATTCGTTTGTAAGAATGTATAGTACCGTTTGGCTTACCTCAGCCATACTGTCGAAGCGGTTGAGCAAGGTGATCGCTGATGTGCTATAGTTCAGCAGAATCTTCTGCATTGTCGACCTCTCGCCCTCCAACCTGGCAATCTCCTCCGCCTGGGACCTGACCTCCTCCCGCAGCTGCGCCACCTCCGCCGTCTCCTGTTCACCGGCTGGAGTCGTGTAGGCCTTCGGGGCGACACACACGATCTGCCCAGCGGGAATGCTGTACACTCCCCCGGCCTCGTCCCCGCTCTTGTCTGGGCAGAGACATTTTTGGCTCCGACTGCCCGTGATCAAGGAGGCTGTAAGCAGAAGGAACGCCGCCAACTTCATCCTTGCCAAGTCTATGGAGACATAACAAAAAGAGGTTGTGCCAATGCTGGACAGCGTGTGTCCTGGTCATGGTAGTCTACAGTTTTCCTACACCTGATTAAAAATCTCCAGCTACCATAAAGCATGCACTAGTCGGTTGCCTCAATAAGCGACACATATTACATAAAAGTTCATCCGAGTTTGTGAAGGGTACCGAAGAAAAACTAAACTTTAGACTCACTAACTAACGTTATATATGAGGGAAATGGACTTGCTAGACTTTCAGCTGCATTTTCAAATAGAAAAGACCGCCGCTACAGGATTTCAGGCACATCGCTTCATCATGAATCGCGTCAGCAGGTCATCTTCTTTTTGTCATCAATCTGTTCAAAAGACCGGTTACATTTGAACTGTCAGTGCACACCGTGAATGCAAATCAAGTTTGTCGTGTAGCAACTTTCATTTGTACTGCCAAATCAACAACACCACGTTGTATAACGACCACTCACTGGGTCCTGGCATCATGTTCACAGGGGTGTAATCTGGAATCAATTGAACAAGTGACTTGTGTCGTGGTCCAAACCCAGAGTGGCAATCTTCAACGTTTTCGTCTGATTTAATCAGTTCTGAGGAACTCATCGAGACGCGGGGAAGGAGACAAGTAACGTTTTCTGAGAAATGAGTTACACAAATATGTCTTCCTTTATAATCGCTACATTGCTTGTCTAGTAGATGGAAATGTCTCTAGATATGTTAGACAAATGGCCGATTGCGCTCTATTAAACGTGTTTTTTTTTCCATATGAACGGCCCTGTGCCTAATCGTAGGCTTGTTTAATATCAATAAAGTGCAAATACACTGTTCCCTTTCTTTCAACGCAAGAAGAGGCACTGGAATATCGTAAGCATCTTAAGTCTGAGTCTCATAGCTGGTATCATATATCTCCAATTTCTCCACGAGGAGACCGCCATGTCGACGAAAGGAGAAATATAGAACGGTCTTCTTGCGTGATACAACACCACTCCAGACGGACAAAATACATATTACATTGCCGTAAGTGTAAACAACGTACAACGTACGTTCTAAGATGATATATATGCACAGAAAAAGGAGAAAATCATCTTACCTCCGTAAACCAGGGATCGCTGCAGTGTAGTGGAAATAGAAATGGCAAGCTGCCCAGGCAGAGTTCAGTGAGTTGGCCTGAAATTAAAATCTGTCTTGATCTGGTCCAGATTTTTGTCCGGAGTGGCACTATTTTCCTGACTCAGCAGGGCGGACTGTACCAACAAGTCACGATTAACAACTGTTGAATGGCTCTCCTCCAGCAGTGACTTATGTGCAATTTTACACCCCTCCCGTTTCGTGTGATTCCAACCCTACAGAACATTACACGTCAAGTCCAATCTCCGCCCATGACGTCTGCTTGGCAAAACATTCACGCCAGGTGGCCCACGTGCATTTTCACATGTCCCATCACGAAACAGATTTCTCTATATCAGCGTATGTTCATTATCTCCATGAAAAAAGGAGATAGAGTTTTGAGTGTGTCTGTTTGTCTGTCTGTCTGTTTGTCTGTCAAGTTGTGTTTCCGCACCACTCCAGTCAGCATAACTCAAGAGCCTCTTGATGGATAACAATGATATTTGGTATGTGGGCGGGTGTTATGAAGCCCAAATTCGAGGTCGATTTTGGGCCCCCTGGTATGTGACCTTGGTACTGCAGCAGAACTGCAATTTTTGTATCTTTTGACCTGGAAGTGCTGTGGTCTTGATTTTTGGGTGGCAGATAGCTTGTGATGTAATGAAGAAGTGGCGTAGGTTTTGGGCCCCCTAGAAGCTTCCTCTGGAACTGCAGGGGCGGTTTTGTGAAAATCTTCTAAGGAGAATAACTGAACAAAGGAACAACGGATTTCCATGATATTTAGTATGCAGGTACCTTAGATAGAGATATACACAATGAAGTGCAAATTATGCTAATTGGGACTTAATTTGCAAGCTAATGAGGAAAATCTATATTTGCAGTGTTTTCCATTATCAGACTCAAATACACGTAACGTATGTAGTTTATGAAAGGGGATCATCAACAGATACCAATTATGCAAATAAATTCATAATTTGCATAATTAATGCAAAACAGCATAATTCATCTATTAGTAATTGGAAAATTATAGGACTGTCAATATTGCAACATGTGTAAGTATAATGTAACAAATACATGTAACATATGTAGTTCATGGAAAGTGGAGCATCAACAGGTACCAATTATGCAAATAAATTCCTAATTTGCATGATTAATGCAAAAACAGCATAATTCATCTAATTGGAAAATTATAGGACTGTCAATATTGCAACATGTGTAAGTTAGATAAAGGTGTTTATGACCAAGCATATATTATGCAAATGTGTAAGTCATTTTTTTACCTGCTCTTACACCCGTAGCATTTTAAAGTAGAGCATAGCAGGTGGAGGGGGACTTGAGCAGATGAAAAGTTTTATAACAGGAACAAATTTCCATTCCTCTCCAACCATGTTGTGAAGTTAGCACCCAGAAATGCATGATGTACCAACTGCAAAATTTACATATACGTGCACGCCGACTGAAGACCGAATCGCTAAAAATTTTCACCATAACATTTTTAACTGTACTATGGTATTTTACTGTATATTTACTGTATAGAACGGCATTTTGCTGTACTTCACAGCGCAATTCAGGCATCCAATTCAATGGTCACCTGTAATCATTTGCAAACATTTGTAAACATTTGTAAACATTTGTAAACTTTTGTAAACTTTTGTAAACTTTTGTAAACTTTTGTAAACATTTGTAAACTTTTGTAAACTTTTGTAAACTTTTGTAAACTTTTGTAAATTTTTGTAAACATTTGTAAACTTTTGTAAACTTTTGTAAACTTTTGTTAACTTTTGTAAACTTTTGTAAACTTTTGTAAACATTTGTAAACTTTTGTAAACTTTTCTTAACATTTGTAAACTTTTGTAAACTTTTGTAAACTTTTGTAAACTTTTGTAATCATTTGTAAACATTTGTAAACATTTGTAAACTTTGTAAACTTTTGTAAACTTTTGTAAACATTTGTAAACATTTGTAAACTTTTGTAAACTTTTGTAAACATTTGTAAACTTTTGTAAACTTTTGTAAACATTTGTCAACATTTGTAAACATTTGTAAACATTTGTAAACTTTTGTAAACTTTTGTTAACTTTTGTAAACTTTTGTAAACTTTTGTAAACTTTTGTTAACATTTGTAAACTTTTGTAAACTTTTGTAAACATTTGTAAACTTTTGTAAACTTTTGTAAACTTTTGTAAACTTTTGTAAACTTTTGTAAACATTTGTAAACTTTTGTAAACTTTTGTAAACTTTTGTAAACTTTTGTAAACATTTGTAAACTTTTGTAAACATTTGTAAACTTTTGTAAACATTTGTAAACTTTTGTAAACTTTTGTAAACTTTTGTAAACATTTGTAAACTTTTGTAAACTTTTGTAAACTTTTGTAAACTTTTGTAAACTTTTGTAAACCTTTGTAAACATTTGTAAACTTTTGTAAACTTTTGTAAACTTTTGTAAACTTTTGTATACTTTTGTAAACATTTGTAAACTTTTGTAAACATTTGTAAACTTTTGTAAACATTTGTAAACTTTTGTAAACTTTTGTAAACATTTGTAAACTTTTGTAAACTTTTGTAAACTTTGGTAAACTTTGGTAAACTTTGGTAAACTTTTGTAAACTTTTGTAAACATTTGTTAGACTCTACCAGTCTCCCCGGGTCGCTGGGAAAATAGTAGAAATTGGCCAAATAGAGTCAAATGTTTGAAGGGAGTCGGCTACGGAGATAAGGTCAAATTGGCTCCTGGGTTGCCAATTTGACCTTATCTCCGTAGCCGACTCCCTTCACATTTGACTCTATTTGGCCAATTTCTACTATTTTCCCAGCGACCCGGGGAGACTGGTAGAGTCTAAACATTTGTAAACTTTTGTAAACTTTTGTAAACTTTTGTAAACCTTTGTAAACTTTTGTAAACTTTTGTAAACATTTGTAAACTTTTGTAAACTTTTGTAAACTTTTGTAAACTTTTGTAAACTTTTGTAAACATTTCTAAACTTTTGTAAACATTTGTAAACTTTTGTAAACTTTTGTAAACATTTGTAAACTTTTGTAAACTTTTGTAAACTTTCGTAAACATTTGTAAACTTTTGTAAACATTTGTAAACATTTGTAAACTTTTGTAAACTTTTGTTAACATTTGTAAACTTTTGTAAACTTTGTAAACTTTTGTAAACTTTTGTAAACTTTTGTAAACATTTGTAAACTTTTGTAAGCTTTTGCGACCTTTTCACTTTTGGAGATATAGTTTTGGGTGTGTCTGTGTGTGTTCCCGGACTACTGTAAGCAGCATAACTCAAGATCCTCTTGATGGATTACGATGATATTTGGTATGTGGGCGGGTGTTGTCAAGCCCAAATTCAAGGTCAATTTTGGGCCCCCTCGTATGTGATTTTGGTACTGCAGCAGAACTTGATTTTTTTCTATCTTTTGACCTATGGTCTTGATTTTTTGTGTGGCAGATAGCTGGTGATGTAATGAAGAAGTGGTGTAGGTTTGGGTCCCCTGGCAGCTTGTTCTGGAACTGCAGGGGCGTTATTGTGAAAATCTTCTAAGGAGAATAACTGAACAGAGGAACGTTGGATTTCCATGATATTTGGTATGCAGGTAGCTTGGACAGAGATGTACATAATGAAGTGCAAATTATGCTAATTGGGACTTAATTTGCATAACTAATGAGGAAAATTTATATTTGCAGTGTTTTCAATCATAAGACTCAAATATATGTAACATGTGTAGTTTATGGCAAGTGGAGCATCAACAGATACCAATTATTCAAATAAATTCATAATTTGCATAATTAATGCAAAAGCGCCATGATTCATCTAAGTGGTAAATAATAGGACTGTCAATATTGCGACATGTGTAAGTTTGTTAAAGGTGTTTGTGACCAAGCATATATTATGTAAATGTGTAAGTCATTTGCATAAACAGAATAGTTCATGGAGAAATGAGGTCTACGAACTCTTGTTTCTTTTTTGTTGCTTATGCCAGTTTATGTTATTCTCCAAGCAGAGGCTTCGATCGAAAGGGGTAGTTTTGTCCGGGATTTTTTACGTCCCTCTTCTCTCACACGAGAAGAGGTACGTAAAAAATCCCGCACAAAACTACCCCTCTCGATCAAAGCCTCTGCTTGGAGACTAAGTTTATGTTAAGGTCATGTCGCTTTCGCACTTCAGCAAAATTATCTGAGATCTAAGATAGGAAATGTAAAGATCTCACTACTTATGTGACAGTTTTTACCAAATAAGATTTCGTCGCTACTGGAAGTTCAGGGGTCCAGAAGTATGCATTGTTCTACCTTGCAGTATTCTTGTCTGCACTTCGAACCGAGTTGACTGAGATAATATCAAGTTACATGCGACACTGAATAGCTCTCGAACGTCTAAGATAAAAGCATAAAGCCCATCACATGTACAACTCCCACATACCTCTTTTATATATACTTCTGAGCAGCATGTGGATCCACAATAAACGCCCCAATTAGGCAGTTGTTGTAGTAGATGTATGTACTATTGCGTATAAAGACTGAAACAGAAAACAACACATTGAAGCCGTATGTTTCTTTATTAGTCAGTGTGATAAGTCTAATAAACGTGACGTCATTGTGAGTCCAATGTCGTCACAGTTTCCAGGTTACTGTAGACGGATGACGCGTCATGGCGCGTCACGTGAGTGATGTACACTTAAGCAGTCGTGCCGGTGGCTTGCTGGAACTGGTTCTGGATGGAGGCCACGATAGTCTGGGCGTCATCCACGTACGGCTGAGCGACGTTCAGGATGTCCTCTGTGGTGTAATCATGGTTTAAAAGAAACACATTAAGAGACACCTATGATAACGGTTTTTATCGGTACTGCAGCGACAGACGGAGTGAAAATGCCTCGCCATGCTGCAATGTTGCTGAACAACTGGCCTCTGTTGTAAACAAGAACTGCACTGCATCCAACCTTTCTTCACCGGTCAGTGTCCTGTACCTGATGGACATATGTGTACGCCTTGGCGACACTACATCCGTATGGTCCAGCGGTACTAGTAAGCGCATGGCTGCATCGCCATCAGTAGATCTACAATCGAAAGGAAGTATGATATATTGATATCTGTGCGATACTCACGGTAGGTCTGCTGCAGCTGAGCCTGCACGTTGTTGACCAGGGTGCTGCCGTGATCCAGAACCTGCTGACCCACGGTGGTGGCGGCGTCAACAAGCTGGAACGGCATCAGGCCGTTATCATCTTATCCAATGCCAGATGTAAGTGGCTACTAAAGGTAAAGCGGTCGAACCTCCGCATGAGGAGGAATCATGGCGCGTTTTCGTCAGCTAGTACATGTAGCGTAATGCGGCTTCGCTACGGCTCCTGTGTTTAGCCAAGCACATCGGATCACTACTCTACTCTTCTTGATTTGTGTGTTGGGTTAACGTTCTTTTACGTGCAAAGCTTACGCCTGAAGCTCCCTAGCTCATACACAGGGCCACCAGCTTTACGTCACCATCCGAAAGTGACTAGTATCATCAAGTAAAAAGTGTTATGTCCTTGTGTGTGTGTATGCCTGTTGATAACTAGTGTAAAATAAAATGACATGAAGCAACTGTGTGTATCCTTGTCTGCTAGCTGTGACCTTACCTGGTTGAAGGCCTGAGAGGCGGCATCAATGGCGGGCTGGAACACTGCAGCCGTGGTGGAGGCAAGATCGTCGAAGAACCCACGGGCGCGGCGCTGGTGGGAAAAGGAACAAGTCGTTGCTATAAGGATAGGCCTGCCACCACAGTTATCTCTTCATGAACATACTTTTAAAAGTGTACAAGAAAAGTATAGGTTCTAAATCATCTTAACATGTATTGGTAATCTAATTCTCTGTCACGCTAAAAAATTTTATCACAGAAAGAATATGAACATTTCCAGGAACGTTCTTTAGTGATCAGATTTAAGATTGTAATTGTCTTTGAAGACAAGTGTTCGAACCTCCTTGCTGACGGCGTTGCTGAGCTGCTTCAGGAGCTTCTTCGCCTTGAGCTTCAGCCCCTACTTTCCGACAATCTGGATGCCCTTCATAGACACACGGACTGCAATACAACAATATGGGTATTAGCCATATACAGAAAGTGCTGTGTAGGCTATGTAGAAAGTTCTCGTTTAGCTCGATGCACGTAAGTCTTCGTCATATAATCGTTATCGTAAGGCATTGAAGTGCCTGGTGTATGTCAGACTTGAGTATTTTTCTGGTAATGACTTTGTGTAAAGAAATGTAAGGGGAAAATGTTTGTCACTTACTTCCCTTGGTGGCGGGCTGCTCTCCGAACACGGCGTTGACGGCGCCAGTGATGGACTGCTGTACGTTCTGAATGGTCTGGGTGGTGTGCTCCAACAGGTCCATCACTCCGTCATGGAGGATCTGGCCGATCTCAGTCTGGAACTCAATCTACGGTGGAAACACACATACTCGTTTGTTTGTTTGTTTGTTAAGCAGGTATCTCACGATGGCGACCTCGCTGTAACCGAGCGATTTGACAAAGCGCTCAACGAATTTCATTCATACAAAACGAATCTTTTTATGTGTTTTGTCGTCTCTTTAGTCATACTTGTCATTTTGCATGATATTGCCATTATAAAGTCAATAAAATCAGGGTAACACAACTCTGCTTTAGGTCGCAGCGAGGTCGCCAACGTGCCGCAGTCCTCTGAGATACCCGCTTTAACATGTGTGCAACTGTATTACGTTGTGAAAATATGTAAGCTACCTCGCTATCATTTCAACGGTCAATTCAATATTTGTTTCTTCATATGAAGCTGCCGTCCGTAACCCATAGTCAAATCCACAGTTTCAGGACTGCAAAATGCCATTGCAGGCCTGGGCTTTGTTGGATCTGCTTAAAAGTCCCATTCCTGTGAATAAATGATGATACATCTCTTATATAGCCGAAAAGGGTGAAAATGTTAAAAATCAAACCCAACTACTATTCTTCAGCAGCTCCAGTTACGCTTGTTCCATGCACTCACAAAGTCACTTATGTGTGTGCACTACCATATGGTATGATCACACTGCTAAACCGGGGCCCGGTAGGGTTGTTTGCGTGAACGAAAAATATAAGTGTATGTCAAGAAATATAAGTTATGCTCATTATTAATTTTTTTCTAACGTTTTGTGTGTTTTATTGTCTTAAGTATCAAACATTTCGTTCCCGCAAACTTCCCGGCCGGACATTGGTTTGGAAATGTGCCCATAGCATTACCTGTCTCTTCCTGCCCGACACCAGAGTGTTGAGCCCATCACCGATGCCGTCGATGGTCTGTCCCACGGTCTCCTGGAGCGACTGTCCCGTCTCCACCACGGTCTGCTCGTCCACGATCCCCCAGTCCGTCAGCACACCCCCTACTCCCTGCACTACCGAGCCGGTCAACTGCTGGGCCGTCTGTCCGAGAATCGGCGTGTACGTCTCAAGGAGATCTATGTGGCGAAAGACAATGTCAAATCATCAATGCAATGTACTCATTAAGTTTCTGCGACAAACAACTTTGATATGAAGTTTAGTATATTTTTGAGGCAAGGCCAAAGAGCAGAAAGTGTAGCTTTATGATATCTTACCACAGTTCTACTAAAATCGCAAAACCCAATTATCATTAAAAAAAGGTTAGACATGTCATTGTCCACTGCCTCCGAAGAAGTCAAACCACCCTGTAATGCACGTAGAAACATCAAATAGATTTATAGCATAGACATTTGTTACTTTTCACGTTGTTGTATCTGAGTGTACCCTTGCAATTAGACTATGGGCATGATATATAATGATAAAGAAATTATGTCTGCAGTGTGTTGGGTTAAATCGGCATGTAGCCAGTACGTACCTTGGGCCGTCTGCTGCGCAGAGCCGAGGAGAGGGTCGATGAAGTTCTCGTGGATAGTTCCCAGGAGACCCGAGATGAGGCCCGCGTTCGCACAGGCGAAGAGCGCGCATAGTACCACCGCTGTCTTCATCTATAGGACGCGTACATATTAGTTCTTATGTACATCATTACTAAAGTAGCCACAACATACAAGGTTATCATGCGCTGGCCTATATTTGAGCCTTGTTTAGTATGAAAAGTAACGGAAACGATTCTATTCAGCCAAAGCAGAGTATTAGAGCAATGATATTTTTTTCCTTTCAGAATTGTCTCATTATCTTCAAGGCACATCTGCTTGCAGAGTGTCTTAACATATGGCACAACCAGAAAGTACAATTTTTGTCATATAACCATGATTACGTGACAAAATTGTACTTTGCTCTATTCTAAACAACAGATTCTTGCAATTGAGTATTGCATAAGTAGTACCTTGTCCAAATAGTTCGCTTTCGCACGAGTTGAAGAAATCGGCTTGAGTCCGTGTCTGTTCAGGTTCCCGCCAAAAGCTGTCCACTTTCCCTACGGTATTATTTATAACCTAACGTTTGTGCCGTCCGTCCAAAGTTCGCCCTGACGCAGCAGTGTTCCACCTCACGCCATACGTCCGACATCCGAGGACAAACACTCCGCTGTTTACTTTCACAGGTGGCCTTTCCGGACGGACCATAGCTAATAGCGTCCTTGTCGGTTTAACATAAAACAACCGCTAGCTCGAAGATAATTTGTCAATTGTAAAGAATTCCTCATTTCATAAGGCCTAGATCGTTAATGCATCCTCCAACTGGCTAAAAGAATTATCATTTTCTCAATATTCTATTTATCATGAGTTAACCTAGTCATTGAACAGCCAACCGTTGTCTTGATTCCCGGTTTCGCCGATAAGAAATATTATACGCATATACATATGGAATCGAAAAGTCTACATGAAAACGTTTGTTGGAATCATTGAAAAGGTATTAGGTAGGAAACCCTTTGGCGTCTAGAAGCTGGGCGTCAAAAAACGGGGGGGGGGACGTCTGTGTTTCAGAATGATCTTCTTTACTGGTCTGAAGCCTTTTACTGGCTACCACTTAATGATTTGAATTTTAATCATATGCACGATCCGGTCCAAGGATGTTCTCTTTAACTTACATAATGTGTGCCCAGCTGATGCCATCCCACGGTTGACCTTACATAGCAGGTTCCAAGATGGCTACGTTGATATACACCTGGGCTATTTGCCTGCGGCGTCGTGTCGGCGTAACGGTCAGGATGCTCCGCCCAGAAAACAGAGGTCATCTGACGTCCCACTGATGTTGTGCCCACGGGAAAGGCACTTTACACGACTTTCGTCACTCCACCTAGATGTAAAAATGGGTACCTGAATTCGGTTGGGGAGGTAGATAACAACCCACTGCCCCTACGGCCTCATAAAGTCTATGCTATAGATTAACAGTATATTGTGGGATTTTGGTGCTCACTCTGGTCAATATAGTAATGAATACCGAATAGAGAGTTTGAACGATATGATTAATTTGATTTACGCCCCAAAGCCAACTGCACTGTTGATGACTTGAGTTATGTTACTCAATTAGTATCCTCAGATAAGGTCATCACTAGCTTTACTGCTTTGAGCAAATCTACTCGTCGTTTCAACCATCTAGTCACTAGACCTTTAATGAATGATTTAGATAATGCCATCGTATCGTTCACGTTTGCTTCCAGTGTTACTTCTTTCAAACAAAAAAACGGCGATTGTTTTATGGATATCTAAAAGAAGCTGAGAAATGCTGAACAAAACTTCCAAGTAAATTTGATTAATCTTACATGGACATATACAGCGTAAGTGTTCTGTCGGTTGATAGATCTGCCGGTAGATAATTACATTTAATTATGGCCTAAGGTCACTCTCAGGCGAACACTGCAAAACGACGGGAAGAAGCTGGGATTACATTCATTGGAGGAAATGGCAGCAGCGGCACAAGACCGCAACCTTTGGAGAAGAAGTATACGAAGCCAAGTTGACCTATGCAACAAAGTTGCGGGAGGATCTAAGGTCTAAGGTAAGGTATGGTTTATGCTGACACACACACATCCACCTCCACAAACCGCTATGGGAAAGGCGTCCCATCGGGGCCATGTTAATATTTACTTACCGGTAACACCTGGGTACACCAGGGAACCTTATCGACCAACCCATTAACTTTGTCTGGTACAGAGAGGTTACATGAAGCTTATCTGTAGTGTAGGTCTGCGTAAAATTCCCTGACGAGAAATAAGAAAGTAAAATCATTTAAATGATTTTACTTTGTTATTTCTCTTGTCAGTCGTCCTGACGGGCAAATCGACTGATAAACAGTTTTTAATGCGTTAGTTGTGTTAATGTAGATTTGTTCAGTTCGGCTTCTACATAATCATAAAAGGTACGTAAAGCAGTTATCCTCAACTGAGGTGAAGCATGATGCTTTTTCGTGCAACTGGTAGACGTGCAATATCGCGTTTCCTGTAAAGCACACCAGATCACCCCTACTCTTTCAATGAATATTTTCTTACATGCAGGTGTTTGTCACTTGAGGTTCCCACATACACGGACCACCAGCTTTACGTCACCATACGAAATGACGAAAGCAATCCCTCGCACCATGCCCGAACGGGGTTGGAACCTCCGCCCTCTGGATAGATTATATCAGCTGATTTCCACGCACACAAGCTAGGTGTGTCGATCTCAACAGCACATGGCCGGAAATGACGTACCGTGTACAAACCATGACGTTCATGTGGTCTGACAGCTCGTGACACTCAGCTTTCAGCCCTACTTCGTTATTGCGTCATTTCTGTAGGATGCCATTAGATGTAACGCAAATACTAGATTGTTCAGTGACACAAAACTGTCAAGCTATAATTTGTAAATTGTTGTAGTTTCATGAAATTTATATGATTTCAAATGAATGGAATCACTAAGTTTGTATACATATTTGATACGGAAAACCGTATATTTCGTACAAAGTTCGAACGTGCACACATGTTCAGGCTAGGGCTATATAGGCCCGTCTTCTTGAAACTTACAATGCAGGACTTGTGATATTCATCTGAAGTACAGTTAGTAGGCGCCATCTGAGTAATGAGGCTTTTTAACGTTCTCGAGGCACTTTCTCGATCACGGGAACTCAATTTTAGGTCCCTTCGGGGAGATGAATGCAGCTTCAACCAGGACGCCCTTCCCCGGATTCGGACCGGAGTCCCCCCAGTTATCAACTAAAAGGAACCAGGAGCTCAACTGTGAGGCTGCTACCAGTTGAGCTACAGGGATATACCTGATATCATTGAAAGTAACGTATCAACCTTTCCAACTTTTGCCAATTTTAATGGTGTAGAAAGTATTTCTGTTTGCTTAGACAAAATGAACAGTGTGTAAGCCGTGTGCAGCTGATAATGAAATTACCAAACTAACATTGACTCGTACGGCTGGAGATAAGACTCAGACGGGTCACTGACCGATAGGTGACAAAAAAACTTTTCCACTAAAATGCAACTAATTTGAAACGTGTACCAAGTAGTGTGAAATAAATATTCATACATAGCCTATATAGTATTCATTTGTAACGCGATAGAAGTATTTCGATAACAGTTTAGAAGATATATCAAGATGCTACAGGATCTAGGAGCTGACAATCCTTGGCACTAGCCACACCTAACTATAACGTTACATTTGTCATTAGTCACTACAGGTTCAGTGTGAAGTGTCCCGGACGCCCTTTGTCTGTGTTCATCGTACACTCAACATGAACATTGGGTACATGAACTTACCTTGGCCACCAGCTTTGTCTTTGAAGTATCTACCTGAAGATATGAAAATACCCAATGCACCTGACATATTCAACGCACCGTGTACCACCTGAAGACTTGAAAATTGCCGAAATGATTTCTATCGTCTAAGCCTAAGGTCATTACCCCTTTGCTGTTAAATATTTCATCATCTCCATTATGTACAAAGTTGTCCCTCTACCAGCGACCCGGGTCCGGGGAACATGTCTTCTCGAGTCAGCTGCATACACTGTCCCTGTCCTGGATAGATAGGAACACCCCGGACAGGAGGGAAAAATGCGAATCACCATTAATTCTTGTTTATTCTTCCTGTAACCCTGTACCGATGTCCTCTAGAATTAATATACTGTGACTCGTAATGTGTGGTGGTACGAGGAGGGAGACATCACCGGCGGACATGATGTCAGACAGTAGGTGTGGAGCCAGCTGCCACGTTCACTCACTCACACTATAAATCAGCTCACCTGTCCATACTCTGCCTCACTTGATTCAAGCTCAGATCTTGCGCTACCAGCAACTCAAGGTGAGTTCTTTCTGATACTATACTGTCGTGTGTTTTTCTGATTTTATTAAGACGACGATCGTCCCATGCTGGACCTCGCTCATTCACATCTCATACTGTAGTATGTGCAATTGAACTTTCCTATACTCTGCGAAGCGTTGAATATAGACTCCCCAAATGAGTACGTGAGATAGAGATTGAAACTTAGTGAAAAAATTTTCTTCATCGGTCAACCATGAAGCTGAAAATTTTACAAACAGCAGGGTGAATCTAATTTTCTTTCATCTCTTGCAGCAACGCTAAAAGCAAAGCAAAATGAAGGCCTTCGTCATCTTCGCTCTCCTCGCTTTCTGCGGCGGCTCCCAGGCCAGTCTCCTGGACGATCTGGCCGCTGCAGCCACCGCCGCGTTCCAGGGTGTCATCGACACCGCCCAGCAGACCGCACAGAGTAAGTACAGACTCCTATCCTAGGAACTGCTTTGATGGTGGGAAAGAAATCCCAACTGAATTAGAGTTCTTACATACGCTGTACATACCAATTGGTATCACTAAACCAAATTACTTTCATGCATGCTCCATTTGAAGGAATTTTGTGCCGTTTCCGTCTCATTTCGGATTCAGTTACAATAATATAATATAATTCTTATGATTCTTTTTTGTTTGGCACAAGCCGAATCTGTCTTACATACATCACAGCTATTACGTATACTGTACAGCATCAATAGATGCAAGAAAAATGCAAAAGCAATGTTGAATTTTTGCACCGTTCTAGAAAAACGGATTTACTCTCCTATGGCAGCAACGCCAACGCGGATACTTACATACCAAAATACACGCTGATCCCTCTTCTACTTCCAGACCTTGTCGACACCTACGTGCCCGTGCTCGGCCAGGCTGCCCAACAGTTGGTGGGAGAAGCCATACAAAGCGCAGGAGAGTCGCTGACCGGCCTCATCAGCGGCGGGTCCAAGCGTCAGGCCGCCACCCTGCAGACCGAGATCGGACAGATCATCCACGACGGCATCATGGGGGTCCTGGAGGGCGCCACCACTGCCATCCAGAACGTGCAGAACACCGTCACCCAGACCGTGCAGAACCTCTTCGGCTCTGACCCCGCCCCCGCCACCAGAGGTACAGCATCTCTATCCCACACAGTAGTGACATAATGACCTAGTCGGTAGAATGCTCGCCTTGCATACGGCAGGTCGTGAGTTTGATCCCCAGCCGAAAATGGTTCATACTGCGTTCTCTACTTAGCACTAATAGCGCCAGTGAAAGAGTATGGTAGCTGAATAAACACCACTACCAGTAGCCTAGCCCAGTCCCCTGCTGTAGTGATTGCACAGAGTTGTGTGGCCCAACGGCTATTGAAACGGAGATGCGCGCCACCCGAATTAACCCTTTTAAAACTTTATAGTAGTGACGACATTACAGTCAGAAGCTACTAACACCGCGGAAAAAACAAAGTCCTTTTAATTAATGTAGAGATTTTATAGAATATTTACAGACAGTGTTTATTATCGTCAAATAACTTTCATTTAAATCATTTTAAGTACTTTGTGTTGAGTCATTTTCAAAAGTTCTTAATGAGTTGAATAGTTATTGAGAAACATACCTGTGTGTAAGATGTCTCCTTTTTTTCAGGCTCCCTTATCCGCATGTCCATCAAGGGTAAGATGAACATCAAGAAGGCCGGCCAGAAGATGATGAAGACCCTGAACTATGCTATCTCCAAGAAGGTAGACCACACTTCTCTGTCATCTCAGATTTCCGAGCATACACCAATTGAGACTGTTCAAAAAGAAATTACCTTAAAGGTTTCAGCTCAGTGTTAACTACCCTTTGTGGCATTTTGAAGCGTAATGACTTGGTACTTGTACAAAAAGACATGTTTTCTGTTATATTGTTTTGTTGTGCCCTACCAGTTTAATCCTTGTCAGTACTATGGTGCAACGTTACTTCAGCAGCGGGGCGTTAGAAACCTCCTCGTTTTTCCCGCTCATTCCATTTTAGTGAGATTTTTTCCCCTGGTGAAGAATCTTTCTCCTTGTGAACAGACCCGCGGTTTCTTCGACTCCCTGGCCTCCGGTGTGTCCACCATCTTCCAGCCCGCCATCGACCAGGCTTCCGCCATCTTCAACGGCGTAAGTTGTGGTTATACATACATTCCACATTTATATGCACATTCACATATTCACCTCATAGCTACGTTTTAGAAAGTTCTATCGTCATCTAACAGTGGACCTACCACAGATATCATATTCTTGGTACAAAAGACTAAGGAACGTATATCAGGTAACAACATCTTTATGTAAATCGTAGCAAGATTGTAGTAAATTATGCGTATGGTGGCAGTTGGAGTCACGTGATTGACATTTGTCCTGCAGCTCGTTGACACCGCCACCCAGGCTGGACAGCAGATCCTTGACCACGGCAGCAACCTGGTCAACAACGTCAGCGCCCAGCTGCAGCAGACCTACCGTAAGCACGAACAGAAGTTTCATAAACCTAACAGAGAAACGTTTTATCAAAGGTACTCTTTCTGAAATGGAGCTTGAGCAAAGAGGACTAGAAACGCGTTTGACCACAGTACACTGAATTTACATTGGATACCTTCAATTCAAACTACAATGGCCAACATCATACAACATGTTCCTACTTTGTTTTTGGAATTCGATGACCAGTGAAATTTTTGACTCAAGAATATATTCTACAAGAAACTAGAAATTTATGTCTTTTCGCCAAGCAGTATTTGTGTGTTGAGGAGGGGGAAGGGACAGAAAAACAGTTCAATAAAGGACAGAAAGGATAATCTGTAATCTGTTCGGTCTTGTTTTATCGTACAACAGAGGACATCCTGGACGTCGCCACGCCGTACGTCGATGACGCCCAGACTATCGTCTCCTCCATCCAGAACCAGTTCCAGCAGACCTTCGGCGATGACACCACCGCTTAAAGAAACAAGCAGCGACGGAACCGAGTTGCAGTCATATTCAACATCGGCAACTACACCACGCAAAATCACCGCGCGAGATCCTAGAATGAATAAAATTGACTAGAAAGAAATTTCTGCTTGTCGAGTGTCCTTTGACGATGAGTGTACAGATTAGATATTTGTCTACAATAATGAACAGTATAGATAAAGACAAACTATGGGCAATGTTTAATAACCAATTCAGAAACAGATATACAATTGTGAGTCGTCAGTAGGTACAGATTTTTAAAAAATCATAGCGTCATTCTATCAGTCATGTAGCATTGCCACAATTAGCCCAAGCCGTTGACCAACATAAGCAGATTCGCTGTAAAAGAGAGGGATGAAAAAAAGAATTCGGGACAGAACTGTCGAACTCTTCGCATTTGAAGAGCAAGATCATTTGAAGAGCTTTTGTGCACCACCGGACCCGTGCAGATGAAGAAACAGTGTCGCTGTCGGGTAGCTTTGCAACGGTAACCATTCGCCAATATGTCATGCTAGTGCGCTGCAGGATTTATACGCTCGTACTCTGTAGTTCCAAAGAAAAATCCTAGGGGCATATCACACTCGGGTGAAAGAATTATCTGATGATATTAATCATTCGAATTTCGACCTCAAAAAGCTACAAATATAGTCACCTTTTATTCATTCTTTTCAACCAAAGTAAAAACCCAGGTGAATATTTGATCTACGCGAATACTGGGAATAGATCAAGCAGAATAAACTGCATATTTTGTGGTGTAACGGCGCTTTCTAACTGGTACTTTCTCAATCGCACGCCCTCTGTCGACACCTGCGATAATAGAGCCACACTGCAGTGTGAAATGGTCCATCACCTGATCTGAAGGAACTAATGTTGCTTTTTGGTAAAGGCCATGTTGATTTGGTTAAGGCCATGTTGCAATTGATTTGGTTAAGACCATGTTGCAATTGATTTGGTTAAGGCCATGTTGATTTGATTATATGGATGACATCTTCTGATGCGTGTGTGCGAATAATAATAAAAAAAACGTTTGGCAAAAAAGAGTTCCTTTATCATAAAATCTACGTGGTCAGGAAGGTTGAACAAATGCCTAAACACATGGAGTATGGTATACCAAACAATCAATAGTCTTCATTTATGTTCTATCACATCTTCTTCGACTTTCGAATGGACTTTGGCATTCTAAGACAGTAGTATCCGTTTTTCGATACTACTTTATTTGCAATTTACGCATATTTTCTCATTTTCCAGCTGCTTTGTACGATTTATAGTATTATAGTAAAAAAACGTTTTCTTTAAACGGACGAAAATTGACGCGCGCGCGGATGTCATCCACATAATTGAATCACCATGGCCTAATTGCACAAATCGCTATAATATACACGGTAATGTTTGTCAATCGAGGGTGGCAAAAGCGCACTTTGCAAAACAGAGTGGATCAACAGAAGTAGTTTAACTAAGTCTTAGTACGACAGACTGTTATGTGTCGAGAATGTGTCGCCGTTAATCATAACATTACAACATCGACACGAGACCGCCTTCCCATCCAGCGTTTTACTGTTGGAAGAAAATTACAGTGGCCTTCTATATCGTATCAAGCTACGTGAGGCTCGTCAACAGCCCAACACGTGTTAAAGAAAATTATTGCAACATCAAAAAAACAACACATTGTGACGCCGCACTCAGGCAAACACGCTTATTTAAGCGACATCACTAAACACAAGGAACAAAACATGTGACGAAGTATGAAACATTAACAGTACGGGAATGATACAATGTCATGCAGTAATCGAGGTGCGAATAATGATACATATAACAAAAACAATTCATTAGCTTAATTATGAAAACGCTTAGTATCCAATATATACAGTTGAGTTATAAACCGAGTTTGCACATTGATATTTGATGGTAACAAAGAAGATCCATTAAGCAAAAGGTGTACGAAAGCATTATCAGATAAAGTATCAATATCTAACAAAGCTATTTTCAAGTTTACAAGTCTGTCAAGGAGGCATGAGCGTTGATAACTGTAGTTAGGGCAGTGGAGTAAAAAATGAGGAATGCTTGTTTGTTCCGCCGGAACATTCCTGCTCGATAACTGCACGTTAATCTCAGCGCACATCCTACAGGCACACAGAGGCGAGGGCGCGAGGCCATCAGTGATCCGGCGGAACCAATAGCCGGTAGGATAATTTCCTGTTGTCTCAATGACGCCTCAACAGATGGATCAAGCATAAATGAACGTAGATAACTCCGAATACAATTCACAGTTAGTTATCAGGGTTAAAGTCTTCCCTTTACTTAATTCACAGTGGCAGTGACAAAGTTCAGTCCTAAAGTCGACGAGTTGGTCCATAGAGACGGAAACGCCCTTATCATCATTGCTGAAAATTGTCGGTGATGTCATATAGGCGTGGTCTAAGGTCACTGACGCAGGGTGCCCTATCCGATCTATCACGTGCATTTCTGCCCAGTGATGGTGACACCAGGCTGCAACAAACGATGCAGCAAAACGTTGCAGTATGACCGTTGCTGTGGTAGTGCAACAAAGGACAAACCATTTATAAGTCCATCAGCTTTATACTATACAAGTAGCAGGGTTATGTTAGTGTGTGACACAATATGTACAGGAATGTTACGTCATCGTTGCAAATTAATCAAGGGAAGTAAAACTATGACGCACTTTGATGTCTCCAATGATAACATGAGGGACGAAATCTAGCGCCGATCTTGACGAAATCTAGCAAATAAACTCTCCAATTTACCTCAGTGTAAAAACAAACATTATTTACCTCCCCCTGAGGAAGATGCGTTTCCTGATTGTCACCTGTTGTGTCTCACAGGACAGACATAAATACGGGAGATGGGCGGGTGTGTGTCACATACCTGCAGACTGTACTGTCGTGAGCACCGCGTACCGACTCAAGACATTTATTCAAAGTAAGCTGTCCAACGATTTTGTTTTATAGCACTCAGTTTATTAATCAAGTTTTTTTTTTTTGTAACATTCTATTCAACGTTAACACTAACATATGCAGAACTGTAAAATACAGGAATTTGTTTTTACATTCTAGATGAAGAAGTTCATTATTTTCTTCGCCCTGGTGGCGTGCGCCCGCGCCGACTTCTGGAGCGACCTGTGGGACGGAGTGCAGGACCAGCTCGTGAATCCGATCGTGGACCACGCCCAGCAAACCGCCCAAAGTTAGTACTCATAGTTGTGTGGTTAGTGTTTTCAGTTATCACCTGACAAAATGTAGAGGTAGTCCGATTGCCTTTTTGAGCAAGTAGTGGCAGTGGGTTGTAATCCACCGTGTCTAGGGCACGGTATTTGAAGGCGGAGTCCACCCCTCTCCTTCCACCGCTTTTTAGCTTCCAGACCTTAGTAAGGTACCCATTTTTACATCTGGATGGAGTGAGGAAAGTCGTGTAAATTGCAAAGCATCAGTGGCAAGGGCACAAAATCAGTGGCATGTGAGGGGATTCGGACAAAGGACCTCTCGGTTTTGGCCCAAACACACTCCTACGCGACGCCTACTCTGGCTCATTGTTTGAAATTTCGAAAAATCATCCTTACACGTCACTTTTCATTCAATCCAGACCTCATCGACACCTACGTGCCCGTGCTCGGCCAGGCTGCCCAACAGTTGGTGGGAGAAGCCATACAAAACGCAGGAGAGTCGCTGACCGGCCTGATCACCGGCTCCGGGAGCAGGTTCGACATGGTCGGCGGCCTGGTGGACGTGCTGCAGAGCGGCATCCAGTGGCTGGAGCAGGTCGTGATCGGCGCCGTGCAGGAGATCAGCCAGAACCTCCAGGACAGCGTCGCCAACATGTTCGACAGCTCCGAGAAGATGCTGGGTGAGAACACCGTTCTTGTTTTTGTATTCTTATCATCCGTATCTTTGATTGCCTTGTTGGAGATCTAATTTTTTAGCTTTACAAGTGGCGGCGAGGATAAAGTTAACTTTAGTACGTCGCTACTTTCTCTTGTCCCTTTTGTGTGTTTTATGTTTTGTGAATACAAAAAGATGCAAACTCTGTTCAGTCCAGAACAGATATACTGTTATCTAACACAACAGCTCTTACCAACGTCTCTTTCAACCTCGTCAACTTTAGATATCGGAAACGAGGGTTCTACCATTAACCAATAGAGGAGTTCAATCACGTCTCTTTATAACACGGTGACAAATCTCGAATATATACTTTTCTTTGGTGAATGAAATACTGATGGAAAGTCATGATTTATTGTCAGTCCCTGGTCTCGCCATCAAATCTCTCTATGAAATCTGTTCTCACTTGCATAAGAAATAGTTATATTGCATTGAGTGTCCTTCATAATCCATGACTATCCTGCATCACTGTGCGTTTTTAACCTTTGTTCCAACATAAAATCATCCTCCATATTTTTTTCAGTTGATATGAAGATGATCAACAAGAAGAGCAAGGGGGTGATGAAGAAGCGCGCTCAGCAGATGATGGTGCAGCTGACCAAGTCTCTCAGCAAAATGGTGAGTCTCTTCTGTCTCCAGATGAAAAGAAATTAATCTTGATACTTTTGTGGACGTTGTGCAGGATTTGTAAGGAAAGTATCGAGAACGTTGTTGACGTTGACACAAAGCGTTCACATTTCGCCCCCTTCCGTAACTCCAGGCCAAGAGGCGTGGCTTCTTTGACGACCTCAGCGCCGCCGCCGGCCAGCTCTTCCAGCCTGTTGTGGATGCTGCCACACAGTCCTTCAACCAGGTAACGCAAAAATACTGCAGCTGCAGCATAACACACTGTACTTCTATCTATAAGACTACCATTAGATCTTATAAGGAAAATGTAGGGGACAGTGGTCACACAATGGGTCAATACTGTACTACTATCTCCCAACGTATATGATATAAACATTCACCTAACCTTGTTTGTGTTTCTCCTTCGTCTGTTGACAGCTTGTTGACGCCGCCACCGCTGCAGGACAACAGATTGTTGACCACGCGACCAACTTTGTCGACAACATCAACAACACTCTCCAGCAGACCGCCGGTACGTACTTAGCGGCTGTAAACGTATGAAACTCAGAAAACAGAATGTATTATTTTTTATTTAAGGTATTTTAAAGTGTTACACTCATGCACCGCTAAACCATTCAGGAACATAGATGTTGTAAAATGTAATACTCACACTGTCACTCACAAAGACCTGAGCATTTGTACAGTTACTTAGGCAGCTGAAAGTGAACTAACAGTTCGGTAATCGTACCACAGTTGGTTGGACAGGTTGGCCTCTACGTAACACATTCAGATATAGTTATTAGTAGATTTTGGTCGGGGAAAGACTACGAAAATGAAACCATAAGATGAGCCCTATTTAACCTGATTCCACAGTGCAGCTGCACGATATGAGATTAAAATGTTACATACACCTCTCCCCCTACAGGCCAGCTCGGAGCCGTTGTCCAGCCCTACGTTGATGACGCCCAGGCCATTGCCGGCTCCGTCACCAACCAGTTCCAGGAGACCCTCGGCGCCGATACCTCTGCTTAAGTTACACATATACCTCATACCAG
This sequence comes from Branchiostoma lanceolatum, assembly GCF_035083965.1. Lineage (NCBI taxonomy): Eukaryota > Metazoa > Chordata > Leptocardii > Amphioxiformes > Branchiostomatidae > Branchiostoma > Branchiostoma lanceolatum. The sequence continues at coordinate 12,947,136 of NC_089726.1, read as the reverse complement.
GGACACACTGGCTGACAATGTCTGTTCCACTGTGTCGTGCCGTCCTTTATTTTGTCAAGTACGCACAATAAAATATTTGTCAGAATATTAAAGCCATTGGGTCGTGTTGTTCTTTGGTCTTCCTCCTAATCTACATCGGATATAACTTCTGACTGCATCAATCACACGAGACTATGGAGAACATAAATTGCCCGTGTTGGAAGGCTCGTTTTTAGACATAGAAACGGTTTTTTTTCTGGGCGGAGAAACTATTAAACTTTTATGGAGGTGTTGGTTCATACAGTGTTAGAGGTTTTACATAGAAGGTCAGCATAAATATGCACAGATATCTATTTGTAAAAAATTGTGAATTTTCTGACTGATGATATCATGATTTCCAAACGCGCAATGTGCATGTGATGTATTAATATTTCAATATCAATAGTACGCGTCACTGGGGCTACCTTGCAAGTGCAGTTGGAGATCCATGCTGTCCAGGCAGCTAAAACAGGAAAAGCTGGAATGATGTACAGCGCAGAAGGAAAAACGGATCCGCAGATAAATACTATGCAATAGCTGAGTCAGTTGAGACTAATTTTCGAATAGGACTACATGTACATGTATTTATCCATAGCCGATGCTGTAGGGCTGATATCAATTAGGATTTTACCATGGTCAATAACGAACGATTTTCAAATGGTTTTCAAGATGGCGGCAGAGCTGATACGTCTATAACCCAGCTCCCCGTCCGTGCCGGTTCTTTCATTCATATCCCCTGATTTTCTACATTTGAGACTCCCAGCTTGTGCCCAACATCTTAGCTTTGGATGCCTGTACACGGGAGGGCTAAGAGGAAGCGAAAACAGGACCCCCGCAGCTCGACTTCTGACGAATCCTTCAGAGAGGAGGGGGTGACTAGTACCAAGATGGCTGCTGTGTCACTGTCCAGTATTGCAAGCCAGCTAACTGCTCTGGCAAGCCAAACCTCTGCAAGCTTCGTGAAACTTACAGAATCAGTCTCAAACATGAGCGAAGATATCAAGACCTTGCGGCTCGAAGTGTCAAGTGTCAAAGACAGCGTGATGTTTGCACACCAAGAAATCGAAGGGGTCAAAGTGGACGCGAAGAAAGAATCGGAGAATCTCCACAAACGCATCAACGAGCTTGAAGATAAACTTCTTCACAACGAGATCTACTCTAAGAAACAGAACCTTCTTCTCTGGGGGATCCCGTCCAAGACAGAAGAAGATGTGGTCGAAGAAGCCTACGACTTTCTTGTCAATAAACTGGGGGTCGTGAATGCCAGGAATTTCTCTTTCGTCAACGTGCACCGCATGCCGCGGATGAACGGTAATCCTATCATTGTAAAATTTGTTTCAATGCTTGAGCGGGACAACGTCTTGCGCCATGCCTACCGTCTCCAGTCAAAGTCAGGGATCGGAGTTAGCGAGCACCTTCCTGTGGCGATCCAGAGGCAGAAACAACAGCTCCGCGAAGCCTTCAAACATGCCAAGGCCAAGGGCGCCAGACCCAGGTTCCGACTCCAAGGAGCAACCATGACCCTCTGCGTAGCAGGAAAGACCTTCACATCACCTGAGGATTACTTCAAGTCTTCTCATCAGGGACAGTAAATATAACTTGTATTATTTAAGCCGGCACGTCTGGGCGTCTGGACTTTTCATCCAGAATATCTTGATCGTCTGTTTCATTTCTCTCTCTGAGTCCCTTGAAATTTTTGTTCTGTTTATTTGTATTTAGAACGGACGAAAAAGGAGGACTGTATAGGCCGAGAGAGACGTTTTCTTGAGAACTTACCGTGTTTTGCTATTTACTATGACCTATAAAGTCGTAATTATGTATCCCATCGTCTGTATTCGTTTGTTTGTATTCCGTCGTAAGTCACTTGAAAGCATCATTTTGTATTTTGATATGTATGTATGTAATCGGGGATTAGTCAAGCGCATATCCTTCCCCCTTCCCCGTGTCTTCGTGACAAGTTTGCTGCCCTTGAGACCTCCGCCTTCTGTCAATTGATGCTTCTCAAAAACCGGGCAGTAACAGGGAGGATTAGTTATACACGGTATGAATTTGTATTGAACAAAGGCCCAGTTTTCACGGCTATGATCTACTGCTGTACAAGTTTGTTTACACTTTACACGTGGTTACTGTTGTTGTTGATTGTTTTATCAAATGATGTTCACCCTAATCCGGGACCCACCTGTTCAAGTACTACATCCAAATACCTGAATATCTTACACGCCAACGTTAATAGTATAACTGTAGGGACGAAGCTGGATGAGCTTTCTTTGTTGTCTAAACAATTCAAACTGGACATTATTGCAATTTCTGAGACGTGGCTAAGTGACGTTGTTACCTCAGAAAACCTTACTGTCCCGAATTTTCAGCCCCCGATCCGTCGAGATCGAAACAGGCACGGCGGAGGTGTTCTGGTTTACGTTTCGTCTTCTATTGCTTTCAAACGGCGCACAGATCTTGAGCCCCAATCGTTTGAAGCAATTTGGGTTCAGCTGAAAATCAAATCTTTTAACATTCTACTTTCTGTGTACTACCGGCCGCCCGGTCAGGATGCAACTACTGCAGCTGATTTTCTGTCTTCATTTTCTGATTCTGTCCAGATGGCGAGAATGTCGCGTCCCGATGCCATTATAGTTGTCGGTGACTTTAATGCAAAACACCATCAATGGTGGCACCTGGACACGACTTCTCCCATTGGCTCCGAGCTATACCAAATTACTCAGCTCCTGAATCTTTCACAAATTGTTAATGAGCCCACCTGTGACCTTTCGCGTCACGCTTCCCTTATTGATCTTATACTCACCGATGCCTCAAACTATGTCGACTCGGTGTCAGTCCAAGCCCCTCTTTCACGATGTCACCATTGTCCCACCATTTGTTCCATGGCCTTTTCGATGTATGTACCCAAACCTTATGCACGGACTGTATGGGATTATTCTCGCATTGATTACGATAAACTGTCTGAATTTTGTTCCTGCTCGGAATGGAATGACATTTTTCTCCTTCCATCTGTAGACGAAGCTGCGTCAAAACTATGTCAACTTATTATTGAGGCAAAAAATGTTTGTATCCCCAGCAAAAGCATATTAATTAGACCAAAAGATAAACCCTGGATAACAAAAGAAATCCGGAAGCTTATGCGATCCCGTAATAAACTTCATAAGTTGGCTAAGCTATCAAACTCTCAGGTTAGTTGGGCAGCATACCGTAAAATCCGCAATAAGCTTTCGAATGCCATCTCATCCAGCAAGTCCAAGTATTTTTGTCGTCTGTCTGACTCTTTAAAGGATCCTTCTTTATCTGGCAAGAAGTGGTGGCATGTAGTAAAACACTTTTACAAACCTAAAACAATTACTTCTATTCCCCCTTTGAACGAAGGCAGCACGTTTATTGTTGACTCGATGGCGAAGGCTTCACTTTTTAATGAATACTTTGTCTCTCAATCCTCCATAGATGAATCTAATGCATCGCTGCCTGAATTTCACTACCTGACAAGTAGTCGTTTACTTCATGTTACCACCACACCAGAAGAAGTTCAACTTTATGTCAAAGAACTAGATACTTATAAGTCACACGGATATGACAACATAGACAACCGTTTCCTAAAAATAGTTGTTCCGTTTATAGCTGACAAAATTAGTTACGTATTTAATCTATCATTGTGTCATGGTCATTTTCCTAAAATCTGGAAATATGCTAATGTTGTACCTATTTTCAAAAAGGGCGATGCTAGTGATAAGAGCAACTATCGTCCCGTGTCCCTACTTCCAACCCTGTCGAAGGTCCTAGAAAAAATAGTCTATAAGCACCTTTACAACCACCTGATGCAAAATAATCTTTTGTATAGGCTTCAATCCGGTTTTATAAGAGGCGATTCTACTGTTTGTCAATTAGCGTATTTTTGTCATACTATTTTAAAAGCCCTGGATACCGGAAAAGAAGTCCGAGCTGTATTTCTTGATTTTTCTCGGGCGTTCGATAAGGTGTGGCATAATGGCCTTATTTTCAAATTAAATTGTAATGGGATCGAAGGGCCTCTTATAAACTGGATTTATTCATATCTCAGTGACAGATCTCAAAGGGTTGTAATAGACGGTACATGTTCTTCCTGGTGTTTAGTTAGTGCTGGAGTTCCACAAGGGTCTGTATTAGGTCCCTTATTCTTTCTTGTTTACATTAATGATATTGTTGATAATCTTGTCTCCCAGCCATTTCTTTTTGCTGATGACAGCTCTCTTCTTCATGTTGTTGATAATCCGATTCACTCCGCTTCCTGTTTAAATGCTGATTTAGAAAAAATTCACACATGGGCTGTTCAGTGGTTAATGGAACTTAATCCAACCAAAACAGTAGAAATGATCTTTTCAACCAAAAGAGCAAATTTAGTACACCCACCTCTTCTCTTAAACGATTGTGTTATCCAGTCTGTATCCTCCCACAAACATATCGGAGCTACATTAAGCTCCGATATGTCCTGGAAATCTCATACCAACTACATGTTGAACAAAATTTCCAAAACTTTGGCCACATTTAAAGGATTGAAATTTAAACTACCTCGTAATGTTCTGGATATATTATACAAATCGTTTATTCGCCCCTGCTTAGAGTACGGTGATGTCGTTTGGCAGAGCTGCACATACGAAGAATCTCAACTTTTAGAAAGAATCCAGTATCATTGTTCCCTTATTGTTGCAGGTGCTGTCAAAGGTTCATCGTACTCCTTAACTTGTAAAGAACTCGGTTGGGAGACATTATCGGATAGGAGGCACATTCATCGACTATTACTGTTTTACAAAATTATTCATGGTGTTACTCGTAGCTATCTGTCTGATTTACTCCCTGCAGTCATTTCATCAACATGTTTGTATGATCTTCGTAACAAAATGAATCTAAGATCGCTGACAGGCTCAACAAACCGTTTTGTTAAGTCCTTTGTTCCATACTCATTAACTCATTGGAACAAACTGGATGTTGGAATACGAAGTTACAGCTACTCTAAGTTTCGGATGTACCTATTTAAATGTGTACGACCTTCCAAACCTAGTCATTTCAGTTATGGTCCCCGATATGCTTGTTCACTCTTGGCACGATTTCGCATTGGCACCCACGGCTTGAATGGCAGTCTCTTCAGTCGTGGGCTAGTTGATAGCCCGGCATGTTACTGCGGGTGTCAATGCGAATCAATCTCTCATTTCCTACTTCACTGCCCATTACATATTAACCAGCGTTTACTTTTACTTGACCAACTTTCCAAAATTATAGGACACATTTTCGACATCAAGTCACTCTCGGACGATGCTATTAAACACCTGTTAATCTACGGATCATCTCTTTGCTCCCACAGTTCAAACTGTAACATAATGAGTTTAACTCAAGAATATATCATACTTACGAAGCGGTTCTCACATGGAAATTGGTACATCCCATCCTATTAGTTATATTTAGTCGGGGGGAAGGGAGGTTTGCGCTTAGGAAACGAATCATATTGCAACACATGTATTGAACGCTTTCATTGTTCTGTTGTTATTGTGTAGATAAGTATATTACTGTTTAAGATATTCCTGTTTTGTATGATGGCACGTAATAAAAGTTTTGTTAACTTGAGTTCGTTGCCATCCTGTCTGTATCTGTTGTTTATGTTGTTTAATAAAAAAATAAAAAAAATAACGAACGATGGAGGCCACGTAAATTGTGATGTGTTACATATCAGCTCAAGTACATTCTCAGCACAGGCACAGGGGATAGCATGCGTTACTCAATCGGCCAAATCAGTTGAACAAGCAAATATAGGTCAGGTCATCCTTGTAGAGATGTAACTGTCACTTCATGTCTTCAGGTACTTAAATATAGCTAAGACGTTTATTATAATGCTGCTTTGACACCTACATGAAAAAGCCCGTACATTGCCCACCAAAAGACGGTCAGTCGGTCAGTTGGCCGTATAGTAGACATACTTGTCTTTTTTTCGACTCATCTCATGACGACATCACGAGTGGTTACAGTTGGTATGACGTTTGAGTTAAAAATCGATTTCACACAAAATACTAAATTTACTCAAGCAATTGGGTAAGTTTCTTAACTGCCAGTGACCGTTTACAAACTTATCCAGGTGCTTGAGTAACTTTTGTATTGTGTATCTTATAACCTAGATGTCTAACCTTCCTTCAGTCGTCGGTTCCATAGTTCTGGCAGTAGCTGTTGACGGTATCTATACCACTCTAGGGATGTCATCCCAATACAGTACACATGGATGCTGCCGGCCAGCAAACACTAGTATAAGGTAGAGGGAGTTAAGACAATATTAGAAAATACGAGAACTTTGAAGTAAATTCACGAAAAGCCTGGTGGATTTTCACTCGTACGAAACTCTGTCCTGAATCGGGACATTTACTTTCGGGACACCTTGTACTATTAAAGTGAAAAGAAATAAAAGTCTGAGACAAGATACTTATTTTGTTTCGTTCGAAATGTTCCACCATCTGATATTTCAATGTAAAGATTGTCAAGTTAGAAAATCACAAACGCTGAGAGAATATTGAAAGAGAGAACCAGACAGATCTGACGTATGTATGGGCATGTTCATATAACGGTGGCAGATCCCAGCATTGCCATACCGGGTACTCTCCAAGCAAAGGACTGGGTCCGGCTGGTTTTTGACGTGAATTTAGGCGATTTTGTAGGGCTTTCCACTTTATCTACATCACCAACCCACACAGTGAGACAAAAAAGCATCTGACAAAGTAGAAAGCCCGACAAAAACGCCTTAACACGTCAAAAGACAGCCGGACCCACTCCTCTGCTTGGAGAGTGATACCGGGTACTGATTAGGATGGTGATTATAGCTTTAGAGGGTAAAGCAATGATGACATCTCCTTTTGTGCTTAATTTGTTCCTGACTGAACACATTCCTACTTATCTGGATGAACCATGTTTATTCCGTTTTGATACAGCTCTTTATCAAACGGTAAATCAACACAGGAACGTAACACACCTCGTGATTATATGCGTTTGACATCAATCTTTATTGACACATCAAAAGTACAGCGACTTTCGTAAGGTCGTGCAGCTATACATACAAATAAGTGGATGTAAAGGGATTACCCTACATACCAGTATATGAATAAATCAAAATTTCGAGTTTAACGTATCACTTATACTACTACTTCTAATATCTAAACATTATTTTATATATTTACCTATTTTTACACAGTTAGTGAAGAAGCGAACGCAGCTAGAATGTAATTGAATTTATATATAGGATGAAATATATCAAATGTAAGTAGGTCCAAGAACTGTGAAGTCCCTCAAAGATACACTATTGTCCCGTCATACAGATGTAGGATACATTCTTGGTGATCACCCTAAAACCGCCAGGATTTTCAGGCTTTTTAATGGCAGGTTCCTACGTGTATCAAGGCACTAAGGTCACAATGGCAACTATCTATTCGTGGGAGGCGTATGTTTGTGTACTTAAAACCTGTTTATGAAATTATCATAGTCGTTTCCGAAAGCAAACAGTATCTTGTGTGTCCTCAGTAAGTGGAGGAAATAACTACTGGTGGTGATGACGTCATCCCATTCATTTCTAGAATTGAAAAAAAATTAAAAGCATGTTTGTATCGCTTAGTGGCAAGAGTAGTATTTTGGATACTAGAAATATTCTACTCATTGAATGATTTTTATAGCAAAAATACGTGCAATGCTCAACATTTCGTTTTTTAACCTTAGGGTAACAACAACATCATTAGTGCATCGTAAGTGTGGAATTGATAATCTTTCTATTACGTCGGTACCATTCTTGTACATGTAAGTAAGAACATGTCTTATTTCCTTGACGTCATATATCAGGTATATACGTGAGAGACATTTCTTGGAAGTTCAGAGTTTGATTGAATCTATGCTTCCTATATAAAGGAAAATGATTTAGAAAAGTACTCATACTTAACGTTTCGGCTAATCATAAGATCCAAGCAAAAATGCTATTTTTCCCTCTAAGACTTAAAATGAGAGATGCAAACATCATTCTAACCATTCCTTTAGTAAGCATTTATTCCTAATCAAGCGCACCCGCATGACGCCAGAGGAACTGTCAATAACATTAGTAGAAAATGAGTTTACCGTGCATCACCGTGCATTAAGAATGGTCAGAAATGTGATAACGGACGTAAACAATAAATATTGTTCTCCGGACCTGCGGATGGGAATGTCGGAAGGGACAAGACACCTGTTGTTTGTACATCCATGGATATATACCTGGACTCTTCGGACAACCAGCCTCACTCATCACAAGAACAAGACTGACAGACATCGGTGTTACTGCATCCAGAACAGGTGAGTGCACTCCTATGGGAGAGTTTGGATCTTGTCCGTATAACTAACGAGACAGCGGTGCATTGAACGAAGATGTCGAGCATTATGATTCTCCTATAAATATAGCTACTCTGTAATACACATGTAATTTTGTAGTGGCCACTTGTACAGGGTAGTCTGTTACAACTCCATGTTTAACGTATCGGTACACGCGAAAAGTTTTTGGTCTTTCAAATGCTGTATTTTTTCTAAGCGATAGTGAACTGAAGCATCTTAACATGTACATTGCGTAGTCATACCTTCAAGTATCGTCCATATAGATGCTGGATAGGCTGTGTGAATAACTGATCATTTTTGTGCTTACTGGTTTGATATTTTTTATGCTGTTCTAATTGTTATGCTGTCCAGAAGAATCTGCAATGAAGTTCCTTGCCGTATTCGTCCTGCTGGCCCTGTCGGGCGCAAGCTCCGCTGAGCCCCGCATCCTGGACACGATCTCCGGCGCCATCACCGAGGCCGCCTCCTCCATCCTGGACCACGCACAGACCGTCGGACAGAGTAAGCACCAACAGTTTCCTTTTGACCGATGTTGGGTCTTCCTATCTAGTAGAAGAAAGACGTTGTCGTGCGAGACGCAGTAGAAACGTCTTACTGTGATACTAAAGGACGTTAAAGTCTGGAAAGACTGCTGCCATTTTGTGGTTGCAAGCTCATAGTGTGCTTGTAGCGTTAAAAGCCATCACATTTTTCTTTACAGAGTTATGTGCTTTCTAGGTAAATACCTTTGAGAATATATGCGCAACTGTATGGCACATCGTGAGTAACATCAAAGAATATTCAAAGCTTAGAATCAGTAGTGTAAATGATACATTAAACTCAATATGTTGATTCATTCATATACTTAGATTAATACATTTGTGTTCACTAATTTGTTTGTGTGTGTGTGTGTGTGTGTGTGTGTGTGTGTGTGTGTGTGTATACATGTAGTTGTAGAAGAGCTTAGACCAAAGGTTGCTGTACTTTTGTAGTGTCGATAAAGATTTCTTATCTATCTTACTCTAGGCCTTGTCGACACCTACGTGCCCATCATCGGCCAGGCCGCCCAGCAGCTGGTAGGAGAGGCCATCCAGAACGCAGGAACATGGCTGACCGACCTGGTCTCCGGCAAGCGTCAGATCGGACTGCAGACCGAGATCGGACAGATCCTCCACGACGGCATCATGTCCATGTTGGAGCACGCCACCAACGCCATCAACAACGTCCAGACCAGCCTCACCAGCTCCCTCACCTCCCTCTTCACTCCCGAGCCCGAAACCGAGATGACCACAAGGAAACGTGAGTTCATCATGTTTGATATACATGTAGTGGCACAAATAAACTCTTTATCACAGAACCCGCGGTACGTTGGCGGCGTCGCTGTGTTCTAAACCGGATTGGTATTACTGACTTTATAACGAGAATATCATGCAAGAAAGTACGACCAAAAAGACAACTAAACACACGGAGCGTAAAAGGATTCGTTTTCTATTGATGAAATTCGTTGAGCGCTTTGTCAAATCGGACCTGCGATCACAGCGAGGTCGCCAACGTGCCGCGGGTCCAGTGAGATAGGGGCTTAACAACGGGAGTGATCTATTTCGTAGAGTCCTAGGAAGTTGAAGGACGTTGCAATGGTGTAAACTTGCCCAGCAAATGATGTGTTCTCAGAGTAACGAATCAGTAAGACTGATGACACTGCTACCATACCACGGCTCAATAGAAAAAACTGTTCCACGATACCAGCAATTCCCTACCTGCTTATTGTTGTCTGCAGTGTTGCAACCTAAATACATAAGATAGAACATAACGTTGCTGAATTGTTTCCTCGTAGTGGCTTACCGTAAGATCAAGAACCAGAACCTGAAGAGCAGGATGCACCTGGGGATGGACAGCAAGAGCACCATGAAGAAGATGTCCATCGTCATCGCTAAGAAGGTACAGACCATCTTTCGCTCTGATGCTGTATCTGTGTGCCCCTCTCTATATTTGTCTTCCCCTTGTCAACTTTCTATCTAGCTATTCTCCAAGCAGAGGTTCGACTCCGGCTTGTTGTTGACGTCTTTTGGGGCGTTTTTTTTTTCAGGCTTTCTATTTTGTAAAAGTAGAAAGCCCGACAAAAACGCCTAAAAAGACGTGAACAACAAGCCAGAGCCGAAGAACCTCGATCTGCTTGGAGAGTAGTATCTAGCTATATACAATCGATGTAATACATACTTAACTTGCATTTGTGTCTATCTAACTTTGTATCGATTTATGAATGGATGACGTTATACATACGTCAATATAAGATGTAAAGAAATTGTTTATGGATACTTAGATAGAATCATATGCACAAGCGTCGACCACAAGTCCGACCAATCTCTCACTTGCTGCACATATCGTGTTTTATATTTTATGTTTATGACGAATACTGAAAATATGTGTTCATTATTTTTCAGCTGAAGGTTGTGAAGAGCGCCCGCATCCTGGACCAGGTTGTGAGCGCCCTGGGTGACCTGGTGCAGCCTGTCCTGGACGCCGCTGACCAGGCCTTCACGAACGTAAGTACTAAGTATCAACCGCCAATTCACAACCAGATAACAAACAAACATGAAATACGCTGTGTTATGTGACGTGAGGTGGAATCTAATTGGTTCAGAAAAATTCTAATTTATCACAAACTTGTGTACTGATTGATAGATACATGTGTGTTTGATCATTGGTATCATTCCAAAACATAATTATAGTTGTTGACTTGCTGTATTTCAGGGCATGATGAATGATAAAACAAACCTAGCTGGTGAAGTGTGTAAGTTCAACTTAATGGTGACTTCAACTATAGGGCCTAGCTTTAGGATCAATCCATCAATCAATCAATCAATCACTCAATAACGACAATTATGTTTTCTTTCAGCTCGTTGACGGAGCCACCGCCCTCGGTAGCGCCGTTGTCGGCCACGCCACCAACTTCGCCAACAATGTCGGCACCACCTTCAACCAGGTCACCGGTAAGTGACGTCACTTCCTGTGCACCCTCTACATCACGTAGACAAAGTAAAAGATTCTGTCGATTATATTGTTGGATGCTCTGAATCAGCTGGTCATGAAAGTAACAAATGAAACTTGTTGGAGAAACCTAACCCAAAAACTGAAGGATGTTGAGGAACCGATACATTTCAATAGGGCATTGTTTTGCATTGTTGCAAAAAGTAAATACGTGATCCTTTCCCTACCGCCCCTACAGACCAGCTGGGCGCCGTTGTGCAGCCCTACGTCGATGACGCCAACACCATCATCAACTCTGTCACCAACCACTTCCAGGAGAACTTCGGTGCCGGTATCTCCGCCTAAACCACCTGTCGCAGAGAGTAGCTATAGCTGAGCCAACAGCTTATGACTTAATAAAGCATCACTGATGGCAAAAAAGGCTTCTGTCTATTTTGTGAAGAAAGGTGTATGTATTGAAGCGGTGTGCTAGATTTCATAGATACAAGAGACGCAAGGTAACAGTTACTCAAGCAAATGGACAAATATCTAATACCATAACCAAGGTCCTGCAAACATAATGTTTGTTTTCCTTTTCTGTCACCCCTACATGTATCCAGTTGCTTGAGTAACTGTTACCTTGCGTATCTTATAATTAATACCTGGATGTCTGACCTTCATCGATGTATCAAGGGACAGATACAATATGAAGGGCGATGGGATATTGGGATGATTTGAAGGTAAAGTAAAGTGTGGAGCAACAATAATGCTCTATGTAATAACGTCCAAACTACGAGTCAACCTATGACACGATAATGTTCATCGTAAGTAACATTTTATGGCCATTTCGTGTATTTGTTATCGGTGGCTTCTTGAACTTTTTAAAACTGTGACGCACCATTACTTTTGGGGCGGGATTCCGTAACTGTACAGGTGCTATCAAGAATGTCGATACACCCTTATCATCATTCATCCAAGTAAACAAAAGTATCACTACCCCTATTTGCCATGAAAACAGCCGCACCTTACCTAGCGTACGTTAAGCACATAATTTTTGTATTGAAAACAATGCAAACTTTATTCTGTCGTTTAATGGGAAATTAGAATTTGCGGTTGCCAAGAGAAATGCCGTAAATACCATATTTTTAAAAGACGGTACATGCCAGCTGTCGGCAAAGAGGAACAATACCTTCTCCCAAATGCCTGTTTACGAGACCGCAGGGCTGGTAATCTTGTGAGAAATAAGCGCGGATGACAGCTGTTTGATAGAATAACCACCGGAATGGGACACATGCACTCTTGTGTAAACCCGGTATGACTAAAGGAACATAACTTGTGGTATATATTCTTAACAACAAAGAAATCGCAGTGTCATGGACTCAACAAGAAGTGCTCCTTCATACACTTTATTGGCACAGCTTAAAACGCCATAAACCATATGTTCGACCCTCGGGCCAGCCGCGGGGAACACGGTAATCACATTAGTAACTTATTTCATCGATCTCGTGGTTTACTCTGTGACGTAACAACTTGTTGTAGCAAATAATGCTGTAAACGTACCTCTACTAACTGAAAAGTACGAACATTTCCACTGTGAGCTTTTTGATTACTCCACAATCCAGCCTCCCGCTCCCCTGCCCACAACTTTCCTTACTTTACTCCCATAACGGCGCATAACTTTACTTCTGCCTCCCCTAGTCCGTCCAAGGACCTTGGTCCGTCCTACTTCTTTCATAATCATGTCAAACGCGTCTTTTGTCTCTGGTAACGGCGGGTACGAGTACTGTAGTAAGGGCGTCACCTGTCGGAGTTCCTCCTGCATTGCAGCAATCTCCGCTTCTGGAATGCCTTGCAGAATGTCAACGATAGACCGTTTCCCTCGAAAGAAGTCCTCGTCTGTGATTTTAACCGTAAACTTGGGATAGTCTAGAACGTCGTCGAACGGATACATGGGTTCGTAGTCTAACTTGAATATGACAGGGATACACCCGCACTGAACGGCGTCGTAAAAGGACTTTCTGGTTGGGGAATCTCCAGGGGGCTGGGGACAGAACACAGAATGGTGCATCCACTCGACCAGATCTGCCTGCCAGCTCCTGTCTCTACATTCCTGTGTGATGAACCACACGTGTCGCTTGTCAGCTGAAGAAGATGCGTCATATTTCTTTGATGTTGAACGAAGCTGTCGACTGAGAATCTGCCGTATGTCGTGCGACATTCGCCTGCTCCCTGCAAACAATACAAACACGTCCCGCGGCATGTCCAAAGTTCCCTCGAGCTTTGATTCTCCTCCAAAGTTGTTGTTGGAAAGAAAATGTCCAAAGGCAGGATAGGGCGCCACCACCATTGTTAACCCGCTTCGTCCAATGAATCTCAAAGTCTTCGGGTCCGACTCATGCTCGATGCCGACGAACGTTACCGAGCGAGACTCCCGAGTTTTTAGGATCCCACCTGTGACGTCAGCATGCTCCCTTTCTATCCTACCTAGTGCCATCATATGTGGTTTTCCTTGCTCAAAGTAAGGATAGTTTACCGTAAGGAACTGCCACAGTTCTCTGTCTAGTAAGGGGTTGTCGATAGTGTTGATCGGCTCACAGGCTGAAGCAAGTGCGGGGTAGTAGGGAATGTAGAACATGTCGGCCTCCTCTGGATCTAGGGTGCGGTAGGTACTGGACAAAAGTTTGTTGTGGAGGATAATCTCAAGTGAAAACATGTGCGTGCTCCTGAACGACACGTTCCCATACCGGGCAAACTCTAGCCCCGTCCCGTAATCCTGCAGTTGGTAACATCTATTCTTCACCTGGATGCAGTCGACAAGGTCAAGGTTGAATTCCCGAGGCAGGTCGTACACGAACACCTTGAGTGGAGGGGAAGGCTGTGCAGCGCTTCCCGCGCGTTCGTCTGGTCTCTTCACCGAAGTGAGTGAGGGCTGTCCGGGAGTGTCTTCCTGTAGGTAGACCTTCCTGACTACAGAAAGGTGACTACTTTGTCCTTCCCTGTGAACAACAAGCCCTCAAAAGTTGGAAGACCGAAATGCCGAAAGGCCTCTCACATCCCATTTCAAACATTTGGACTATCTCTAAGTCATAACGGCTGACCAACCAAATTTGACAGATCATTCAACGAATTTCATACACAAAGAACAAATTGTTTTACGTCTGGTGTGCTTAGTTGTCTTCTAAATCAATTTTTGCATATTGCATTATATTCCTATAATGAAATCAAGAGTCACAAAAATACAACTATGGTCGCTGTACGGTCGCTCAGCGTTCGCTTTCTAGTGGGAAAGGGGTCCTTCGGCTACGTTTTAGTCTACGCGCAAGGCAAGGAATAAACTATTGTAGCAGTTTATAGCTGAAAACGAATATTAGTCTATGAGCTGTTAAAACTACGTACCTTCGAGGCAATGGACTAGTCTCCTCGTCTTTAGGAAAGATGTACAGCAGCGTGACAAAGTACATCCCACCCATGGCTGCGGCGAACAGGATCACCAAATGTCGTCTGCTAACAGACATGGCAGACATAGTTGTGTGGGGCTGAATAGACGTGCTCTCCCTCGACGAATCTTGCCATCAGTTATTCGCTAGTAATTCAAAAGCAAAATATGAAGACCTTCACTATTTGTAGTGTGAGGCAGCCGGTACATTATCCCTCTATCGATTGACAGTCGTAAAAACGCGCCAATATGACGCACGTCTTTAACAAAAACAGCAATGGTCTTGACTCGTACCTTTTGTCTCCATGACCTCTCGTAATGTCACGGTTTTCTCGCGGCTCGACTTTGACATTTTAGGGGTGTACGCGTCCCTGACCTTCCTGAATGGTGTCCAGTGTTTAGTCCCTAAAGATAAGGCAAAATACTCTTGATTCTTTCATAACAGTCAAAGACTAGACGCACCAGCTGTCACCTATGCCGTGCGTCAATCCCCATTGATCAACCATCATGCGAAACCTAACAAAGAATCTCTTCAATAGCACCGTGTCAATAGAAAAAATGTCAATATGATAACTAGTCTATCGTCCCTGTTCTTAACACGGCCAATACTGTGCCGTCTGGCTGACTCATGTCATTAGTTATAACAAATCTAGTTATTCTGTGTTCGGATCCAGACAGTAGTCCATGATGCTAGTTTGGTTGAAGAGTTATAAACAGTAGTAAAGGCCATAAAACTGTAACCTACCATTTCAGAGCTTCTGATGTTTGAAATGGAGGTCATTATAGGATGTATTCAATTTGCCGCAATAAATTCAAAATCAATACCAGGACAATAAATGAATGGGTTCCTAAGTAACTTCAAGCTACTATGAAACATTGAGCCCGTCGAAAACGTAATGATGTGATATCTCAGTGAATACACAATTTAAATAGCAAGAACAACCACACTCAAATTTATTACTTATACTCTCAGATGTGTAACAAGGGCTAGACCTAATGCGATATGACTGTGAAAGTACTCGAACGAAATGATAGTAATCTATAACCTGACTTTCATTAGGAATGTTGCTCAACTGAGTTCAACAGCCATTTTTTCTTGAAACAGATAAATTGGTTAAACATGCCCTTTATTAGACAACAATGTCCATTCTTATATCATCGAATGCTTGGAATATTACGATATTTACATTTCTCAGTGGGAATTCTGCCTTTTTTTATCAAACGGGCTGAAAATGTGTACTTGTGTCTATATCCAGTATGCGAATACTGCACATACGGTAAACATAAGCGGGCCATTATGTGAGGTATAAATACAGCTGTCGGGTAGAAAACGAAATCATTTTCTCAGAGACCAGCGAACATATGCCACACGTATGTAACGACTGTGCTAGAAAATTCACTCGCATGGACAACTTGCGGCGCCATCAGCGAGAGCAGCACGCGGAGGAGTCAAGAGGTGGAACAAAAGGACCGCGTCATGGGCCTAGAAACAGAGACTTCCTTGGATCCAGATATTTTTGATGACGACTCCAATATGTCATTTGAGTCCGATATGGAAATACTCAGCTCATCGGATGGAGAGGAGGAGGACGACGACGAAGAGATTGAGTCAATCACATCGGAGGATGATGAAGAAGAAAACAGAAGATGATTCAGAAGAAACCGATTCTGAACTGGACGGATCTGTGACAAGTTGTGAAGAGGGAGAGGAGGATGAAGAAGAAGAAGATGCCAATGAAGGCGATATGGAGGGCGAAGAAGAGTGGACGCTTTACCGGGACTGGACCATCCTACAACCTCACAATGAAGGAGAAGTTCCTCAGCAAGTCATCAAGGAGACCAGGCGATTTGGCAGAACGTTCTATCTAGTAGAATTCGCTTGGCTGCCCTATAATAGTACCACCATCATGTACGAGAAAAAGTGGGTCTCAGAACAAAGTCTACAGAGGGATCATGGATACCTTGTACTGTACTGATATGACATGAACTCATCTTGTCAAAGAAACATTGATAGTACAATAAAGATAGCTTTAATTGTTGCCATGTTATCTTGACCGACATAAGGCGAATAAAAAATTCTGAGAATGTGTTTTCGTGTCCGGGAGTTTGAATGCGTTACTTGTGTTCTATCAATAAAAAAAAGGACGGAGGAGGACATATACACACATGAAAGACATATACACACCACTAACGATATACACTAGATATAACATATAACGTAACATCACCAATTTACGTCCGATTTATTCAAAACGTATTTATCTTACAACCGCGCGGACAGAGCCAAATTTCAAACCCATGGGCAGAAATATCAGCTCTTCTAAAAAGAAAATGCATAGTCTGTAAGTTTTTCTCCGCCTGTTTAACGCCGTGCGAGCATGTATTCATACTGAGGTACATGATGAAGAATTGTGCTAGGGTAACCTATTATTGTCCACTTCTGAATATTTTCCCTTCTAGCGCTATGCTTGAAGAACATAGATCAGAAAAAATGCACAGTAATTGTCCAAAGTAGTCTGCAGACAAATGATAGTAAAATCACTACGTCTGTCCGGCCACTTGCTTAACGCGATGGAAAAAAAAACAATGTTTATCTGTAAATTTCCCCCACATGCGCGGCACGTGGCGTGCACGTGGTAAACGCATGGCGATTATGTTTTGCTATGCAAAAATTAAAGAGATGGCTAAGGATCATACTTATGATGTTCTTTATTGCTCATGAGAACAGGCTTTGGCATAATACACCGCGACATGTGGACATGAGCCAAACAGGCCGTAAATAGGTTCTGCACGTAAATAGGTCATGTTACGTTACACACTACCCACTGGTACAATACCTTCATTGACTATAGGAGTTGGAGGAGGGAGGAAGGGAGGCATGGCTTATGGAGGAGGAGGAGGAAATATGCACACATGAAAGATACACACTCAACACTACTGCCGTGATGATTAGATATGACATATACCCACTACCACTGACGACACAATGCCTTCATTGACTATGGCCGTTGGAGGAGGGACAAATACATACATGATAAAATTACAAGTCCCTTCTTATTTACTGTATACTTATATACTTTAATGACCATAAAACACACATTATGTCTATACGTCAAACACTAAAATAATCATATCCATATGTCTACCAAATTGAATGTGCAAGGGCATGTTGTAGGAATTCGAAGGTGGCTTCCATGCCTGGTGACCCCTGACCTGCACCTCCCGATGGCGCCTCCCAAAATGCGCTACGTTCTCCCCCTACTATACTACTCTCTACTAATCTGACGAAACTCTTCAGTCTATTGGGGAGTGGTAACAGCTCCACCCCAAAGTAGCATCTCTTTTCTCCCAGCATTCCTCTGATCACGTGCCGACAGAGATGACTCAGTGTTCTCGGTGCAGACGACATTTTCCTCAGCAACTCTGCCACCTGCGCGTCCGTCTTGTCGGTAATCATCGGCCTGAAGTCCACCGTTCCCAGCGTTCTGAGCATGACGTCGACTATACGGATATTCCCTGTCTTGATGGCGTGGTGCAGGGGACCTTCGGGGGTGAACTGATCAGTGGGTTTTGAGTAGCATGTAGCGCCATGTTGACATAAGACAAATATGGTGTCAACAGCTCCAAACCTAATGCAAGAGCTCAAATGGTTGTACTTGTTAGTCCCGTCTATGCTGATGTTGTGTTTCTTCAGTCGGGATATGGTCTCGTGGTGCCCGTACTCTGCTGCGAAGATCATCGGTGTTTTCCAGCAGCTCTTGCCGTTCATGTCACGTGTTTTTCTGTAGAACCGCATCCCAGACACCCGGTTGGACTTGTCCGCATAGGCTCTCGTCTCGTGTCGCATCAGGACGTCGATACAGTCCGACATACCTGTGTAAAAAATTCATGGAATGAACATATATATTTTCAAATATATATTTGCACCATCAACGGCATAACAAGAAAATGCAGCGATAACTTAATACTGCTGGAATGATTCGAAGTGATTCGAAGCAATAAAGGAAGCTAGTACATTTGTATCTAACTTGTATAATATGGTAAGGTGTGTCTCAATCTGTCAACTTGTTTCGATTCTTATATTGTGTCATAGCATTAACTACGTTGAAAGTTAGCCTGAGTGTCATCCTGTTTCAGTTCCAGGCTCTACCTGAAACAGGATGACACTCGGGCTAGTTGAAAGGCAGCTCCAGCCCTTACCCAGTGCCGCTGCCAGGTGCACGGTGGCCATGTGCTGCTGCACCCCTTTGTTGATGACGAAGTCCCTGGCTCGGAAGTCCACCCCGTGTGTGAGGATGAGATCGAGGCAGGCCGGCTGGTTGTACCGAATGGCAGCAAACATGGCGGCCTTCCTGTTGGCCAGTTCGTGGTTCATGGTCGTCATCTCCGGGCGGCAGCTGTTCTTCTTCTGCCAGATCAAGTATTCCCGCGAATTGTCTGGAGAAAGCGGCATTTCAACCGAAATTAACGGCATTTCCACAAAAATGTTGCACAGAAAAGGATACACAGAAAAGTCGCATGCTATTTAAATCTAAAAGTATCAAGTCAATTTTAATATCTGTGAACAAAAAACCAGTGCTCACAAGTTTGGTTCAAACACTTACCTCATGTTTAGTTACGATACAGTCATGTTCATCTTTTGACTAGACACAAACTAACGTTATACAGTTACAGGCTTTTTCAGTAAACATTGCACATTTCGTTTAATCTGATTACAGGGACAAAAAGCCTGTGCTTGTGGTTAGGTGTATCAGTTTCCTCGTCTAGTATATATATATTGTGCTGTCTGTAAGACACTTATATGGTTGCTGTCAAAGACAAACTAGACAAACTGCCATGTCTACAACTGATTAATGATGATGATTGAAGACCTTTATTGTATGTTCGTGCCCCGAGGGGCTAGATACAGGTCGTTTAACACAAACCTAACTAACATCTACATCTATACAGTGATCATGAAATAATATCTGATTTCCATTTCCCCGTATGTACGTATTTATGTATGTATGTACTAATGGGACTATTGTTGCACACAAGTTAGATGAATACATGTTTGCACATTTACAGACCAACTATCTTCACTTTTAAAATCACAGAAAACAGTTGGAGAAATAATTGTATTAGACACCGTGTGGGATCGGGAACGACATGCAACTCACGTTTCTTCAGTATCTGGTGGTACTCGCTGATCCACGTTTTAACAGGAGAATGTTTCAGGACGACTTCCAGAGCTTCACTGTGTCCGGAGATCGTCAGGTGTTCCTCACAGCACATCCCGTCGATTTCCCCCATGTCTAAAACTGAACCAAATGGGAAACAACATGACTTACTGTAAAGAAATAATATAACCTGACTTGCTGTTAAGAAATTGGCTTCTCATTGCAGTAATTATAAGAAACAACAAGGACATTGTGGGTTCTCCTGGATATCTGGAGGCGTGTGGTTTATTTACTACTTGTATTTAGCTCTTGCTCAAGGACAATAGCATCTGTCCCCATCAATACTTTATCACAAAAACGTGAGCTGCTTACAGTGTTGCCTAGTCCCCATTTACTGCCATGACCTCGTCAACTTCACAAATGTAAAGACGCAGTCTCTCATTGCTTTATTATAGCACTGAATCACTTTCACCTTACAACAGACAGACAGCCAGGTGTCTGTCAAGGTTTTCGAAAATTAATAATATATATCAACACCAGTCATCGCACAGTATATATTGACATCTATACCTACATGGAGTGTGACACACAAAGACAACGTTTCAAATTCAATACTCTATCATATCAATGCAATAAAATAGAAAATTTGCCCTACCAGACATCCCATTGCTCAGAAGCTCTTCCATCACGACCCCGTTCCCGGTCCTGACGGCGGCTACGAAGTATTCCTTCACTGGCCGGGAGTCCTTATCGACTTCTTCGTTCTCCATCAGTCAACTTCAGCTGGTCACTAGATTACAGGAAAAGGACACACACAGTTGATTCCTATCTTTGTGAAGCACAATAGTGATCACGAGGGACTTTGATGAGCCGGGCGACAATAAAGTGTAAAAAGACTGAACTGGGGTCGTTTGTGGTGTGACGAAAGCAGGATGGGCGATGTCGTCTGTGCTTCATCCGCCGCGTGACGTCACCCGAACGCGACCCCCATGACCTGAGTCGTACATGTACATGTAGTAGGTGGTGGTTGAAAATTTACATGCACAACAAAATGTTTACATTCATTTAAATTTTTGTGCTACAGGCAATTAACCCGGATGAATGTCCGTCAACCTATTCGGCGATCATTTTTGTAGCTTTAGTATCTTTTATATGCAAATGTATATATATAGATATATACATAACGTTATATAGCTAAATAATGTTGCGATAATTTGTTCCGTTGTCATTGCTCACCTTGCTTGTTTTCTGGGTCATTTCGTCTTCGAGTTGACTCATAATGGCGCATTGTATCAGATGTTCAGTGGTTTACAGACATAGACGATAGACTTACATGCTCTAATCTTTGTTCTCGATAGTAGCTACATGACATGAACGTGCACTGCGGACTTAGTGTCACTCTCCCCTCCTTGAACAGTTTGCGAAACGATCTTTAGAGTGACCTACCGTAGTATGATGCAGTATGCTATACACCGGCAAATCCACAAACTACTGTGGTGACTTATCAAGCCGTAATCCTTCCCTGGACATATAAGATGGTAAAAGTGTTGTAATCATTGGGTTAAAAATCGCCCAGTGGGTGCCATTTTGT
This sequence comes from Branchiostoma lanceolatum, assembly GCF_035083965.1. NCBI lineage: Eukaryota > Metazoa > Chordata > Leptocardii > Amphioxiformes > Branchiostomatidae > Branchiostoma > Branchiostoma lanceolatum. Next base: position 12,925,622 of record NC_089726.1, on the reverse strand, counting down.
GTGCAGTCTCTGAGAAACAAGTCGAACCACTCAGTGACCCTAACTATGAACCCGAGCACTCAGACGACGCCTATATACTGTATGATGTATGTGAAAGGCACGCGAACGTCTCAAGCTATAAAATGTACATAACGTCAACTTTGTGCTTTACCCAAGAAGAATGATAGGAATATTGGCACTACTTTATGAATAGGAAAACCTTTCAGTTGGTTCCTTCTCATAATGGCGATATTGCTTTGATATCCTGTAGTAATGCTTCACCAGCGCTTGCAGTTCTGACAGTGTCCGCATGATGACACCCCTGCCCCGTAAACGTGACCTGAAGACCACCTTGCCAGAATCAATTACTAACTAGTACCTTCGTCCAGAGGATTATAATAGTCGAATAAGGCTGACAATGAAGACGTTTTGACGCACTAGTGGTTCAGTTTTGACCCACTAGTGGTTCAGTTTTGACCCGCTGTGGTTCAGTTTTGACCCGCTAGTGGTTCCGTTTTGACGCACTAGTGGTTCAATTTTGACCCAGTAGTGGTTCAGTTTTGACCCGCTAGCGCTAGTGGTTCAGTTTTGACGCACTAGTGGTTCAGTTTTGACCCGCTATTGGTTCAGTTTTGACCCACTAGTGGTTCAATTTTGACCCGCTAGTGATTCAGTTTTGACCCGCTAGTGGTTCAGTTTTGACCCACTAGTGGTTCAGTTTTGACGCACTAGTGGTTCAGTTTTGACCCACCAGTGGTTCAGTTTTGATCCGCGAGTGGTTCAGTTTTGACCCACTAGTACAGTGGTTCAGTTTTGACCCGCTAGTGGTTCAGTTTTGACCCACTAGTGGTTCATGTTCAAATTTCAGTTTCAACCCGCTAGTGGTTCAAGTTCAAATTAAGTACACATGGGCCATGAAAGTCCAAATGAAGCCAAACTTTATTGCCTAAAGCTAATGTTAGCCGGTTGTCTCCTTCCGAGAGTCTTTATTTGCCACTAAAGCGCAAATACTTGATTCTAGGCCTGAGGCTATTGACAGGATGGTCCTGTCAGCAGTAAAAAAATGTGCACTGTCAGCAGTACAACTTTTTCTACTGCTGACAGGATCATCTCTTTACTTAGTGATAGTAGCCACTTCTTAATTGCAGTAACTACTAAATCCGCTTGACGTCGTGACTACGGGCGTGCCGATTTACGACTATTGTCGTAAATGCGTAAAATACGACAGCCGTGAGTCGTTACATGCATGCGTACTAGTTAAGTGGCTGAAAGCTTGGGCTGCCGATCTGCCGATCAACAGTTATTTTGCTCGCCCGAGGAAGGGTTTAGACTGGAATTCCCTTCATTAGAAGTTCGCATTGCACTCCGATGATGCTGGAGGAATTTGCTTGGGTCGCCATCATCCCAGGGAGTACATTGTTGGCGTTTTTCCCGAGTCTGGTGGTGTGAGAGACGCCCCTCGTCGACCGTTCGTATCGAGTGTTCAAGAGGATTTTCAAAAGAGTTGCAAGAGACCGTAAAACTTCTTTATCCTCGTGAATTTGAGAAGATTTTCCTGTTCTGCCTGTTTGTTTAGATCATCGATTGTACTTTGAGCGTCCTTGGAGGACGGGAACAAGCAAATAGTTCCATTTCCCTTGTTCGAGTCGCAGAAAACCGTCTGCTAAGGTTTGTTTTGAACAACTCCTACTCGCGAGTGACTGACCTCCACAGAAAAGAGGTGACCCCGGAGGCGTCCCGCTTCCCGTCCCTTTTCCCTACAGATTTTCCGCTTCGTTTGCGACGCAGTTTGTTGTTGTTGTCCTTCGCCTTCAATGTAGGGTAACTCCGACGAGATGAACAGGAACAAACGTCCCGGTTCGGGCGGGCGGGAGAAGCAGAAGGGAGGTAAACACTGGTACCAACGCGTACGGGACACCCTCGTGTCCCGAACAGAGGACGGCAGCTTCAACTTCACAATAAAGGGAGGGGCCGAGAATGCACTCTTCACCTTCATTGGGGAGGCCAAACACGACAAAATCGTCTACAGGGCGGGAAAGCTCCACTCAGACGACATAATCCTGGAAGTAGATGGCACAAGGGTGGCGGGGTTTACCCTGAAAGATGTCCAGGAGCTGATCAAGGACAGCAAGGACCCGGTGTCTCTGAAAACTGTCAAACCAGGTGAGCCTGTTGTGTTGTACATTAACGTAAGTCCAGCCACAACAAACCCTTCACCGGTCTGTTGGGCACAACACACGGACGTGTCTGCCGAGAATAGTATCGGATATGCCTGTTTGGTGGGCTCGCATAGAGCACACACGGCCTGTGTGCGAGGTGGTGTCGTTAGCAGGCAAGTGTTATTTGCCTAGGGTGGGAATAGAGAGGGCCACCCGTGCCCACCAGCTCTTCACAACCACTCCAAATTGTCGGGCCGCTATCTACACACAGGCATGCCACCCCTGCACAGATAGGGCCAGCTTTGGTTTGAACTTGACAGAGATTTCAATAGCTGCTGATTACAGAGGTACTGGAGGTCGCCCACTCAGATTCCTGTCTTCCCAGTAGGGGAGGGTATAGAGCTAAACCCAGCCTGTTCTTATGGTAATACTTGCACAAGAATTTGCTGTGGAAGCCATCCAGGGCCTCCACACACCTTCAGACTGACCCTGCCTGTAGGTTTGGAGGCCAATGTCAGGCCCTGTCTCATCACGGCCAGTCTGGCCACATGTTGGAGCACTACACTTGGTTGCACTTCAACTTCTAGTCCATATACGGTGCTGCAGGTGTCAACGAAAATGATATCGGTGCCAAAATATACGAAATGTGATGCTTAAGTAACTCTTCCAGGGTTTGAATTACTCACTGCAACCTGTAACATGCAGAAAAATGGCTGAGATTGCAGAAAAAAGTATCAACAAGTTGCATGGTGCAAGCTGAAAAGAATGCAGGTTTTGTAGAAAACAAATGAAATGTTTCAAATACTGTCTTTCAAAAGTCGTCTTTCTTTGTGCTTATCTGTTATCACGAACTGACTGTCAGTGCAATTGGGTACTGACAGAATAGCAAATCCTCAAAAGGTACCTCTTGGGAAACTTCATTACTACCACTACCAGTTTTATTGGTATAGGACTTGATATAAAATTGGTAAAGATTTCTCGATAAAAAGACATTCTCATAAAGTTGCCTCAAGGCATATTGCATGCTTGAAATACTATTCTCTCAAATCCTTGTTCTAATAAGTAGTGGAAAAGGTGACACATGATTAATCATAGTCCCTTTCTGACAAATAGTGCCAGTTTAATGGACTGTTATGATTCATTAGTGTTATGGCAGGTTGTTGGGATGTTGCCAAAAAAGTTCACTGTGTCCTCATGTAATGGTTCACATACTGTGTAGGAATGGCCCAAGGTGCATCATACCTGAACATACATACCCCGGGGGATTTCCCCAACATTTCCTGATAACCAGACTCATTACTGGGCTTTTACCTTGCTTTGTATAACTATAAGCCAGCATGTAACATTGGAAGGAAGAAATATCACAGTTCCTCAAAGTTGAGGTCTCTGAAAACTATATACAGTACTGTACATGTACTAGTAGATAGTAGTTGGTTTTAAATGGCAGTCCTTGACATGTGGTTGGGTTGGAGATGCCTATCTTTCTGGGACAACAATGGCGTAGGTTGAGATTTGGCAGTGTAAGACAAGGCAATGGGAACCAGGTGTTCCACTGCATTGTTTTGATTGGCAACCTGATAGGAATCTGGCTTGTGCTATTCCAGTTTCCTCCGACCTGTAAAAGGTTCCATCAGTGATGCCATTATTGGCAAGAATTCATTCTGTGGGATGAATGAAGGGATCAATCATTGTTACTGATGCAAGGGTGCGAGCTTTAACTGACAAATTAGACGTTTTGTCGTTAGCTGCTAGTTAGGTCTGTGATTTCCATTGAAATGCTTTCCCAGCGTGGTGTGACTGTGAAATATGCAGCTGAGTTTAACCTTTCACTTCTCCCACAGCCATGTTTTAGCTGGTGAGTATTGTAGTGTCGGGGAAATATGTCAACATAGAAGAGCACTTGGCAGCAAAATTTCTGTTATGTCTCAAGAAATATGCACAACATCCACTTGTTGATTGAAATGGCAGGTAAAATCAAAGCCAGCTTTTTCGGTTGTCTGCAGCTCTGGTGGGAAGGAATTGGTTTCAGAGTCGTTCATCTTTTGCCCGTCATACTGATTCAGTGTCATTGTCGGAGGTGTATTATACTGCTGTCAGCCTGGTTACATGCGGCCATTACTGGTGTCAGAATGTGGGTCAGTCTGTGTACAATGTGTTTGTCTGGCTATGTTCATGTCAACAGTGTGGTATGTCCTTGATCATGCGGTCAGCCTTACTGTCATGGTCTTTGCCCAACACTGGATCTAGGTGTAAACATCACTACTGCAGCTAAGGTCTATCTATATGTATCTAATAGTGATATCGTACTATTTACAGAGTTGGAGTGGAAACCAATTTCAACCTCCAGTACATATTTTCATACATTGTATCATTCTGTTCATTTCCAAATAAACATGTATGGGCAACCTATTTTTCTTTTAGCATCAGGAGTAGTATTTTCCATACCCTCTATATCTAGCAACCCCCAGTAGGTGGTTAGAGGGTGTGGAAAAGATGAAGAAGTCAAAAGGAGAACTTGTAGATCTGATACATTATAAAAGAAATTCCAAGGGTTTTGTCTGGTCATTTCTGTTTAATTGGCTGAGCTCAAGAGTAGCCAGGTTGTGAAAGGTGTAAGGGTCTCTGTTTTTGACCCATTGCAGACTTTGTTTCACTACTTCACAATCATTCTCTGCTTTTGCCTGTCCTTTGTTGTATTGTCCATGTTACATATAAAAGTGTTTTGTGCAGTTTGCACCGGAAGCTAACCAAAGTGAAAGTCCTTTTTAGGATGATTTGATATTCAACATCTTCTTGTCAATGTCATCTCATGGTCTAACGGTCTGTCCTATGCATAACCTGTATTTTTGTACATAATGATTACAACAAGAAATACTACTGTTGTTGCAATCTCCATTTCAGCATTCAGTTCTTGTGAATTATAGTTGAAAGACGTTTATGAGTGTAGGCAAGTGTTACAAGTTAATTCTCAGCACACTAATGGCGTGATGTATCACCCAGAACCAGTCATGCAAGCCAAATTGTATGAATCAATTCTAACCGTGCCTGGATATGACCTAAAAAGTGCTCTAACAGGATTTTGAAGTGTAATAAACTACGTTGCTAGTCTGGAATTAGAGGAATTTGTTTCCTAACTGTTGCTGAATCCTCGGTGTTCGGTTGATCAGCAACTATCAGTGGAGCATTTATACGGAGCCTTGCCTGCATATTGCCTGAGGTCATTCCGTCCCTTGTGGTGGAACCCAGCTGTTCTAATTAACACTCACCAAGGTCACTTCCATTGGAGAAAGTCAATCCCACTCAGGTTGTCCCGCCCTAATTAGGGTGTGAACTTTGTGTTACCTTGGCAACAGCTGCAGCCCCTGAAAGGGGTTAGTCTAACAGGAAAACACATGTGCACATACATGGATAAGCACATTACTAATGGTGAAACTAAACATGTAAAAGCCACTGTGACACAGACTATGAAAGTGGAGAATCACACATCCCACTATAATCCAGCGTGTATTCTACAGGTACATGTAGTAGGCCTATGGATATGAATACTTAATCTCCAAGCAGATATAGAAAGGGAAAATCGTAATGTTTCTCAAGCTCCCGGTTCCAAAAGGCCTGTTGCTCCATGCAACTGGGAGCTTGAGAAACATTACAATTTTGCTACTTGGAAATTAATGAAGACTTGATGATACTTGATAGACAGTATTCCCTGCTCAGCAACAAGAGAGCACAGACAGATGTGTTGGACTGTTGGTACATGGGGAGAAAGGGAGGAACACTGCTGAGCTGACTTCTGGCACCTGTCCATGTTCATCTGCACCCAGGATTGTATATAATCTCCCTCTTATCAGTTAATGACCAAGAATCAGTGGCCTTCTAACCCTTATAAGTAACCAGTTGTGCCTACATGGTGGAGACTTGAGAAATAGTCCTGATTGATGTCTTGTTAATTGACTTGACATTAAATGTCAGAGTTGGTTCAATGCAAACAAACTGTGCTTGCATGCTCTCTTGCCTTCTCTGCCTGTACAATCCTTTTTGAAATGATTGTTGTCAAGATGGTTCAGGAGATAGCACAGAAGGGCAAACAGGGCAGTAAAGTTAATTGCCCCTGCTGTAAAACAACTCTCAATCATGCCAGATAACGTATACCATGGCATGTTCACCACTACTATGATCACCAAACATTGCTTTTAGTATTCTCATAGAAAGATAAAAGTATGGAACACAGGGGCAGCCTATGCTGTGAGGAAGATAAGGCCTTGTGTAGCCTACAGTGCACCTGCTATCTCCCCTGTGTAAAAAAAAGATTTTTTAGCTAAGCCAAGAAGGCAGGCCATGAGACCAGCACATGCCTTCAGCAAACTCCAGGATATTAGAACATGGTGTCCTGTATCAATTCTCAGGGCGAATAATGTAGGTCATTCAGATACACATTACTGAATGCTGAGGGTACAACATAATCCAGGCATATTGAATCCTGCTATATCCTGGAGCATTACGCTCTAGGCTGTATCCATACAATGACACTGGCAGCAGAAAAGCCAATATTCACCCCTAGGTTTTGATTGATAACTGCAACTAACGGCCGCAAATGTCATGCATAATTCCCAGAAAGGTAGCCAAACCATTTGCACTGAAGGGTAGTTTTCTCCACACACTTTCCCTGTGCGCCAGCCTTTTATTTTCATCAGAAGGCTCTGAAGCTGTATGTATACATCCAGCCAGCAGGTGCCATACATCTATCCATGGCTGCTGCATGCAGTTACCAAGCAGGACTGGAGCTTATTTGCACACTTTCATGTCCACTTGAGCAGGTAAGACATTGTCAATATGAATCAGTTGCAAAGCTTTATGCTGAATTCGTAAGATCTGATACAGAATGATTATCATCAAGAAAGATTTAGATTGTTAAAAACTGGAGGCAGTCGTTCGATGGTGAAAGAGCAAGTAAAGAGCCAGATATCAGTAGGAATTAAAAACTCAGATTTTTCCTGAATACTGGCTGTCTTGTACCAGTTGAGCATTTGTTCCCAGATGTCCAGACTGTTACTCATTTGTTCCTGTAATTTCCACGGTACTTGTTCACAAAGCAGGGGCTCCTCAGCCATCTGTTCCTGCAGGAAATGTGAAATATATAATAACTGACAGAAGGGCAAATTTGCTATTATGAGGAGCACCATTCTCCGTCATTGCGTTTCCTATCTGGTGCTGATTTGCGCTGCCATGCCTGATACAGGTACATTTGCTGTGAGTGAGCGTCCATATTGATTTTTCATCTGCGCCCCAAATGCAGCAGGTCCTATTGATGCTGTCGGCAGGATGGGATGCCATTCTCCCTGGGGGTCATTTGTGGGAACAATCTGGGGTTTGAATTTAGGGCCAGACCAATTTCATTTTGTGGTTTATAGATCTATGAGGATAGGAACAAGTGGAGAGGCATAGACCCCGTTCACACTCATTTTTATCAATCGCGATTGAAGTATAATCGCGATTGTTCGATCCGATCGCGATTGAACGCAAAGAAACTTTTGCGTTCACACTGCTTTTCGCCAAGTGGATTAAAGTACGCCGTGATCCGATCGCGATTGAAGCACGATTGAAGCATGCTATCGGCGATCATCTGGTAAATGTTGTTGTTGTCCTTGTTGTCCTTGTTTTGTGTCTATTTTTCCGCTAGACATTGTCACTTGGTGCGGTAAATGTACCCTGGTCTCCTCATCGCGCCATCTGCCACCAGCTGAAGTTGCTGACGGAGTTTTATCCTTCTTCTTGGGCATTGTTGACGATGAAAAGTTGTTGTTGTTGTAAAAGAGCGATCTGACGTGCGGATTGGGTTTGTTTTCCCGCGCGATGCGAACCATGACCCCACATACCCGCATGTATGACCTCCCACCCCCGGAACCAGCCGAAATCTCCGCCGATCGCGATGGAATGAATCGTAGTTGTGTTCACACTCAAAATTTGATAGGATTGGATTGGATCCAATCGCGATTAATCCAATCAAACTACCTCCGGAGGTAGTTACAATCCAATCGCGATTGGATCGTTTTGGATCGTTCCAATCGCGATTGGGAGCGTTCACACTGAAAAAATCAATCGCGATCGGATCGATTCAATCGCGATTATACTTCAATCGCGATTGAAAAAAATGAGTGTGAACGGGGTCATAGTCAGAATGGTTCTGAGCAAGCTTGACGGATCAGTTGACTCAGTTGATGACCAACCTGTTGGCAGACAGATTGGTACTTTTTTTCTCTTCAAGTCTAAAAGTAGCAAATTGTACACAATATTTGATATCAAGATTTTGACAAATTTATTGATAAACTTGTGGCTTCATTATAATAACTCCCCTTCTGTCTTGAAAATTCAAACACATGTTCAACAAATAAACCACTTGTACTGCAGTAGTCCAAATGGTTAATATTTCTTCCTGTATAGTGCTGTATCTAAAAAAAAATGAAAACAGAGATGTAGATGATACACTAAACTGCATGGGCTGACGGGTAAAAATAGAAAGGGCATCAATGCATTTTCTTTTCCTATAAAAAAAGCCACTTTAATCCCCTTCATCCTAAATACACCTATAGGTGCTATTGCTCATGATTATAAAAGTACTTGTGTTTAATGTCAGCTCTTGTGGTGGTTTCTATACCCTTTACAGAGAAAGGTGAAAGAGCTTATGTTATCCCTTGGGGATGAAGAGTTCCGTATGTTCTTATTACTTACTGATGAAGATATGCTGCTTAGATGCCCGGTTCAATTCAATAATCATCTCACTCAACCAGTCGGGAACCACTGACATTCAAACTGTAGGGCTTTGCCTTTTATTTATGTGTGGATGATTCGCCGCAGTAAGGACGTCCTTGGCTAGTCCTCGCTAGACTTACTACACTGGCTGAAAACTAGTAAGATTTAGCCAAAAGAGAGAATGATTTGGCAGGGAAATTTGGCCCCATAGGGTATCATTTGCCTGTGAATGTCCAAGGGGAAATGTTACCCTTATCAAAGGCTAGAGCTGTCCTGGCCAATTATTCATAACCCTTAGGAAGGCCTGGTGGAGGCTAGTCTTTTTCGCTGCACTGATCATAATGTTCCTGGTTTGGAGCAGACTTCAGCACGCATGGCTGTACTGCAATGTACAGTGTCTTCATCAACGCAGGAAGACGACACGCTGATTCTCTGGAAGCTTAGATAAGAGAAGACGGAACGCTACACACTGAATGCTACAGTGCAACATGAATTTATGGGTATACCTGCCAATAAAGAGCATAAAACAGGATTGCGGTTGTTATCATGGAGTGCAACCACCTTCCCACTGAGTTGATAATTGGATCACCCACTGTTACATGCTGATTTGCTTTCAAGATAACTCCTTACTTTAATACTTTACTACAGCAAGTGGTATCTGAACTACTGGAAATCAAGGAAGACATGCTGTCTTAGATACGTTCAAGTACTTTTATTGCCCTTCTAGAAACAAACGGAATGATATTGCTATAGTCCTTTTTCATTTGGAGGATATGCTAATGCTTTAAATTTTTTCTCATTCCACTCATTGTTTGGGAGCAAATGTTGTTAATTTTCATCACTAAGTCTGTCATTTTAAGCTTATAAAAATGCATTTTCATCAATTTCGTGTCATGAAGGTCAGGTTTTTGGACAGACACGGTGCGTCCCAACAAGCAAATTTCAGAGACAACCCTGTACTGATGATAGTTGGAATCTAGGATAAAATCTCTGCATCTTTTTGTTTGTGTGCATGTACCATCGCATTCATCACAGTTGAAATATGCATTATTCTGTGCCACCATTGTACAATATGTGCATTGGTGCTACTGCTGTAAGTGTATCGTTTTGTCAGCAACTGGCCTGGGCATAAGCAGAGCCTCAAACCATGCGGAGCTGATATCTACATGTTTAAACTACTTGTTCGAACACAGGACATTTCCTTCAGTCCCAAACAGTCTGTGTGGGCAAGAGCAGCTTTGGCAATAATACTGGGCCCTGGAACTTCTTCCTGCATAAACAGCCACAAACAGCCTTGTGCATTAGAAGCCTGCTCCATTTGATGTATGTCTATCAGTGTGTTGGTTTGATAGTGAATAAATGCAACAGGATCCAGTAGAACACATGGCACTTCCTTGAGACGAAAGCATGTCTGCTCAGGTAAGAGCTAAGCTGCTTTGACCACAATACTGGAGCTTCCTGAATAAACAGCAACGATGTACAAGATCAAAGGAAGCATTGATGTGAGAATTACCCCAACAGACTTGTCCTTGATGTTGGTGTCAATCGAACACCATTTGGATGGAAGTACTCTCTGCAAATGTAGATTTAATGGCACTTTCAGTATTCTTGCATTTGACTTCACTTCGGGGCATCTTATCTTTGATCTAAGCATGCTCCAGTTTGGTGGAAAAAGACTCTCAATGGCTTTGCTCCCCTGTGAAGCTGAATTCGTTTGATGTTTCGACGACTTAAATAAAAGATTACAGAACTTGAAGGAAATGTTGCCCATTTCTAGGTGCCTCTGCTGCCAAAAAAAAATAGGCGGCAACACGATCACAAGCAGTTAGCAACTTGTTGTGCAGTCCAACAACTTTACCCCCAGGGCAAAAGGGAGCTACTGGTATCTTTGGTTTCATCTCTGCAAGCTGAAAACAGGTTTTTGTCTGCGAGAATCCTTTCCTGTGAGATAGAGCTGGTTACCTGCTCGGAGACACAGAGAAGAGATGTGGAGTACTGATAGTACCAGTGGGAGACCTGTAAACAGTGTCCTTTGGTGTTGCCAGAAAGTAAGGTACTTCTTTGATCTTATCTGAAACGTACCATCTCTCTAAAGTATGTTTCCAGCCTGCTGTTATGTCATATAAAATCCTGAGAGATTGACTGGATCCCTCAACCTTTGAAGAAGATAGATGTCTGTATTAAGACAGTGATAAAAGTGATGACACTGGCGATACCGATGTCCAGCATAAGTATAAGGGTCAACTGGAAATAGGCCATGAATAGGAAGAAGACACTTGGCAATTGGCAAGACAGAAAAGACCTAAATAAAGTCTAAATATTAGTCTGATGATTTAGATGATATGCCATTTTTTGTTTCTGCTGCATTGTCATCCTTCCCAGTTATCTTTACTTTTTTTGAAGATAACCTACAAGAAAAACGGCCTTGTTTCTATTCAGATCAGACAATGAAGACTATGTATGTTGCTGCAGCATCACATCTTTTACGGCCTTGAATGTTGCTATAAACGTTCAGTCTATCTCCAGATCTCCCTTGCTGCCAGTATATGGAAATAAAGTTTCCCCGCAGGTCTCTCTGTAAGTATAACCATTTGTAAGTGTTAGGCACCCTCCTAGTGGATTATGGAGTGTTGCAGCACTGTGAGCTTTCCTTGGTGCTGAACCTACGATTGATGGCGTCATAAGGAACTGCCAGAGTCACGGGTGTTTGGAAAGTAACTTCAAAGTCAGGATAAAGACAAGATGGAGAGTACCACCCATGGTAGATCAGAGAAGAAACTTCATCATGTGTCAGGAAAGACTTTTTATATCATCAGGTATGAATATTTCAGTGCAGGTGTGACGAGGTGTTTGTGTGAGGAGGCTTTGCCAGACTTCTGTCAGGGTCGTTTCCTTTGATGAAGTGGAAGAGTGATGCTAGCAGTAATTTTTTGCCAACCGAAAGCATTTTATTAGCAGTTATATCTGTCATTCACACCCTTTCATCTGTTCCTGGAGGTCAGGGATTGACAAAGCTGGCCTGGTATTGCAGGTAGATGAAATTAAATAACATATGATTTATTTTTTTCTGTATCCTGTATTGTGCACCGTGAATTACAGGAGAAAGACTTCAAAGAGTGCATTTGATAGAGACAAAATTATGCATTTCTTTTAACAAGCTGGTTTGAAGGGCCTTGGTTGATGTTGTTCAGAGAAGAAACAAAGACTTAGTAAGGGGCAAGATGTGAAGTAAAGATAGAAATATTTGTTGGGCTGTCTAGCCATCTATATGGAGCAAGATTGATTAAGATCTAATTGTCCATCAGTCATTCCTGTATCTGTAATTTTGTTAATTTGTAAGTTGTGACCTCAAAGAATATTTTATATTTTTATTCATGTCCTTATTGGATAAAACACAGCCATATTATTTAACTGCCTGAAACATTTTCTACTATCACTTCTGATCAGTTATGCAATTTATAACCCAGTCTTGAGGGAAGAGACAGCTTTTATTACCAGTCATAGAAATACTGCTGAAAGTTACACAGTTTTATAGCTTCATATTAACAGGGTAGCAGTCGCCACGGTAGATTGATAACTACTGTCGTAAATTCCTGCCAGCAGTGACTTTGAACTTACCTTCCTTCCATGGCATATTGCTATGATTCACAACTAAGCAGTGCCCGAGACATTTCTCAACATCAGATAGTATGCTTTTAGAGATCAGTTTCCAAGCTGTAGAAGATGTGGTGATTTACGTGTGTACTCTCCGTACTCAACACTGCCTGAGGGCTCACAGGAGACGTTTTTGTTCATTTTATGGCAAGTGAATGTTTGTGTAAGGTGCAGATTACCAGCTCAGTCGGAAGATTAGAACAGCAGCAAACAATTTTGTCATTTCCAAAAAGAAATTTAGAGCATAGTGCCGTTGATCCGTGTCTCAAAAAAATGCTTCAAAATAAAAATTTTGGTATATTGTATGTTAGAGTCAATTCCATGTCACCGAGAGGGTTTTCAGATGATATTGCTAATAAGTTTGAACAATTTTAGAGAAAAGACTATTTCAGTCAAAATAATTCCAGACCGTTCAAACAATTAGAAATGAAAGTTTGAACATGTTTGAACTCATCTATATATTTTTGGAAATATTATGAAAGTATTTGCACAAATATCTCTTTATTTAGAACAGTTTTCAAACATCTGTGTGATTGTTCTACTGTTGGAACATGTTTCAACATTTTGCATCATTCTCAAAATGGTAGATTTGGGTTATTGCCCCCATAAAAGTAGTTGCTAATCAGGCTCTATTGTCTGCCTCTGTATATTTTTAGATTTCACGTCTGGACACTGGCAACTCTTTTGTCTTTAGGTGTCTATGCATGGCACCTAGGCCTAATCCCCTATACTTTGAAGAGATGTGTGAATTGCCCTGTTCCCAGCCCACTGACCCAGTTATATCATATTTGTAGAATGTTGGAACATGTTCAAACAAATAATCAATCTATGTTGCAACAGTCTAGAAACTAATACAAATAATGTGTTCAATGTTGGAAATTTGTTTAACCTGTTGGAACACAGCAGAAAATATTTAGAACACCAAATAAATGTCGGAAATTGTTCTTAACAGTTACTTATCTCACATAGATTGTTACAAAGGTTTTGTAAATGTTAGAACAAAAGGCAACAAACACCCTCTCGGTAATGTAGAATTGACTCTACCACGATATCCATAATGATTGATGACTATAGGGATAGAACCTCATAAAACTGTTATGTCTACGCAAGGGCATCCCCCACCAAAGCAGTATAATAATTCAAGGAACAGAATGCACCTGGGAACTGCTTCTTGGCAGCCTTAAAACCACTTTCTACTTACGAACCCTCAACACATTTTGTGGAGGATATTCAATTTGTGGACATTATAATGTGACATTACTGAGGCAGCCGTCCCCTCCCAATAACTTCTGGTTATTCAACTTCTCCAAACACGATCACAGCGCGGGTACTTGGACTCCAGCACCTCGTAATGGTGCATCAATTTTACATCATGCGGTACCATCTTGCCTGATGGTGCAGAAGGGGCCGGGCGAATCGGACGTGCGCTCCACAGCAGTCGAGCAGTGTCTCGGACCTTGGAAGGAACGTGAGCATCCCGGCTGTCTTGTATTGCCTCTCCCTGTCATCTGTACTTGATAATCTTGGCTGTCTGCAGATGCCTCCTTCTTGCCTTAGGCTGTTTGACGATACCACAGGATTTTACTTGAACGCCCCATACAGTGTGGATAGCACTGCAGCCCGAGTGGAGAGGATCTGATATAATTGCATTGTCTATTCCACAGGGTAGGATTTGTCGCATTCTTATCCATCTTCCTGAGTAATTGACAAAGTATTTCAGTGACGTACATTTGGCAATGATTGTAACGATTCCCGTACAGGTGGCAATGATTGTAACGATTCCCGTACAGTGTCATCATAGGAGCAGAAGTAGATTGTCAATACCACTGGGTGTTTTTTTAATCTCATCTCGTTTGCCTTGCACTCTTTCATGTATGATTTATTTTCCCCCTTCCGCCATGTGTCGTTAATGGCTTGCAGTCAAGTGCTGATTTAATGGACTGATGAACTAGAGGAATCATCTCTTTCTCACCTTAGGTGTCCGACAGGTATGCTGAAATGCAGGTTTGGTATACACCAGGTGTAGATAATGACACGTTTAGGACTCAGGTGTAACTATGACAGATTCAGATAACCTTTGCATCACCCTTTCCCAGGCGCATCACTTCCGAGTGAATTGCTTATGTGGTCGTACGGGTCACCTCCCGGATTGATTTTTTATCCTTCAGCAGATGACAAATGGGGAAGAAAATGAAGCCAAATTAAGCCTTCACGCTTTATGCTTTTCAATCAAGCCTGGTGGATCTGTGACTTATGGATAGCAGAGACACCTGTTGATTATGGGTTGTACTGCAACTGCCTAGCTATCATGCTTTTGGTGCTGTCCATATTGACAAATGGCTGCAATGTGCATCATGAGGGGGGTGGGGCTGAGCCCATTGTTCATGTGTTACCAAAATGTCACAATCCTATTTCACTCTTACATCAAGTCACACCTATAAATATAAATAGAGATACAAGTTTGTTACACGATACGATTATAACGATTCCATGTGACTATTTTCAAAAAGACCTTCCAATGTTTCATACTCTCAACTAAAATTTAAAAGTGGCTAAGAAATACACTAGGTACACGCACCAGGGATAAAATCAATTTTACCCTACGTAAAGTACTTTTATGGGGGAAGAGGCAGATGTTGTTTCAGATTAATGCGTCAGTTCACTCTACCTTGA
Organism: Branchiostoma lanceolatum; assembly: GCF_035083965.1. Classification (NCBI taxonomy): domain Eukaryota; kingdom Metazoa; phylum Chordata; class Leptocardii; order Amphioxiformes; family Branchiostomatidae; genus Branchiostoma; species Branchiostoma lanceolatum. The sequence continues at coordinate 12,910,410 of NC_089726.1, read as the reverse complement.
GCCATTCTACTTACTTTAAGTATGACATACAATAGCAGCTGGGCTATTTATTGGTATGTGTTCAAGGGATAGGGATATATAAGGCTCAATTTTACGATTAGTTCTATCTTTAGTCATACCTGTGCATATAGTATGTCTGATAATGTGATATTGGCAAAGCTGCAGTTTTTTGTCAAGGTTGGACATGAACCACCACTCTTGTGCAAGGAAGCCTGGAAGATGCGCACATTGTACATTACATGACTGTTATCATCTTCACAACTGAAGCCTTTTGTGCTGAAAATTGGCCAGGTTATGAGAAGAAAAGGCTGGACCAGTCATTGTTCCTCAGAGCCCTTCTCCAAGGGAAACCAGGGTCATTAGTTCAGTACAACAATGCCGCTGACTGGCCCACGCGTCAAACAGCGTTTGTCTGGACTTTGTATTCTGTACTTCAGCATTCTGAAAGGTTGTCAGGAAAGAGACGTGTATGGTAGAGCAGAGGCAAGGTATGTAGGCAAGGACAGGACGCTGTAACGTTCGCCATGAGGGAAACTGCGATTTCTTCACTCTATGAATATCTACAATAATTAAGGTATGGTTTACTTTCTTTCTCACTTTGTTACTCTTGTTGTAACGCCTTTCTTTATGGTTTTTACTATTACACAGACCAGAAGGGTTATAGTTTCCATGTCATATAAATGTTAAGTAAGGTAATAGATCTATATAATTATAAGGCCTATTAGAGCCTGAGATATGAGTTGTTTGGGACGAACATAATCATCATCATCATCATTTAGGTTTTTACATTGTAGATTAACCTTTCGTTGTAGGTTCGTTGTAAGAGTTCCTTCTTATGGTTGACCATAATGCACCTTGCACAGGTCATTTGATTGGTACAAAAATACTAGGTCTAATTAGGATAAACATTAGTACTCTAAATAAAGTACTAAACAATTGTATACATGTATTACTGTTATGTAAACAAGTTCAATAAAATCATTGGTTTGATGTAAAAAATTTGTTGAGAGAATTTGTGAAAACAGCAGTGTAAACTTTGGTCCACCCATGGGACATGTTTAATGACAGTGTGTTTAGCAGTACTTAGTCACCATCAATGACCCATCTGGACACTGTGTGAAGCTTGACACATTAAAACAGTTTACCTGTGATACACAAAGGAACACAGATTAACAAAGGTGTGGAGACAGTTAACGCACAGGTGACACCCCTTTTAATTGTAGGATTGTTGAATTGGCTTGAAGTAGCACTGTATGTGGTGATAAGGCTCCTAGGTTAGATACATGTATGTACCCTATAACAAGTACAAGAGCAAATAGCAAGTGTTAGGACAGCAGTTAGAATGGAATTTGCTCTTTGTATCTAAACTTTATACATCATGCATTACACACTACAATAACAAGAATTTCTGTTATTTATTATAGTAAGGAAATGTCTTTCATGGTATGAAGTCCCTGGATTTCCATGCCAGTGCCATTGTGTTATTTGTAGTTCGATGAAATAACATATATTTTTCCAGCCCTTTGGGGTGTTCAGAGATACTTTGAAGGAATGTTTTACATTGTTTATATCCTGTTCTAACAAGGTGTGCCATATATCAAGTGTCATTTCCACATTCTTTTGGATGGTTCATTGTTTTCTTATGGTTCGTTGTTATTTGCACATGTAAGTTGTCTTGGGTAGAACAAAGACAAAGTTATTTCAGTGACTCATAGGGATACGTTTATACATTGCAATAAAGGGCGTAGTCCAAAGTCAAACTTGTATGAAGGACTACGTAGCCATTAAATACTTGATGAACACTGTACCTAAGTCTGGAAATGAGGACTTTCAGAAACCTGTAAGGCTGAAATGGTATTTTCAAAATCCCCTATCATACCCTCTCCACCACCAGGCAACCCGATCTGGGCAGTGGACGTGATCATATTTATTCAACACCTGAACAATGGAAAGGTAGGTTTGGTAGATTTGGGACGTATGGTGTGGTCATTGTTTTGTAGACTAAGGACAATCCGTAAGAAATTTGCAAATGTTAGGACATTTTTGAAGACATTGGCAGTGTTGTTTATTATGTATCTGTAGGATGAAAGGTTGCATGACTCAGCTTGTGTGTATAGCGTACCGTTGGCTTGCCTGTATTTGTGTAACAATAGGAGGCTATGCAGTGAGTGGTGGGCAGTGTCATGGCTCAGGTCCTGTACGATACACAGAACTGCAGCTGTACAAAGTTGTTATCCGTGAAGACATTTCATCTTGTCTTTTGCACAGCTGCAAGTTATCGTGCAAAAGCACCTCTTGGCCTGAAAGCCTGATAGACAAGGCTGAATGTGCGGTCCATGCTTGTAAAACTTGCCAAGTTAATCCATGTCGTTTGGCTGTTAGCGCATGTGCTATCTTATCGCTCAAGAGTCTGGGGGTTGTACCAAAGTCATTTCCTTGTCAGACATACCATGTGGCCATAATGTAGTACTGAAGGCCAAGGGAAACATTACTTAGAATTCCTGGACATGTTTTCCAGAAGAAAAGACAGACTGTGAAAGATGTTAGGTTAGATTACTGCAAAGTTGCTGTGTATACAGATAGAGATGTCAAACCTAAACTATCTTGATCAAGCTAATGATGATCTATAACCAGCTAGTTAGTGTGATTTAAAAACTTTGCTTACCAGGAAATAGGGATGGTTACTGTTGCCTGATGAAGGGGTATGATGGGTCTATGTAGGATCAAGAGCAAAAATTAATTGGGAATTGGTTGTATTTCTTGGCTTGCACTAGGATAGTCATACTTCCGCCTCATGTCCATTCATCATATTCATATGCACCGAAGTTATAAATGTTTTGTGTAGCATGCATGATTCATAGCCATACATATAGATGTCACAGTGCCTGCAGATAACAGATGAATAGAAAGTGCTTATTTTTCTTCATGGAGATAATTGAAAAGCAGCACACTTGATTGAAATATCATCCATTGATTCGCATGCATACATAAGCAGGCTACCTTGCGGATAATGAGATCCTATTGTGTGAGACAGGTGTGTGAGACAGGTGGGGCACACACAGTTGGTGGGACCTGCCTGGAGACAGACATGAACCTGCTGGTTCCACATGTAAGTCTGTTGTTCTATTGAGTGAGTGAGCTAACAGCAATCTCCTTGCAATGTTTACTAGGATAACATGGAATGTTTCTATACCAGCAAGGATTTGTTATAGTACATAGGAAAGTGGGGATTGGCTGTAGTCTAAACAGCATGTTGCTTATAATGTGACTGGCATGCACGTTGAGTAGATCATAACTTCAATAATGTATTGTTTCCTGGCAAAAGGTTGGTAAATTCTACACTAGAAGATATCAGTTTTTGAAGGAACCAAAATATTGAAACACAATGTAGTGAAGAACATTTTGTTTACGATTGGCATTGTCTGGTGTGGTTCTAAAAATACCACCGAGGGAGAAGTGAGGTTCAGGCAGGGCTGTCCATGGTTTTGTACCATTGTGTACCACAGACCTGGCGTATACAAACATGCTCACTGTTGACAGTTCTGTTGTTGTTACTGAACTGTTCCGTGCAGTTCCTGCAGTCTGTACCTTCCCAGTCTGTTAAATGTGACCACAGCTGAACCTCGTGGGACCAAACAATGTAACAGGAGTAAGGAATTACCTGTCGCCTGCCTGTTTAATGTAAATAGCGCTAATTGTGCAAACAGGTGAGAGGATTGGTTTTCGGTGTGAACAGTGAGCACTCTCACTTTTTCTACATCTGAAATGCCAATACTGTAAGGTGTACAGTTTGCCCCTGTTCGTGTAGCTTGCTATCCTGTACTAACTGGACTCTGTCAGTCATTAACTTTCAAATTATGGTTACCCAGGGATGTTATCTTCCCCTGGGAGACTTGTCAGGGCTGGGGTTAGTGACCTTTTGCCCCGGAACTGTTTCCTTTGTAACGGTTGCCCCTCTGCTAGGTGAAAAGGTTTGCGCCCTTTCATTTTTAGGTAGCTCAGTAAGCTCTAGAATATCAGGAACTTTTCATTAAGAATTCCACCCCTCTGTAGGTGAGTCATTGCATACAGTTGAGTTGGGTGTAAAATGTTGTGACTGCTTGTACAGGTAACTTGTATCTGCTATATTTGAAAGGGAACATGAGTCTTCATACAATAGAAGGTGTGGTTGAGCGGAAGTCTAGCAGTAAACAGGAATTGTCCAGCATTAACGGTTTGGCTGCTACTCATGATATCTGTTACCAGTTTTACACAGCTGCAGTTTTGTGTACATGTAGGTCACAGATACTATATTGTTGTGCCATTGCATACATTTTATATATTTGTCTAATCTTATATATAGCATCTTCAAACATGTGTTTGTAGCTTGAGTATATATGCTAAATGTACTCTTGAAAGTCTTGCAGATTTAAAGCTGTTAGACCGTTTTAGTGCCTAAACATACTGTAAGTCTACTTAGATCCGCGGTATAATTAGATCCGCGGGATCCGCGGCGACCTCTGCGCCGCGAATCAATTTCCCCGCGGATATGTTTATCGTACTTTTGCCCCCCTCCCCACATATACGAGTGAGCTCGACTTCAGGGAAAAGCGACACATAAACAATGCACGCGATTGTGTAAAACATGACAAGCTTTTACACAGTACATACGAGTTAACAAGAGATATTACATATGATTCGCAGGAGTTTGGCCGAGCGGCGTCGCTACTCCCGACCGCTACACACAGAGTAATTTACCGAGAAATCAGAAAATAACTATGGAGATACACGCCACAATTTTGGCTTTGCATTGTTGTTACGGGCGTGGGGACGCCGTTTACCGGCGTACAATCACGCTCTTTTGTTTCTTGCTATTGTTATGCTTGCAAACCATCGATATCGGTGCCTTTGACATATGTTGATCTCATTAAAAACCTGTTTTTCAAGAAAGCCAGCAAAAATACGTAAAGAAAAAAAAGATTTTCGCCCGAGCATTTGAGTCCCTACGCTGTGATTTGCCGCCATTCGCCGCCATTTGTGGTCGTATTCGCTGGAGAATCTATCCCTTTAATTTTCTTCCCGTGGAAATTCTGCTTAGGTAGGGTAGATGAGTCGTGTTTACGCCGTGATTTTACTTCAAAATACAGCGCGCTAGCGGCAAGGGCCGGGCTGGGCCGCCATCTTTGTTTACTCTTGTTTACCGCCTGTTCTAAGCGCTGATTGGTTTGAGTCAGAAAAACTTTGCTCTGATTGGTTGACTGCAAGATTTCACGTGATCACAAGGCGGGAATTCCCCGTCACAGTTTCGGCGTGGACCGCATTTTCTGACGATTTTGAAGCAGTTTTGTGGCGACCTTCGTAACATTTTTGATTTTTAAAAATTAACCAAACATTTTCTGATGGCAGTATTCAGTTATTTTTTTCTACTCATCGCCCAGCGCGAATTTAGAACCACCGCGGATTCTCCATTTGCCCGAAACCGCGGATTTTAGGCCCCGCGGATCTAAGTAGACTTACAGTACATGGATATATATACATGGATATATATTAGCCTGAACTCAATGAAGCTCCTGTAACGGCTTGCTGCCCTGTAACCGCATAGCGCGGGGAGGGGACAGAAATCCCCGGACAGCTGGAGTTTGGTTATACAGACTAGATATATATGTACTATTGCATGTGACAGTGTTATAACTTATATATCAAAATGTAAGCCTGTGCTCTGATTGTGATCATGACAAAATGGCTTCTTACATATTGTACAGTGGTGATCCTGTTGGTATACATTTGATATGAAGTAATGTTGGGATCATACTCCTAACGGCCACTTAAGGTGGCTCCACCAGGGGGCACAATCAGCTACAGGTAGCAGTTCACAAATGTTTTGGTGTTTGTGTATGTGTGTCTATGTCTGGTAGCTACATTTGAAGCCATACTTTGTTTACAGACTGCTACTTGTAATCAACAGGTTCTGACCTATTTCCTCTCAAGTTACTGAAACTGTCATGCTGGCCATCCTCAGCACTGTCAGTCACCCCTTCAGACCCTTCCTCCCTGGTCAGGTTTATTTACATGGTATAATTATAACCAGAAAGCAAATGGGAGCTGTGGGCCCTGTTTATGGTGTCTCATTATCATCCCAGCCATGTTATGGTAGACACAATGTTGATATACGGCTGTCCTGGACTAGTGTTTCAGATTAGATTCATTTGTTTTCATCTGACAAAGCAGAGTAAGTATAGAAGTAGGTCCAGCATTGTATCTGTCTGTGTGTCAACTGCATCCTGGTAAAATTGACAGCGTCTGTTTTTCTTGATAGCGTCCAAGGCGTGGGAAACTGGGCTGCCGGAATGTCGGACACCCTGAAAGCCCTGGCCACCTAGCTGGATGATTGTAGCATGCAGGCCTTGCTAAATTTTCTTACACAATTTACAATTACATAATTGGTACCTACCTTGATCAATTTGTCACACTTTTAGGAGCTGAATTGCTTTTATGCATTGTCATCTCCTTCACACTCCTAGAAGGTATTTCTTTTTACTATTTCATCTTTATTCAGACAAAGTTTTATCATCAGTATTCTAAGTACTGCACTACTATAATAGTTACGAGAATACAACCAGATCAATCGATGAAATGTTTCTGCTTATGAATGGCCTTCTAGTCTCCCCTGTGCTCTAAAAGGTTTGCTCCCTGTTCGGGCATTGTTAATATGATCACCTCGTCCAATTATACGAGTTGAGCGATCCTGTTTGGTAATTGTTAGAGACAGCGGGGCATGCATCACATCACTGTGGCTTGTCGTGCACCAATTTCACTGCTATGAAAAGCTTCAACTGCTTTGTTCCCATGCCGGAGGTGAATTGTTGTCCCCTCAGGCAGTGCTGTCAAGTCTGGTTATTTATGGGTGCAGTGTAAAGTGAATGTCGCTGTATGTAAGTCAAACCACAGATTGCAGTGTCCCAACAGTAGTTATGGCATTTAACGCTGGGTTTACAGCAATATCAGCCATTTTATTGGCATCAATAACTTTGATTATCATCATCAGAGGGATTGAAACGGAAGGAACTAATTTTTCTCCATAAAATTTCAACTGAGTTTTATACATCATAAAAAATTTTTCCGTACAAATATGATATATAGGTTTGAAGTGTACCCTGTGGGTTGATACCAGGTAGACTTTATAGTATTTGAGGCAATAAAGCTTTTATTGTGTTTTGGCATAGAGAAAAACCGCACCTGTCCCTGATGCAATAGTTTGAATGTCAGTGAGTAAGCCGATGTACCACAGGGAATAAGCATGATTTCATACCTGAGTCACCAAGGTGAAACTCATCTGACCTAAACAAAGAATATTACATGGTGCTGTAATTACATATATATGTAAATCGCTGCATATTTCTCACACTGTACTATATATGATTTGATGATGCGCCTAGGGGACCTGTGACCTTCATGTGTGTTAAGGCATATGAAGTGGCAATTTCCATGGCAACTGCATGGGATTAGGGCAGACATGTATCTTCTGCATATCCTGACATTTCACTGCCAAGGTCAGAAAATGGATTTGCACAGCTTGACCGAGGCAATTAAACGGGAGCACCCCTGGCGTTCGCTCGTTTCCCAGGCCAGTTATCTGGGAGATGTACATTTGTGCTGGGAGCGGGAAAACCAATAATCTAGCTGAAGCGCTGCTCATTGCATTGGTAGGAGGTCAATAGCACAGGGATAATGTTTCCTATCGGTAGTCTTTGAACTTGAATTGAGACACAGTTCTGATAGTGATTTCTTTTCCTATGTAGCAAACAAATGAATGTGTAGCACCTTTCTCCTTATCATGTATTATTGAGAATGTAGTAGACCTGTTTATTATTCAAATTAGTTTTTGCATTACCACCTGTATATTCTAACAACTTGGCAGTAATATTAGGCATAATATATACCTGTTGAATCACATGTTGCCATATTGTGCAAGGTAAAGTGCATTCCACCCAATTGTATTATGGACAAAGGATCAAAGGTTATGTAAATTGAATTCCCATTAGGAAACACTTTCCAACCCAATTCCACTGTAAAGGCTGTATGTTTTCACAGCCATAATTCAATTTCTAAAGTAAATCACATACAGGCATAGAGGACACTTTGTGTGTCAAGTTACAGTTATCCTGCACAAATAAACATCCTTGCTCTATGAGAGAACCGCAAAAAATATACCTTAGTGTGCTCCTCGCAAAGCACATCACCGTAAAGTAGTATACTGTTAACATATCGCTTAGTCGGTGCTGTACTGAAACCTTGCTTTCTCTTGCCCTGGAATTTTGTAGAATTTTACCATATGGTACATACCTGATATGATAAAATGTCACTGATGAATATGACCTTGGAATTCTGTTCCTGGTGATGGATTTTGTTATTTCAACATTTCCTCTTATTTGTTCTTTTTGGGCTGGATATTCTTTTAACATAAGATGTTTGTGTTATATGTATGTCTTGTTTGTCAAAGTTTTCATCACACAGCCATTATACTTGTTTATTTAGACCAGTGTCAATAAACAGAAGAGTTGGGGGTTGGTATAGAAATGGAACATCTCACAGTTTTGTGACATCTTGTTTATGAATGGAAAAAACATGCAAGTGCAAGGATATTTATATTTATGGGTGCCTAATTTTTTTGATGCAACTTAAACACTTTTGCAGTTATTGACACTCACAATGAGAAAGCTTGCAAGTTGCAATGTGTGTATTGACTCAGTTTCATGTCTGGGTAAAATCTCCCTGCAGTTCTGTTAGCTTTTGCCAGGTGGCTGATGTGTTTATCAGATTTGCACAGGGACATTGTAGCTACAGTATTCCCGTGATCTTAATTGCATTGAGAGATTGTAACTATAGATGATGATTGCATTCAAGTTGCAGTTGCTGGTGATTTTTTTCTATACCGACTTTCCTCTGAGATATACATGTACTACCTGCAATCTACTTAGTTTAGTTCTTTTATTAATCTACGTATTTTACATACAGTATTTTAGTTCTAAGAAACCAATAGTTTCACAAACCAATGTGAACATCAGGATATCTTGCCGAATCAGGTGTAATTAGAATAGACGATACACTTGATTACACAGAGAAATGATTTCAAGTGGCCTGTCTGAGTTTTTCTAATACTTCTAATTTGCTACCATATCCCCGTGTTAAGTGCTTGGAATCCACCATAACTGTGACAAATGACCTGTCAAAGTTGATGAGTCTGGATGAATTGATTAGTCCCAATTACCATGTAGCCTGCAGTATTCTCAGGTACTGATCCAAAGGTTTGTTTTGAATTCTGACTATGTAACAGAAAGATTCAAATAACTTAAATTGTCAGACATTCCGACTCGAATTTCAATTATTTTTGCATGCTGCCTTGCCCTTTCTTTTATCTTGCAAATAACAGTCCTTGAATTCTGGTATCATGCTAATGCAGATGTCCGGGACTAAATGTACATACTATGAAGATATTTGGTTTCTTGGCAAAGGATTCAATTATGGGTAGGGATATACTATTACAGGTGAAATTATGTCCACAGGAGAAAATTGTGTTCGAGCAGTTGGATTTAACATAGAAGCAACATCCTTGATAATCCATTAAATCCTTTGCCACACTTTGTACATAGTGCTATAAGTCATCCCTCTGTTCTATGAAACTGGGTCAGAACCTTGAAATCTTTCATGCCGCATGCAGAAATCCAGCCATACAGGTGGTTGCAGGTATCAGTATGGTTCTTATATCCTGTCAACCCTCCAAAACAAATCTGATTTAATGGTATGGTGAAACCTTTCCGAGTATCCAAGCAACAGAGTAACGTAACACTGCTTCAACCAAGTTGTTCTAGAGGTTCCGTTCATAGAGTTCTCAGAGATGGAGCCCTTGTGCTTTCCTCCGTTTGTGTGCGATCCGTACAAAAGTCTGGAGATGGGTAAGTTGGAGTACCTGCGCCAGTCCCCGTCTCCCTGTGCTCAGCTCATCCGCAGGAGAAGGCTGCGTAATTACAACCTGCAGGGGTTTAACTCTGCAGGGTTCCCCTCCCGCTCACACACAGTCTGCTTCTGGGAACTGGACTACTTCCTGGAAATACACCATCACAGGGGTGAGTGGTTAGTTCTGCCTGATTACAATCAATTGGAGGACATCCTGGATACACACAGATTAGTTCTGCCTTCTTCTGTGCACAAAAGAAGTCCCAGTCATCCTTATTGGTAGCAGTTATTTCGGCATAGATCCAATATCGCATAAAGTTCTTCCTGAGTACCAACTGTCGCACAGTGATAGCGGATTTGATGATTTTGTAGGATTTCCTGATAGGCTATATAACCCAGCAGGGGTGCTGATAAGTTGTGTATGTAATATTGACTGATAGTAATTTTCATTCCTTTGGATTACAGTAGTTAACATTACCATATCTCAGCAGAACTACATGTGCTTTTGAGAGTGAAGTAAGCTGCCATGACATTTATTGCAATGAGCTTATTTGTAGTGTTTCACTTCAGAGTTATTTCCATGCAGTAAGTTGATTTTTGAAAATTTCATTGTTGACCAGAGAACCTGAACCTACATGTAGTCCTTGTACTGTGAGTGTGTATATACGGTTTTACATGGTAGATATCATATTGAAGTTACTTGAGACAGATTGCGAGGACAACTTTGCTGTGCCTTTTAACAGGTGGTATTTCTCCTTTGCTTGTATTGTCAGTCTCAAAGTTTTACACTTGGGAAAGGTCTTGAGTCAAAGTTCAAAGGTAACTCTTATGACAATGTATATACATATATATATACACCATACATATATTTATGAATAGATTTCCTGGAATCACAATCAGTATTTTTGCAAAATGCTACATATGTATGATTCTTAGAACTCCCAGCCTCTACCTCCAGCTACACCAAAGGCTTGGAATATCTCTGTTAGAACCTTAACTGTGTCAGGATTGCTTACTTGTGTCCAGATAATGACAGGACACTATGTTTTCTTTGGCATTGGAGAAAAACTGCTGTCCCAACATGTTTTCCTGTCTAACCTCAGTTGAATTACACCCCAACAGTGGCCCTTCCCTGCCTCAACAGAATAAAACACGATCACCAGTCCCTTTTCATTAACTTCAGTACAGGCTGGGGGATACTCCAGCATTGGAAATCAATGGTTTTCCATCTGAGAAAGATAAAAGTCTGCTTCCTATTAAGTTGGGAAGTGGCAGAGCAGATGGAATTAAGCCAAACAAGCTACCTAAGACCTGCAGGTAATCTTCTTAGCATAACTGGCTGTCAGGAAGAACTAATTATATTTTACAGTATTGAGCAGGGTGAGACATCTTGAACACCTTTGTCACTCCTCACCAGTGTGAGGAATGGCATTTTTAATTGAATTTACAGACCTATTTGATCTCTTAGTCTTACACCCAACTTCGTATCATCAATATTACATGTTTTTTTGCAGACTAGCAAATCATGTACTTACTGTGCTATGCTAACTTTACAACATCAACTACTTGCACTTTCAATATTTCATTTCATTGATCATAGGATCTTGCCACTAATGTAAAGACTTAACGGCAGAGATGACACTTAAGTGCAGAGATGACACTTCTGTATGATGTTGACTAATCACATAAACGGACACTGCTATGTTAAAAGCATTGTGTGTTGAGAGATGTTGATCAGGTAATGTTGAAACATCTAGAAGTAAGGTATCTCTGATAAAGGAGGTCACCAGTCAATAAGTAGGATTCATTAAGGCTCTCACTATCTTTTGCCAAGTCTTTGCACTGAACCTAACCCGCAGGGAAAGACCGTCTTATTGATTGATTACAAGTAAAAGAAAAGACCTTTCACTATCAGATATGCATTATTGGAAATATTGATATCCATTTTCCTATGATATCCTCAGGCAAGGGACAGTTCATGCACAGTTCATGTGCTCTGTACATACTTGTTGACCGACAAGCTCTCTTTCATATGTTATATATTCTAGTTGAGAGAATGGTAGATTCTTTTTATAAGTTTATCATGACAAATAAAGAAAAAATACTCCTCTATGAAAAATATTCAGCCATTGTGATGTTGGTAAGGAAAATATAGGCAAATGCCGCTCATATTACACATTAAAGATATGCCACAGAATATTGTGAGCAATGAAGAACAATAGCACTGAAATTTGATCAATAGTTAGTAGCTTATTATATGTTTGAATCTTTTTATGATAAAGCCAATAGATGGAGATCCCACCTGTCCCAAGGGTGAGTTGTCCGATTCTACCCATTGCTCCAGTTATTAGCTTTAATACTGTATAAAGGACTACCAGTGAGGGAAGAAAGCCCTGCAGACAGTCAGTCAATGGCTCGTCTTCATCCGTAAATGTTTTTCATTTTCTAAAAATTGATCTCAGTTGAGTGAAGGGTCGGTTGGCTAGGTTTCCCTATTATCACAGCACAGTAGGGAATAAGGTTATATTGGCTTCCGAGTAAGGAAACTTCAGGAAATGTCAGATTTAACTCAGATCATCATGGATAAAAAACAACCATAAGAGTTACTGTTTCTGTTCAAGTGAAACTTTGGTAAATGCTACCATTACTTTACGCCAAAAATAGTCACTCAAGCAACTGGATAAGATTTTCAAAATGTTATCCAGCTGCTTGAGTAACTATTTTTGGCGTATCTTATTTCCTGGATGTCTAACCCTCATCAGCGTACCATTACTTTAGTTGCGCAGTAATATTGTATTCAGAATTGAAACAATGCAATGTATCTTATTTTGCTGAAATAATTTTGCCTGCACAGTGCAGGTGTGCATGTTGTGCGTACATGCATATCCTAGCTGCATTTTGATTAGTATTTGAGGTATCTGAATAGTACAGTCTGACAGTTGACTGTCGAGCTTATATTCCTTCATGATTATGTCCATCCAGCCCTCCAAAAAGACTACCGGTAAATGTTGCATTAGAATGTGATAATGAAAAGTCGAATCCAGCCCACCTGTCTCTCTTCTTGATTCATGACTTTGCTTCAAACAAGTTGTTGTATTGATTATACAGTTATTGGAACTGCAGTTAACACTGGTCAGTTCAAATTGGGAAATCCAGAAGCAATTTGGAATCTTCAGCAATATCAGATTTCTGCCTACAAGTGTGGTATGAGCTGAAAGCTCTCTTCATCATGAATGTAGTCATGTAAAAATTATTAGTCAGCGATGTTCACAACTTTAGATATGATTGATTGAAAATGCATGTGAACGATGTACTCCTAGGTCAGTACATATCCAGCAGTATTGAGTTCACCTGGGTTTTTACAAACAATTGTGGGCTAATTGTTCCAGTCACAGTGGGCAATGACACCTCTAATCACTGAGCCCATTGAACTCAAGCCTGCCCATTGTACTGGAAATCTGGTGATTATGCAAGTGTATTCAACTGAGTGGAAGGACTAATTTTCTACTCATTTGCATGGCATTCATTAGGGTGGATCATTGTCTGTCCACTATCAGGCCAGTATGGGCCAAGTCTAACCAGGTCTGGGGTGGTATTGTGTCGCCAGGTCCAACTAATGATAGTATGGGTTGGGCAACTTTCTAAAAGGAATATCTTCATAGCTTTCCATGTTAGGACCAAATTAAAGGCACCATAATGTGCGGGACATCATGCTCTTTCAAATGATATATGAAACTTAACTGTAAACTCAGTAGAAAAAAAGTTGGAAAAATCTAATTCCAAGATGGCCGCCTTGAAATCTGGAAACTGAACTTCCGGATTTGAACTGACTAGTGTTAGTTATTCTGACAGCATATTACACTTTATAGCCTATAGGCTAAGGTAAAGACTTCTATACCGGTGATATTAATGCTAATGTTAGATGGGTGAGACTTAGATGGGCAGTTATGACCTTACAGTTACAGTAATGTAGGGTTGGTCGTGATCCATGATGATACATGGCTGTTATAGGTTGAATCCAGGTTACACTGTAATATTGATAAGGGTTTGAATTGTATGTATGTTTAATATCAAATGGTTTTTAGTGAGGTATAAAGTGCTGAAGGTTACATTATTAAAGAAGATGGAGAGGAACTTTAAAAATGGCATTAATAATTTGCAACAAATTACTACAACTTAAACCTTGAGCTTGTGTTGACCTAAAGTTTCTTAATGTATACATTTTACCTGCCAGCTACATGTAGTAGACAAGCAACTCTGCTAAAGTGCTGTATCAGATGTACAGCCATTTACCTGTAAAGGTTTAAAGGATACATTACTAGAATGTGGAGTTAAATGTAATAATCAATGTGCTGATGTAGTAATATGTTTGACTGACACCGTGGGGCTTATTCCCCTTACAGCAAGTCAAATGCTCTTACTTGAATGTACGCTTGGAGCCTCATAGACTCGTAAAAATCTCTGGCACCTTCGGGTACTTCTTGCCTTCGTAATGATATTGATCTCAAGACCATCATTTATGTTTCCTGTCAATACAGGGCAAGGACTGACCAAGGACCTGCGACAGTACCTGACCACCAGGTTCCAGAAAGGCTCTGTCGATCATGATCTACAGCAAACCATCCGAGACAACGTCTACCTGAGGACAGTACCCTGTAAGTACTCATCTATGTATCAAGAACCTTGCTAAGGAAATTTATAGTATGTTTTTTTAATCAAATGTCATTAGAATAATAATCAGCAGAAGAGTCTGCAGGTCGTATTTAGAAAGGCAGAGATGTCTATGTTGGTTAATTTCACATTCCCTTTACTTTGTTTCTTCAAAGCTTGACTGAAATTGAGCTGAAATTAACAACCAGAATGATTGGTGATTTTGATATTGTTCAACAGTAAATAATAGTCAGTTCTTTACTTATGGTTGTCACGTCCCGTGCCATATACAGTACTTGTTTATCAGAAAGATATCAACGCCACCCTTGTAAAAAAATGATTTGAAACCAACACAACCATCATTTTTGTGACTCCCTGCATAACCTAACATCACTAGTGAAACCTTATTGCAGACTCATGGCTTCCAGTGATCTTTATGGATATGCTATGCCTTTACTCCTGTATCAGGTGGCTGTGACAAAGTGCACTCTCATCGTTGCCGTAAAATGTTATACTATGTAGCCAAGGACATGCATTATCAACACTGTGACAATAAAGATAGGAATAGAGCAGTAAAGATAGGATATATATATACAGGGATCGTTGAACTTGTCAAGAGCATTTACCAGCATTATAAAAGGCTCTCAACCTGTGTGGTTGACCACAACATCATTAACACTTGAAGTACCCCCTGACAATGCCCATCCTCATTTTTGGATAAGAGCCCTAAGGTTAACCTCCAGCCTGCCAGCACTTGAAACGTTTACTGTTTATGCCCATGACTTGAGTGTTATAAGTGGAGTTGACCGCTGTAATCTTAAGCTGCTGCCAGCACACACCTTCAGCAGTGCAAGGTGAGTCTGTAAAACCCCATCCTGCTAGCTGAGAGCCCTTCCTCCCTGACATTTTTATTTGGGCCTGTGGATGGTGGCTACAGTAGTTGTAAAGGCTGGAGCTGACCTTTAAGTTACTGTAATTTAGTGTAAATGTTTATGGCGCTACTTCGACTTCACTTCCAAGTTCCGTGTTTATGGCCGATTCTTCATTGTTCTGAGAATGATGTGATGAAGTTGGAATGACGTTCAGGTATTTATCTCCAACTTGATTTTAGGGGGATGATTGTAACCGTTTGCTTGAAAAATGGCGTAGTCAGAAAATGTTACGATTTTCACTCCCATTATTTGCATGGAGATCAGCCAGAATACATTTCTTGGAGCAGAAAACTTGAAATGACATATTCTTAGCGACTGAAGTCAACCATGAAGGATGGTAATGGATTACATGCATGTATACACAATGGAATACAGTCACCCATAGAATCTCATTAAAACTACAGGCTTGTTCTGTTAGATCCAGGCTGCTGCACAGGATAAGGAGAAATTCGAGTCACTTTTTATCTTGTACAAAATGTAAACTTCTTTGCACTCCAAAAATGAGATCTGTTTCAAAGAAATACTAGTAATTGTCCCTCCATGAATGTGCCAAATGATTTATGGGCTCATCAAACAAATGTATTTCTGCTTTTACTTTGACATTCACACCAGTGACCTGTTTTGCAAGATTTATGGTTGATATTTCTCCCTTGGGAAAGGGGGGATTCTGATTACCCTGTTGATCTTTTCAGTGCCCACTGAATGATGTGATTGAGCGTCTGATTGGTTTTTCCAAGGACATTAAGGACTTTCATGTACTGTTATGTCCTCAACTTGATACCTTCATGCCACAAAACAGCATGATACGACAGGATGATTGATTGTGAAGGCTTGTGTCTAAGTAATGGAAGTGTGTGTTTGCATGCACCCAGGTATGCTACACTGTCTTTTGTCTAGGACATTCCATGTACATGTACATGTATGAACGAAGAGACACCGTTTTTTCACCAACACTAGAAATTTGTCATCAGGGAAAGGTGAGCCCTACCATCTCCTGACAGCCTCTTATTATCTTCGCCGAGTACTTGTACTCGGAGAGGATTATGTTTTCGGTTGAAAAATCTGTTGGGTGGGTCTGAATGTATGTCAGTAGCATAACTCAAGAAAGCTTCAATGAATCTTTATGATTTTTGGTAGGTGTGTAGTGGTTGTGCAAAGAAAAGTCAAGTTCGAAAATGGTTCACCTTGCGTTTTTCAACAGTACTGCAGCAGACTTTACATTTTTTTGTGTTTGTATGTAGGCAAAAAAAGTGACGGAAACGTTGATGGATCTTCATGATTTTTTGCAGGTGTGTAGATGTTGTGAAAACGGGGGTCAAGTTCAACAATGGTTCCCCTGGTATTTTCCGTTGATACTACAGCGGGCTTTGTGTGAATGTGTATTTGTATGTCGCCAGCATAACTCAAGAAGCTGTTGATGGATCCGTATGATATTTAGTCGATGGGTAGGGTTTACAGAAAGGAAGGTCAAGTTCGATAATGGGCCTTCTAGCGGGTACCTAAGGCACTGCAGCGGAGCTTCCAAATTTAGGGGCATATTTTCTGAAAGTGCTATGGTCATGATTTTTGTGTGGTAGATAGTTCATGTAAGTTCTGTAAATTTGGGCCCCCTAGCGGCTTGCAGTGGGTGTTTTTGTCTTGACATTCAGACATGAATAACTTGAGAAGGGGATATTCCGGATATTCCGGATATTCCGGATATTCCGGATATTCCGGATATTCCGGATATTCCGGATAATCCGGATAATCCGGATATTCCGGATATTCCGGATATTCCGGATATTCCGGATATTCCGGATATTCCGGATATTCCGTCTGACTGCTGTCACTGTCACGGAAACACTCCTACACATCTTCAACTCCTGTCTACAAAATGGTTACTATCCTAAAGAATTGTCCCTATTCATTAATCCGGGGACACCTTGTCCCCAGACAACATGCTATCGGGGAATATCAATAATTTGTTGTCTGGAAAAACTATTCTCCTCTATCTTAAATACCCGTTTTGTTGACTATGTAGAACGTTACAGATGTGATAATTTATCCCTTTTATTTAGTACTGAATTGTATACCAGCATAAAATCCGGGATAAACAAATTCGTGGGGATAGTGACAGTGACAACAGTCAGACGAACAGATTCCACCTGGGCTCAGTGCAGTTACTTTGGCACACTTAACAGAATAGAAAACGAATGTCATTTTGTGGTAGAATGTGGATTATATACCAAACAAAGAAATGAACTGTATAATCTTGTAGAAAACCTATTTCCCTACTTCACACATTTAAGCACTGTTCAAAAATTCATATTCCTAATGCGACTAGACAAACCTCCCATTGAAACACACGTCTGTTCTTCTATATCTAACGTTACTATAACCGAAAAGTGAGGAGAAGTAGAATTTATCTAATGATAGTCATATTCTTTTTGTATCCGTTAACTGTACTTGTTATTTTGTTTTGTTGTGACCTGTACTTAGCCAAGTGTGGCAGAAATGTGCAATAAAGGTCTTCATTCATTATCTTCGCCGAGTACTTGTACTCGGAGAGGATTATGTTTTCGGTTGAAAAATCTGTTGGGTGGGTCTGAATGTATGTCAGGAGCATAACTCAAGAAAGCTTCAATGAATCTTTATGAGTTTTGGTAGGTGTGTAGTGGTTGTGCAAAGAAAAGTCAAGTTCGAAAATGGTTCACCTTGCGTTTTTCAACAGTACTGCAGCAGACTTTACATTTTTTTGTGTTTGTATGTAGGCAAAAAAGTGACGGAAACGTTGATGGATCTTCATGATTTTTTGCAGGTGTGTAGATGTTGTGGAAACGGGGGTCAAGTTCAACAATGGTTCCCCTGGTATTTTCCGTTGATACTACAGCGGGCTTTGTGTGGATGTGTATTTGTATGTCGCCAGCATAACTCAAGAAGCTGTTGATGGATCCGTATGATATTTAGTCGATGGGTAGGGTTTACAAAAAGGAAGGTCAAGTTCGATAATGGGCCTTCTAGCGGGTACCTAAGGTACTGCAGCGGAGCTTCCAAATTTAGGGGCGTATTTTCTGAAAGTGCTATGGCCATGATTTTTGTGTGGTAGATAGTTCATGCCACAGAAAGTAAGTTCTGTAAATTTGGGCCCCCTAGCGGCTTGCAGTGGGTGTTTTTGTCTTGACATTCGGACATGAATAACTTGAGAAGGGGATATTCCGGATATTCCGGATATTCCGGATATTCCGGATATTCCGGATATTCCGGATATTCCGGATAATCCGGATAATCCGGATATTCCGGATATTCCGGATATTCCGGATATTCCGGATATTCCGGATATTCCGGATATTCCGGATATTCCGGATATTCCGGATATTCCGGATATTCCGGATATTCCGGATATTCCGGATATTCCGTCTGACTGCTGTCACTGTCACGGAAACACTCCTACACATCTTCAACTCCTGTCTACAAAATGGTTACTATCCTAAAGAATTGTCCCTATTCATTAATCCGGGGACACCTTGTCCCCAGACAACATGCTATCGGGGAATATCAATAATTTGTTGTCTGGAAAAACTATTCTCCTCTATCTTAAATACCCGTTTTGTTGACTATGTAGAACGTTACAGATGTGATAATTTATCCCTTTTATTTAGTACTGAATTGTATACCAGCATAAAATCCGGGATAAACAAATTCGTGGGGATAGTGACAGTGACAACAGTCAGACGAACAGATTCCACCTGGGCTCAGTGCAGTTACTTTGGCACACTTAACAGAATAGAAAACGAATGTCATTTTGTGGTAGAATGTGGATTATATACCAAACAAAGAAATGAACTGTATAATCTTGTAGAAAACCTTTTCCCCTACTTCACACATTTAAGCACTGTTCAAAAATTCATATTCCTAATGCGACTAGACAAACCTCCCATTGAAACACACGTCTGTTCTTCTATATCTAACGTTACTATAACCGAAAAGTGAGGAGAAGTAGAATTTATCTAATGATAGTCATATTCTTTTTGTATCCGTTAACTGTACTTGTTATTTTGTTTTGTTGTGACCTGTACTTAGCCAAGTGTGGCAGAAATGTGCAATAAAGGTCTTCATTCATTATCTTCGCCGAGTACTTGTACTCGGAGAGGATTATGTTTTCGGTTGAAACATCTGTTGGGTGGGTCTGAATGTATGTCAGTAGCATAACTCAAGAAAGCTTCAATGAATCTTTATGATTTTTGGTAGGTGTGTAGTGGTTGTGCAAAGAAAAGTCAAGTTCGAAAATGGTTCACCTTGCGTTTTTCAACAGTACTGCAGCAGACTTTACATTTTTTTGTGTTTGTATGTAGGCAAAAAAAGTGACGGAAACGTTGATGGATCTTCATGATTTTTTGCAGGTGTGTAGATGTTGTGAAAACGGGGGTCAAGTTCAACAATGGTTCCCCTGGTATTTTCCGTTGATACTACAGCGGGCTTTGTGTGGATGTGTATTTGTATGTCGCCAGCATAACTCAAGAAGCTGTTGATGGATCCGTATGATATTTAGTCGATGGGTAGGGTTTACAGAAAGGAAGGTCAAGTTCGATAATGGGCCTTCTAGCGGGTACCTAAGGCACTGCAGCGGAGCTTCCAAATTTAGGGGCATATTTTCTGAAAGGGCTATGGTCATGATTTTTGTGTGGTAGATAGTTCATGTAAGTTCTGTAAATTTGGGCCCCCTAGCGGCTTGCAGTGGGTGTTTTTGTCTTGACATTCGGACATGAATAACTTGAGAAGGGGATATTCCGGATATTCCGGATATTCCGGATATTCCGGATAATCCGGATATTCCGGATATTCCGGATATTCCGGATATTCCGGATATTCCGGATATTCCGGATATTCCGGATATTCCGGATATTCCGGATATTCCGGATATTCCGGATATTCCGGATATTCCGGATATTCCGGATATTCCGTCTGACTGCTGTCACTGTCACGGAAACACTCCTACACATCTTCAACTCCTGTCTACAAAATGGTTACTATCCTAAAGAATTGTCACTATTCATTAATCCGGGGACACCTTGTCCCCAGACAACATGCTATCGGGGAATATCAATAATTTGTTGTCTGGAAAAACTAAGTATATAAACTAAATATTCCTAATGCGACTAGACAAACCTCCCATTGAAACACACGTCTGTTCTTCTATATCTAACGTTACTATAACCGAAAAGTGAGGAGAAGTAGAATTTATCTAATGATAGTCATATTCTTTTTGTATCCGTTAACTGTACTTGTTATTTTGTTTTGTTGTGACCTGTACTTAGCCAAGTGTGGCAGAAATGTGCAATAAAGGTCTTCATTCATTATCTTCGCCGAGTACTTGTACTCGGAGAGGATTATGTTTTCGGTTGAAACATCTGTTGGGTGGGTCTGAATGTATGTCAGTAGCATAACTCAAGAAAGCTTCAATGAATCTTTATGATTTTTGGTAGGTGTGTAGTGGTTGTGCAAAGAAAAGTCAAGTTCGAAAATGGTTCACCTTGCGTTTTTCAACAGTACTGCAGCAGACTTTACATTTTTTTGTGTTTGTATGTAGGCAAAAAAAGTGACGGAAACGTTGATGGATCTTCATGATTTTTTGCAGGTGTGTAGATGTTGTGAAAACGGGGGTCAAGTTCAACAATGGTTCCCCTGGTATTTTCCGTTGATACTACAGCGGGCTTTGTGTGGATGTGTATTTGTATGTCGCCAGCATAACTCAAGAAGCTGTTGATGGATCCGTATGATATTTAGTCGATGGGTAGGGTTTACAGAAAGGAAGGTCAAGTTCGATAATGGGCCTTCTAGCGGGTACCTAAGGCACTGCAGCGGAGCTTCCAAATTTAGGGGCGTATTTTCTGAAAGTGCTATGGCCATGATTTTTGTGTGGTAGATAGTTCATGCCACAGAAAGTAAGTTCTGTAAATTTGGGCCCCCTAGCGGCTTGCAGTGGGTGTTTTTGTCTTGACATTCGGACATGAATAACTTGAGAAGGGGATATTCCGGATATTCCGGATATTCCGGATATTCCGGATATTCCGGATATTCCGGATAATCCGGATAATCCGGATATTCCGGATATTCCGGATATTCCGGATATTCCGGATATTCCGGATATTCCGGATATTCCGGATATTCCGGATATTCCGGATATTCCGGATATTCCGTCTGACTGCTGTCACTGTCACGGAAACACTCCTACACATCTTCAACTCCTGTCTACAAAATGGTTACTATCCTAAAGAATTGTCCCTATTCATTAATCCGGGGACACCTTGTCCCCAGACAACATGCTATCGGGGAATATCAATAATTTGTTGTCTGGAAAAACTATTCTCCTCTATCTTAAATACCCGTTTTGTTGACTATGTAGAACGTTACAGATGTGATAATTTATCCCTTTTATTTAGTACTGAATTGTATACCAGCATAAAATCCGGGATAAACAAATTCGTGGGGATAGTGACAGTGACAACAGTCAGACGAACAGATTCCACCTGGGCTCAGTGCAGTTACTTTGGCACACTTAACAGAATAGAAAACGAATGTCATTTTGTGGTAGAATGTGGATTATATACCAAACAAAGAAATGAACTGTATAATCTTGTAGAAAACCTATTTCCCTACTTCACACATTTAAGCACTGTTCAAAAATTCATATTCCTAATGCGACTAGACAAACCTCCCATTGAAACACACGTCTGTTCTTCTATATCTAACGTTACTATAACCGAAAAGTGAGGAGAAGTAGAATTTATCTAATGATAGTCATATTCTTTTTGTATCCGTTAACTGTACTTGTTATTTTGTTTTGTTGTGACCTGTACTTAGCCAAGTGTGGCAGAAATGTGCAATAAAGGTCTTCATTCATTATCTTCGCCGAGTACTTGTACTCGGAGAGGATTATGTTTTCGGTTGAAAAATCTGTTGGGTGGGTCTGAATGTATGTCAGGAGCATAACTCAAGAAAGCTTCAATGAATCTTTATGAGTTTTGGTAGGTGTGTAGTGGTTGTGCAAAGAAAAGTCAAGTTCGAAAATGGTTCACCTTGCGTTTTTCAACAGTACTGCAGCAGACTTTACATTTTTTTGTGTTTGTATGTAGGCAAAAAAGTGACGGAAACGTTGATGGATCTTCATGATTTTTTGCAGGTGTGTAGATGTTGTGGAAACGGGGGTCAAGTTCAACAATGGTTCCCCTGGTATTTTCCGTTGATACTACAGCGGGCTTTGTGTGGATGTGTATTTGTATGTCGCCAGCATAACTCAAGAAGCTGTTGATGGATCCGTATGATATTTAGTCGATGGGTAGGGTTTACAGAAAGGAAGGTCAAGTTCGATAATGGGCCTTCTAGCGGGTACCTAAGGTACTGCAGCGGAGCTTCCAAATTTAGGGGCGTATTTTCTGAAAGTGCTATGGCCATGATTTTTGTGTGGTAGATAGTTCATGCCACAGAAAGTAAGTTCTGTAAATTTGGGCCCCCTAGCGGCTTGCAGTGGGTGTTTTTGTCTTGACATTCGGACATGAATAACTTGAGAAGGGGATATTCCGGATATTCCGGATATTCCGGATATTCCGGATATTCCGGATAATCCGGATAATCCGGATATTCCGGATATTCCGGATATTCCGGATATTCCGGATATTCCGGATATTCCGGATATTCCGGATATTCCGGATATTCCGGATATTCCGGATATTCCGTCTGACTGCTGTCACTGTCACGGAAACACTCCTACACATCTTCAACTCCTGTCTACAAAATGGTTACTATCCTAAAGAATTGTCCCTATTCATTAATCCGGGGACACCTTGTCCCCAGACAACATGCTATCGGGGAATATCAATAATTTGTTGTCTGGAAAAACTATTCTCCTCTATCTTAAATACCCGTTTTGTTGACTATGTAGAACGTTACAGATGTGATAATTTATCCCTTTTATTTAGTACTGAATTGTATACCAGCATAAAATCCGGGATAAACAAATTCGTGGGGATAGTGACAGTGACAACAGTCAGACGAACAGATTCCACCTGGGCTCAGTGCAGTTACTTTGGCACACTTAACAGAATAGAAAACGAATGTCATTTTGTGGTAGAATGTGGATTATATACCAAACAAAGAAATGAACTGTATAATCTTGTAGAAAACCTTTTTCCCTACTTCACACATTTAAGCACTGTTCAAAAATTCATATTCCTAATGCGACTAGACAAACCTCCCATTGAAACACACGTCTGTTCTTCTATATCTAACGTTACTATAACCGAAAAGTGAGGAGAAGTAGAATTTATCTAATGATAGTCATATTCTTTTTGTATCCGTTAACTGTACTTGTTATTTTGTTTTGTTGTGACCTGTACTTAGCCAAGTGTGGCAGAAATGTGCAATAAAGGTCTTCATTCATTATCTTCGCCGAGTACTTGTACTCGGAGAGGATTATGTTTTCGGTTGAAACATCTGTTGGGTGGGTCTGAATGTATGTCAGTAGCATAACTCAAGAAAGCTTCAATGAATCTTTATGATTTTTGGTAGGTGTGTAGTGGTTGTGCAAAGAAAAGTCAAGTTCGAAAATGGTTCACCTTGCGTTTTTCAACAGTACTGCAGCAGACTTTACATTTTTTTGTGTTTGTATGTAGGCAAAAAAAGTGACGGAAACGTTGATGGATCTTCATGATTTTTTGCAGGTGTGTAGATGTTGTGAAAACGGGGGTCAAGTTCAACAATGGTTCCCCTGGTATTTTCCGTTGATACTACAGCGGGCTTTGTGTGGATGTGTATTTGTATGTCGCCAGCATAACTCAAGAAGCTGTTGATGGATCCGTATGATATTTAGTCGATGGGTAGGGTTTACAGAAAGGAAGGTCAAGTTCGATAATGGGCCTTCTAGCGGGTACCTAAGGCACTGCAGCGGAGCTTCCAAATTTAGGGGCGTATTTTCTGAAAGTGCTATGGCCATGATTTTTGTGTGGTAGATAGTTCATGCCACAGAAAGTAAGTTCTGTAAATTTGGGCCCCCTAGCGGCTTGCAGTGGGTGTTTTTGTCTTGACATTCGGACATGAATAACTTGAGAAGGGGATATTCCGGATATTCCGGATATTCCGGATATTCCGGATATTCCGGATATTCCGGATAATCCGGATAATCCGGATATTCCGGATATTCCGGATATTCCGGATATTCCGGATATTCCGGATATTCCGGATATTCCGGATATTCCGGATATTCCGGATATTCCGGATATTCCGTCTGACTGCTGTCACTGTCACGGAAACACTCCTACACATCTTCAACTCCTGTCTACAAAATGGTTACTATCCTAAAGAATTGTCCCTATTCATTAATCCGGGGACACCTTGTCCCCAGACAACATGCTATCGGGGAATATCAATAATTTGTTGTCTGGAAAAACTATTCTCCTCTATCTTAAATACCCGTTTTGTTGACTATGTAGAACGTTACAGATGTGATAATTTATCCCTTTTATTTAGTACTGAATTGTATACCAGCATAAAATCCGGGATAAACAAATTCGTGGGGATAGTGACAGTGACAACAGTCAGACGAACAGATTCCACCTGGGCTCAGTGCAGTTACTTTGGCACACTTAACAGAATAGAAAACGAATGTCATTTTGTGGTAGAATGTGGATTATATACCAAACAAAGAAATGAACTGTATAATCTTGTAGAAAACCTATTTCCCTACTTCACACATTTAAGCACTGTTCAAAAATTCATATTCCTAATGCGACTAGACAAACCTCCCATTGAAACACACGTCTGTTCTTCTATATCTAACGTTACTATAACCGAAAAGTGAGGAGAAGTAGAATTTATCTAATGATAGTCATATTCTTTTTGTATCCGTTAACTGTACTTGTTATTTTGTTTTGTTGTGACCTGTACTTAGCCAAGTGTGGCAGAAATGTGCAATAAAGGTCTTCATTCATTATCTTCGCCGAGTACTTGTACTCGGAGAGGATTATGTTTTCGGTTGAAAAATCTGTTGGGTGGGTCTGAATGTATGTCAGGAGCATAACTCAAGAAAGCTTCAATGAATCTTTATGAGTTTTGGTAGGTGTGTAGTGGTTGTGCAAAGAAAAGTCAAGTTCGAAAATGGTTCACCTTGCGTTTTTCAACAGTACTGCAGCAGACTTTACATTTTTTTGTGTTTGTATGTAGGCAAAAAAGTGACGGAAACGTTGATGGATCTTCATGATTTTTTGCAGGTGTGTAGATGTTGTGGAAACGGGGGTCAAGTTCAACAATGGTTCCCCTGGTATTTTCCGTTGATACTACAGCGGGCTTTGTGTGGATGTGTATTTGTATGTCGCCAGCATAACTCAAGAAGCTGTTGATGGATCCGTATGATATTTAGTCGATTGGTAGGGTTTACAGAAAGGAAGGTCAAGTTCGATAATGGGCCTTCTAGCGGGTACCTAAGGTACTGCAGCGGAGCTTCCAAATTTAGGGGCATATTTTCTGAAAGTGCTATGGCCATGATTTTTGTGTGGTAGATAGTTCATGCCACAGAAAGTAAGTTCTGTAAATTTGGGCCCCCTAGCGGCTTGTTAAGAACTGCAGTGGGTGTTTTTGTCTTGACATTCGGACATGAATAACTTGAGAAGGGGTCGACAAATCGTCTTGATGTTTGGTATGTAGAGAGCTCAGATTGTGCTTTACATTATCAATAACTAATTATGCAAATCAGGAGCTAATTTGCATAATTAGTAAGGGAAGTTTGTTAGCCTACTGCATTTCAATGGGACATGGGACAGTGTCAGGTCATGTTAACAGATGGCCTTGCATAAACGTACTTGTAGGTCACATAAATAAACTATTCTCCAAGCAGAGGTGTGGGTCCTGCTGGTTTAACGCGTTCAGTTTAGGCCTTTTTGTTCAAAACGGTTGGCGACATGACGAAATAGGGACAAAATAGAAAGCCTGACAAAAACACCTAAAAACACCTAGAAACACGTCAACAACCAGCCAGATTTATTCTATTCATATATATTGACTGTACTATGTCATCATCACTTTCAACTTACAACACTGCAATATCGAACCTTTGTGGCCCATATAATATCAACATACTCATATTTTTTTATGACCAGTTATAACATATATCAGCACACTCTACACATATAACGTTAACGTTACTAGTCCTGTACCACCAAATGATTTTAACCATATCTAGACTGGACTCATTCGCCCCATCATAACTTCCAAATGGTATGGAGCATGATCAAATTTGCAGGGGGTGATAAGCACGTAAATATTAATCACTCTCCATGATAAGCCTTGATTATTTGGCGAAGATAATGTGTTTGTGGAACTCTAGTTCTTATTGCCTTGTTTTGCCCCATTTCCTTCAAGAGCCAAGGACAATTTTACTCCAAGAGAAATGCCACAGGTTCATCAGGTCTTGGTTGACAAGAAGATAACAGATACTGATCAGGTCTCCTCTGCAGAAAATGAGGTCGGCAGGTCTGGAGTGTTAATGTTAGCGTTAATGTTCGAGTTCATGTGATGGGGGACGTTCAGTCACGAACACGAGCTCTCGTCCAATGGCAGGACTCAGTAGGTCACATTCATCTGATTACTTCCTCGGGAGGGGGCTTAATTTTTCAGACTAAATTGCTAGTCATCTCTTCGTTAATACGCTGGATTTAATAGTTTTAGGGAGGTGACACGAAGTGTATGTGACTGCTGTGAGACCTGCTCGTAGTGTAGCACATGTTCTAAACTCATGGGGAAGAAACTTCAATGTCGTGAAGTGAAATTATGAATTAACGGCGTACCTCGTAATATGACATACACGTAGACAAGATACTAGTTTGTGGAGTTGCAATGAGAAGTGTTAGATTTCATTTTACGAAGTCATGAAAGGAGTAAAAACCTGTGTGGTAATAGCTTATGACTGCTAATGATCACCCAACTTGGTAGGTAGGGGAAGAACTAAAACAAGTCATCAAGTCATTTTTTTCTACCCCCGGCTCATTTTTTTGGTTCAGTTGCTGTTCTATTCATGTTTTGTAAATTGCTTTTAACAATGTAAATCAATGAAATCAAATCAGATAGAAGACAAACTCACAAACTGGAGTTTGACTGCTTACAGTACAGGAATTACAATCATCACTTTGGATGGTGACATAAAGCCAGCAGCCTCGTGTATGAGGGAGCTTCAGGCGTAAGCCCCAAGCTCCAAACCTCTGCACATAAAAGAGCCCAGCACATCTATTGAGAAGAGAAGGGGTGACCTGGTGTGCTTGGCTAAACACGCGAGTCGTAACGAAGCCTCATTGCACTAGTACGTGTCGCTAAAGAAAAACGCCATGCTTCATCTTCAGTTTGAGGTTTGACTGTAATAATTTACCACACATTAAGATTCTACGGAGCACAGGTGCTGAATATTTGTCCTTGTCCTGGTCAAACATCACAGAGCTGTTAAGATGTATGACATGCCTTTGTCCCCTTATGACACACACGAGTTATTGCAGCATGTTTATCGGCTGTTGGTCCCGTCTGAATGGTCCAGGATCCTGACATTTCGATGATTGATGATGGAAAGGTGAGACGAGTATGCGTTATTGATATTTTGTCTGACGGTGCAGACATGCTGGAGAGGTGGCGCTGCATAAATGACAGGTTGTTGAAACTGTTTGGAAGTCATGCGGAAGTTTTCAAAAGCTGCAGGCATAAGATTAAATAGAAATGTCGAACCAACACTTTGTGGAACTCATCGATTCTCTATGATAAATTGTGCATTGTAGTTTATTGAATGTTTCTTGGAACCTGTTTGCACCTTAACAGATGCATATACACGTATTAGATTCCCGCTGACTAGAGTGAGGGAGAAATCTTCAATAATGGTCCTATGATACATATGCATGTATGCACAGACCATACATTTATTTGCATAAACTTGAAAATGCTGTTTTGAAAGTGACTCCTAGTGTAGATACCAGTGTGTATCAATAGGTGCAATAGGTGTACACATCCCAGAAATGGAAGTCTCTGTTTCTTTAAATGTAGGCTGAAGGAAACAAGTCTAATTTTAAGACAGACAGGTGTAATACCTTTATCTATGTCATACATGGGCCGCGAAAATGTTCGATACGGACCGGGTGATAACTTTGGGTTATGTGGTATTCTATATGTCTCATACTCCGTCTCAGTATCGGCTGTCTTAGACTTTAAGACTTGTTGCCAAGGGCATTCCCATTATATATTTCTTTTTGATCCTTTCTCTTTTATGAGTTATCATCTATGAGGAGTCATTGACATGGTAGTGAAGCTCACAGGGAAATGATGTCTAAGGCCAGTGGGAAAATCTACCTGAAGATGGATAATCACAGCCTGTAGATGTGGATACCTGCTGGCACATGTGAGAGAAATAAGATTTTTTTTCCAAAGGATAATTGTTATGCACCAGACTGGCAGCTTATGACCTCCATTTATGTTAATTACCAATATTTCATCCCAGAGGAGAGACCTCCACAGCAGAACAGCATGACTTCCAGGAAATGCAATCAAACAGATGATTCCAGTCTTGGCAGTCAGATTACCTGGAGAGTCTCAGCTATCTAAAGGGACGTACTGTTGGCAAATTGATGAAGTAAAGTCTTCTTTACAGCTCATTTTTCAGCTTAGATTATAGATACCATTTCTACATCTAGTCAGGAGAAGTTTGAATCAAGTGCTGTCCTGATTCTTGATGATAGTTTTGCCCTTTCTGTCAGTCAAAGTCAAAGGCAATACTGACTTGCAGTGTTCATGTTAGACTTGAAACAGTTCCAGTATGTGTGGGTGTGCATGTAATAGTAGCAAATCACACTCTTCAACAAGCTGCTCATTTGACCTTCTGTAAGCTCCAATAGCCTGTGCTCCACCCAGGAGAAATTGAAATACAATGTACTGCAGCAAGTTGTAAGTAATGGGCACATATGCATATGACGGACGTTGAGGCGAAGTGGTCGCTTCCACTCTGTTACCAGCGTGATTCATCACGACGTCTTTTATGAAACGCTGTGGCCACAGTCAGCTGGTGGGAGATGCATCAATAACAACCACCAAGGGACTGCAGTCATCAGGACGACTCTTCCTCGGACCCACCAGAATTCGCGCAGTAATTGGATTGATTGAAAGACGGATGCAGCTTTTTTGTACGGTTGTCAATCAGGTGGAAGGGTCACCTCTAACATCGTGTATGGCAGATTGAAATGTTGATGTAATTTGCCGTTAATCTGGCGATAAGTGGTTTAATATTCAGTCCCTTCTACATTATTGGAATACAATAAGTTATCGCAGCGATGCAAAATCATTCCGCATGCATTGTGGCAGCGGTGGTATATGTGGTCGTAACTTGCCACTATTTACCCATTACGCACGAGCCTTTGGGAGAAGGCAGTACCTGTAGAGCTTGTTGATGAGAAGCTCTTGTTATTGCGGTTGGCAAGATTGGCTGGGCTGATGCTGTAGAAACCTCACAGCTAGCTCTTATCTGCTGAAGAGTTCAAACATGTTCTCCAGTACTACCAGCAGTCGATCCTACTCCCAGTCCCCCAAGTTGTCCAGGCATGCTTCTCTCCTTACGGATGGCCAAACGCGACGGCAGTCCTTGGCGAAATGGGATGATCTGTGGGACAAGTCATCACCTGAGGTGCATATACCACAGCAGTCGTGGGACGGAGGGAACCAGCCACCCTGGGCAAGCCTGGCCCTATCAGAACTTAACAAGACATCACCAAAGCCTAAGGCAGAGAAGAAGAAGAAGAAACATCTGTCAAAATCATCTCCCAAATTTTCTCCCATCAAGAAGCTGAGGGACATCTTCTGCAGAAAGGAGAGTCCGAAAGCAGGGCGCCCTTCAGGACAGGAGGAAGAGGTGAAACTGGTGGGGATTTTGAAGGAGACCAAATCGTCTACCACCAAACAACCAACAGGACAAGCGGAACACATACACAAGAAGGTTGAGGAAAACAAGCTGACAGGTAAAGCATGCAACAAGTGGGAATACCTGATTGCCTCCATAGGAAGCATTAGCAGCTGGGTTTGAAGCTAATCTTGTCAATCAGGACTTGTAAAGGTCCAGCTGGGCTTACCCAGAGGAACCAAAGGGTAAGACCATTATCCTAGAGGCCTCTAATTTTTAGGCTCCGTGTGTCCAATACTGTAAATTCATTTACTTTCGCAGTCATCATATTTCACGATAGGGGGGGAAAGGAGGTTTTCACAGTGTTTCGAATTTGCAGTTGAAACATTTCTGCACTACAGTGGTCATACATGTACATTGATACAAGGTGCTGTGTAAATTGTGTATGTAATGAATTTGTGATGGAGAGGTCGCTGCGAAAATAAAATCACCCAAAAGTTTCTAGATTTACAGTGTGGCTAATATCTGATATCAGGTGTTAACCAACTTGCATCTTTGAATGATATGGGAAATTCAGCCAAATTGATAAGTGACTTTATTCAGTGAATTTATTCACTTTTCAAGCTGGAAGAAATCAGACCTCCCAGTATGAAAATTAATTTTCATAACTAAGCATGCACTTTGTAAATATCTTTTTGTGTTGGCTGTGCAAATGTTTGCTCTCATTAGCGCATCATCATTGTAACTGTTATGGTTGTTCTGTTATTGTTTACTTTCCAGTGCACAATTGCAAGCCAATTAGTTGGGAGGTCTGTCCTAAATAAACAATTGTTATCTGGAGATCCACTTTAAAGATCCATTTCTAACCCAAAGGAACTGGTTAGAACATGACTGTTTACTATTGTCTGTGCAGGCCAGATATCTGCCATTAGATTATTGTTGAGCTTATCTTTGAGGCTTCGAAACTATTTTACAAACAGCCTGTAAACTCTTGTTAGAACAGCTTGAGTCAGCTTCTTAAATTCTTAGAAAAACATTTCAGTACCACTTAGTTAGCTGGTAGGAAAATCATGTTAGTGATAGTTGGCTAAAGCTTGGCTAGAGTAAAGGAGTGCCCTCCCCTGGGATAATCCTCTTACAAGGGCCCCACACAAATGTCTTGTTAGTCTTACTTGCAGATCAACAGATAACAGACTCTTGTAGGTAATGCTTGGTTAAAGTGGGCCAAGGTTGGAGAATACTTGGTTTATCTCCAAACTAATGAACCCTATAGACATCCTTGGTTTGAGACAGGTAAAAATGAGAAATGCCTGTTGCCAATTTTCTACCCCAGTGGTGAAAGTGGTGCCTGTTTTCACAGCAGATGCAAATGACTCCATAAGCGGCAGATTGTCAATTGTTATGCGCCTCCCCCCTGCCTGCAACCCTGAATTTGCATGAATCACTGCAGGCACCATGCGGAGGAGGCTCACGCTCAGGACAGAGTGGGAAATCTCCCGTCTGGGAAGTCCAGACAGTTTTTCTGTGGCTTTCTCTTGCGTTTTTTGGCCAAACTAGGTAGTAGTTGAGGGTTTGTGATGGTGAAGCAGTTGGTGAACTGTGCGGAGGTACGGCCGGGATCAGAAGGTGAGAACACACTGTTGTAGTATGATGAACAGATGGCCCAAGCCCACCCATACAGGCATGGATGTTGGGACAGAAAACTTTTCACCCCCCTCCCCATGTTTCAAGGGAGTGTTGCATGTTTCCTTACTGAGTTAGTTGTGATTCTCCAACTGTTCCTGGAGTCAGAGGGTAAGAGGTGTCAGCAGCCTGAGTTATATTTTGAAACATGATCTGGAATGAAGAAACATGCTCAAAAGTACAGAACATAATTGTATCAGACAGTGGGCCCTGCACACTCCTCGTAAATATTTGTTTTGTCACTGCATGTGTACCTATGTATGTAGGAAGGGCATGGTGGGAAGCATAGAATAGATTTTCAAAATAGATTTTAATTGTTATCAAAAATGGTACAATCATCATCATCATCTTACAACCGGAACTCCGTTGAGGTATACTAGATGAATTATTCCAGTATTATATTGTACAATAGGTTTGTAAAAGTTCTGACATAGGCAAACTCCAAACAAAAGACGTTCCTACATCACAGTTCATGAACTTTGCATAATCGATAAGAAACTAGAAAGCCATCTGTAAGTTGTCAGAGTTGGTGCCTCACAGCCTTGTAAGATAGATGGCCTCCTACAGCTTTTCAAGTTCAAGGGAAGTTGAATACAGGCAATTATTTCTTGCAGTTAACTATGCAGCTTGTGCAGGAACAAAGTTATAAATTCAGGCAGACCATACTTGTATAGACTCATTTGCTACCGAAATGAAAATAGTCTCTGCAAGGTGGCGATAGGTGAGATGAAAAATGCCCAGGTCAAGAGCTGGGGGAAAGAGTGTCTCTGTGAGCGAGGTGTTATTGGATCTGGTGGTGTTAACTCCACAAACAGCTGTGGCAGCTTGCTTTTATTGAAAGGCTGGCCTTCAGGCACCTAACCCTGTAATAAGGTTTGACATGAGTAAACAGCAGGAAGGTAATGTCCCTCCAGTTGATTTATGTCGACATATAGTGGAATTATAACTCTTTAGACTTTACTGTAGCTGCTATTTGTTGACACAAAAATATATGCCAAGCTGGGCTGAAATATACCATTTATATGAGAACGAGCACAAGAAAATAAATAAATAAAGGAACATTGAAGTGTTGTCGTTCACTAATTATCTGTTGTTTGGAAATGTTTTTTATGATTTGCATGGCACAGCCCCCACTGTTTCTTGTTTATTTTCCTTGTTTATCTAGAAAAACACTCTCCATCTTGACTGTTTTACTAGTGGCTTGAGTAACTCATGAGTGTCTCATTACCTGGATATCTAACTTTCGTTGAGTCTCTATCTTAGCTTACCATGTACACATGTAGTTGTAAACCAAATCTTTTCCTGTGCAGTCATGGAAAACCCCCGCACAGAAAGTAGTTTTTACAGCAGTGCCCGATTGTCCAGGCTTTTGTTCCAGCTAATCAGCGTCTATTGTTTGGTTTGTTGAGTCACCCTCCCCCTGTATGTGGGTGTGGTGATACAGCAGTTTGCTATGCATGATAAACCCAGTAATGAGTTTGTAATAGGCTGCTGTAGATATGCATTACCATCCCAATGACCATCGTACATATTCATTACATGCTTGATTGGACCATTGGTCAGGAAAACCCTGTTGACACAGTAGTGATAACATAAACAGCATGTTTATTTTGTTCATAGCTAGTTATGGTTATACTACAGTAGTATCCTAATTAAATGATGGTAGGACTTGGTTATAATTTTTTGCATTCACACAATTTACCATGTGTATGCAAATGTATAAAATTGTCTACAAAATGTGGAACACCTTCATGATACGTCACACTCAGATTTTATTGGACAAATAATATTCCACATCTGAAAAGGAGGATTTTTTTGGATTTCATCCAGTCTTATAAGTATGAGTATTATAGGTTCACACAGGTGAATATAGGGTTATTCGAAAGTTTCTTTATATAAAGCTGGATGTAGATTGATAAAGTAATAAAATCACACATTACGGATCATGCAGTGATGGATTCAAAATTAAAAAGTCAGACTATTTTGACAGATTGACGTCAAACTGTAATAAGATCGTGCAGCTTATCTGTATAAGTGCATCCCATGTTATTGTAGTCTGACGTACCTTCAACAAAGTATCAAATTGTATGTGGATTATCTGACAGTCTCGTACCAAAATGAAATCACCCCTGAAATTTGATTATTTGGATTTTTGAGATTTACTTTGCAGCAAATCATGGAACTCTGACAGGACTGATATTAGAGGCTTATCAGAATACTTTAGTTATACTTCACACATGGTATAATGTAGCATGGAGTTGACATGACTAGCGGCCAGGTAAAAGCAGAGTAAAGGACAGGATTTGCACACATGATAAAGGTAGCTATATTTTATGGATTTATGAGATTGATAAATGGACCCACTCAAGTATGTTGTATATAAAACCTTATTGACACAATAGTCTGATTCAAAAAGTGATGAAATATTCATAGAGTAGGAAATGGGTTGGTCACATGCAGATGAAATATTTGTATGCATTTGTGTCAACTGAGGGAATGTGCAGTTGTGTACCCTTTCAATGATTCGGTGAAATGTCATAAATTCATGTAGAGGTTTTGACTGCGTGTACAGAGGTATGTTTGTGTTACCATACAAAGGACTGGTTGACAGTGTTTGTGCACATGTTCTTTTGTGCTACCAATGTGGGTCAAAGTTAACATTGATGTCATCCATCCTATGAAATCATAAGATTGAAATACACGGCATGACATAAGGTTGGAATTTCGCAGAAAAGGGTTTTGTTGTTCATCTTTGTTCCTTGTGTTGAAGTCTGCCGTCCTGTTGTTTCAGGCACAACCCGAGGTCCACGTGAGGGTGAGGTGCAGGGGGTGGACTACCAGTTCCTGACGGTCGAGGAGTTTATGGCCTTGGAGAAAAGTGGAAATCTACTAGAAAGTGGTCTGTACGACGGTAAGTTCACACCTGGTAGTGTAGTGTATGATTATTGCAGTGTTACTTATGGGACCGGGGCTGTCTCCAGGACCCATCCTGTCCCTCCCTCCTAGGACGGAAATTTCCTTTTTGGGATGGCAAAAAATTCTCATACCTTTTGTCCAAATAGATTTAACTTCATCAGTTCATGACATAAAATCGAATTGAACTTTGAAGAAAATGTGTTTTTGTAAGCTTACAATTTAAAGCTGGAGACAGCCCTGCATGCGACCCTATTCATCACTTATACATTAGGATAAGGAAGCTTTTAAGTTAACTCTTTTCATTTTTCACTAAATCATGGCTGTTAAACAAGATTAATTTTACAATTAGTCATAAACAATAGAGAATACAGATGCTGAGATGGAATTATCCGCATGTGAGGATTATTGTGGTTTTACTGTACATTGATAGTAATGCTTAAACATCAGCAAATTAGAACATATGGTTTCAAATGATCTCATCATAAAGCCTGTGGGTATAATTCCTCACATGCAGATAATCCTATCTGTATTCTCTCTTGTTAATGACAGATTGTAAAATTGATATTGTTTAACAGCTATTATTTAGTAAAAAATGAAAGAGTAAAAAAAGGTTAATGACTAGATCATTTGAAACGGTATCAGGTCTTTTCCCCCCCAGGACGTTTCCCCCCCTGGACGTTTCCCCCCCTGTTGAAGACATTTCCCCCCCAGGTCGATTCCCCCCCAGTCGTTTCCCCCCCAGGTCGATTCCCCCCCCAGTCGTTTCCCCCCGTCTGTACCTGACTAATGGTAGTCGCTACGATTGCTAAAATGCACAATCTACAAACACCGAATATACACACCTTTATGCTGGATAAAATCAGTAACATTATATCATATATAACGTTATATATACTTTTCGAGCAGGTGCTGAGCTGCGCGCCATCATAACCTGACTGTGCTAGCCGGCACCGGCGATTGTCAAGTCCGCCCGCGGCGCCTGACCAGGCCCACTCCGCCCGCTGTAGGCGAATTTGACTGCAATCTCCTTTTTAGTTAGTTCGGAAACGCGTAGAAATCACCAGAATGTTACGTTTGTAAAACAATGATTTTAATCTATATATATTTCTAATCCTATAACTGAGGGCAATCATAATTTGGCACCGCCCGACATTTCTGAGTAACAGCAGGCACAGTGGGCTTGGTCATGACAGGCATGAGGACTTGGAAATCGCCGCGCCGCCCGCTAGCACAGGCGAGTTTAGCGGTATGCAGTTTAGAACGTTATACAGTACTTATAGACTAATGTGAAAGTAAATCCTGCATCTAGTATATTTAGAATCTAACGTGATAGTCACTAGCTAAACGTAACCTGGTTTACAGCTAGACAGGGGGGGAAACGACTGGGGGAGAATCAACCTCGGGGGGAAACGACTGGAGGGGAATCGACCTGGGGGGGAAACGACTGGGGGGGAATCGACCTGGGGGGGAATCGTCTTCACCAAGACGTTTCCCCCCCTGGGGGGGAATCGTCCTGGGGGGGAAAAATCTTGAAACCTTTGAAACCATATGTTCTGATTTGCTGTTTACTATCAATGTACAGTAAAACCACAATCTGTTTTGTCTCCCAAGAGGGATTTAACTTGTGATAATCTCCACTTTCCTCAGTGCATCTGTGTACTGGTACATTTAGAGCCCTGAATGATAATGAATATGAATATTAATACTTGTTAGAATTGAGTGTTTATGTTTGTCTAAGTCAGAAAGGTACACATATGGCATTGAATGATATCAGTGTGCATTTGAAATGAAAAGGAGAGGATTAAAAGCATTGCTAGATGCATTAGCTCCATCTCCACTGAGTTAACTCCCTAAAGTAAATAGAGCAATTTACAATTCATCAAAGTCACTTGTTGAAAGCAGCTGTAAGACCATAATCCCCCAACTTTGCAGTTTGAAACTTATCTGAAATGTGCAATGTATTAGGAGGTAGCTACAGTGTTTTTGAATGAGAGGATGTGTAACGGCACGTTTCTTGTCTCCCAGGTAACCATTACGGAACTCCGAAGCCGCCAAAGGAAGCCTCCGCAAACGCAGGCTTGAAGAAGTCCAGTTCTACCGGTGATCTCCGACCAGGGTCCCACCCTTCGTCAGAGGGCAAGAGGAAGCGCAACCAGTCCAATGTGGAAAGCCCCAAAAACTCCATCAATGGAAGAACAGGTGACGAGAAGACGGTGGTAGAGAGGAAAAGGAGTGATTCCATCACCATGGCAACAGAGCAGCAGGACCTTGGCCCGTTGCCAGACAACTGGGAGGTGGCGTACACCGACAATAATGAGATGTATTTCATCGAGTAAGTGCTTTGTTTGGTGCGACTGAACCTAGCGGCTCACACAGGAATATGACTAATAGACCTTGTCAGCTGGTATTTTACTGATGGGATTGCTGCTGACATTTTCATTGTGAATTCACGCTTGGCTTCTTCAGCAAGGCATTCATTGGATTTCATAGCGATAACTCAATTAGGATTAGGATGGAGAAACTGGCATATTTCACCCCAACAGTCTATTTAATATGCAAGCCCATCGCTCCCTGGTCCAACTTGTTAAGATTTCTCTCACAGTCCCTTATCAGTGATTATACTATTGCAGGTATACATTGTAAGGCCACAGCAAGCAAATTTTATGGATGACATCCGTGCATGCATTGATGTACATTTTTATGCCTGATTTCGTTCCCCTCCAGTGATGGCCAGCATGACAATGAAATACTGAAAATGGAGGGAAGATGCCGTAAAAGTCTATTTGTTCTATCACGAAACATCCTAGATGCTGTGACACTAAGTGTGGTAGACTTGAGAGTAGTTGTAGTGGTACTAGGCTAACATATTAGTGTCCCTTTCTGCGCTCCTTAAATACTGACATAAGACTATTAAGAGACTTGTTGGTTGTGATACCATGTTTTGTTGCTTGTTACATCATATGTGGTCTCTAGATTCTATGTTGAAAATTTAGGCATCTTGTTTTTTTGGCCAATCTTGTCTTTTTATCGTCATCTCACATTAGATTTGAAGTCTGTCGAGGATGTCAGCCACAATATTTACTTGCTGTGGCCTCTTGAATAAAACTAACACTGAAACTCAGCTCAGTTAGATACATGTAAATTACATCAACAAACTTCCTGAAGTGATGACATGTATGAATATTTATCAAATGATAAGCATGTTCAGACTTGCACATTGAATGAATCATAATGAATTGTAGTGATAGAGGGTATGTTACAATGCTACGTTTGGAGGTGCTGTTTTGTATGCCTTGTTGCACATCATGGTAATGTCATATCTGGTTCTTGTAACTATTAATCTATATCAATCTATTGATTACAGTCAGGTATAAAACATAATAACCTTATTTCAGTAAGTAAGTATATCTTATATTATATATCAATCCTAATTTAGGTTCCTAATAAACAGATAAAGACAAAATTGATGTAGGACTTGAATATTGCTCCAGGAAAAAAATGAAGCTAACAAAATGATTCAACGCTGCAGTTTTTATATGCAACAAGGAAATGTACAGCAATTAGTACACCGACAATTACTGTCTGCTGAAAGTTATTAGATAGCCATATCCCATAAACTTGTGAAACAGAAAATAGTATCATTTTTATGATTAGAAAATTAGCTACTACTAAGTGCTACTAAATGATACTGTCTTTTTCCTGAAGATATGTTTGCAGTCCCTCTGCAATGGAATGTATATCTTATGGTATTGACAAACTGTTTAGACACGACCCTGTTTTAAGATTCCCTTCATTTTCTTGCAGCCACAACACGGGGACGACCCACTGGGACGACCCACGGCTCCAGGAGGGGGCGCAGGATGGAGGTCAGCAAAATGTGCCAAACGAGGGAGACGATGCAGAAGAAGGTAAAAACAAATAGGAAAATTCTTATGAAATTTCCCATTACAATTGTTTTTTCCAGAGCAGCAATAGTGTTCATTAATCCATCTGAGCTTAGAAATTAGTATTACTGGGATACATGTACTACAGGAAGTATACCACATAGATAAGAATTTATTATTAAAACTACACTATAGTTCAGAGTGACAGATAACCTCCTCTTCATGCATAATTTATTCCTGAGAGCGAAAACACAATTGTAGAATTTGGGGTACAGTCTGTAGTGGGTTACCCTTCTCTTAAAATGGTTGACCTGCAAAAAGGTTGCCTGCTTTATGTGCATCCCAAGATAGTGCTAAGTATGAACATGACCCTATCTGTGTGTTCTATGGCAAGTTGGCTCCAGAGGGATAGCTATTTTCATGTATTGGCTTTGTAGAGTTGACTTCTTCAGCATTCTACAATGCCCTTCATTGGGCAATATCTTCAGAATTCAGGTAATGCTTATGCAGGTTTTGGCAACTGCATTTTCCTACTTTAGTTTAATTAGTGTACTGAATTTGCAGTTCAGGAAATATATCTTTCTCTTTGTACTCGTTCATATTTACATATACCAGAATTGAGCATTTGATGCTGGATTATTCTGAGGAAGATTCATTCTTTCTTGGATTCATTTTGACTTGGAAAGCTAGTCACACAGTTTAACTGGTGTGTTGTTGATATTCCAGAGCTGCTGCCATACGGCTGGGAGAGGATAGACGATCCAC
The DNA here is from genome assembly GCF_035083965.1 of Branchiostoma lanceolatum. Classification (NCBI taxonomy): domain Eukaryota; kingdom Metazoa; phylum Chordata; class Leptocardii; order Amphioxiformes; family Branchiostomatidae; genus Branchiostoma; species Branchiostoma lanceolatum. Next base: position 12,870,760 of record NC_089726.1, on the reverse strand, counting down.
ACTACGGCACTTACTATGTCGAGTAAGTATTACCTTTCCTCTTTGTTGCCCACCCCCATCAAGATATCAAAAGAGCCAAGATATCAAATGATAGAACCGAACCAAACCAATGTTATGAATGCTAGAAGTTATTTGGTATTCCTAGGGGTTGCTTGTACCAAAAAGTTCACTGTAGGACAAACTTGATCACAAGTTTCTGCTGCCAAGTACTGAAGAAGTGACATCCAAACCGGCTGAAGTCATGTGTGTTGGCATAGCTATTGATATCAGTGATAGACAGGCATCCTGCGAAATACTCTTCAATAGCAGAGGTAGCCAATAGGGCAGTAAAAAGTAATGTCAACGCACAAAACGTTTCTTCCGCTCGTAAAATTCCACTCACTTAGGTATACTTGACAGTGCATTAGATTGCGAGGCTTTCAGTAAAGTTGGAGTAATGTTGAATAAATGTAAGCATGCTACTGCTGATAACGGCTGTGCTGTTTTGAACAATTCTGATGACATCAGCGGATTTTTCCACTCGGAAAACATCTTCCTCAAAGGAAGAGCGGTGGAAAAGAGTGGAGGAGAAATAATTTTATGGCCAGTGAATGCGTACAGCCTTGCCAAATGATGAAAGCTGTACGTGCGATACTGACGAAACATTGCCGTTTGGTTTGACTCCGTTGCATCTTCCCAGCGCTACTGGGATATGGCAGTGGGGAGATCCATCACCCGTCACACCCACACTGCTATTGGCTTTCTAATCCGTAATCCCATGAAAAAGAGGCGGCTTAAGAAGGCTTTTCCTGAAGTAATATTGCACAGGAAAGAGTCCTCGGGTCAAGGGAATTATGCTGCAGATAGATTGGAGCGTGCTGTGACAGCTGCAAATACCAAAGGTGCTTCGATAAGGATACCTATAAAACAGGAGATCCAGCCTGGTGGGCACTGCAGTACCATACTGCATCAGCTGGTCGTCTCTCTTCATGTGAAAACCTACCCTAGAGAACAACACACAAAGTAGCACGAAGTCTGTATAAGCAGGCAATTTCGACTGCTGACTGCCTCTAATTCAATTGACTGAGCTGAAGGTTTCAATTTGTAGCTGGTCTGTTTGTTCGCTATGTATCGTATCAAATTTGTCATTGAATGTTTTGTGATTGGCATTTATCCTAGTGGTGGTTTCCTTACTTGGGACACTAGGCAGATCGGTTTAGTTGCATCTTGCTCCCATTCAGTAACAGCCCTGACTGAGCCTCCAGGAATCAGTATTCCAGACAGTAGAGAGCAGGTTGCAGGCATGCCTATATGTATTGCCTAATGGTAGACACACCCAGATCTTTCCCCAACTTACAAAATCTACACAGTGATCTGCATGATGGACTTTCAGGCTTGCAACTTTGAAACTTCTGATATTGACTTGTCCAAAATGAACAATCCTTGCTCTAAGCAAAACCCCTGTTCAAGGTAAGATATTCTTCACTTCTTTGAAATTACACAGGACTTGGGGAAGAATACATGCTATTAACAACCTGAAAGCTTTGGCTGCCGCGCTTCTTACCAATCTGAGCAGCAAGAACAGAGTTATAGCTATAACCTTGCCCCCAGGGTGCGCCAATGTGTTTTCTTTCCCCTTAGCTCACAGTGTATACCATAACTCATATCTTCATGAGTATCAGGTATCATGAGTCCTTCCCTAGTGGACTGTAAGGTCTTGCAGTTTCTTCTGCAATACTTGCATGTAGATTAATACCTTAGGCTACAAGGGAATGTGGTTTTGCATTTGAGTCGGAGATGTGATTAAGTGGAAAGTTTGTTGCCAAAGTTAAGGTCAGATGATGTCAAGGACAAAAGCAAATCAAAGATGACACCTCCGACTTTGGCTCTCTAATCTACCAACAGGGGAGTACAATATATACTTTGTAATAAGTTTTCAATTTCTCTTACTCTGTACAAATGGTGACCAATATGCAATGTGGATCCAGTAACTTGCTGTACACAATTTCCTCAGCCCAAGGCTGTTACACATTTGTATCACCGAGATCTTAAGGTTTCGTTGATATGCATATTAGTTGCAGTCTTAAAATTAAATGCTGTTTTCTACGGCAAGTGAATGTTGACATTTGTAGCTTTTAGAACGTGTCACACTGACACCCTCAAGATGCTCAATGTAATTGCTAATAAAAAGTGACAAAATGGGTGGAAAATATGTATTCTGCACACAGCGCATGTTCCATTCTACTGTTTATAGACACTTGTTTCAGAAACCATCTTCTTCGCTTAGAAGGGACCTCTTGAGTCAAACGTAAGGGTAATGAAACACTAAGCCTTACGAAACAAGTAATTTTCCATGGTGCAGAAAGAGCAAGTCTTCCAATTATGTTCTTAATCATGAGCAGTGGGGTAGAACATACCGAGTGCTTTAGCTGCATGCATCGGGACATTTAATCTTTTCACTCGGGTAATAAAACATACTTGCAGGCTGTGATGTGGAATTTGAATTCTGATGCCATCTTACACAGCCATTTTTCAGGCAGTAAAACGTGCTCTGGGTTCATCTTTCCACAGGCTCAGAAGTCTCCCAGGACCGCTCCTGCTTTTAGATCTCAGCATCAGCAACATTTATCATAGTCAGTGTGTAAAGGTATTGGGAGAAGAAGTTAATAAATCATTAATGGTATGTTCTTGAGGCGGCCGTGAATGACAGTTTTTGTGTGTTTCGTATATGCCGTTGACTTTTGTCATAAGATGAGAGGATATTTTCTTGCTATTGAATCACTACATAATTACACTGACAAAATTATCTTTTATGATATATCTAAGGAATGTATTTCAAGAACCAAGTAGAAGATTCACAGAAAGTTGGTTTTTTTGCACACAAAAAAACCCTTAACTATGTTTTTTTTCAATATACAAAAAAATTAGCATTTTGGAAATATTTCGACATAGATCATCAGGAAAGAGGTTTAGATTATTGGGGAGAGTGTACTACCTGCAATATTATTATATCAAGCAGTTTCACTGACCAAAGTCTCCAAATCTGCAAACAAAGGCTCCTATTCAAAACAGATCGTTTTCACCCGAAAAGTAAGCCCAATGGGCTACAAAGGTCCTGGAATTGCCAGGAAGATGTATTGGTGGATAAGAAGGTGACAATAGCACCCAAGGCCATGTGCATCCATTCTGCTGACCTATGTATACCTGGATGAAACAGAGTATCCAGGGATTTCGAGAAATGGCTTGTCCTGAGATAATGCATTTGTCTTTCTCCTCGGTCCTGTCGTAGGTTGGGGGTTCTTGTACCTACCTGTTAATGCCCCTACAACAGTTCCTAATCCAAGTGTTTCAGAATTGACCATAATTAATTACCTGGTTTGCTAAGACGTTCCCACCCTTGATTGTTCCCAATTATGCTCTCCTGATTTTCCTCACAGGTGATTACCCATTTTATTAAAGGGCAAGTAATTTTCCCCTGATTTAAATCCTCCCCTCAGGTGGTGATTTCCGTAAGTACGTGTACTTCATAAATTGAGATAGCTACTGATGCAAGCCTGGAGGCCTTCTTAGATTTGTTTTGGGGTATGTTTTCCAAAGTGTTTTATATGTCAAAGCAACAGAAGTCACCCCTTAGGTATTCTGTGTATCTTTAAGAGCTTTGACATTTGCTCCCAGGATTGACCCAGCAGGTTTAGCAAAGAGAATGTTTCTAAAGGTCAGTATGATACTAAGATAGTTAAGTTCCTTTTGCTGATGACTGATGATTTTTAAAAGTAGCTAGAGGCAACCCACTTCCCAGTGTGGCCTTGGGAATCTATGGAGTGTTGGCCTATAGAGACTTGGGAGTTTCGGAATGCATGATGTTGATCTTCTGCAGATGCTTCAGAATTGATAGGATCTGAGAATGGAAAAGAAATCTGACTGTGCCAACATTTTTTGATACAGTTTACGATGCAGAAAATATGTACATTCACAATCTGAGTATCTGGTTACCACCTCCTTATATTCTTTCCTGGTGTCTTCCAGATTGGAGAATATAGAATGTCCAGTTTTCTTTGGTGCAGCTACTATACACCCTTTGACAGAGATCACATGAAATGACATGTATAGGATGGAATTATGAGGGTTTTTTATCGCTGCAAGCGTAGCCGTCACCAGTATTGCCCAGTCCATTAGGACAGGCATATCTCACTTTTCTACAGGTGGTGCTTTTATCATTATCGTTTGAGAATCTCTCAATTTACACCATTGATATGTCCAGCCCTTATTCCCTAATGGGATTACAGTATCCCCGCTAACCTTGCAAATAACATTTACACCTTGTGATGGATATTTATAGATCAGACTGGCTTTCAACAATATGCCTTATGCATGGCTTATACACTAGGATATAGATTTTTGGTGGCAAAACCTGGCAATCTATATCCATCTGCTATCAGGCTTGGGTCACTGCTGCATAATACAAAAATAACAGTACATGTGGAACCAAGGGTCATAAAATGTACAAAGTCATGAGGATATGCTTTTTGGCCGCAAAAAGTTGTATTTGGGTGGGGTTAGCAGTTCCCCTATTTTCTAATTGATAAATGTAGTATGCAAGTATCCATATGATAACAAAAACTACCCAGGGTTAGTATATCAGACAAAGTATTTTTGTGGAGTCCCATCCACAAAATATGATATAGGTACATTTGTATGCTTAATGTCTGTGGCTGAAGTTCACCCAAGTATTTCTTTTGGTGGCATGACATCCAAGACACCAATTCTTTAAGATATGCAGAGAGGGTCTGCATGGGGGTCCCAACAACACTTGGCGCTGAATTCAGAAGAACCTCCTACGTATTACGCTAAAATCAAGTTAGGTGAAATTTAGTTGCCTCGCTACGAATTAAAAGAATATGACAGCTTTCCCTAAGAATTACAGTAAATCAAAATAGACTGCCTATGCCTTATGGAAAAGCAAAAGCATGCAGACCCTCATATAAAACTGTTTGCTTTTGTCTTATCCAGCAGGAAATGGCATTTATAGACAGGACAGTTTGATAGGTACAGTGTATAGTTATCTCAAGGCCCCTTCCCCCCATCTGACATTCCTGAGTGACAGCTCGGAGTTGTGTCCTTCCTTCCTGTTGCCTACAGTTCAGCAGGACCACCTGGTTACTCGAGGGATTGATTTCAAAATGAGTGATGTTCAAATTAGCAGGTTTCATTTTTGATGTCCTATAGATGACCTTGGGGTTATATCTGGCAATATCAACAAATCTTTATATCCATTCTTGCTGAAGTAACATACAGCCACTCTGTCTACTCTGTGACCATATTTAGAGCATCCAATCAATACATACACAGTAGTATTGGTTCATTGTAGGTACTGAAAACCTTTTTATCACCTTTAAATCATGGTAACTTTAAAAAATGCAAGAAGGAATATCCTTGCTTTTGTTACCCCAGATTTACAGTAGAAATGCTTAGTTTTGAGTCCTGTTCTGTTTAATCAAACCTCTGGGGACTGCCCCTGTCTTGACACCAGCCAGCCTGTCCTCACCGCCTAATTCCGCTGGCTTTAATAGTGCAGCCTGCAAACTGTTAGTTTTATATCCTGTTGCATCCTAATGTAAGGGACATCAGAAGGGTTTCTCTGTCTCCGGTTTACTGATCTTTGTATGGATACAGGCTGCATCTATTGATACGTAGGTATCCCTTTGTTTCCAACCCTGTCAGTTTAGATTAATTGTTAGGCACTGTAATTTTGGATTGGATCATTGATTTTTTTCCTGTGTAGTTATGTTCTATTAACCTCCATGTAGAGTGCCCTGTAAGCCTCCTCTGCCCATCCCGTTAACAGGAGGAGTGACCTGGGGTTGCCCGGGGCCAGGCAGAATAGGCAAACTTGGTGTGGATTTGGCAAGCACAAATTAGCTCAGGCTGCTGATCACTGCATGCCAAACACGGCGGGGCCAACAAACGGCTTTGTCCAGCGTAGTGTGACTTGCTGCATGATGAAGCACTCTTCCCCACTGCCTTTTGATACATGGAAATCAAAGCCGATCCACAGACCCTGTGCAGTTCCTCCTGACATGCTGAGGAATTTGCCTGTGCCCACACCTTAAGGTGGGCTTGTCAGGGTGAGACCATGCAGTGCTCGTGCCTGCCATGTGTTCAACGTGGTAATTTTGTTCTTCCCCCCTCTCCATGCAGTCACGTCAACCGAAGGACGCAGTACGAGAAGCCCACCATGGATGCCGACAAGATCCCCAAAGGTGAGAAATCCATCTTAGACACAGTTTCCAAGCCATGCTTCTCATATGGGTTTCCATGACTGTTGAATATGATTAAAACAGCACAGCTGGGCATGTTATAACGGCCTTCGGAAAATATCTCAGCTGTATTATTATTCTACCCCAAAGCTCTTCCAGACATGAGCAAGTTTCATTTATCTTTCATCAGCTCGTATAACGTATACATGCTAGCAGGTAACGTGGCAGGCTCAGAATTCAGAACTGCCAGTGCTGCATCACTGGGCATTCAGAAGCAAAGGAGAATTTCCTGGGAAGATCACGGAAGATGCTGGTGATAAAGGTGCTAACTTCAGTCAGCTGGGGCCTCGCAATGAAAGGTGTTTCAACTAATCATGCCCCCGTAGGCAGCAGAGGGGGTGCAGACAGAAGATAAAGGCTTTCTTGAGAAAATGTGGGATGCCCTTTGCTCTTACCACAGTTTCTATGAATCTTGCTGTGATGTTACATGTAGCATATAACATGTATGGATGCCGAACACAGCAGGTTCACGACTACTGAATAAAAATGACCCTCTCTGAATGGCGGAAGGTGTAAGAATGAGTGGGTCCCAAAGCTAGAGCTCCAGAGGTCAGCTTCAATATAGATGCATGAGCCTGTGAAATGCCACAGCTTTCTTATCATATCAGCAGAAATGGTTCTGTCAGTCCCAGAGCTGGATTGGTTCAAGCTAGAGTGAGAAGAAGAAGGCTTGGGTGACAACAAATTGACTTTTTCAGTCCTGACTTGACCCGACCTCAGCTCAAGCAAGTCAATCAGAACACAAGTGCGCAGCTTAGGAAATATTTCCCCTGTATACTCATGTATAGAAAATTGGACAGCGAAATCCTCTTACTCTGTGCCCAGCGATTTCTTCTTCTTTTTTTTAGCGGAGAATTGCTGCCGACAAATTCCAATAATATGAGCGTGCTTGAGAAAACAACACTAGCAAAATATGCTGTTCAGCAGCACATGAAAAACTTGCAGGTTGTTTTTCCTCCTTGTATTTTTTGTTGGCACACAGGCCACTGTTTAAAGTAAACATGTAAACAACTGGCCATTCTGTTAGGTTTAAGATAAAGTCCCACATATGCGGGTACCTCTCAGTCGAGTGGGACCACCATGTCAAAATATTGGATGAAAGATTGGGATTTACAAAATTCTGTAATGGATATAAATGTTCTTTATTACTGCACTCAAAATTCAGGTCACTGCAATGAGATGATGTGTTAAGGGAAAAAGAGGATTATGGAAATCATAGTTGCCAGTTAAACCTTCTACCCTAAAGTTACTTTTTTGGCACAGGTACATGTGCATGTAAAGGTACTATTGATTGAGAAGGAAATGGTTTATTTTCCCTCAGGCTGTTCAAAAATTAGTTTTTGATGGTGCCATTGGATAGTAGATTTGGAGAGAGGTTTCTGGTAGGAAGAGATATTGACTTTGCTCAGGTCAACAGAGCAAGCATGTGTGAAGAATATTGATCTTCTGACAGGCAGCAGGAAAGGTTTGCAATGGGTGTTAATGGAGTCGGAGCAAGCTCTAGGACTTCCTGATAACTGTTCAAAATGTTCTCATTACTGGGCTTCATGGTGTATGTCAATTCTCTCATTGGAATATCCATCACAGCACTGGAAGCCGAAGTGTAGACCAAAATGAACCAGATTTAAATGTATGCAGCCCAAGAAGTTAATGTTTGAGTGTGTGTTTGTATGTGTATGTTTGTGTGTGTGTCACTGTGTGTATGTCTGTGTCGGTGTCTGTGTGTGAATGTACATGTATGTAGTGTACATACGCACAGGACAGAAATCCGCTTCCAGAATACACTGTAGATACTTAAAGACTGAAAAAGATTCAAAAGCTGTTTTGATATATGTTAGTACTTTCTCCAGCTCAGAGTCAGATCTATATTCCATTGCTGAAGCCCTTGGGAACGCAGACAGTAGTTGGCGCCCTTCGCTTTTCCCGATATTAAACTGTCTCTCGATTCATTGACTTTCTCCCTTGTGCCTCCTAATGTTTAGGAGATATTTCCCTGGCACATTGACACTTGACATTCTGACAACTATACTAGACAGTCTGGCTGACTCCCGAATCGCTCACCAATCCATTAGGCCCAGCCTGGCCCAACCATAAGCCAATGATTCCCCAGTCATTCTGTGAACATCTCGACCAATCCCGTGCCAGCATCCTGGTAATGGTCGTCAAGGACAAGATGAGCTGATGATGAGAATGTGATTGCCGCTCCTAGGGATTACCGAAGATTTCACATTGACCTTGAAGTAGACTATTGAATAAGTCATGCACGGGAAAAGGCCATCAAAACATCCACATTGTTGCCATAGTTCCAGTCAAGGAAGAAACTTACTGTAGTCAGTGATTGTCATTTTGTGAAACTTGTGGCTCAGTCGCGTTGATCCATGACATCACATAATAACTACGCATGCAACAAGGTCATGAAAGTAGAGGCACTTCCTTTTCAGATTTTTGCCCCTTGACAGCAGAATGCACAGAAGTTTACAACAGAATTCCTAGTATGTTTAGTAATGCATTCCTGACTGGACAGTTTTTTCCCTTCGAGACTTGTGTCATGAAAGGAATGTTTTTGTATGGGAACTGAAGACACTTTATCCCATAGCACCTACCAATGGTGAAATGAAGACAAAAAAATCAGCAAATATTTGATTTAGATTAATTTTGTATGAGTTAAATACACATATTAATGCTATCATGCTGTTCCAGGAAATGTTTTGCTAAAACAGAACCCTACAGACTTTCTCTCCCTGCCAGATGACTATACCTACAGTACATGTAAAATTGTGCACTGTTGAGATGCGACATTTTACAGTAGATATGTGGGTGTGGCAGGCAGGGGCAGCACATGTTTTGGCATGTTGAGGTTTGTGTCCTAATGGAAGTACAAACATGTCCATCTAATCCCAAACAGGCAAAAGGCCATGAGTTGCCATGAAGTGTCTTTCCCACTCATGTATTCTGCTCTACCGTAGGAAATATCTTTAACACAAAGTCATTTTTCCCTTGATTTTGTCTGACCCAAATGTTTTTAAAAGTTAATTTTCATGACCTTTTTGGTAATATTTTTCAATTCCTTGGTCAGCAAGCTGACACAGGCGACAACGTGTACCTGTTAGAAAGTCAAAGAAAAAGAGGTCTGCAGTGGACTTTGAGTTTGAGGCAGATATTGAACTGGAAATTGGAAATTTTCCACATTGTCTGAAACACTTTGGTGACCATGACCCTGTAACAAACATCTATAATTTACACTCTCATCCAAAATGCAAAAGGACCTTGATTGTTGCATGTATTTGGACCATATTGAATTCAAAATTCCTCCCAGTACCAAAGCACATAAAGCAAATATTCGAGTCCTAGTGTATACCTACTAGTAGAAACAACCTTGAAGTTGATCATGACAGATATGCATAATTTTAGCAGACATGCTGTGATGCTCATCCAGTGGAAAAGGTGAAGAGACAATACAGTAGCTTAGTACGAAATGAGAAAACAACTGATTGATTTGGTATGATGGTGATGGTTTAAGCTGAACGAGATCAGTGTCTCCAGATGTACCATATTAGATGGTTATTCAATATTCAGGCAGTAACAGGTCCATTTGTCGTTTCTTCAACTTCTAGTAAAACCCAAGGTGACCTTTATAAAGCTACAAATGTCGCAAGTGAATTCATCTTTAATACTATCTCATTGAAACAAGAAAATGGGACTTCATTAGGATACTATTAGAAAATTGCTCCACATGTTCATTGGCACAGGTTTAAGCAGTAAGTGCAATATAAAATGTCTCTGAGTTGGTGACTCTTCAGTGTTCTATTATATGATTCAGCTTACTTGAAATAGCATTTTGTTTATCTCAAAATTTAAGGCCCCGATAATCCCATAACATGGCAGGAAAATCAGAACACAATTCTCTAATCCCAATGATGTGGAAAATTGTATCAGCCGTGAGCCTACTTTCCCCATTGTGGGTGCTCCTAATGCTGGGACAAATGCCGCAGGTGCCAACCCCTCCGCTGAGCTGCTGTGTCTGATGTCTGGTTAACTTGGCAGGGAAGTTTGATGACTCCATTACTCAGTGCAGACAGGTCTGATTGTCACTAGCCAGGATTCAATTTCTGCTGGAAAATATGCAGGATTGCTGCTGTACATTTTCCCTGCCACTAAACATTTCATCACTCTGCACATCCAACTCAGCTCCTGCAAATGTATTTGACCTTATATTCATAGAAAGCAAAATGCTTACTTCTTTCTGGTCATATGAAGACAATGCCGTCATCAGACAGAATTTCGCTATCACCAACAGTTACAGTTATTTAACAGTTGATTTGGTTCTGGATACCTGCCATATAAATATGAAATAAATTTGTAGTGTTGACGTTATGTATATAACGGTTATGGTTACAGATGTAGTTCCCAGTACTAATGTAACAGTCAGCCATAACAACCCATCTTCTGAACCCGAACCGTTTATTGTTTCTCATCACCACATATAAACATGTTCTAGGTTTGTGATACTGGTAAGTGACATATTTTCAACCGCAGTAGTGGTATTTCAAAAAGGCTTATTTCTAATAACTATAAATCATTTCAAACTAAGCAAGACTAGACTTCCATGTTCCTTCCAGTTGCATACGCTTTACTGAAAGCTACTGTATGAATTTAGATTTGAATAAGACACTGTTTCGACAATCAATTTACCGTAAGAAGCTGGGATTTTTATCTGCTGTGCCCTAAGTCAGGGGTCCGTGTATTGATTCTCGCAGATATGGCATGTTCCTGTCTTAGGGCGAAAAAAATGTTTTCATTACCACCTGGGCGCTGTGCATCTGTGACGTGCATTTTTATTGGCTCTTTTGACTCAATGCCCGGCAGCAAGCTGGCACACGGCGTGGGCAATCCTGCACCAACTCAGGACTGATTTCCCAATAAAACAGTCCTGCATGCAACATTAACAGCAGTAGATCATAATCAGGACGCCAGGGCTTGCACTGTACATTCACAGCAGGCTGGAGGCAGCTGGGACACCTGGGATGGGCAGAGGGAACCTACCTGGACATTACCTTTCAAAGACATTTATAAAAAATGTACAATTTTGTCCAGACTGAACGTCTGCTATTGCACAAACTGGTAACAGTACTCGGTGTTAAAATGTTAAAGAGCTGATATCATGTTTAAGTGCATCATGTTTATTGTTATAACAGTGTTACGAGCCATATGCAGAAGGTAACCCTGAGCAAGGCTGTAAAGCATCCCCGTTATGTCATGCCTGCCGATGTAAGGGCTCTAATTCTGACGGATGCCCTGGCTGCCCCATGTATCGGTGAAATGGCTGTTACTGTGTAAATGTCACAGCTGATATACAGAGGTGCTGGTACCTTTATTCCCCTGGCCTTTTAACTCCTGCCGCACCGGATACTTAGGGATCGTGTAATGAAATTCAGCCGATCAAGCCATCAATGGAAATCTGCATTTGTTCATCCTCACAACTTTCTGCACTTTGGGAGGGATTACACAGGGGGTAATGCATTCAAATGCATGTACATGTATTGAGACTGTAACGTCTAAAAGCCTTGATTGTATTGAAACCTGCGTTTAGGCTGACTGAATTTTTCGTATGTGGTTATAATTCAATACACATTTGCTATATTTATAAGGAGATGCAAACGACGTTGAAACTGATTGTGCTTGTGTGACTTAATGTAATGTACATGTAGATGTCCTAGCTATATTTCTTGTAAGGGATAGAGACAGATCGTTGGGCTAGAGAAGGCAAAAAAGAAAGGAACTTTCAAAGGATTTTAAGAAAAAATATTTCCAGAAAGTTGACCATACAATGGAATAAAACAATAGCAGAAAAGTGGCACAACTGTTTGACAAGAAAATTGTTTGCCAGCAATCTGTCTTTCAATCCATCTGGTCTGTCCCTAATGTAGTTTTGTGACACCACTCAATCCAAGAAATCTTTTTGTTTTGTGCAAACTTGATAATGGATATATAGTGTGGTTAGACAGTTATGTATTAATTTTGAAGGCCTGGAAAAACATGCTGATTTAATTGAATATGTCAACAGGTTTCCATCAGAGCCTCCCAATTGAATCATGGGGCTGACATTGTGACCATACCATTGCATTAGTATACCATGATAGTAGAACAGAGAATGCACTGCCTTTGGGTTACATCACCAAACTTATCTCAGCTGAAAATAACTTTGAAACTCTTTCAAACAATTTTCAGTGTATGCTGTACCAGTACGTTGTGCCAATTTGAGAACATTCAATGTATAATTTTGATGTTGTGTCGTTTTATTTTATTTTGTTTTCAAAGATTACCAGCTGTCATTCGTGTCATTAAGGAACAATTATGCTGCCAACCAAACTATTAGATTACAAATCAAACTTTTTATGCACTAAAATCGCCTACACAAATGGTTTGACAGTTGATGCAGCCCCATGATTGACTTGGTGTGGCCCTGGCCTCCTCAAGAAGCAGGATGAGCTCCCTTGTCTGGCTGATCTACCATTCTAGCTTGATTCCCTGATGATTTGTTCTGTGCTACTGTTGTGCTACTTTTGTACCACTGTTTGCATGTGTGACTGTGCTACCTTGCATGACCTGATCTGCTGTATGTATGTCTCCCAATGATGATTACAGATGATTCCTCCACCCACCCTGCCTCCGAATCCGAGCGCACATCCCCTCCCCCTGACAATGGTAAAGCTCCTGAAGAACCCGAAAATTCTCCCCGCGATGATCAGTCCGATAAAGCTCCGCCTTCCGTCGGCGGCTCCGATACCGGTCCGCCTCCCCCTGCAGGTAGACAAAGTATAATCGTCATCTAATGACTCCATTTTCTTTTCTCCTTACTCCTCACATTCATACTAAAATCCCTGACAGCTCATTTTCTGTTTGTGTTTTTATTACATCCTAATGTTACTCCTTCTGCAGCTACTAAACAGTTTTTCCCAGGCTTGCTGTACAAATGATATGTAATATAAAACAATGAGCATCATACTTCTCATTAGTTGGCTAAGACCAGGTACTAAGCTACTTCGCTCACACTCACCAGCCTTCCTTTATTTACAAGCTGACAATTAAGTTTTCATAAAGCATTGATATTAAAGCTTTCCTTAGATGTGCTATAGTATGTTACTGCTCTAACAGAGTGGAGTAAACATCTCTTGTGTGTGACTGTTACCGCATATGCTGGTTGCGAGCCTCGCATCCTAATCGTAGCGCATCCTGTTTAATGCAGAGGCTGAGAATGCGTCCAAAGCGTACTTCACTAGTAATCCAGACGAGCTGACGGGAGAGATGATCGAGACGCTGCTGGTGAAGAGCGAGCGAGGGTTCGGCTTCACCATCGTGGGCGGGGACGAGCCAGGGGAGTTCTTGCAGGTGAAAAGTGTGGTGCCGGGAAGCCCTGCCGCAGAGGACGGCAAACTGGAAACAGGTAACCTTTAACTTATACCTGTACACATAGATACCCAATCTAAAGGAGGGATTTTTATACGAAGTCAAAGCTTAACCATTTGACTTTGACATCAATCAAAGTCAGTTGTGCAAAGTGTGTCTCGTAGGGGTAAGTTTGTGTTGCACTATGCTTTTCTTGATACTTTGTTAGCATGCAGTCACAATGCCGTTGTCACAATGTTTGTGACATGTGCATTAAGTTTGTTAAGTTTAAACATAATGGCCCTGGCTTGTATTATGTGTAATAAACCAGTAGTTTTATCTTGTGAGGAAGACATGCATACTAAAGGGTTTTCATCTCCTCTTCAGGTGACGTGATTGTGTTTGTGAACGACACCTGCGTCCTGGGCTACACCCACAGTGACGTGGTCGGACTCTTCCAAACCATCCCACCTGGTCAGAGGGTACGCCTGGAGTGCCGTAGGGGCTACCCCCTGCCCTTTGACCCCGATGACCCCAACACAAACATTGTGACTTCTGTTGCCATAGCAATGCCCACCACTAACACGGTGGACAGTCTAGTATCTAGGTACAATGGGGACCAGCCTGACAGACTGCAGTTCACCCCACCACAGCGCCCTACTCAACCCTTACACACAGTACAGTCCTCCTTCTCAAAATCCATGCCAGACATTTCCGCTCGGCCCAGGCACCAGCACGAGAGGTCGCTGACCCCGGAGCCGGGTCCCCACCCCAACCGGGCCTCCACCGGGTACTTTTACGAGGACGGCGTGAGTTTACGCCCAGAGGAGTTAAAACCGGAGTACGTCACGGTCCACATAGTGAAAGGAGATCGCGGATTCGGCTTCACTATTGCTGACAGTGCGTATGGACAGCGTGTGAAACAGATCCTGGATGAGCCGCGGTGTAAGAACCTGTGTGTTGGAGATGTACTTGTGGAGATCAACACCACTGATGTACGGCAGTGCACACACAACGAGCTGGTGGGGATTCTTAAGGAGTGCTCCAAGGGCAAGGAGACAACCATTATTGTGCAGAGGGGAGGTGAGTAGATACCTGTTTTTGCTTTGTGACACCAAAATATGCAGAAGAAAGAATAGCAATGTCTGTATTCTTCTAAGAGCAGTAGAGGCAACAGTGAAAGTTGTTTTCGAAAATGCATATCAACTTACCAAGTACTGCCCATAACCAAGGTCTGAATTTACTTGTAAGTTGATCAGACAATTACACACTAGATTTCAGTGTCTTCCATTATTGTGTCAACCCAGTAAGTATGGAAAGAAAGACAACTAATATCAAACAGTTCAGAAATGAAAGCACTTTTACAACATCGGGTCTGTTTCAAATTTTATGAGAGGCCTGCACCTAGGATGCCACCTACCTTAATGTGCGGGAACTGCAGTGCCTGCAGGTTGTAAAGGTCAGCAAGAGATTAATGAAAAATTAGCAGGTGTGACCTGCTGCCTACAGGATATGAATAGGATAATGACATGCTGCAAAAGGCAGCAAATTGAATTTTTGCTGGCATGGGTTATTTTCAAGGTCTAAGAAACCTTTTGATTGTTGTAAACCTCCATCAGGCTTTGAATCTTTGATAAAATGATATGGTGATAGCCATGGAGCCCACTCACCAAATCTGTTTTGGTTAGTGTTAGGCAGCAGCAAATCCAAAGATTTGAATAGAAAAAGGGTATGTTTGAAACTTGTGTTAGCAGAATGAGTGATTTCAACCCCTAAATGCACAATTTTTTTGCATCATATTCAGAGGCGGCGGCACGATATTTTGAATGGGGGGGCGAGATAAGTTGAGATGAAATCTCACTAAGACGAGCGCCGAAGGCGCGAGGCGTCGCGCCGAAGGCGCGACAATACTAGGGGGGTCCGGGGGTATGCTCCCCCGGGAAATTTTGAAATCTAGACCCTCTGAAATGCTATTTCATGCATTCTGAGGGGCAAATTTTGTTGGAAGAGTAAGCTAAGTTTCATGACATCGTTATTTGTAAAAAAAATGCTGAAGGGTTTCAGCTTGATTTGGGGGGAACGTCGCCCTCCCGACATAGCACGACATGCTCCCACAGGAAAATTTAGAATTCTTGACCCATTGAAACGCTATTTCCTGAACTCTGAGGGGCAAATTTTGATGGTAAAGTAATCTAAGTTTAATGACATCTCTATATGTGAAAAAAAATGCTGAAGGGTTTCAGCTTGAGTTTTGTTGGACGACGCACACCCGACATATGATTTTTCCGCCGGAGCGCGACATTGAAAACTTTGAAATTTTGACCCGGAAACGCTGTTTCCTGAATTTTGAGGGGCAAATTTTGCTGACAAAGTAAGCTAAAAAGTTTGATGACATCTCTATATGTGAAAAAATACAGACGGGTTTCAGCTTGGGTTTTGGGGTGCGACGCCCTCGAGCCCTCCCGACATATTTTTCGCCGGCGGCAACGTTCTTCTCCGGGAAAATTTTGAAATCTTGACGCCCTGAAATGCTTTTTCCTGAATTTTGAGAGGCAACTTTTGCTGATAGATTGAACAAATACAGAAGGGTTTCAGCATGAGCTTTGGAGGGCGACGCTGTCCCGACATATACGCCGGCGGCGCAACAATCCTAGTGCGCAGCAATCCTAGTATGCTAACGTACGTCAGAGAAAATTGTGAAATCTTGACCCGCTGAAACGCTATTTCCTGCATTTTGAGATACAAATTTTGTTGGTAGAGTAAGGTAAGTTAAGAAAATCTCTGTTAGTGAAAAGATTCATGAGGGTTTCAGCTTGATTTTTTGGGGGGGCGACGCCCCCCCAACATATTTTTCGGGGGGGCAGCCGCCCCCCTTGCCCCCCCTGTGCCGCCGCCACTGATATTCATAGCTTCAGTTTTTACATCAACAGCCTATTTCATGACCCATGAATTTTTTTACCTTTTTGGCAGTGAGACCTCTCCATATAGCCTCTACCAGGCTCCGCCGGATGGCTGGAAAAATAGTAGAAATTGGCCGTAATAGAGTGAATAGTGTGCCAAGGGAGTTAGCTACGGAGGGAGTACATTCTGCCATCAACGGAGCCTGTCGGGACACGGCATCTATAAAGGGTATCAAATTAATCCCCCGATTATCTGTACAAAGGAACTAACTCAGCGCTGAAGATCATTTAGGTCGTAAATCGCTCAGCGCGCAGTGTGGCGCGGCCGGGCCTGTGTGTAGGCAAGCCAGCTGTGTGTGGGACAAAGGTCACACGCGGGTGGCAGCAGAACGCACCAAAAATTATATTCTGTATCAAGATGCTTGCATTCTCGGTATTTCCTCGCTAAAATATAATAGAAACATTTTCATTTGTTGAACAAATGGTCTAAAGTCGATTTTTTTTCTGCAACGAAATGTAAGATGTTTATTGTTTACGAGATATTTACGTTACTGTGCGGTTAATCTGCAGCGAACAAGCGGGGAAATACGGTAGACATTTTTTCCTTGTTGAATTCAGCCAAACTGCGCATTTTAGAGGCTTATGGTGGCAACAAACGGTTCGGGCTGGTTGAGGCAGGACGGTGTGGCCTGAAAACAAAATGTTTTACCGGCCGATGCCTCCGTCAGAAGTCTGACGAATACAGAAATCTCCACGACGGCATCGGGCCGAGCCAGGCCGGGCCCTGCCGCAAACTCGTAGCCAAACATTCCCGGGTTCATTATACCCACGCGGCGCACACGCGTACGATCGACTACCATCGCAGTACAAAAACTGTCACAGATAACTACATCAGAGGACAAAAAATATCGCTTAAACTACGATGTAGGGCACTGGTCTTGACCGTTATGACTTCAAACTTTCGTGATCTCTGACACTTCCTGTCCACATGTTCACTGGTGGGCTGCTCCTGTCCGGGCCGTCACGGGCGAGTCGGAAAGCAATAAAAGGATTATTTAGCTACTTCGCACCTATTAGATAGCGATTAGTGGACATCAAACGAGATGCCGTGTCCCGACAGGCTCCGTCGATGGCAGAATGTACTCCCTCCGTAGCTAACTCCCTTGGCACACTATTCACTCTATTACGGCCAATTTCTACTATTTTTCCAGCCATCCGGCGGAGCCTGGTAGAGGCTACTCTCCATATACCTACATGTACATTATGTTTATGGAGAACCCTCTTCTATTACACAGAAGCCATATGTTCCTCCTCCCCGCATTTCTTGCATGCAGACCAATCATGCCCAGATCCTAGCCTTCGCAGGCTTTCAAAGGCTTATTAGGCACACAAGCCTTGCTTTTTGATGTCGGGCACTCTGCTGCATTTTGCGGCCTGTAGTTTGAGCTTTCCCTTTATGCCCCCTGAGGGATAGATTATATTTTCTCGGAGGATTGTAATATCACGGATGAGAGCTGTGCAGCTGTTGGTGGCTGAAAACTGGGGGTCAGACAATCACCCAAGTTTCTCTGCCATTTATGTTCAAGGAATCCTACAGCTGCAGGGGAAAGGCAAGAAGGGGACGCCGTCCAAACAGCCGATCCTTCCCATGGCTCAGGACGGGTTGCTGGGGCGACGGGCTGCCGACTACGGGTACCAAGGGCCGCCATCTCACCTGAGGACTGCCGACCTGGCGGAAAATGGCAGACAAGGTGAGTCAAAGAGAGACACTGTGGAGAATATATGGCAGTAGAGAATGACATATTGGCGTGTTAGCTGTGTCTGATATCTAGGTTTGTATGGTGGATTTGTCTCAAGGTAGGCTAATTTCTCTTTCCCAAAACATCAAGAAAGAATTTTAATTGAGGTTGGTAGGCAGGTAACCATAACACCTTCTCAAATTACTTGCACAGAGTTAAAGTAGGTTAGAAAACATCACAAATTGGGAATTGCACATAATAATCACCACAAACAGCATTTGCCTTTGAGATGAAGCATTTGCTTTGTTTTGTTTTGTTTTGTTTTGTTTGTCATACAAAAACTGCCTGGAGCCACAGTTTTCAAACGTTTTGGTTTCACAAGTTGGAATCCATTTGTACATTCTGTGTAAAAGTGAAGCTAATTTGCATCCGTGATTGTTCTTGACAGCTGCCATCAGCGAGGAATGTTACCAATCCCAGACATTCTCTTATTAAACCCTGGGGGTGGCAAGACATGTAGTACAGCTGCTCTTAACTGGCAAATTCTTCATGTTGGCTGGGATATGTCCCATATTTCTGTTTGCCATATGTTTGTTTCGTTGGCTATGTTATAGACAGGAGCTTTTGGTACCTGTCCCTCAAAACTGGGGCACACCTACACATGTGCCCCGCAGGCATTTCAGTCTAATTACACCCAGGTTCCTTTCTTCTCTTTCTTAAAGACTGGAGCAGAAAATTGAGTTTCTATGTTTTTCTTGTTGCCAGTTTAGCTCTATTGAATTAACCAATTTGTGCCCTCGCAAACAAACATGAAAAAAGATTGAAGAATGAAGAAATGCAAATTTTACCAGTATCAAAATATGTTTCAAAGAATGATTTTGTACCACATGGTAGGGTGAAGACAACTTGTTATGGTGCCAGGTATACTTGAAATTTAGACTTTCGTATTTCTATCTAGACTAATTAGTCTGTGTAGTGAGGTGCAGTGGAGTGATTGTGCTGTGAGACAATCTTGTGCATGTGTCATGAAATGTATATTTGATGAAATATGAAAGAGGACCAAGGATGAAATGTTGCACACATTATTTCTGTCATTAGATACACATTAGCATGTGCAGGTAAGAAAGATGCAACAAGATCCAGTTGCATGGAAAGCCAGTGTACATGGAAGAAAATATATGTAACTCAGACTCTGAGCCTAACATACTGAGATACATACAGATATTTGACATGTCTTGATTCAGTTAATGAAGCAGTCACCATATAAAGAATTTGTCTTGTCATCATAAGCCAAATGTGATGATATGAATACAATATGTTGTAGTCTTTACATCTGGTGATATTACAAACTAGATGTCAACCCACAGTTACAAGTAATGCATTAGAACAACATAATGGCCACTGCAGCTAATTAAGGTTCTCCCAAAGTGATTGAAAGCTTCAAGACTAATGGTAGGCTTTCATGTCCTTAGAGGAAAGTGATATATATTTGGTACACACATC
Source organism: Branchiostoma lanceolatum (assembly GCF_035083965.1). NCBI lineage: Eukaryota > Metazoa > Chordata > Leptocardii > Amphioxiformes > Branchiostomatidae > Branchiostoma > Branchiostoma lanceolatum. Next base: position 12,850,936 of record NC_089726.1, on the reverse strand, counting down.
TATCTTATCTATCAAGCTGGATGCCTAACTGTGCATTTTGTGTCAGTTCCACCAGACTTATTTGGGTCACTAGGACAGGTACGGGTCAGGGGGTGACCCCTCATCTACAGTGACTGGCTGTAAAAGAGCAAATAAAACAACAATTTTGGGCATCCTCCTATAGGACTGCTTCAAATGTGGCCAAAGCAAATCAGGCACCTGCAAATAATTGTACAAAAAAATATTGCGGAAAGATTCTCATTGTCTATTTCAATTTCATCGGTGCTGTTTACTCACACAGCCACGCCCAACCCCCCATGTAGACGTACATGTATCTGTAGTTGCCATCATCTGGCAGCCACGGGCTGGGATGAAGGAAAGGTCAACTATCCGGAACATGGCATGTGCCTCCTTTTATCTAAGACCATTTGATGCCTTATGGCTGCTTTACTTCCTAACCCACTACCATTAGATGTAAAAGCCCATTTTCTGTGCCCTTCTAGATGATTTTTGTTGACCTTTCTGTGGATCTTTGATCTCTTGTCATGCAGTCTTAGAGGCTTGGGGTAGATACATTATAGTTATGTATCCACGAGATTAAAGACACAGGTTAAACTTGATTGTACTATCTGAATAGTGCAGCCTCTTCAAAAGTACCGTGTACTAGACCCCATTCCTTACAACCATTTGTTTTTGCAGTATCTCACTTTTGGCCTCTGTCTCGGTTTCTATAGTCTTCTTCAAAAGTGTTTTCAGTTCAGCTCAATCTTTTATCACGAGGCGTGCAATCTAATTCTTTTTTTTTTAAACAGTAGTCTTTCTCAGTACTCTAAGACAAGATTATCTCAATCTGGTTTGTATCAACCTCTATGTACTGACTGCATTCTGTCCTGATTGCATCCTTCCAGCTATCTTTGAGAATATATATAGATGGGTCCATTTCCCAGCCATCCACTAAGATGTTTGAAGTAAGTGAGAAGACTCCTGATGGAAGTAGTCTCTTATAGCTCACCCCTTCAGCAACGACCCCTAGATCCTCTCATTACAGACTGATTTGTTTTCAGTGTGCTTCAAGTAGTGTGTAGGCGTAGTGTTGATTTTCGTGTTTTGTTTTACCACTAGACACCCACCCTGTGTCGTCATATGGCACATTGCCGCGCGCCCCACCCAGGCCTGCTGAGCCCACCATGTACAATGGCTACCAGTTCAACCCACCGAACAGGAGTCCTTCCAGTAAGTGTTGTTTTTATGTCCTTTCATTATTCATAGTGGTGTGTGTATAATCTTCAACATGGTTGAACAGCTGATGTTGTATCTTAAATTAGAGTACAGAAGAACTGCTATCTGAACAGTTTGTAAGTAGTGCTCTTTGAGCAACAAGGAAATATACATAACCGCTGTGTCGTGATCAAGCTGTGGGGAGAACTGTAGGTAAATATTTCCTTTCCTTTCTTAAACTGGCATCCTGTCATTATAAATCATAAGTAATTACTTGCCTTACACTAGGAAACATATCAGAATTATATTTCCAGTATGATAATCTTTCGTCTGATGGCTGAGAGTAGCATAAGCAGTAAAAGGTTGGAATATGACATAACTAAGGCAGATCTTGGCAAAACCAAATTGGTAGAGACGTGTGGTTATGGTGATAAATTGACTCAGCAGCTGCTACAGTTTCGCCTGAAATGAGTTTCTGTGGTTTAAATGTAACCGTTACCTCCCTGAGAAAAAACAAATGGGTGATATTCTGAAGGGTCTTTCCACTGGGCACTGTTATTGGAGAGAGAAATCATCTAGACAATTAAACTTGAAAGTAAATTGTGAAGTGGATACCCTGACTTGTTTTTGTATAGAATGTTAGCTAGTAACATATAACACAATAATGGTATTGTTACCAGTCAGTTTAGGCAAGGATGAAAGACCAAAGTCGTTATCAGATTTAATGAGAGGTGGGCAAAATGGAATAAGACTGGGTTAGTAGACGTGACTGGGTGGTCTTTACTCTCTAGACTGGAGCAGTGAAACTTGAACTATAAATGCTTCACCAATTCCAGGCTGTAAAATATCTAGACATCCCTGACCCTGAAAGCTCTTAGTGGATAAGTTTGAAGATGGATGCGTGTTGGCCAAGTCTTTGCAGAATATCCCGTCCACGTTTGATCACCAGTATATAGCCCTTTTCACCGAATCGTAACAAACAGTCCATCTTTTGATGTATATTTAATGTTTTCCAGGCTGCCAAGGTCAGCAGACATCAGTTTTATGTAGTAGACAAATTGTGTACTCTGTCTTCTTCTAGCTTCAGCAGTAAGGCATAAAACGTTGGGCTAATGAAAACCACGGCCCCAAGTTGTTCCTCCTTCTTACTTTGCTGTTGACACGCCAGCCTCAGGGGTCGGATACCTCAGCATGTTTGTGTTGACCTCCCAGAGGCCTGACCCTGACACCCCCCTCCCCTCTACAGAAACACCAGCTGCATAGTTTCTCCCCCCACAATAACAAACTTGACTGGCTAAGGCACGTGGGAATTGGGTCAAAGGTCAAGTGCTCTGAAATAAGCTATCCAACTTTCCTGGTTGCCAGGAACATTGTTCTGTTAGTAAGTAAACTCATTTTTTCTGAATCTTTTGCATCATTGATAGCATTACAGCAGCTAGGTGTATGCTCTTGTAGAACAGAACTGTTGCCCTTTTTTCTAATTCACAAAAATTACTTATTCCACCTACGTGTGGTAAATGGAACTGGGAGGAGAGTTTAATGAATGTGCAGAATGATTACATTGATCCATAAGAGCTGTTTTTAACTTGAAGGGAACAGTGAAGTCAGTTGTTGTAAAGGCACACCTGGAGTGCAGGTGATCATTTTAAGAGACAAAGACAGGTAGTGTGGCAATGTAAAGGTGGCTTTAACAGTGATGGTGATGTTTGTTATTAGCTATAAAAAGAAGGCTTAAGTGGGTACTTGTGATGGATAGCACACCTGCTGCCCAGGTAATCCTGACAACAGAAGAAGGCAGACATTGTGTAACTTTCACTGTTGGCATCCATGTTGGTTGCTGGCAGCCGTGTATTAGCCATGTTATACATGTGATATAAGGGATTTACATGTATTTATAGGCCGTGAGTTAGCCATATAATTTATATATCATCATCTTCTTGTTATATGGAAATGTTTGCCATGGAACAGGTATGTTAATGTTTAGTAAAAATCTTTTAGCTGTAGACTTAACCTTGTTCAAGAAGGTAATGAAAACTGTCTCATGAAGAAAGAAGTCTCCAGCAAGAAAAGATTTTGTGCAAGACTGCATGTACATGTAGGCACGCCAACAGCAGAAACTGTTTGTGTCAGCTTTGGTTTCAAATGGTTCAGGGCAGGACGTTTCCAAGAAAAGTTATTTGGCATAGGAACTAGAGCTGGGATTTCCTGTTGGAGTGTGTATGTTGTGTTTCTGGGGGCCTGCAGAGGATCAAACACTGTTAACATGAAGAAAGACCTGATCCAGATGATGGGAGCACATCCAGTATTCTCTGGACTAGTCCATTAAAAAGGTTTTGGGAGACAGAAATTCACTGTAGGCCAACGTCCTTCTTTTTGATTAGTGTCCACCCACGGGCTCCTACATATACTTCAAGTTTGTTTACGCACCCTTCTCTTGCCATAAAAGGAATATAATTCATCGTCATACCAGCAAAACGAGTGTCAGGCTAGCTCAAGTTGCCCGAGTAGCCGGTATAATGGCTTTTCATGGCTCTTATCTTATTCCTCATCCCTGCTGTTTTGAAGACTTCTCCTCGTTTCATTTTCTGACAGCCCCAAACCCACCACTTTATCGTAAATCAGTCACGTTGTGTTACATTTCCTGGGTCTAAGCCTCTACTTGACGTAAAGCCATGTTTTCCCTTTGTTTTTGCCCTCGCAGGACTTCCATCCATTATATACCTTTCACTCTCCACAAGTTGGGTATTAAGTAAGATCACAGTGTATGTAAACTGTCCAACATGGCTCGCTCAGATTACCCCTGCACACTTCCCTGAAAATAAATGAACTTGACAGCTATCACCAGGGGCCTGCACAAAATATTGAGAGTTAAAGCTTCAGATAACAGTGATGTATTACGCCTAGAGCACTTCTTACTACTAGGTCGAATGACCTAAACAGAGCTGCTTGGAGCAGTTAAAAATTAAGGCGAATTCTTCCATCCTGCAAACTGAAGCAAGTATGGTAAGTATCCACATCCACATGTAGTGAGATCAGATAATGATTCATCCAAATTTAAGAGTACTTATCTTTAATATATATATGACTCATCAGCTGGATGATGACTAACAAAATATTATCATTACAGCAGGAAAATAAGAATTACAGCATGTGATATGTTATAGATAAGTAAAACATTGTGTAACTGTTGACATCATTGTTTCCTCAGGACCCAACTACGAGGCACCCCCACCCCCAGTGAGGATGGACTCGGAGGTTCCCTCCCCTCCCGTGCGGATAGACCAGCCCCCAAGCGGTGACGAGGCCTGGCAGGAGATGACCATCTTCCTCAGGAGGCAGGAGAGCGGCTTCGGCTTCCGCATCCTGGGGGGACAGGAGGAGGGCAAACCGGTAGGTACTCCCTGGTGAAGGGCATTGTCTTTTACACACTATAGCAGTACGCAATGTATTCAGCTTTTCCTGTAGTTTTGTAGGGACATATTTTAGGAAGCCAGTGCCCCAAAGGACTGCCATTTAGTGATGCCCTTTAAGCACCTTTTGCACTAGAAGAGACAGTTGTCTGGCAAAGTATAGACATTGCCCATTCATGCTTGTTAAGAGCTACATCAAGGTTTCATGGATTGCGAATTGGGACTTTCTGTAGGAGGAACCTCTTTAATCCGAAATTCCATTGCAACCATGCCAAGCTAGAATGTACCAATTATGTCTATATTGACTAACAATGATAATTTTTGCACTGTTATGATTCTTTGTTTATAGATTGCAGATGTAGATAAAGACACTTGAAACAGAATCTTTTTCGAGATGAAAATTGATATGTAGGTCATTGCCAAAGTGGATTCTACCTTGTTACTTGTTACCTGGTTGTGTTTCCCCCATGGATTCACATCCATCAATAATTCAACATTCTTAATGCAGGAAAAGCTTTCATGGAGGCTATTGTGTCTAAGGTGTCTCTAACTGAATTCCTCACATCACCTCTTCTAATGGATGGGGGCTCCTCCGTAGAGATGACTTGCACCTGGTTAATGCAGCTGCTTGTGTTAGAGTGTTAACCCTGACCGTCTGCCTACGCAGGTGTCAATTGGTGCTATAGTCCCGGGAGGAGCTGCGGACTTGGACGGGCGGCTGTTGTCGGGCGACGAGCTGCTGTACGTGGACGGGGTGGCCGTGCAGAACGCCTCGCACCACAAGGTGGTGTCGTTAATGGGCCAGGCCGCGCTGGCGGGGAAGGTGTCGCTGGGAGTGCGGCGCAGACTGCAAGGTACTTTATCTCCTCACAAGGCACACATTTGGCGTATAATGTGTCAGTGAATGGAAGTTGTTTGTCACATACCATGGCTGTTCTTGGACAGTGTGGACACAACAAACTAGAGTCAAAGTTTCATGAGCAATTATAAATGTGAAGTTGATTTTACAATTGTTTCAACAAAGGCACTTTATCTCCTGAAATATTAGAGTTGATATGGCATGCAAGAAAATCCATGAACACTGCAACTCTTTGTTTTCCTGGCCTTCAGTGATAACATTTTCGGAATCTAAATATCTTATCACTTAGATTTCACCTGTAACATGCTATCTATTCCTCCTGTCACGGGTTCATTAACTCTTATCTTTCACAACAACATTGCATGAAATGCCAGGTTACAAAGTTCCCTGTTCTCCCTGCTGCAGACATGGTGAGTCAGCCCCCAGCCAGACCAGCCATGGTGAACGACTTCAGGCCTCCCCCACCTGTCACCTCACCTGTCATCACCTACCCGTATGATGTCACTGTTCTCAGGAACGAGACGGAAGGATTCGGCTTTGTCATCACTTCGTCAGCGGCAAAAAGTGGGGCCAAAATTGGTAAGGATCTAGGTATTTCTGTTTTTACCCGCTACTCCAGTTTCATTGCGTGTGAAGGTGAAGTAGAGCCTAAAACATAATCCATAGCTCTTCACTTCCTTTGTCTTGAATCATTAGGTAGGATGTAATACTAAACATTACCTGACAAGTCAGATTTGATTTTGCTTTGCCTACCACTGGTATGTTATGTCACTGTGTTAGAATTTGTGATGTTTGAAAAGGGTCGGTGTAATACAAGAGAGTACTACCAACACCAGTCTAATTAACTGTCTGGAGGTTTTTGTCAACATCATAGGCTTATTGTATTGTTAGACGAGTTACATGTATGGTAGAGCTAGAAGTAAGCAACTTTGTAACCTTGGGTCCTGCATACCTTCTCAGCAAAAGGTCGAGGCTAAGGTTGCCAGGGAAAATTGGGTTAGATGTGGGTGGAAAGTAATGAAGGAGTGGGCTGGAGGGATTATGGAGGATTGCTCCGAGCCTTTCTAGTGAAAGATCCACCCTTAGATGTATTGGTGTTCAGCCAACTTGTGATTAGTGAGTATCAGTTGTGGTTAGGGAGTATTTATTGAAGGGTTGATGTCTTAACTGCCAAGAATGACATGGAATTTATTACCAGAGCCTACATTAAGGTTGGTGCAGGGAAGAGTAGACAGATTGAGAATGAGTCTTCTAGAGAAGATTGTGACAGATCATCTTCTGAATTGGTGATAGCACTACAGTATATATTTATGAGCTCCTCCTATCTGCTAAGAGTGGTATTGCAAGGAACATGTTGTGCCAATCAAGTTGAAAAGTATCCCAGACGTCTTGATAAGACGCATAAGGGTGGCACCCATCTCCATTTCTGTAGCCCTTGGGCCACACATTTGTGGAAGTCACAACAGCTGGGGGCTGGTTGGCTGGTAGTGATGCATGTTTAACTTCCATACTCTTTCCCAGATGCTGAGTGCTAAGCAGAGAAAGCAGTATGTAAGTCTTTGGTATGACCCGGCCAAGATCAAACTCACAACCCACCATCTACTCACTAGGCCAATAGGTAGTGGGTGGTGAAAAATAGGATGTGAAGTCATGGCTGATTGTGATCATGTTTTCCCCCCTCAGGCCGAATCATCCCCAGCAGTCCTGCTGAGCGCTGCGGCCAGCTCGCAGTGGGAGACCACCTGGTGGCGGTTAATGGGATCAGCATACTCAACCTGACACACAGCGAGATCGTCCACATCATTAAGGAGTCTGGGCTGAGGGTCACGCTCAAGATCGCTCCCCCGGATGGTGAGAGGGCAGCTCTGCTAGGCTGACTTTGCATTCTGTGATTCTAAGCATTGTTCGTTTTTTGCCCACACATTTTGTGGACAATTTTGTTCTCTACGGCATGCTACCATAAATGGTAAAAGTTTGAGATGAACAGCACATTGGAGCCCAGCCTTCCTTGTTTGTTCCAATGTACTCTGCATGTCTTTCATCACTTGTTGGCACCAACAATGAATTTGGCTTGTGGCATGCCACACGTCAGAAATCACCTTCATTTGAACTCTGTAGATTTCCACACAACTCCCATTACTCTTTTTGCCATGTGCATCCAATTACACATACCATACAGCCTTGAGATGGACAGGATATTTGTGCAGTAGGGTTTGTCATGTGGGGGCGTGTACAGTAAAGGCAACATATCATTTATAGACTTCAAATCAATATTACATGTGTGAATGAGAAGTGCCTGTTAATCTGTGCCTCATTATTTTGTTCTGCTGATACCGACACAGTAGTTTAGACTTAAGAGGTACATATAGCAGTACAGACAGTTGATGCTATTAAACCTGACCTTCATGACTTGTTGAATATCATCATGTCATCTTCATTTTCCCACAGATCCCGGTACTCCAGGTGCAGCTCCTACAGTAAGACATGGTTCATTTCTTTTCGCTGGAGATATATGTCACAAAACAGGGGAAAATACTTTCACTGTGGCAAAGATTGTCACAATTTCATAACAGTGATAGAAAGATCAAATGATTAAAAAGAAAAACACGTTGACATTGAGAATTTGACTTAATGAAAAGCTGATTTTTCAACAGTCTCTATTTTGACATTTTGTGTATGGACAAACTTTGACCAACATTCCCCTGTTGTTACAGAACAATGGCAGCATGATGAATGCTGTGGCTACTCCTGCCATAGCAGACCAGACTAACGACAGCTTCGGGGAAGGGCAGAAGGAGAGGTGAGCGGTGGCAGCCTTCATCCTACACATGTTACTACTTAATCATTAACTAACAATTTATGGAGGAACCTACATGTAATTTTGCTAGCAAAAGGGGGTTATGAAGAAAAGCTCTGAAGCAAACTGCTTGTGTTTTTCTGTACAGAACGAGAGAAGAAATCCTGGAGTGGCACCGTAAGGAGATGCAGAAACGTGAAGACCTGATCAGGCGGCAGCAGTCCACCCCTACCCTGCCGCCTCAAGCCCAGCACTCTCCCTACCAACAGCAACACTCTCCGGGACTCCCTCCACCCCAGCAGCACTCCCCCGGTCTTCCCCCACCCCAGCGACACTCCCCAGGCCTGCCCCCACCCCAGCACCACTCCCCTGCCCAGCCCTCGTTCCCTCCCCACCAGCCGTTGTCAGTGCAGACACACTACCCACCCACGTCTCAGATGCAGCATCCCCCCTCCCCCAGGAGAGTGGGGCCACCTTCCTCTCCGGGCAGGAAATCAAATGTATCACAGGTAAGAAAAACGTTTTTCTTGTCAGTTTTATCGCATCTTCACAAACTTCAGTGTGACAAGACCTTTTGACGAAATATTTGAACGATAACAAACATCTTTCTTCACCTCGGTAAAGTCAGATCTCGTTTTTGAGTTCTCTTGTCACGTGACGGCTGATGTTGATTATCATGTGACATTCAAGATCTTTGCTGTGCCAGTTAAGGTAGCCATTTACAGACCTACTCTTACACCTTTCTTTAGGAATCCACGGGGAAGGAGGAGTACCATATGGTATCTGTGCAGCGAGGTGTGCGAGGTTTCGGGTTCAGTATACGCGGCGGCAAAGAGTTCACCATGCCGTTGTTTGTTCTGAGGATTGCGGATGACGGGCCGGCTGCTAGGGAGGGAAGGCTGAGGGTAAGAACGATTCTGACTGTACCGGATATGCATTACAATAAGTTAACAACTATAAGACTCTCCTTCAAGCATGCTAATGTATGTACACAGCATAGACCTTTAAGGGTTCCAAATGTGTTGTGGTAAGTGCTATTCTGTGTTTCACTTTGAAACAAGACTGTCTCTACTGCTTAGTCTTATTTGGTTGGGTGAAACTAATTGTATATATAGGAAAAGCCATCAACTGACTGGTATTACGATAGCTATGTACTCTCTGCTGAGTTGCCCTGGGTAATTTTTGACACTTTTCCCCAGGTTGGAGACCAGATTATGGAAATCAACGGGCGCAATACCAACGGCATACTGCACGCAGATGCTATAGAGATGATCAAGAGTGGAGGAAGTGTTGTCAGGCTGTTTGTGAAGAGGGGAGGAAAAGTGCCAAATTTAGGTAAGGATTGTAATGGGCAGCCCTTTGTCCTTCTGCCCAGCACGTCATAACCCTCTCTGCTAACTTCCTCTATGACCAATACATCTATGTCGACGAGTTCACAGCAGTGAAATAGTCCAGTAATAAGATTTCCAATTTTGTCCCTTTCATGTGCTTAAAGTTTGGTCTTGATTTGTTTTAGAAAGTTGAAATCAGAGTTAGGCCCAAAAGTTAGTCCCCAACTACAATGAAAGCTAGTATTGTGAATTGCAACTTATGCACTGCAAATTTCCCATTGCAGATGTCCCACCAGTCCCCTCTCCCGTGGGTCAGCAGCCACCCACACCACCCATCCGGATGTCCTCTGGGATCACACCCAACGGTCCCCTTCCTAAACAGTCAGCCAACAGCCCCCATGGCTCCACGTACAGCTGGGACGGTCACAACCCACCTTACCAACCCAACATGTACAACCGACCCAGCTCCAGCACCATGGGTCGACAGCCCAGTTCCAACTACATGGACCCCAGAAGTGTGAACTACGACAGGATGGGTCGACATCCCAGCACGTCGTACATGGACCCCACGTCACGGCCCGGTCCCCCGGAGTACACCCGGCCCCCAGCTTCTCAACCAGACCCACGGGCAATGAATTACGCCGACATGCGTTACACGCAAGGGTACGGGCAACCGTACATGGTGGACTCCTCGGGACGGAGGGACTATGTGGACCCGCCCATCAGGCAGCCTCCACAGACTTATGTTGATTCCATGGGTAGGCCACACCCAAGGTACTGAGTACATACCATAAGCAACAGCACTGGCTGCCAAACTGGAACTACTGAATTCTGTATATATATATACATATACATGTAGGCTTCTCTTCCCATTGGAGAGCCATTTAGTTTTGATGAAGAAATGAAGACCTGGAGTATGTATGTTGAGTTTGCTTTTAAGTTATCTGTTGTCACTGTCGAGATGATTGTTGTGTGGAAAAGCAGAAGTTAGTTTGTTGTTACAGAAGTGTGGAGCATCAGTTGTTGACAGAAAGGACTCACCATTCCACTTCAGTGTACTTACAATTCAACTGTTATCATTTTCTCATGTTTTGTTAAGAAACTGTATTTACTCAAACCATTGTTAGTCTTTCTTATATATTTCACCACTTCTCACCACATGGAAGCACTACAGTGACCACATCAAGTTTAACCTCAAGAACAGACGTAATTTCATATTATTTTATCTTATGTTACAACCGGCTGCCAATTATTATCCAAGATCTCAGACTGTAAAATTACCCCAAAAATGTATGCCACATATCTAATAACACATGGTGTAGCTGTACTCAGTACTCATTCATAAATGTGGCACACTTTTTCATACAGCACAGAACCACCATGAAACATTCTGTATTCCACATGTTGATGATAGTCAATAGCTGTAGTAAGATCATATCATTTGATGTTTTTGTTTTGGTTAACAAAGAGTTGGTAATTGATTCGATTTGGGAAAATGTGCTATTTACCAAACGACTTTTAAAACTTTCACTGGCTATGCTGTCACCAATATTGAAAGCATTAGAATTTTCTAGCTATTTGACAAAATATTGATGTGTTTTATTTTGTATTTTTTATTTTTAAGAATATTTTACGAAGTCCATGGTTGCTTGTTTACTAACGAACCAGAGTTAGGATACAAACTTGACCCTTACAGATTTTGGCTTGTACATAAAGAAAGAAGTTTCTGGTGCAAATACCATATGTAAGATATGATTAGGGCAGCACTACTTGATAACAGAAGATCTGCTAGTTTTGTAGAAGAAATGTTTATTTTCTACCATGTAGTAGATTTGACAAGAAGTACTAGCATTTCATGTGTATGTATATCTCAGGTCTTGTATATGTCTGAAGCTCAATACAACTTTGAACTCATTGTTGAGTGAATAGACTTTCAGTGTTTTTGTAACATGACTCATAACCTAACAGCTCACAAAGTATTAAAAAATCAATCTTCATAATACAATGCTGGCTAAATGTATCCCACAGCAATAGTTATTTGAAGAGTTTCTGCATTAAAAGAAAAATGGAAATATTTTCAGTGGCAGGGCAGCTGTTTCAAATCAATGGATACAAGATATTAAAAAATGCTGATAAATTCAATCATTTGCAAGTTCCGAAGTTGAGTGCAAAGATGCTAAACAACATAGTTCATTTTGGTAATTTGAGTGAAAATCATTGTCATGAAACAAAAAAGGTAACAAACCATCCTGTTTCCCCTTATATGGCCTGTAACGCTAGTGAAACCCATTTTGTTGTTAGTGATGTCTTTTTGGCAGCTATGTATCCCTGAAGACCTTGGCATGCTAATCAATTTAGAGGGAAGGAAACTGGTATGTGATTGACCTCCCTTCTTAGGATGTGAGCCTCTAAATGTCAGAATGGCATTTGTGTACCAAGATGATGTGGACTTCGACACTTTGTCTGCTTTCTAAGACGTTTATGCTAGCATCGGCCATTTTCACAATAATGAATTGTGTTATTTTCAATGCCCTGTCCATGATTGGATTAGAAAAGAATAGCTGTAATACAGACAGAAGCCTCTAGGTGGCACTCTGAATCGAGTCTCAGATAAATCAGAAAGGAGCCTTTATAAGATCTGCTTGTGGATATCCAATGTTGAGTCCTGTTGACACATTTTTTTACTGTTTCAAACAATATTATCTATGTTTGCCGGCTACCACCTTTTATTCTCCTGAATATGTCATCATACTTGTAAATAACACCTACCATGTATATGTTGATCTCTTTTGTAACGTGCCCTAATCTTGACCACAATTTTTATGTATAGAATTTCTAAGAATATAAACAAGGCATTTTGATAGATTCTTGGATTAACATCTAAAAAGGGCCATGATTGGCTGCTGACCTATTTGTGCAGACCAATGAGATCAACCTGATTCTTGCCAATGGAACAGTCTCATTAAACAGTTGCCTTACAGTTAACCTGTTGTTTCAAGTGTGTGTCTTCTTTACTGTAAATGTCAAAACTTTAGTGGTGGTTTTATTTTCATGGTGACCTCTCCACTGCAAATTCATGACACTGCGAATTGTTTCAATCCCGAATATAAAACACTGCGACCCTCTTTTTTTCCTCCTACCGTGAAATACAACCACCGCAAAAGTAAATGAATTTTATAGTGTAGTTCAAATATGGGTGCAGCCTAGAGTACTGCAGTTAATGACCATGGCACACACATCAGCAATGTTTGCTTGTATCATTCTTGTGGAGAATTTTCAAGTTAATCAGAAGGTGGGCAAGCATAATTTCATTAGGCCACACATATTTGAGTTCACTGGCCCAAGTGCATTCACCTCTTCTGTTTAAAACAAGCATGGCACTAGAAGAAAAAGCAATTATTCTGAGTTGGTTTGGTAACAGCTAAATGCAAATGCTGCTAATAGTGATGAAAGTAGTCAATGATTTTTCATTTCTGATGACTTATTATGGTGAACTCTAGTCTGAGTACATTTAGAATACATCAGACTGAGAAGCAGTTTGATTCCTTCCAGTTTGATCCAAGTATAGCCTTTATCCTGTGATGGATGATAAAATCACATAGCATGGTGATCTTATTACCTTAAAGCCCGATGAATTAATAATGACAGGCTAGAGCCCTGATAACAAATATTGTACCATGTCATGTAGTATAAAGATAAACACAGCAAATACTGCCTTCTAGATCCAAATTCTATAGACCCTTTTTCTGATTTCATGGTAAATTTCTCAATGATACTAAATGAATAACTGGTTATTGCGCACATAATCTGATTAGAAGAAGATAGAAAGATCCCTCTTCTCTCACCATATGAGACATTCCTGTTGATCGAATGGTCCTCTTTTTTTTTCTTCAATTTCACAAGTAGATGACAACACTGAATGATGCAAAGTACATATACATGTATAACCACCATTAAGTGGTCTGATTTGGGTCGATCAAACAATTAACCCCATCCATTTGGCGGCAGGAGACTTCCGTGGGTCAATTTGCCACTTTTAAATTGCATTTTGGCAGACGTCACTTGGGTGATTCAAGGTTGTGCAAACCTGGAAACCTAGGGCAACATGTTGCGAGGATAACAACAGTATCTGGACCACTTTGGCTCGGTAAAACTCCTCTACTTTAATATCTACATATGTCGAACATTTCAGTGACTAGAGGTAGAAACATTATTTGTGAGCCATGTCCATAAGGGTTCTGAATATTTTCCTAGTTGCATCAAAACGCCTGAGATGTACGTTGCTATGTAGCTGTGTGCATTTTCAATTAAGCTTTTTTTTGTTCAGTTTTCTACCTGGTAAACGTTAACTGGATGGAACTTGATTGAGAGAACGGCTGCACATGTTACACCACGGGCCTTTGTTTATAATGTTTCTTGGTACACGTAAATGTTGACATTTCTGTCCTTTTCATAGAATATTTTTCAGTTCCATTTGCAAAATGGCAAGGAAGATGGAGCGAGCTCTTTTGTCCGCGGTTAGCAATAACGCTGTTGATGATTTAGCAGCGTTAATTGCTGGCGTTGACTTCAATCCCAACATAACCAACGACATAACCCGTTTCCGTGACGAGTTTGGGCGGACGGCGGTGGAGGTCGGCGTGGATAACGGGTCGCTAGAGGCGGCTGAGATGCTCCTGGACCACGGAGTACCTGCTGGCCGGGCTCTGCTCTACGCGATTGACAGGGAGAACATAGAAGCTGTAGAACTTCTCCTGGACAGGGGCACCTCAGAAAATGAAGAACACCCTGGAAGCTTAGAGGTTAGAATTCACATTGTGCGTTTTTCTCTCTCTTTGTATGTGTCTATGTGTATGCGTTTTCCTCGCGTGTATGTGTGTGTGTGTCTATGTGTGTGTGCGCGTGTGTGTGTGTATTTGTGTGCATGAGCCTCTGTGCGCTTCCATGTGCGTGTGCCTCCATGTGTGTGCCTGTGTGTGCGTGTGCGTGTGCGTGTGTGAGTGCGTGCACTTGCCTGCCTTTCTGTGTGTCAGTGTTTGTATCTGTACATCATTAACTCACTATAATCATTCTGTTTCCTTGACCTCTTCAGCTGGAGAACTTTGCCTTCCACCCTGACATGACTCCAGTAAAGATGGCCGCCATTCGGAACAACTTTGACATCCTCAAACTCCTGTTGGACCGTGGCTTTTCCGTCCCATCACCAGATGAATATCAGTGGACAACAGTTCAATCCTCCCGCGCCTGGCTCACAGCTTACCGAGCCGTCTGTAGCCCTTCCCTCATCTTACTCACCAGCCCCGACCCGTTCCGGACATGTTTCCGGACGGCCAGAGCTCTGCGGGATGCTTGCTGGAAGCGGGAGAACTACCGAGCTGAGCTGGAGGAGCTGGCGGACCAGTGTGAGATGTTTGCCTGTGAGTTGCTGGATGAGGTGCGAGACTCGGATGAGCTAGATGCCGTTCTCGGCTTTAACAATGGAGAGGCTACTGACAAAGATTTGTGGGGAACGCTAGAGATGGCAGTTGAAATGAAGCAGAAGAAGGTACGTAGGTGATGTTTTAGCTCTGCAAACACAGCTTCATCATTGCTATTTAGCTGTCCACTATATACATATGCTAATATTTTTCAGCGAAGCTTTAGGAGCGAGCTTAATAGTTTATTTTTTACCATGTTTTCCAGTTTGCCTCTCACGCCCTGAGCTTCGAGTATGCAGGTAAATTGAACGCCGGAGAAATACACGAATTTTTCGACAGCAAAGCACTACAGCAGGGGTCAATCTGGCAGGTGATGCTGTTCCTCCTTACAGTCGGCGCATTGCATCCATTTCTGGCCATACTGCACATTTTGGCACCAACTACGAAGGTACGTGCAGTGCCAGTGGCATATCATGTCATACGTTTGTCGATTGCTTATAGTCGTTTGATCGTTAATAACATGACGTAGCAGCATCAGTTTCATGGAGAAAGTATATTTCCATCCTAGCACGGGAGAATCATGAAGACCCCAGTGATCCGTGGGATGTGTTGGTTCCTTTCCGCGATGGACCTGCTCATCATCCTGATTATAGAGGCGCAGATGTATCGAGTGAGCAATGAAGAGATAGACAGGATGGTGCAGAAGATCCCGACCTCTGGTTTAAAACTGTCCTGGACTCAAGTTATCATCTTTATCTGGATGTCTGGTAAGGAAGTCTTTCTACCTTCCTTGTCCGTTTATTCCTATGGTATAGGAAAGCAAAACAGCTATTTATGATATCGAGAACTAATTTCCAAGCAGATCTATCGGTGGCAATAAAAGTGTCCAAAGGGCAAAATCAGCAGCATCGGTCACTCTGCTCTTTCCCCTTTGTCTTTGGACACTGCTATGGCCACTGATATATACAAAGAATACATGACATCACTCTGATATGGATCGTTACCGAGGAAGGCAGAGCACGGAGGGGCTTAGCCAGTTCTCGGGACCCCTGCCGACTTTGGCCCGTATATCGAATCGGAGATACACTGTACTACGTAACTACGTAGTATCTTAATATGACTTGAAGAGTAAGAAGTAACATAGTATTCACCATTACTCTAGGGTTCTTCGTTGAGCAAATCAACAAAGTCTGGTACCAAGGACTCCGTCGGTACTTCAAAAGCTTCTGGAATCTGCTTGACTTCCTGGCCGTTGCACTCTACACTACTTATGTCGCCTTACGGCTTCTGGCCATTGTGCAGGTAAGAGACATTCTGGCAAACATTTCTATCAAAGCGATTAGATTTGTACACAAAGACCGAGAGTATATTTACATTAAGTATCAACCTTGCAATGCCATCGATTGAGTTAAAAAGCAACCTATGTGACTTGGTCCCGGAAGTAGCACATATACTAATATGTTTTAAAGTAAAGGTTTCTTATCAGAACCAATCGGACGATTTTGTTGTTTCATCTAGTGGGATACCTATTACGGGCATGATCTTTCCCTGGACTGGGCAGCCAGAGCTGAATGGAACAGTTTCCAGCCAGTTATGGTGGCCGATGCTGTGTACGCCATCTTTACCATGGACGTCTTCCTACGTGCAATGTACTTCATGCGCATGTCACGTAATCTGGGGACTCTCCAGATCTCCTTCGGCCGGATGGTGATGGACATCATCAAGTTCGTCATTTTCCTTGCGCTCGTGGATCTCGCGTTTGCCTGCGGTTTCAGCCAACTCTACTGGTTCTATGGGTCTGTGCACAACTACCTCTGCGAGAAGTATCATCAGACCAACCTGAAGAACATTGACTGCTCTAATACTCACGGTTATGGCACGTGAGTATTACTCTTCTATTTATCTTCGCCAAGGAACTCGGAGTAGATTATGTTTTCGGTTGAACCGGCTGTTGTGTGGGTCTGTATGTATGTCAAGAGCATAACTCGGGAAACCTTTGATGGGTCTTCATGATATTTGGTAGGTGTGTAGTGGTTGTGCAAAGGAAGGTCAAGTTCAAAAATCGTTCACCTGGCGTTTTCCAACAATAATGCAGCGGACTTTTAATTTTTCTGTGTTTGTATGTAGGCAAAAAAAGTGACGGAAACGTTGATGGATCTCAATGATTTTTGGTAGTTTGGAAGAGATTGTGGGAACGGAGGTCAGGTTTGAAAATGATTTATTTGGCGCTTTCCTACAGAACTGCAGCAGGCTTTGTGTGTGTGAGAGTTTGTATGTCGCCAGCATAATTCGAGGAGCTATTGGTGGTTTTGCATGATATTTCGTGGATAGGTAGTGATGTCAAAGAGGAAGGTCAAGTTCGATAATGCGCCTCCTATCGGGTATTTGAGGTACTGCAGCGGAGCTTCAACGTTTGAGGCCAAATTTTCTGGAGGCGTCAGGTTCATGATTTTTTGGTAGTATATAGCTTCTGGGACGGCAAGTGAGTGGTGGGAATTAAGGCCCCCTAGTTGCTCGTTTGGAACTGCAGTTGGCGTTTTTGTTGATACATTTGGAGACGAATAACTCCAGCAGGGATTGACGGATTATCATAATTTATGGCATGTGGATAGTTTCGGTGATGCTTTACATAACCTAATACTTGTCATGCAAATAAGACTATAATTTGCATAATAAATGAAGTTGATAAATTCGCCGAAAGCTTGTAGTCAAATTTCATACAAGTGCTATAGACCTTTCTCACGCGGCGGACATGATAGAATGAAAACGAGGCCCTTGTGGCAAACAATAGACCGATCCTAACTGTCAATCACAATTAGCAGTTTAGCCAATGATTACCTGATGATTAGAGAATCGACCAATGAGGAAGTGACTGCATGACCGTCAAATATTTGCATTTCTATGTTTTTATTTTGCATTTCTACGTTTTGACGGAGGAGGGCGGGGACAATGGGATCGGTCAATAAAGCTCGAAATTGCTGCATCTTTTTTGTGCATTACATTAGTTATGATAGTGATACTTGGACATCATATTTTAAAACTTAATGTGATTTTGGAGGAAAACTAAATCTGTACATCATTTTTGTGTCTTTGCTTCATTGGCCTCGTCTTCATTCTGTCATGTCCGCCGCGTGAGAAAGGTGTATGGTAACGATTTTTAAGTGGTGTACAGCTCTTGGGGCAGGGAGTAAGTGATGTAAGTTTAGACCCCCTAGTGGCTTGCTTAGAACTGCAGTGGGCTTTTTTTATGTTACCTTTGGAGGCGAATAACTCGGGTAGGGTTTGATGAATTTGCATTGTTTTGGACAGGTAGGTTATTGAGGTAATGATTAACAAATAAAGACGTATGAAATTGTAATCAGGGTCTAATGAAGTGGTGGAATAGGCTTGTTTATAATTACATTTTTAAGTACCTTTTGTCGACC